>NW_024881773.1:137500-734521 GCF_019059575.1 Amphibalanus amphitrite | reverse complement strand
TTACGCAGCGTAAATGTTGAGCTGAGTCTAAGCCTATGTTTTCGTTCTTTTCTCTTTGCAAAGAAAAATTGATTAGACGGTGCGAATCTTTTGTCTGACCTCCAATGCATTTACACAACATATAGCATGTTATTAAAAAGATACCATGAAGCAGCACCGTAATTAGACCATAAATGTCTGAGCTTTTTTAATACCCTCATTTACATAAAAAATAGCGCACCAAAGATTTTGAATGCAGCTGATTGCGGAAAGCAGAATAACGAAAAGGCGGCCTGCAGATAACAGTCCATGACCGAAACAGTTACTCGAGCCGTTATATAACCCCTGCTTCAAAAACTTGTCTCATGGCCCATTACCAAACAAGATGGCATCCTAGCCTAAACAACACTCGATGCCACTGGACTCTGAAACCTGTCACTAGGCGCTCCCGCCCATAGTTCGGCGACCGGCCAAATAAATAGCCTACGTTCTGGGAACGCCTTGGCACGTCACCGTACATAGTGCTTGTGTATGTCAGTACATACAAACATACACCAGAACTGATGTCCATCGCATGTGATCGCTGTCTGGACTACCCCCAAGCCAGCCTCGGACTGCCGGCACCTTTCTTATATGGTCTCAAGAGTCATCCCTGCTCGACGTCGCTTCTGAAGACACCCGGACCTCGCCATCGTTTCAGACAGCCTTCGTCCACCCAGCACCCTGGGCGAGCTCCTCGGGGTCAATGGGTACGAGCTCCTCCAGCCGCCAGCCAACCGCCGCCGGCGAAAAGCGCCCGGTCGTAACCGGGGCTGCCGCGGTCGTACTGCGGCGAGTTGTGGCGCAGTGCGGCGTGCAGCGCCGCGCTGCGCCACGTCAGTCTCCGTGACCGCCGCGGGCGTACCGGTCTGTCGGCTGCAACATTTCAATTAGCGCTGCCCGGTCTGTTAGTTCCTGCCGCCGACGCCGCCTAGTCGTCAGGCCTCACGGGCCGGTTGACTTCTGAAGTTCTGAGCTTACTGCAAGCGACGCCTTGCAGCGAGCACCTTGTGGAGGCTAGGACACGCCTTCAAGACTGTCACGGAGAGCCAGCCCCTGGTGCGCCGAAATTAAATCGAGATGGTTTAGTGTATAAGGGAGTGAAAGGTTATTTACCGAAATGTCCCCATGTGGTGACGACGGTGCCGTGGTATGTTAAGTACAGAAAGAAGTGTGCCGAGTCTTGTCTCAGGCTCAGTTCAGAGTGGGTAAAAAGGACGAGCAAAAGATCGAATGGGAACTGGAAAGAATCTTTTGTCGGGAAGTGCAGCGATTTGAGATCATGACGATATAATATGCTGATTGTATACCAGAAAGATCATAAGCCAATTGCCTACAATATTGCTAGAAATGGTGGTAACGTTATAATAAAATGCAATGATAACTCCCTCTTTGTATTTTTGTTCATGCGTAATTGCTATTGTCCTATGCACTATTACCGAGAAGCCACCATCACCACTTATGAATCAGGGTCTGACGCCACTTAATTGCTGAATACAGGAATGTGCTACACGAGGGAACCGGTATTAGGTTACCATTTAGCGCATCGATTAACACATCTTTGCCTATTTTCTCGGAATTCACTGATAAGCTTGCACATAAAATCTAGCCAGAAATCTCATCGCGTTCGCTGATGCTGGAATTTCCCCTAACGGTGAAGCTGACAGAATCACGAATTCTGTCATGATATTCCTAAAACGGGACCTGAGCCTGACTTCGCATGTCCGCTTATTATTAAGCTCTTACACGATGTGCAATGTGCATAGTTGTTATCATGGACCGTCTCGTTTCCAATGTCTAATCGTTTTCAGTTCAGATACACATGTCCCGTGGTTGCCTCATAAGGTCTGGCCTTGCGTGACCGCGACTACAGGACAAGCCTTCCCTCTATCTGATCATTTTTGCAGACCTAATATGCGCCGACATCAATGCTGTCCTTGATGGTTTTCTGGAATTCTGTTGACCAGCACGGCGCCTGTCGGGGATCGACAGCACTCGGAATATGTCGATACTGACCAGCATCGGACAAACCAAACAGAACGTGCGGTCAGCAGCGCACCAGAGCTCCCACTGAGATGCAGCGCTGAAGGCCTTGACGAGGTTTGATCTGATCCGCTTCACGCAACAGCCAGGAAGAAAATATCAAATGTTTTTAAAACTAGCGGTGCAGGTCCTGCTTGCGCAGTATCAGCGAAGGACGCATCAAACTCAATCTAGCTCACGAGATGAGATATGAGCTCGTTTGAAATTACCGACGTGGCTGCATGTCTGATTTCCGGATGTGCTCTGCCTGTTCCTGTGCAAATGCTATATACAGAATTCGAAGCAAAGCACGCAGCAAAAGCGGGCATACTCGTGGCTTTACGTTTGCACGAACCAACCTTGATAAAATTGTATTTATTCATGAGAGAATTATCTATTTTAGGGCATCGTAACTCCTGTATTTATGTTACCCTAAGCACAGTTGTTTTCCTTTTTAATTCCATTTTCGGCAACGAGGACGAAACTAACTTTGTCGCCTTGCAATTGAAATGGGCTCAGAGAGCCGTACAGCTCGCCGTTTAAGTATGTTTGTCGAGCGGTGGGACACGCCGTCGGCGACTTACGTTGAAGTGTTTGTGAGAAAGGCTGCCAGCCATGAGCTTCCAGGAAGCACCGATTGAAAATATCCGGGAAGTTCGCCGCAAAAATGTCGGCCTCCGACTAAGGAAAGCTTTGGAGTAGTTCGCATTTTCCGCATGCATTCAGAAAACGGGCGAGCGAGCAAAAATAACCACTCGGCTGATCCGTTTTGGGTAATAAGATAGCAGTGAACCGCTTCTCCGCGGCTCCGACAACGAATCGATCCCAGTCACGACACTGTAGTGTGGAACCAAGGCCGCCACTGGTGACAGGAAAATCGATACTAACGCCGTGAGTTCGGTTCTATCAACTCGCGTGCTCACTCGCGTGTGTCCCCGAGAGCCGTTCGACAACGGTTTACAAGCTCGTGTGCTGTTCTGGCCGGTATCTGGCCACAGTAAACGGGCGTAGCCTAACGTGCTGTATAAATGTTTCTTTCAAGGCCTGAATGTAACGTTCTGCCGATAAAATAGCACATGCAATGTACCTCTTTCCGTTTCATGTTGGATGATTTCGTAAGCATTCATGAAAGGAGCATTGGCAACAGAGCATGAGGAAAAAGGATGATTATTTCCTAGCGTTTCTTATCTTTGTGCATCTGTCGTTTACCTACCGGAATGTCGCCACTTAACAACAACAGATCACGCCAGCAGTAAGATGCTGCGGCCCGTTCTGACCAAGCCTGTCATCAACACTAACCTGGAAAGAAGTATCAGGTGACTGTTCCCAGCGACCGCCCACTACTGACCTGCTCTGTGCTGTCCGTTGGCCGTCGGGCCGTCATCTCTCTCCTGCTGAAGTGCCGGGTGACCGGGCAGCACGCTCAGCAGCTGACGGGCACGTGCTGTGATCAGATCACGCGCCTCCATAGTCGAGTAGCCCCTCGGCGGCTCGTCAGCCACCGGGCCGCGGCGCTCCGGCGGCGAGCGGCTGGGCACGCGCAGGTCACGAGCTCCGGAACAGTCCTCGTGAGCGTCCGGAGATTCGGGGCGCATCGGGCGCTCCGGGCCGCCCATGGGGGCCATCATTGGCATCTCTGGACGCTTCAGCTCGGCGCCCGGTCCTTCGTCGTCCATGCGACCAGCACGTGCGGCCACCTCGGCTTCGTAGCGCTCCTCCCAGTTGCAGTAGCTGCAGAGGAGGAGATACGGGTTTGTCAGTGATGTGTCAGTACTGGAACTTGGAAGGGAGGGAAGATAGGGGTCAGAGGGGTTTGTGACATGTCACTACCGGGAAGATAACAAAGACAAATAACTAGGTAGGTTTGTGAGTCAAAGGGGCAGGCGGGGTCAAAGGAAGTTTGTGACATGTCATTAGAGGAGTAGGAGGAAAAGAGGGGGTCTGGGGGCGTTTGAGGATGACATGTCGGTAGCTAAAACAGGGGATTCGTGGACGGCTGAAAAGACATAGGTACAGTTGTATTTAGCCGGCGTACAACTGTGGGCTGGAACGTTTCAACAGCTGGAATACCATGTTTATTTAAGTGTATTGATAACGGGGAATATACTGGGAGCAGCAGCGACATCGATGTTTGTACTCCTGTGCACAAGAAGCTGAATAACCTCGTCTGATTGACTGAAATGATAAATAAGGCTTTCAGGAACTGCAGGCAACTGAGAACTGTTATGCGCATCTTCAGGATAAACGTAAGGCATTGACGCTGTTATGGATTGTGACATTGAACAATGATGCCATGTTTGAGCATCAAGATGTGTGGACTGCAATATTTGCTCAGAGAATACAAATCATCTGGGACACAAAAAGCAGCGGAATGAATTTAATCATCTACTGATGAATTTTAATCTCAACATCAGAGAACTGCACCTACCGTACTCCCAGCGACCACACATTAGCTCGGCGTCCAATAAATAACTCGCGGCATTAAAGCCGATTTTTACGAATCTTTGATTGATTTATCACTGTCGCCGAGCATTCCATGACGCTCAAGACATTATCACACGACGGCGATGACGCAGTTGGAAATAATAGACGTCACGATCGCGGCGTCCTAATGCTGAGTCTGACGACGGGCGGAGGCTCCGCCAAGCAGAGGGCAACGACGCACAGTGCTAAAGGTCAGTCTTATGACGTCAGTAAATCATGTTTGTTTATAGATTTAGCGATGTAAGCGAATAAAAAGGAAAGAAAGGTTTGGGTTCGTTGCTGGATGCTCTATGTAGGACGGGGGGGAGCTACATGGAAGATCGGCTGCTGTGAAAGTGCTGATTGGATGAAATTAACTGTATCGCAGTCAACGCGGGGCAGACAAATGCATGCAGAATGCTCAAAACAATTTTAATTTGTCGACATCATCTGTTTTGCGTGGATGTAGACGAAGGCTCGGTGGATCGTAACATGACTGATGGTCTGTGGATGTCCGCTCGAAAAGTGGAGGATTTAAAGAGAAAACTGAATCCATTTCAAGAAGGGTAAACTGACAATAAAAGACTCTAAAAATCTAATGAAATGATCAGTGATTTCATATCTAATGATTTCATGATCTAATGATTTCATCATAAAAGAGCATTCTTGTCTACCTCCACCTTGCAATCTGTGCCGGTTAAGACTGTGCCTGTTGTCTGCCATGAGACCCCGTTCACCTCGGTGACGGTCGCCGTCCTCTGCGGTCGTGTCCGGGCGGCGCGCCACTTTTGTCTCCGTCGCGCCACACTCAGCGGCGCCATCAAAACCAGTCGGCGCGCAAAAATGGCGCCATGGATCCGCGCCAGAACCGCACCGTAAGCGGACGGGTTCCTGGGATCCAGCCTCGCGCGGCGCTGCACACAGTACCTACACGATCCGCACGGAAAAAAAACGGGTCGGCTTCAACAGAACATGTCCCAGCGCTTCCTTTTTGCTCGAAATGCCGACTTAAATAGTAGGACTAGGACGGTGCAGCATGCAGTCTTGCAATAATTACAAGTTAGGAGGATGGCGTGCAATGTTTCATCCTCTCCGAAATGATTCAGGAAAGGAAATGGTAGGGCAGTGCTATGTTCAGGGGCTTAATCACAATAACGACACACACTGGGGCATATTCACATCGGGTAGCCACACATTGTGATAAATATACAGATGACACATGCAGTATGTTCATGCGAGCTGGTGCCAGAGCAAAGCAGTTCAACCAGAGCTCCGGGTAGGAGAAGGCAATTTTCCGACCTCCTTGATTTACCATTTTTGTTTTGGAATTGGAATTTGGAAATCGAATGACAAATGGCGCAATCGTAAAACGCCGTCGTCAGTTTTATCATCGATAACGCGCGTGAATTTCGTTGGATTGGCACCTCGTCGGACCGTCCAGCGGCTGCTCTGAAAGATCAATCAAAACTATCGGTCGATTTGCTGTGCTCTGGCCCGCCGCGAGTCGCTCTCTCCGTGCAGCGACCACTGACCGTTTGCGGGGCGGCTGGTCACCGTCGTCCTCCCGCAGGGCCGGGAGCGGGACCGCCGGGACCGCCGGGACCGCCGGGGCCGGGGCCGGGGCCGGGGCGCGGCCGGCGCCGTGGCCGGGGCCCGGGCCCGGGCCGGGGTACAGGGGCTGCTCGGCCGGCCTCAGTGGCACGGGACGCCACGGGCCCGCACGGCACCTGTCCAGATCACCGGCCGCCGCGCTGTAGGAGTCACGGGAAGGGCGGCGTTAGTGCGGAGGCAGCGGCGGCGGCAGCGTGAGTGGCGAGGCGTTAGTGGGGGCCGGCGGCGAGCCATCCAAGCCAGCGAGTGATGGGATGGGCGTCCCATCACTGGCGTGATGGGACGTCCCACCATATCCTATCGCGCCCCACCGCCGGCAGGGTACCCAGGGGACGGCGGGAGCAATTTGTACAGACAGTTCAGCCAATTGCCCATACCAAACCAGCCAGCCAGAGTCACAGCCAGCAAGCCAACCCAGTCAGCTAACTGGACTGACCTAGCCAGAAAGACAGCTAGCCAGCTAGCCAGCCAGCTATTAGCTAGCTAGCCAGCCAGTCATCCAAGCCATCAGCCTGGCCCAGCCAGCCAACCAGCCCAGCCAGCTAGCCAGCCAGCTAGCTAACATTCAGCCTGCCAGCTGCAGTCCCCCAGCATTGCACCAGGAAACAGCCCAACATAAATACACACGGTACATACAACGGCTGTGCACCGGGCGCCCTGCAATGCACGAGTGTAACGGACGACCACCACTTAAAGTGACACATATATTTACAACACTGCCCCGAGCACGAGGAGGCATGCACTTGTGGTAGGTCTCGCCTATGAGTTCTGTCATACAGGGCTGTACTCATTTGAATTGAATGTAATGCTGCAGGATGGTGGGAGTAGGGGAATGGGAATGAATATTCAATGATATGGTGAGAGGTTGGTGTCAGAATGATGCCACAACAATTTTGCATCCCAAGAGGCATGTCAGCATGTCATCAACATGATTTAAACATGACGTTTATTATGGTTATAAGAGTATCTGACACAACTCAGCCAGTGCAACATTGGTTTTCACGTGTACAGTGGATCTTATTAGGATCTCCAGACGTAACTAGATGGCGTTGAGCCTTAGTCGAGTCCATGTCAAATTCAAGGAGAGGTCACTACCGAGCTGGGCCCGATTGGGAGGTGGGCGGGGAGGGGGGGACGGGTGGCGAGGTCACGGTGCGGGTGACCTGTCTAACAGCCCCGGCGCGGTGGGGCACTGCCGTAGGCAAATGGCGCACTCCAGCAGGGGCGTCGCCGACGGGGGGGTCGGGGGGGTCGCGACCCCCCCACTCGTCAGAACCGGGGGGGGGGGTCGACCCCCCCACTTTTGGCGATGCTGAGTATGCTTTTTTTAGCTATCATGTCAGGGAAGTTGGCGTCAGCAACATCAACAAATACAACGTCAGATTCAGAATCGCTTCAAGAGCTCCCTAGTCCCTATTGCTTATAGGTCAATAAGCTGCGGGCTAGAACATCAGCATGACATCATGATTTTAGTCCCGTTTTATCCCTCAAATGAGCGAGCGCGTCAAAACTGACCCAAACGTTCGTCTGATTGTCAAAATAATGGTTGCAGTCGATTCGTCGGATGACGTATCAGTAACTACGAGGTACCTGGCTAGCCTCAGCCCTGCTACCCTCGGACCTGCCTGCATAGAGGAAATGGGGTCAGATGGTGGATCCCTCTGGGGCTTTCCTAATAAGACGCGCAAAAAGGAGTATATTGCAACGAAACTTCCAGTGACCTCGAGTTAATAAATTTTACACCTATCCTAAAAAAAAAATTGGCCCTGATTCGAATATGGATGACCTTGGTTAACTTTTTTGAGTTTTATTTGCTTCCACTTACAAGTGTGGTTTTTGGGGCCGATTTCGAGTTTAGCGCCCGTTTGAACCGTTTGAAGCAGTTTTGATAAATGATGGTTATGTAACATGTTACGAAGCTATCGTTGGTGGTTGTCAGTCACCCACTCTAGATGGCCGGCAGGAAGCCTTGCTGGTCGACCTGACCTGACCCAACCCGATCTACCCAAAATGCATGGAGTCATCATCTTTGTTCAAGACTAACATCGAACTCGTACTCGGGACCCCGATAACAACTACGGCTCACTAAGGTCTAGCAGGCGGCCAGATTTTTCCTTCTTTTGGGCGTTGACCTAAGATGACCCGGCCAAGACCTTGAAATTGGGCATCATCGGCTTTCTCTCATCACGGGCAGCATTTTCGCTCTTCCGCGAAACTCTACCTCGATCAGGGGCCGAAAGCATGCCTTATGCGTTACGTTGGTAAACGTTTTACCTTAGCGACCCGCAAAATACGAATAAGAGCTACAGCAACACAGAAAGCGTATTCGATAGCTTTTTAAAGCTCTTTCGCCAACTTCGCCTCAGATATGACTTCGGGCCTATGGCTTGTGTACTATAGAGTCCAAACAGCTAAACGGACGGATTTTGCCGAAACATTTGTTCTGCAACAACCTATGATTCAGTGAATGTGTATGATATTCATGTTATCACCATCGTTTTTGTTTCGTCGAAACACGTCGCATGGCTTACAATTTGAACTTAAAAACTTGAATAGAAAACTTGACATCAGGTAAAGGTCATGACCTGACCGGAAAAGAACCTGCTGCATATGGATCGATCTGTGTTACTGAGCTGAACACACTCCAGGTGCTGTCATCGCTCTACAACGTCTCCATCAAAAGTTGTTGTCGAAAATGTGTTAGAGACCTTTGATGACCTAATGACTGACCATTTCAGTCACCACTGGTCATTAGCTGCACCTTATCTCTAAAATGAACAAGGTGCCATGGCTACAAAAGTATCTAGCGTTTTTAGCATATTCTTTCAAAGCAGAGGGCATCGTGCTTTTTCCCATATCTTAGCATGATTGGTGAGGTCACATATCTATTTGACCTGACTTCGCTTCCCAGATGTAAAATCCCAGATTCATGAACTATTGGCACTTATAATCCCATTCATTACACCAAATTTCAGACTTATAGGAGTCAAGAGATAATCTATAGGAATCACAAGATTGCAGTTTTAAGAGGCATTTAAAACTGAACTTGACATGACATTGTGACCTGACCTCAGGTGACCTCTGCTTGATTTTTATGCACGATGCAAAATTGATGTACAATAAGATATACCGCTGTTTTCGCGGCGCTGCGCGCCGAGGTTTTTCTCCGGGCACACGAAAAAACCGGGAGTGTGGCTAAAAACACCCCTACCCATCAAGACGAAGTCCGGGAACCCGACCCCCCCCCACTCAAAAATCCGTGGCGACGCCCCTGCACTCCAGCGTTGTTCCATATCGCGGTGGTTGGCCGGGCGGCCGGTTAGCTTGGCAGCTTGGAAGGAAAGGATAATGAGGCATGGTTTTGCTGTGTCCGGTTCACCCAAGGCTATGTAAACCAGGTAGAACGCTCCCGACGAAAAACTGGGGACAACAATGAATTTAGTAACCGCGACTCTCGGGACCAAACAAACTCAGGTTGCCATGGTAACGGGGCAAATTTGGCATGAGTACGCATCTAATAACTCATTTTTCAACGAATTGTTTTAGAAAAAAAGCAAAAATACTTGTCGGACCACTACTAGAATGAATTGCAGTTTTCATAACCGACCAGAGTTTTTATCAGACTGGCCTAAATAATATCAAAATCAAGTCCTAAACTTAGCGGCCCGTGCTGCTATAGGTTACCTCTAACGCTCTGGCCCCCAAAATCGTCACTGGCTTATCAGCCAATGAGCGTCGAGTATTGTCCTACGCTGATTGGTGGGATTACTGCAGTTGTTGTTTAGAATGCTTACGATGCTGACAGCGCTAGCGAAGGTGTCTCCACTTTTCGTAATGTTAAAAGCCCGGAGCGCACCCCCCTGGGTTCACCTATTGTTACTTATGATGCACCCAAAGTAATGCAAATGTGGCGTTGATAATACAGCTGGCAATGGAATGCTAGCGACTGCTCCGCCAGCGCCTAGATATAAGGATTAAGATTATTTATGTCTCCTGAAATTTTCATTGAATATAATTCAAGCACTATAGAAAGATCGTATTCGTTCGCCAGTTTTTTGGCCAGCTGGCGTTTCTTGCGTAGAGCGTCCTTGGGCAAATATTTAGGTATAACGCAGGTGATTTTTTTTTTTTTGCTGGTAAGACGCCTTTAGGGTCAAATCAAGCAGTGGCGGCGGAACACCTTTAACGAAGTGGGGGCACTGCCGACTTTTGGTCCCATTCTTTCCATGCAACGCCCATAGGGCTAATGTTAAAATGCCAAAATCAAACGGGGGCACGGTGCCCCGATGCCCCCCCCCCCGTTCCGCCGCCACATGAAATCAAGTCGCTAAGAGACGATGAGGAAAAGTGGACGAACGCTACATTTCTGTGCATGAAGTCTCGAGTTAAAAAAGCTAAAAGTTATTATGCGTGTAAGCTAAAAAAACAATAAGATCAGTTAATAAAAATATTTGACCCGAAATAAACTTCTGTTTTGTCTGACCATGATTGCATGTATGACCTCGGTCCAGCCTGGTTCAACTCGGACCCAACCTGGTTCGGCTCCCCTTTTTTAATCTAAATTTGGCCGGAACCTTTTGGATGGAAGGAATCACAAGGACAGAGTCCCCGCTAAGCTGAGCTTGTTAAGTGTTGGCCCTGCCATCTACCCTCCGATCAAGCAATTCCTGGTCTATTGCAGACTATGGTTTTGAGGTTTAGTCTATGGCAAAATGGTCTATGGTTTAGAGTCCAAATTTTAACGTGCGCACATAGCCGCGCACGGCCGGTCCCCTCAGGCCCTCGACTTTGCCTTGCAGCGGCCTGCCACTTGCCACCAACCACAACCATACCCGTCAGGAGGCTCAAAAAACGTCAAGCACACGTCGTGTTTCGAACCCGGACTTTTGCAACCGGGACGTGCGCCTTCACCACATGGCACATGGAGTCCAACGCTCTACCGACCGAGCTACCGGGACGGACATTTACCTTGGGGTTTCGCCTCGTGACATTGACAGACGTCAGACACTTTGGCCGAACTTTAGCCGAAACACTGAGCAAGCTGCGCAGGGCGATAGGTGCTTGTAGCGTTTAGGTTGGGTAACCTGTGAGCTGAACGCGATGTCGTGAGTTCGAGCCCCACTCCCGGGTCTGGTTTTATCTAGACACAACCAAAATCTTTCCTTCTACTGCAACACACCTAAGCACGATGACATCTTTCCCCAATATCTTTCCCCAATATCCTCCCCAAAAGTCAAAATTATCGCTTATAAACGTTTAGCTAAGTTTCATTTTTTCTTGAAAATATTTTTTGTCATTTGTCTGGAGCCATTTCAACTCTTTTTTCTATTCTGATTCTTTTCGACCCGATAAAACCCACCTAAACTGAACGTGCCAAATGAAAAATATCTAACTCAAATAACAGTTTATAGAAAAGCCTCATCATGCATCATGAAAAGCATCATGCAACTATCGACTGAAAAGTTGCATGCTATGAATACGTCCTAGATTTCAATTATCATTGTTCAACATTTTGGCTGGAACCGACGCTGCCTCTGGCTTGCCCGTTTGTTTGAGATAATGACTCCCTTCAGTCGCGTTCTTGCCGGTTCCACATGAACAGGATACCACCATACCGGAGTGAACGCACCCGCAGCTATCATCCCCTCCCCTCAGCCTCGGCGCAGTGGCGGGCGGCCCTGGGCGGACCACTCCCGGCGCTACGCACGCCCCATGCGCCGTGATACCGCCTCACTCCCCCTCCCTCCTTCCCCCACAATGACCGGTGACCTCACTTCCCTCGGGATTTGGACTCGCCCTACCCCGACCGTAGCTCCACGTGGTGGCTCTGGAGATCTTAAATAGACCCACTGTACGTATCTGCATACTTGAGGTCATGTTTGAGTCTTCTTGTGCAACATCTTGTCTCTCAACTGCTCCAAATAGAAATCGTGCACAAATGTCCGATGGCAATTGTCCGTATAATGAGCCGCTCACTCTCAGCCTACATTGAAAGCTCATGTGGTGTTGTTTTAAATCGTCATACATTTCATATGACTGAAAAGAAAATCTTACAAATCTTGCGTAACACGAAGCATATTGACACAAGAGCCTTTTCCTAAGCATCCTTCTATATCACCAATCCCATATTGCAAACACGTGGCACGTGTTGCAGTGACACTGTGCCCATGGCAGGCCTGCGGGTGACCGATGTCTGTACCAAGAACCGCAGGTGTCACACACGGACAACCCGTGCACACTTCTGTGGCCCATTTTACAGCCACCAAACAAGGTGATCCCGTTACTTGAAGGACCTGGCCCGAGACTCAGCACGTGTTCTGTCCTCCTGGACATTCGTCAAGTTGACATGGTTGATGGTTGATGGTGGCAGAATGACGACAGCCTCTGCTACCAGCGGTCCCTGTTTCGGGACGGCATTAAAGTCCCCTCATCAAAGGCCTTCTCAAAAGGAGATCCACGAATCACCTGTCGTTTATGGAATAAATCGACATAAATTTGCGCTCAGTGTTTGATGTCCAGCACGCTCATGACATGGTCTTGCAATTTATCTGAGAGAACAGACATGGATGTAGTCCGTATTCAACGTGATTGAAAACATAAGTTGCTAAATTGCACAACTCCAGCACTTGGCAGGCCCTACAGACCTAAATCACTTTCAGAATCGCCTTAAATTGTTTAAGACAGTCAGTCGAGTCGTCAGCTGAATTATCAGTTCAGCAATCGGGCAAAATGATGAAATGGCAAGCAAAACCACACTGAATTGACGCTGCTTACATGAAGGAATCGTAAACTAAATGAGTGGTCGGAAAATGCCCCGGACACCGACCAAACGAGAGATTATCCTCAAGTCAAGACGATCATGACACTTGGCTCGGCTCTTTTCAGGCTTTTGATCACGATCTATGAACATTTCAGCATACCTATTCCCTTCACGCCAAACGAGGGGAGCTACGAACAGAGCACGCCGAACATCGTCACATTCTCAATTCAAAATGGACGCCGGCGGCGGGTCAGCCAGGCTGTGATCCTCCAGCACTGGACTTCCCAGACGGAGGCAGCACGGCGCAGTTCTACCTCACGTGACGTGGCCGAATTGAATGGCCATGACAGAGACAGCCGGTCTGTATATGCATGCCGTGATTGCCATTCAGGACGATGATCAACGAGGCAGCATTCAGCATGGAGAGCGGCCATCGAATTTGCATACATGGCACGCAAGAGCCATTTATCATTTTCCGATCGGGGTGTAGGTATACCTACGCTACTCGGAAGCGAGTCCAGCGCTGCAGTCGAACGGTTCGGTCGGCGACATGAATGCTACCATTGACCGGATGGCCTTGAAGTGACCGGCCCAGGCTCTGGCCAGCACAGCCCGACCGGTGGGCCATGAAGGCACGTGCAGATAAACGAACTGGTGCGGAGGCGGCGGTCATGAGAGCGATTTTGCAAATCACTTGTGGCCGGCGGAGAGCTTGTCTATGAATAGGAGCTAGTACAGTGGCATGAGGGTGCCGGGAGGGCGATGGCTTGATGATGCAGAAGTTAAAGGAATAGGGTGGAGCCACGAATATTGCAGCGGAGGAGGGGGAGAAAAAGAAAGAGACGCGAAAGAAAGAATAAAAAGAGTAGAGAGTCAGGAGACGCAGAGAGAGAAATGAACAGAGAGTGAGAGAAATAGAGAAAGAGAGAGAGAGAGAGAGAGAGAGAGAGAGAGAGAGAGAGAGAGAGAGAGAGAGAGAGAGAGAGAGAGAGAGAGAGAAATAGAGAGAGAGAGAGAGACCACCACCTGCCCAGATGTCCTCGGATGCCTTCCCTGAGAGGCTGAGTATGAGCGCGGCAGAGTTCCCATGAACCGGTCCTGTTCCTGCCTGCCAGGAGCGTGCTGTCCGCTCCAGGAGGATTAGGCTAATCCCAAACGCTTCGCGGAACAGTACTCTGTGCAGGAAACTAGTCGCCAGTGCAGGTCTGCCGCAGCCGAAGGCCTCAACAAGGTATGGTCCGTGCGCTGCGAGTGCAGGTCGAATGGTGGTCTTTGCTCTGTTGCTGACATGTGTGCTGTATGCGTACGTATGTATGCGTGATATTCGAGCTAAGCTATGATGAAACATGGAACTGCATACAACTTACTAAGCGATCGCATATTCATCTATCTGATTAGAAAGATAAGGTCTGATATTTTCCAAGAAAACAAATACCGCTCGATAACGACGATCACTTGCTTTGATTCAAGCAAATGTAACGAGGCATTTTTGCAATGGAAATCATGGGACGTGCGACCGATTCGAGTGCAGTCTAGCCATATCCCTGCACTGCAGAACATGGCTCATTGGACAAACAATGGCTGCTCCCAACACAAAAACAGATAGCTGATCGCTGAGGCGGAAAACGGCGACCACCTCACGCGATGACCAAAGCGGACAGAGGACATGTGTCCGCGGAACAGGACACGGCCGGAACGGCGGACATTGGGGACAGCTCGGTGGACATTGTGGACATTTAGGGCAGCTTGGTGGACATTGCGGACATTTAGGACAGTCAAGACATCTTTGTAACCGTTGAGGACATTTAGGACATCGAAGCAGACATTGGGGACAGCTATTCTGAGCATTGAGGAGAGTCAGAACAACTCGAAGTATAATGAGGGCAGCCATAGTCAGGTCAACACATTGGATATTTAGGACATAGTGTCCGAACTTCTGAGGTATTGAGGACAACACTGCCGAACTTCTAGGACATCAGGACAGCGTGTGAGATAATGAGGAGACCAAGGACAACGCGGTAAAAAAGTCGTTACCAGCCAGAGTGTCATAAACAGACCGAGGCGGAAACGATTATCCTGGACCGTGATGTGATACTTACTGAGACTGTCCACGGTCCGACGGACTAATCAGCGAAAAATTACCGGACCGGCAACAAGCTATATCTACGGCTGGCAAGACAGGCAGGACAGTCAGAATGAGACAATCGGGACAAGAGAGACAGGACAGGTAGTACAGGGCTAACAAGCCATCCAAGCCAGACCAGTCAGCACAGTCAGACAGGACAAACAGGACAGGACAGGACAGCCAGGACAGATAGGACACATTGTAATTGGCAGGCGCGCCTGTCATGACAGCGACCAAGCGCTGCGTCCCTGAACGCCAAGGCCGTCCGGAGTGCCACACTCGACCGCGCGATGGATCCCATGGAACGGCGACGGACCGACACGGGTAGACACGGGACGACACGGGATGACACGGGATGACGCGGGATGACACGGCGCGGATTGTGGACCGGTATGGCAGCACGAGGAATGGAAACCCGTGACAAGGTGGGATATGGCATTGAAAGCCTTGACATAGAGGCGTGACAATGACACTCAAGACACTGCCACAGGTGTGACACTGACATGGCCAGACACTCAAACTGGATACTCGTGATAAGGCACGACACTTGATGAAGACGCTGACAAGGAACGATCTGGGCTCTGGAGACCGTGACTTGGGAAACAATTAAGTAGGTACCAATTTCATCCTAATCAGTAGCCTGCCAAGTCTTCATACTGTCAGGTCGCTGCCAGAATGATTGGCAACTTTACTCGTGAGTCACATTAACTGTCATCCTTAACAGTCTGCCACTTGACTCCACTGCCACCCAGGTCACTCTGTCATGACACCCCTTGACACAGTCCTTTACTCTTCTCAAGTGTCAGCTCACTGTCATCCAAACATTATCCATGTAATCGCACTTTCATCTGGCATGACATTTCATCTCCCATGGCCATCGTACTGACACAAATGAGCTTTCTGTTATGACAGTGACACGACTGAGCTTTCTGTCATGTTAGTTACACTGACCGAGCTTTCTGTCATGACGACTTCACAAGTGAGCTCACTGTCACGAAGGCTACACAGTTGAGCTTACTGTCATGACACGGTGACGCACGCTCCAAAAGGATTATCACTGGGCCTCGCAGACGACCAGAGATTTGAATTGTAATCGTAAGATGATGATTGTAACTGAAGACCTTCAGAGCCATTGTTCATATTGTCAGTGATCGTCATGTTTGAGAATGAAATGCACGAAAAACTCGGTGGAGAGTTATAAGCGTATGACTATGCAATATGCATGTATGTAATACCATCACCCTTTATCGGAAGATGGAATCATAAAATTTTCTTCCAAGCCATGGACAACGTAAAAAAGGCGGGTTGCGTTGTTGCATTGCCATATGTAAAAATGACCGAAAGACCGGTTCTCTCTTGACGTCATCAAGGACCTAATCTTCTCCAGAACAGCATATGAGGCGGCTTTTCGACGGTCCAATGCGCCCGCACACCATAGCTAGACGCATCCGAGGGAGATTTTTCTCTCAGTGCTGTAATGCCAAGTCACGACCGGATTAAGAACCGGTGAATATCTGCCCGGTGCATGGCCTTGACAGGAGTCTGTTCAGTAACAGATGCTGGCGGCTGCTCGCGCAGCGGGACTCGGGTGAGATATTGCTGGACGCTCTAGCTGTGGTGCATTTTTGAAGTGTCGGGACATGTGCAATCGATGCGTTTATGTTACATATGCATAGTGTATAAATATAACAACCTCCTGAAATGATTGATTATGAGATGAGCAGTGAGCGATGGAAGTTACGCCTCTTCACGTAATTTCAGTACGAGTAGGAGATGAAAAGTGGTCACATTGAAACAAGCGTTCGTAGCCAGGCTTTCATTCGCAGCATCCATACATCTCTGCGTTACGCCATCACATCAGACGTCGGCCGGTTTCAGCGCGGCCATATCGTCAGCGCCCGTTTGCAGAGCAGTGTTTATGCCCCGGCCGGCGGGCTCTGTACCGGGTATGCTGCCGATATAACGGCTCCCGCTCCCCGCCCTCGAGAGGCCCCGTCCAAGGCCCCGGCGCGGCGCGGCGGTCGGCGCCGTCCTGGGAGCCAGGCCGGCCACATTCACAGGGTAGTCACCGACACGATCCGGGACGAGTTACTGGCGCGGCTTCGCACAAACTGACGCGGTTGTCAGCGCTGGCGGACCGCGGGTGGAACGACGCGTCACTACCAATTGAGCTGTGACTGCGGGTAGGGAATCAGGGATTGCCTCACCGAGAGGAGGGGAGGGCTGCACGACGATCGTGACCTAGCACCCTCACCCCTGGGCTTGCACTCACTGCTCACAAGCGGTGGAATTTCAAGGGTCTGTTGTATAAAAGGCCAAACTATCGTCCCCGACTGCCTCTACCCGCCTCTACCCCGAGACATCCAGACATCGTCCCCTGGGCAAGGCCGTCTCCCTTCAGCGACGACCGTGAGTTAATCGAAGTCGGCCCGCAGTCGAGTCGATTTATAATGACCAGGTAATCACACCTGATCACGCCCCAGCAAAGCTTAGATACTGTGACATGACGTAACTGGAGGAAATAAATGTCGTAACTGGAGAGCGCACGAAAATAGATAGCGTAACTGGTGGTGAGGGAAGGCCAGGCCCTGATGACGACCACGAAAAGGCCGTGACTGGAGCCATAATCGAGTGTGGACGGGACGAGAGTTGACTGAGAAGAGGGGAACTGTCGAGTCCAACTAGGTCATCGAAACTGCCAGCGCCGCTCGAACAAAGAACGTGTGGCGTTGACACAGCTGAATGAACATGTGGCCAAAAATACGCCCATGTCAATGGAACAAAGTTTGATCGCTGACAGCAGCACATGTGAGCGTTTGTGAATAAACACAGGTGTTAATCGACAGCTGCCGCCAGGCATAGTAGGGAGGAAATGTGCCATCAGCTCTAGAAACATGTGGTTCGTACGCTTTGAATTATCTTTCAGAATTGCCAAACATTTCTTATCCGAAGGACAATGTGTTCAACTTAGAATAGCTATTTAAACTCGAAGATCACTCAACACTCCAGCTCAGTGAATACTATGCAAGCGAATGCTTGTCTTATCCCAGGCAAACTAGACCCAATTCAATAAAAAGTCGTCGCTTAACAAAAACCTCAGCAAACGAATCCTGACACCACACCGTTAAACAAAAGAAACGCCTGGCCGAATGCTATCGCTGACTTTCCGTTTAGCACCGAAAATTATTAATTAATTTTCACCAAGATAGGCCTCACCACTCAACGAGCATCACGTCAGTCGAACCCGAGCCCGTGCCTCATGCCTGCAGGAAGGCGCTCTCTCGCGCCATGGGCGGCTCTGGCCGCGCGGACCGCACGCCCCACGCGCGCGCCGGCCGCGGCCGTACATACCGACATGTCCGGCCCGTGCAGTGCAGAGGTGCCGACAGTCCAAGGTCGACGACGTCCAACCGGACAGAGCGGGTCGTTCGGGCGAGCCATGGGCCGACCGGAGAGCTTAGATGAGCACCACGATAGCGCAGGAACGGGTATGGGGAGGCTGAAGGGCTAGTTAGGTCAGGAAGTGACCCGAGTGGTACCAAAGCAAGTCAAGCTGGACTGAAATAGGGTTACACCGACGACATGAGCACATAACTGCGCCAAGACGGTGACCGGAAAAAGGTTCTGAAGTAAACTCCTTACGTCCACATTGCCGTTGTATTGCCAGCTGCCTCCGTCGCGCGCCGGCCCAGACTGGCCGGGGGTCGTACGTGACCCACCTTTTATTCAACAGGTTACGAAACGTCTAGAACACGCCCAAAACGAGTGCGAACTTGCACAGCAGCGACGAGGTGACGGAAGGCGCCAGCTTGGCGGCCTACGTGCCTTAAATGACATATCTTAAATTTACAATTGCGCTGCGCGTGCCGCCGGCCGTCTCCTCCAGGCCCCGCCCCGCACAATGCCATATAACTCATCCCGAGCCTGGACGGGGCGGCGGCGGCGCCGCAGTGGCACGGCGGCCACAAGATTCTAATACACTCCCCCCTGATCTACAAATCATCGTACTGGGTCAGAACGGCAGGGCGTCTCTCCCGCATGCCGCTGCGTAGAACTTCAGCGTACGTCACAGGGGGCACATTTTCCCCGTGGCTTTCGTGCGCACACTCTCGCAAGATAATTGGGCCAGAGTCGTCATTGTCATTGTTCGGCGGCTCAGTCTGGCCACTCTCCGGACTGGGAACGAAAGCCAGTCTCAGATCTCTCACGTGACGGGGGACATTGTCTACTTCCACACACTGCGCCGACACTTGTCGGGTGACTGTTCCTATGGAACTTGGCACATCACACCGGCGACTAGGGTCTCTGATCCATACCTTATCGCCTACATTGAACATAGCACACTCACTCTCTTCGCACTTTTCCTCGCTCTCCACGTCCGGCACTCTCAGTTTGTAGTTGAACAGTACGTTGGCAGGACTAGAGTTCAGGTCATCACTGCGCGGCATCACATTATAGCGGTAGACTGCTTCCGCCGCTGAGCAGCCTTTGCGCGCTACGATTGTTTTGACCGACCTATGGTTTCTCTCAGAGACACCATTGCCGAACGGCGCATGGGCAGTGTTAGCGAGCAAATAGGCATTTTTGATATCTTCGCAAAGACGCCCGGCGCTCGGAGCGCGGCGGTCGGTCCGCCGCGCCACGCCGCTCACATATGTGTCATCTGGCCTCTGTCCTGGTTCTCATGCCCACGTGTTGTGCGTACCACGAGGGCTGAGACGGGACGGGGGCCTGACAGTCTTCGACGGGACTCCACCGGTGCGCGACGGCCCGGTGCACGACGTGGCCGACGTGGCCTTACGTACGACGCGGCCGACGTGGCCCTACGAGAACGATTCAGTGAACCGCATTTGTGACCGCCGTATTTTGTGCATTTTAATCGTTTCCGTTTCATTCAAGAATAGACTTTTACTTATATGAACAATAACTTTATGGTCCTCCGGGCGAGTAAGAGAACGAGTGAACGATCACGAGCACGCACGAACATTTCCGTATTGAACGGGTGAACTGAACGATTCTCATGAACATTCTGGTCCTCCGGGCCGGATATCAGTGAACTAGTGTGATGGATTTACAGTGACGACGCGGTGTTGTGAACTGTGAGTACGATGTCTGACAAACGGTCACGACACGACAGTGATGCAAAATCGCATGAAGGTCGCCGGAGTTCGTATCACACGAGGAGTGAGGCGAGCTTCAGTACGGCGTCCTCCGGCCTCAGTGAAGCCCGCCGCCGAGCCGCGCTAAGCAAGCTCCAGGCGGAACAGGCCCAGCGCGCCGCCGCCGCCAAGGCTGAGCTGGCCCGGCGTCAGGCGGAGGCGCAGGCGGAGCAAGCCCGACAACAGGCAGAGCAGTCCCGGCGGCAGGCGGAGCAGGCGGAGGCGCAGGCAGCGCTGCAAGCTCAGGCGGCGAAGGATGAAGCTGAATACCGTCAGCTGGAGCTGGAGCTGCTGGAGCAGGAGGAGCGGGGTTCGCAGCACCCTCGTTCTTCCGCTGCACCATCCGTCGCCAGCCTACCGGTGGTTGCAACTGAGCCACCGGCACCGGTGGACGTGTCTCGACAGACGGACGAGTCAGTCACGCGCACCCGACAGTGGCTGGCTCAGTCTCAGCTGCATGTGCCGCCAGTGGATACGGCTCCTGTCGGCACCCTGCCTCCACCTGCGGCGCGGCTGCAGCACCCGTCCCGTGACGACACCAGAGCGGTCCCACATCTGCCGCGCATCACGCTGGAGAAGTTCGGCGGCTCTGCCATCGAGTGGCCGCGGTGGATAGCCCTCTTCAAAGCGCTGGTACACGACCGCGCCGACCTCACCGACGTAGAACGGCTGACCTATCTGCAGACTCACCTGACGGGGCCGGCGAGAGAGTCTGTGCGGGGCATGCTCTGCGACGCCAGTCTATATAGCACTGCCCTGGGTGAGCTGGAACGAGAGTTTGGTGACCCGTCCCGTGTGATACACGCCACGATGAAAAGACTGCTCACAGCGCGGCCAGTGAAAGACGGTGACCTGTCAGCGCTCACAGAGCTGTCTCGTGAGCTCCACACCGCGGTGAGCGTCCTACAGTGTCTGCACTACGAGCACGACCTCGCTGCCGCCACGAACGTCACCACTGTGACTGGGAAGCTACCAGCCTCCCTCGCCTGGAGGTGGGGCGAGCACATGGTGGAAAATGGCATCACTCGTCCGACGCTCGTCGATCTCGACGAATGGCTTCGCCGTCATGTGTCAGCTGGTCGGTTGGCCTTGAACGTGACCACCAAGCAGCTGCCGAAGGTCGAGGCTAATGACGCTGAGTGCCGCCCGAGACGCGTGTTTACCACCGCGTCGGCGCGGACCACGCCGGCGGCTGTAAAGCGGGAGAGGACAGCTGCCATAAAGTCATCAGCGGACGGGAACAACGCCGGCTGTGCCATGTGTCAGCAAACACACGAGCTCCAGCACTGTGACGAATTTCTCGCGCTGACTGTGAGTGAGAAGGCAGAGTTCGTCGGCAGAAACGGACTGTGCTTTAACTGCCTGGGTCGCGATCACATCAGCGCCACGTGTCCCAGTGATGCACGATGTGACGCGGAGCACTGCGGCAGGCGTCATCACACGCTGTTACACAATGGAGGACGAGTGTTTCCGCTGCGCGATTCCGATGATGGTACGCCGTCATCTGCCAAACATGTCGGCACCGCATCGGCCGAGCCTCGCAGTGATATTCTCCTGCAGGTGATGCCCATCACCGTAAATGGGCCGGCAGGTAGCCGCACCACGAACGCACTCTTCGACCTGGGCAGTCAGGTCACACTGATCACCGACGACCTGTGTGACCGGCTTGGCATCTCGGGGCCCACCGACAAATTGGTGCTGAGTACGCTGAGTGGGACCCAAACGACGACGTCACGACGCGTATCCTTCGCCGTCGAGGCTGTGGGCGGCGACGGCAGGGCACACCGTATACGAAACGCCCAAACGACGCCGACGTTAAACGTGTCAGCCAAGGCCATGGACTGCACAGTAGCAAAGGAGAAATGGCCGCACCTTGCCGACCTGGATCTCCCCAGCGCCACCCACGGCCCAGTGGAGGTGCTCCTGGGAACCGACGTCATCGAACTTATTGTGCCGCGGGAAGTGATCGAGGGACCGACGGGAACGCTGTGCGCCGTAAGGACGCTGTTGGGATGGACGGTGACCGGGCGGGCGTCGGAACGCTCGGTGCTCGATGGTGAACACGTTGTCAATCACGTTCGTGTCAGTGATAAAACGAGTGCAGTCGCTGACCTTCACACCCAGGAATCATCAGAGACGACCCAGTGGTGTCACGCAGCCGAGCCGCCGGGCCCGGCCGACATCCTCAGCAGAGGCGGCCCGGGGACGGACCTCGCCCCCGGCGGACCGTGGATACGAGGTCCAGCTGCGCGGTCCGGCCCGGCCGCCCTCTCCGACGACGACACGAGGGTGACAGCGTACGTCACCGAGCGAGCGGAGCCGGTCGTAAACGGCGGTGACTTCTCGTCCTGCCTCATGGACTCCGGCGGCCTGCTCAGAGTCGGTGGCCGTCGCTGGAAGCGGAAGAACACGCAGCCGCAGGATCGCTCCTGGCGACGCCGGCGGCGAGAGTGTCTCCCCGCGCACGCCGACCGCACACTACATGTCGATCATGGACACGACCGAGGTCAGGGTTGGCGAACCAGTGCGGCTGACCGACGGAGACGTACCGCGTGGACACCGGCCGATGGGACGAGCGGAGTGTATGACCCCGGTGTAGGAGGTCGTATCCGCGCCGTGGATGCGACGACTGCCACCGGCCAATACAGGCGGCCTGTCAACCGCCTCTGCCGCCTCGAGTGCGACGGTGACGGACAGTATTGATGGGATAATATGCGCGCGCGTGGGACGACTGAAGTGAGTCGTTTACGACCCTGCCGTGCCGCCGGCGAGCAGTGTCGAGATCTGGACATCTATTAGTGTTTCCTGCCCTCGTCATTCGCGGTGTAAGCGTGTCTGTGTGTGTGTGCGTGTGAGAGTGAGCCGCTCACTCTGTCCGCGGTCAATGGTCATTTGTGTTTAGTGTTCAGCCATTAGCTATCAACTGTGAGCCGTGTGACGATGCTACGCGTTCACTGTGACGGTGTCCCTCCCGGCCCACTTGGCCGGTCGGTCTACGAATGAGCTAGTTTACGACCTTAGAGTGCGCAGCGTTAGATTAGTCTATGGTACCACGCCCATGTTAGCGCTAGTTTCTGTTCGCGTCCGCTCCGTTCGGTAATGCAGTGTGTGTTATGTGTTGTACGCTGGGTGCTGGGTGTTTGTGTGTCGGCAATGTGACGGCACTGTCACTGCCGCCAGTGCCTCTCGAGCGAGTGTTCGTATCCGAAGGTTGGGACTTTTCAATTAGACAATCACTATTCTTTAGAATTGTGATTTTCTATTGAAAATCCCAACCTGAGCTACCTCTCTAGGGGGGTGTTTAGCGTTTCTGCCGCGATTTAGGACATCTTGATACCCTCGAAAACGGCTCGTTAGATTTTCTTGCCATTTTCAGCGTTTGGTCCCCTATGGGGGAGCTACCGGCTGGTACCGGTTGCTTGAAATATAATTAACCCGTTTTGGGGTAATCGGCACGTGCATTTTCCCATAGGGTTAACATGGGGAAAAATTGAAAATGCGATTTGCGCAAAATCTGTTCAGTAATATTTGTCCACATTTTTAGGGTCAGTTCTTTGGCTGGCACCTCACCTTCTGGGGGTAATTATTTAAAATATAAATGACAAAATTTCGGGTAATCGACGCCGACAGTTACCCCATGTTGAGCCTATGGCATTTTCGAAAAATTATTTTCAAATCGATTTTGCCAAAAATTTCCACGTTAGATTTTGAAAATGTTCGAATATGTTGTGTCCCGGGGTGTCGGCTACCACGTGGTATGGGTCAGATATGGGGCGATTGAAAAGCACGTGCCACGTGCAAACGTGTTTGATGGGGTAACCTCGTGGTAAATGCGACATTGGCCAACTGGGGGTCCTATGGCGTGGAAACCACTCCACCTAGCGACACCAAATCAGTGCAGCCGGTGAGCAGATGAGTCCAGCTTGTCGCACTAGTGGTCACGTGGCCCACGTGCTATTGCACGTGCCGTGGCACGGGGTCAATTTTGGTGCTTAAATATACTAGCATTGTGAAATGCAAGGAATGGGGGAAATAGCCGTCAGGCCGTCAGGTTTTATGATAGGGTCGATCTGAAAACGGGTATAGGCACAGAATGAAGGGGGCTAAAAAACTGCTATCTCGGATTTTTTGTAAAATGAAAAATTCAAAATTCTGGGGAAATTATATATTCAAAGGTGAAATTTCCCTAAATTTTCCCGTTTTTCGAGTTTAGCCGTCCACTGTTCAGAGACGGTGACACCGGCCGGGGTCATCTTTTACATGCTGATGGCCACGTCGATGGGTCATCACGTGGCGTGAGCGGTGAAGCTATCAGAGGTCCGGCACGTGCCACGTGGCCACGTGTTTGAGTCGCGTACCTCCCAGATTATCGTGTGTTTGCCGATTTGTGGCCTTAGAGCACGAAAACAGCACAAGCCAGGAACACTGAAATGGTGCAATCAGTGAGGGGACAAGTCCTGCTTACACCACCGGCGGTCACATGGCACACGTGCAAATTTGGGCACCTCCTTTGCGGAGATATCTTACAGTGAAATATTCAAATGTGCATAACATTGTCAGTTTAAGTCCGATTAGGCTAGAATTTGGTGGGTGGATGAAATGTTAAGCGACAGGAACAAATGCGCCACGTTTGACTCAGTGCGCCACGTTTGTCTCAAAGCGCCATTTTTGCCGCAAATCGCAGAATGTGCGTATCTTTGTCGAACATTGGACGATTAGGATGCGCTGTAATTAAGGGATGGCTGCTTAAACGGCAGATATGAATGCACCACATTTGCCGCAGAGCGCCATATTTGTCTTAATGCGTCAGTCATTGACCTCTATAATACCTAATAGAGGTCAATAGAGGTCAATGGCGTCAGTGTTTGCGTTTAACGGACGGCGGTCGTTTTTTTGTGGCGGTGTTTGCGTTTTTCCGGTGTTAGGCGGTGGGCGGCCGTTTTTGCGTTTTTTTTTTTGCGGTGTTTGCGTTTGGCGGCGGGCGGCCGTTTTTTTGCGGCGTTTTGCGGTTGGCGGCGGGCGTTGCGGGCGTTTTTTTTGCGGCGGTGTTTGCGTTTTTTGCGGTTTTTGTGTTTGGCGGCGGGCGGGCGGGCGATGCGGGTGTTTTTGCGGTGTTTGCGTTTGGCGGCGGGCGGCCGTTTTTGCGGCGGTGTGTGGCGGTTGGCCGTTTCTTTTGCGGCGTTTTGCGGTTTGCGGCGGGCGGCTTTCTGCAGCGTTTTGCGGTCGCCGGCGGCCGGCCGTTATTTGCGGTGTTGCGGTTTGCGGCGGGCGGTCGTTTTTTGCGGCGTTTCGCGGTTGGCGGCGGGCGATGCGGTTTTTTTTTGCGGCGGCGGGGTTTGCGTTTTTTTGCGGTTTTCGCGTTTTGCGGCGGACGGGCGTTTTTTGGCGTTTGGGGTGCGTGCGATGCGGGCGGTTTTGATTTTTTTGCTGCGTTTTTTGAGTTTTTTTTTGCGGTTTTCGCGGGCGATTTTTTTGCGGCATTTGCGTTGGCGTTTTGGCGTCCGTTTTGCGCGTTTTGCGGTGTTTGCGTTTGGCGGCGGGCGGGCGGTTTTTCACAATTCAAGTCCCAACCTTCGGATCCGCAGTGCTGTTCGACAAGCGCTGCCCGGGCCTAGTTAACGACATGCGTCAGTGCGTGACAACGGTGACAGTGACCGGCGGCCGGGACCGCGCCGTCGTATAGTTTTACGACTGGGCGCGTGATTGTTGTCAGGAATGACCTCCGCCCCGGCCAGACTCTGTAGTGCGCAATGCGTATTGTATGTGAGTGTATGTATATCGCGCATGTTGAACGGATCGTTACGAGTGTGTGCGTGCGTACGGGACGCTTGAACGATTGCTCGCTAGTTGTTGGATTTTCCGCGGATGATCGCGAAAAACCGGGCCGGCTATGTTAGCGAGCAAATAGGCATTTTTGATATCTTCGCAAAGACGCCCGGCGCTCGGAGCGCGGCGGTCGGTCCGCCGCGCCACGCCGCTCACATATGTGTCATCGGGCCTCTGTCCTGGTTCTCATGCCCACGTGTTGTGCGTACCACGAGGGCTGAGACGGGACGGGGGCCTGACAGTCTTCGACGGGACTCCACCGGTGCGCGACGGCCCGGTGCACGACGTGGCCGACGTGGCCTTACGTACGACGCGGCCGACGTGGCCCTACGAGAACGATTCAGTGAACCGCATTTGTGACCGCCGTATTTTGTGCATTTTAATCGTTTCCGTTTCATTCAAGAATAGACTTTTACTTATATGAACAATAACTTTATGGTCCTCCGGGCGAGTAAGAGAACGAGTGAACGATCACGAGCACGCACGAACATTTCCGTATTGAACGGGTGAACTGAACGATTCTCATGAACAGGCAGCTCGGTACCGGACGCTGATACCCCACCGGCTGACGAACTCGTGGAATGCGGCACTGCGGAATGAGGTGAAGTTGTCCGTCAGCAGCTCCCTCGGAGCGCCGCGCTCCAGGAATACCGACTCCAGAGCGGTGATGATGCTGTCGGTGTCCTGTCGCTTTATCCGCCGCCAGATCGCGTACCGAGACGGACCGCACTCAATCAGAGTCAGGTACAGCTGATCGCTTACGTGACAGACGTCCATGCTGATCCTGTCCCAGCATTTAGTCACGCTCAGCGAACCATGTGTCCACCGCTGGGGCGCTGGATCGATGGACTGGCACCTTTCGCACTGGCTAACGACACTGCGCACCTGGTGCCTGCTCACAGCCGGGTCGTGCTCCCTACACAGGCGCAGCGTTCTCCCGATGCCTGGGTGTCCGCTTGTTTCATGGATCCTGACCACATCCGGCGCCGAGAAGGCAGCGCCGCAGACCTCAGGATCGCTTTGTTGGTTCAGCCACTTCTTCGGCACTCTCGTCAGTGCGTCAGCCCTGTTGTCCACTGACGGAACGCACTTCACGGTCAGCTGGAGGCCGTACTCATCTCTCAGACTCTTCACGGTCTCCAGGCGCCTTCTAATCAGCATTTCACTCGCCGCCTTCGTCTTTATCCGAGCTCTGCCGGAGAGCGCATCTGTTAGCCAGTGATAGACCGTTTTCGAGTCCGTCACGACAGTCACTTTCTTCAGGTTCCATGCCAGGGACAGATTGATGCCACGCACAACGGAGTCCAGTTCTGCAAGGTTCACGTGTGTCTCGGGATTTTTCCGAAGCCAGCAGGCGTCCTCAACGATGCTGCCTTCCATCTCCAGCACGGCTCCTATGGCGAGGGAGCTGGCATCCACCCACACGACTCCCTCATCGCCGGTGACATCCCAGCGACCTCGTGCGGGATCGGCCGTTTTCACGCGCTGCAGCGTTTCCATGACCATTTTCTGGAGTTCTGGGTCGGTGATCTCGTCATCCCAGCCGTCTGTCGCTGCAGTGGCGCGTCTTTTCAGGTAGGATGCGGAGACACGCAGCCAGCCACACACCGGGACCTGACTTGTCAGACGTCCGCACAGCGAGAAGACCTCTCTCCTCGTCAGCTGTGGCGGCGGCTGTAGATCCTGGTTGTCCCGCTTCCAGAACAGTCCTTGCCGCTCCCCCCAGACTCGAATGCCCAGGACACGAGCACCTTCTGACACCTTCTCCGGGGATTTGCAGGTCAGACCGAGCGCCTCCAGATGACCCTTCACCTCCAATGCAGTAGCGATGTTTTCATTTACGAGTATGTCGTCCACGTAAGGTGATGTAGCGGTGTGCACCCTCGGGTCACGTTTCAGGGCCATTTCCAGCACCTTTCTCATCACCATCGGTGCGAGACTGAGCCCAAAGCCAAGTCTGCTCAGACACCACCGTCTGCCCTGGAACACTACAGTCTGATACGGCCACAGCGATGCGTGCACGTGGATCTGCAGGTAAGCGTCTCGCAGATCTAGGAGAGACACGTTTCGTCCACACCGACGCCACTCACGGATTTTTTCACTGCAAACATCCGCGTCAGCTGTATGCGGGTCCAGGTGCGTATTTAACTCCCTGAAATCCATGACGGGACGCACTTTGTCCTTCTTCGGTTGGATGACCGCCATGAGCGGGATCGTGCCTTTGACCCTCCCGTGCACGCTCTCATCATAAGGGACGAGCCATTGATTCGCCACCCACTTGGAGAGTTCTCGCTCGTATTCGTGTCGGGCTTCTGTTGGAATCGCGTACTCCTCTGCTGTATTGTGCAGCTGCTCGGGCTCCTTTCCTCCACACCATTTCCACTCCAACGACCACTTCTTTTCTGTCTCATCAAAGCTCACCACAAAGTCCTTCTCGTCGGCTCGATTAGCCGGTGCGGCCGCCGCCGCCGCACCCAACACCGGATCCCCCTTACTGCTGTCAGCTCGATTCACTGCTGCAGCTGCCGCCGCTGCACCTGACGCTGGGGCCGCCTCACTGCTCGCCTGATCGTGACTCACCCGTGCAGTCGCTGCCACTGCACGCGACACCCTCTCACCATCACAGCTGACCCGGTCACCGGGTGAGGCCACTGACGCCGCTCTATGAGACACCGCTGCCTCAACTCCGAATCTGACTCGGTCATCCGAACTCACTGTAGCGCCACCCAGTGCTCTGATACCATTCATCCCGAGGATGAACTCAAACCCCAGTGGCTTACGTGCTACGACGAGCACATCTACGGACACTGATTCACCGGACCGCAGCTGCACGCGTGCCACGCCTGACCCCTCACACCAATAACGCCCTCCACTCACTGTCATCACGCTCACCGGGCGTCGGTTCCACCTCCGACAAACTGACACGTGAGCTACACACTGGCTGCATCCTGTATCAACCAGCGCTTTGCAGCTCGCTCCGTCCACCGACAGCTGCGCGACTGGCAGCGCCCCGTTCACTGGTCGACAGGAGAGGAGGCTGGCGCTGATCTCTCCCCTCCCGCGTCGTTTTCCGGACACGCAGAGGCGATGTGTCCCTGCCGGTTGCAGTTGTAGCACCTCACGAGGCTCCGTCCACCACGGGGGCCTCCACGGCCCCGCTGTCCGCGGCCTGCCGTGCAGTCGCGGGCGATATGGTTCGGTTGCCCGCACGAGTAGCATTTCATTGTGGCCGGGAGTGCTCCAGTCCTTGTGCCAGCGGCGGCGGCCGCGGTGTTTGTTTCCTCGTCGGCTAGCACGGCCCGAGCGCGACCGATTAGCTGGCTAAACGGCATGTCCTCCATCCGTGATCCAGCCCGGAGCGCACGGCGTGCTGAATCTGGCAGTTTGGCCACGAAGGCACAGGCCAGGCTGTCGTCCGGCATACCTCCGAACAAGCCAGCCAGCCGGCGCAGCTCAGAGACGAACACGTCCACCGTCTCACCTGGACGCAGCCTTCTACGTTCAAATTGGTCGTAGGCTTCAAACCGATCCGAAGCAAACGCCGATGTCAGGGCCCTTTTGATGTCCTCGTACTTCTTCTTCTCATCTTCTCCGAGCTGTTGATATACCGCAAACGCACCACCAGTGAGTCTCAGCGGGACGACGACGTGCAGTCCCTTGATGCCGCGCAGCTGACACACAAGTTCGACCTTGTCCAGCCACTCGCACACGGGCTGCGACACACCGTCAAACTCCGGGATTAAGCGGAGATCAGCCGCAGCGTCCGAACCATCACAGGTCTCCTTCTCGTTCCCCATCACGGCAGTCTTCCAAGGCCGAAATAGCTTGAAGTAAACTCCTTACGTCCACATTGCCGTTGTATTGCCAGCTGCCTCCGTCGCGCGCCGGCCCAGACTGGCCGGGGGTCGTACGTGACCCACCTTTTATTCAACAGGTTACGAAACGTCTAGAACACGCCCAAAACGAGTGCGAACTTGCACAGCAGCGACGAGGTGACGGAAGGCGCCAGCTTGGCGGCCTACGTGCCTTAAATGACATATCTTAAATTTACAATTGCGCTGCGCGTGCCGCCGGCCGTCTCCTCCAGGCCCCGCCCCGCACAATGCCATATAACTCATCCCGAGCCTGGACGGGGCGGCGGCGGCGCCGCAGTGGCACGGCGGCCACAAGATTCTAATACAGGTTCACCGAGTGAGAGGGGAAGGCTGCACGACCTGCTCATGTGCCTTTCCGAGACGGCTTCCCTGAAACGGTGCTGCAGTGTTTCCCGACACTTTTTGCACTGAAAACGTGACACGTGGGGATCGTGCACCTCTGGAGGGTGCACAGTGCACAAGAGAGTCATTGTCATATGTGTTCACTGTTCATAGAGCTTGAAGTGTTGCATATGGCCAAGGATATCCTCGTGGTATGAATTTCCAGAATGTAATGTATGTGTTGTGGATGAACCAAAACGGCGGACCGATCAAAATGTCAGAAATAGACACAGGTTCAGCTTTTACATCGACATCTTGAAAACGACTCGTCAAAAACTATTCGAAAACGTGGCTGACATATCTTAATCAAATGAAATAAAAACACATGTCCACTGGGGGATTTCGATCCAGCGACGAGGTGACGAAGTCCCTCCCGCATGTGTGCGTCTGTATACATAAACAGATCGACCGAAGTTCCCCAAGTGGCGTTCTCTGCGCAGTGCTCTGGCGCCCGTCGGGGACCACCAAGGGGCGGTAGATCAAGACGGAACGCCAGGCCTAGTCAGGCGCTGATAGGGCCAACATGAGGCCGCATACCGGACTGCGAGTGGCACGTGGGAGACGTTCGAGTTCAGTCGTTGGAAGGGGACAGACTAAGCAAAACCACGACGGAGGTAGATGCCGGGGGTCCCTCAGTGAGGGCCGTTGCAGTTGGTAATCAACCATAGATAGCATAGTTTATAGATGTTATGATGTTATGGAAATTCCTCCACAGAAGAGACACTCACGAAAGTTTAGAGAAAGAAAGAGCGGAATTTTCAGAACGCAGCTCTGAATGTTGTGTTCAGGTTAGCTCAGGAGTAAAAGCAAGGTGCAAGAAAGTAACTGTTGATACCTGGCTTCAGACATCAAGCGGGAATCTCACTCATGCCTGACATCACGGTTCTTATAGAACCGATGACAAAGGAGCTTGCAAAAAGCGCATTGGCCTACTTCACATCATATTTTTTAGGCATTAAAAGGTCAGGGAGTAAGCAGGTTAAGAATGAATGTCACAATTGTAAGCATCTTTAGTTTCCGTTACCTAACGGGGAACATAACAGTACCTGCATGATTCTCAGGAAACTATCACGGATGTGGAAACCACTGCAGAGTATTCACATTTTGTAGCGCCCTGAGTTGGTAAAACATTAATGTTTTCAGCATAGTTGGGGCTTCGAAACTCCAGATCCTCTATTAGAGGGTTTGGGAACCTTTGGGGGCAAGAGGAGTTCGCTCTCTTCCGGCGTTGTGGCACCAATTATGGAACCAGAGACGGCAGAGAGACTTGATCTCTACAGACGGCGTTGACACCATCACCAGTGGGAGACCAGGGATGTTCATTCGCTCCAGGAGATTTCGGCACAAATGATGACACCAAGGAGAAACTTGGCTTACTCTCACCAAGAGGCTTTCGGCAGCATTAGGGTGTGGGGACTAGGGGAAGGTGGCTTGGTTTCGCCGGGAAGGCTTTCGGACTTTGGCATCATTTTGAAGGCTTGGCCTCTCCAGCAGGCTTTCAGCGGTGGGGACCAGGGCGACTTGATGGTTTAATCTCCCCCGGATGATTTCGGCACCAGTAAAGGCTTGGTTACTCAAGGATTTCGGCATCAATGAAGACTAGGTTTCTCCAGGATTTTGGTACCAATACAGGCTTGGCTTCTTCAGGATTTCAGCACTATTGAACACTAGGTTTCTGCAGGATTTCGGCTTTAAAACTCACCTGGCGTCGTCTCTGCCGCCGGGCGAGACAGAGTGCGAGTGCGGGTACATGGCCGCGCTGTCAGAGAGGGCCGACGTGCTGGGGCCGCTCTCCTCAGACGATCCTCCGTCCAGGTCCATTCCGTCCGGGCCGCCAGAGGCTCCGGCCTGCAGCTCGAACTCTGGAGACATCATCACCTGTCGAACAGAGTGGACGACGTGAGGGGAAGACGAGGGGATGCGAAGGTGGTGGGCACGAGGCAGCAGCATGAGTGGATGATCGCAGAGCGGACGACGTGAAAGGGAGATGATGGGGTGATGTGGTGATGGCGGTGAAGCCGGTGATAGTCAAAAGGCAGTGCAAGGTGTTAGAATTCATGGAGGAGTTCGTGCACTCTTGGAAACTCAAAGTTTGCGTTCGAATACTGAGATTGTGTGTAGCACTGAAGCTTTCCTGTGCGTGATCTTGAGTTTAGCAAATACAGACGCATGACGATTAGGGCAAAGCGATTATCCGTGACTTTCTTTGAGAAACGCAGCCACGAGGGTCAACCATTATATAGGTATGTGAGAGAATACACAGCGTCGTTGCTTTTGTGGTTTTATTAAATAACTTTATATATTGCCAGCGAATAGTTCATTAAGTTAGTTCGTAAGCGTGCGCTTCGACGAAATGCTTTGCGGCAAGATGTATGTAAACTGTGTTGACCAGTGACCACAAAAGCCAGACAATCTTATATGGAATTGCACTGTGGGGGAAATATGCCTAAATGATCCAAGACTTGTGGTTCGTGTTGGAAGTCCCAGCAGCACATTATCAAGAAACTTAGCATAATTGAAGCATCACTTATCCTATTCCGACAAAGGAAGAGAAAATAAGGGAGCATTTTGCGCTATTCCATCAAAGGATGAAACGTTGGCTTGCCGCATCAGGAAGAAGAAAAAATAAAGCGTGACTTTCTGCAGAATACGCGTGCATTCGTCGATGGTAATTCCGAACAAAGCATCATTTTATATATGTCACCCTACTGATGGATCATACCTATATTTGAGGCCATACCATAAAACGTCCAGTAATTAAAACAACAAAAGACATACGAGGAAAATGCATGTTCACGCTATCGTGATCATAAGCATGCAGTCAAAGTAACGACAGTAAATGAGTCACTGGGAACAGGGATGCGATTAATGTGTGAATGTATTTACCCGAGTCTTTATTGCCTCATTGGAGCAGGCCATGTTCATACGACGCAGCTGTCGGGAACCTACTGCATCTCAGAACGTGATCGTCTTTAAGACCTGGTGTAGGGACCAGGAAAGCCCGACGCATCCACATTTATCCGGCCGGGGCTCTTGGTTGTTCCGGGACGAGTATTCTACATTGTTTTAAATCTCTGAGGCATGCAAAGTTGTGTTGAGCACCTCTAGCTGGCGGGGAAAAACTAGGGGATTAGTAGCGCGCTGAGGAGTCTTCGTTTGCATGAGCCGCGTAAGGAGAACATGGCAAGTCGTCGGCCTCCAGCGAGGGGATCAGGGCAGGCCGGCTGCCACCTGGCGTCCCGAGACCTGTTCCTGACGCAACATGGCTCAGGGATCGCCGCCACGGGTGGTCCGTTAGGCGCTGATGTATAACACGACTCACGAGGGGTGCTCAGAGCTTTGTGGGCCTCACTCGCGCATGAGTTTCGCTCGTTACATCCAAGAACCTAAAAAGGAGTCCAAACTCGTGTTCGGTAATGCTAATTTCCCTTCATGGTAGAAGCTCGTAAAACGTGGCAACAAACAATGACACGGTCACACCACTGCGCTCCCAAAGAGCCCCTGATTGCATGGCGCCGTGTACATTAGCAAATTAGAGGAAAGTGGTGTAGTGTGACGAACTGCCATTAGTCTCCGCAGGTTTCTCCAGCCTTGGCTGAGCGTCACTCCCCATGTGTCGCATGACAGATCGCGGATCGGGCCGGTTTGACAGCTTTACCCCCTCCCCCACTTCCCCTGACTGAGTCGAGCCCGACCAGGCCAAAGTTGAGTCCGCGGGCAGGCCGGCTTATCAAGGCGACAAGACAAAACCGGATTTCACATAGCTCAGAATCGCCAGCTCATGACGGGCACTTGTCAGTCTTGTCGCATTGTGGGCCGCAACATTCTCTATTTTTCCACCAAAGACAGACTGGAGGACGTTCCTAAAGAAACGCACGCGACATACCTGATCAATAACGGCGAAGAACTTGCAGCGTGACTCGGGGTCGACGCCCTTCTTGACTCGGCGGTAGCTGGTCATCAGGTTGTGCATTTTCGACTTGCACTGCTCGGCACTGCGGCGATATCCCTGAAAAAGACATATGATCCCCATCAGCACACGGTACAGCCAACAGCGCAGCGAAACCACTTCCTCGAAACAACTCTCAGCACCGGAAAAAAATCGGCCTCTTTTCCCCCGTTTGCCGCGCTTGCGGGCGCCACGCTTTGATGGTCGGAGCCCTCGCCTTGGTTAGCCGAGGTTCTCCGCCTCAGTTAGCAGACGCCGGCTGCAAATTGAGGTTTACTGCTCTGCTCGCCGACGACCACACGCTCATTACCGGCCGAATTGGCCATAGAATATGCACAATGTGAAAACGGAGCCGGTCGTGGGGCGTGGGTATAGCCGGTCGACTGCAGGCGGTGGCCGACAACCACTCCGGGTGGCCCTGCCCTGTTACCGAACCCCCGACTCGTCGTGACGACACGCGCCGGGCCTCTCCAGGCAGCCAGCGGATCCTGAGCGAGCCACACCTCAGCGTGCCCATCACGCGGCAGTATGTAGTACCGCCGTACCGGACAGGCGATCGAGTAGTGTCGCCCCGCGGGCCCCGCCTTATGAGGAGGCTGCGGCGTGCCGGAGACGGACAGGACCCTGCAGCCAGGATGTGGCCTGTCGTGGTGGGGTTTACTAATCAGGGTCCAGCCCCCGCCCTCCCATCAACCCGCCCCGTGACGAGCCCCTCGCCGTAAACTGATGTCATTTTCGGCGAATAGGCTGATGGCATCAGTACATCGGGTTATGTCAGCGATTTGGGAGATACCGAGTAGTATTGGGTAGTAGACCGGATGGGCCCGAGGCATGGCTTATCCGGCACTCCTTCGCGCTTCGCTGGAACTGCAAAGCTTATATTTGCAAAATGTGCAACCTGAAACGGTGCACAAGAGAACCTCTGGGCTGATCACTGATCAGCAAACTGTCGAACCTTTACGGTTTACAACACAAAATGAATTAATAAAAAAAAACACATTCTGGTCGTGAATCACGAGCTGGGTACGCTGGATGACTTCAGGCGCTTTACTGATCCGCGATGCGGGCGGCTGTTCACCGAACCTTATGTTCGGTGGCTACTGTTAACGCCAGACCTCTTGAGACCCTAATTTTTCGCGATTATTTTTAAATGCATGGAAGAATTTCAACCAAGCTCAGGACATGGCCGTTTCAAGACCAGCCGAAACTTTTACAATTTAGATATTTTGTCGCCATTTCAATATTTCAGGCACTTCTCATTGACTCGTAATGTTAAATTTCGAGCAAGATTTTCACCCGGCGTGTAGAGGCTATCACCAGTCAGTCTGCGATACGTTATGACGTCACAGCTAAGCCCCGCCTCTGTGGTCTTGGCCTGCGGCGGTTTCGGGCCGGCGCGCGGTCACTCGCGCTGTGGCGGGGAGCGGGGACGGTCGAGCGGTGCCGAAAGCCGGCGGAGTTGTGCGTAACGTCTTGTCTGACAGTGCCCAAAGAGCGACATGATGACTGAGGAGCCATAAATGCTCAATTCGCGTTGCTTCTACAATGCTGATATGTTCGCTGATATTTGTTTTATTTTTTATAAGCTGCAACTGACGGACAGATGGCATATAACTGACATAAGGGTAGGAAATATTCACCTGCCTATGGCGCTGCAGATAATGCGATAATGGGATGTCGGATGTCATCAAGTAGCTCCTGATTTGTACATCGCTATGCACCCATCGACCAGCGCAATAATTAGCTAATTGCCTTCGCTTCACATCATAAGGCTCGCTCGTATTTCACCAAACAGATATCCTACATCGAAAATCATATGTTAGGAATCGTTAACGTTTTTTCGAAGCATGTGTGAGTAGTAGATTAAGGAGTAATGGTCCTCTTGGTCCCATATACCTACAAGAGTGAACAAGAGCCTTACACTTACCTACTTGACGGTCTGCTGCAATTGATTCATACACGTGAAACGTCAGCGAAATTCATAGTCCTTTACAGATGGCAGGTGTGTCGTTTGTACAGAGGTCGCTGATGGGCACGGGTCAATGCCGCAGTCGTGGGCGGAGCCTAATGTCATATGACGTATGAAAGCCTCTATCCAGGATGGAAAAACAGTTAACATTACGAGTCAATGACAAGTGCCACAAATATTTAAGTGACAACAAAATGTATTTGAAGAAAAAGTTTCGGCTGGTCTTGAAACAGCTATTTCCTAAATATGGTTGAAATCATTCCACGCATTTTAAAATAATCGCGAAAAATTAGGGTCTCAAGGCGTCTGGCGTTAACAGTAGGATAATTTGGTTATTTTCTGGCCATACACTCATGCGCCATTGTTCACAATCCCAAGCATCCTGAAGAGTGCTAAGGTTCTGAAGTTGATGCACTGCTCCACAAACCTCGTCGCAACAAATCTTAACCGGCACAAATCTCAAAATTTACTGAGTGAGCAGTCCCTCTAATCCCCCATCACGATTATTAGCGTCTTTCGGCTGTCCTCGTCGCTCTGGACAGATGTATTTTTCAGCGGGACTTAATCTTCTGTTGCCAGTTACGTGTTCCGCATTGCACCTGCGATCCATCGACATCCACTCATTGACACAGCACCCTCACGGTTCTGATTCACGCAGTGTGTAAATCGACCAGTGTACCTACTCGTAAATCGTGCAATTTCGGCCATTACGTTTAGCGTGTAAATCGACCAGTGTAAATCGTGCTATTTCGACAACAGTGTGTAGCGTGTAAATCGACAATTCTTCTCGGCGAGGGGAGTGGACATTGGCTGAGCGACCCCTTCCGGTTTCCTTGCACTGAAGGGCCTCTTCGTTGGAGACGTGAGGTGACACCTCCATAAAGGCAGTCCAGGAAGACATCGGGGCGAAGGGGCCCACCGTGACGTGCGCAAAGACAATAAAGGTTAAATATTCTGGCCGAGCACAAGATTCCCTGTCTAGCCAAAAGCTATGGGCGCCCAAATGTCGCTGCCGTGTGCCCTGCACCACCATGGTCACCCGTAAAAACCAGGTTGTTACGAGGCACATTGGATCGAAGTGGGCAGCAAAAGGTAGCCTGGTGAATGTCCCTGCAATGCAGCAGACCTACTTTGTTCGTAGACGTCAGAAAGCCGGATGTAAGGTAAATGATATGAAGCACATTTTTCTCTTTTTCTTTTTTTTAGGGTCGCATGACTGAAGAGATCTAGCACGTGTCCTTAAACTAAAAAGGTAAAAAACGTAGTCGCGTGTAACTCGAGGGATTTTAAATCCATGGAAAATGTGTTTCTTCATGCAAGCGTCGGAAATAAACAGTAATGAAATGGACCTTTTAAATTTATTTTAGACACTTATTTTGTTCTGTTGTACAAAAAATTTGGTCAATTCATTTAACATAATATGTTTTTGCAGCTCACATGACGGGCACCACATCCTGCTATGTGACAGGGCCGCGTTCAATATCGCCGGAGCTTCTGACTGTCAGTCTGACAGTCTGACAGACAGCCGGGCACCTGTTTGACAGCTACGCCCCCGTTGGACAGGCACCACCAGTGACGTCACGCCAGCCACCAGTGACGTCACGGGGCGCAGCCACCTTTGACCATTGTCTGACCCGGCCGTGGCTGCACCACGGCTGCACGAGCCGGGCTGGTGCGCAGTGGTAAATCGTGATAGACGCCTCGTGTAGGGTGACAGAAAGGCAGACAGCTCAATGTCGTGATGGACATTGGACAGGGGCGTGATTGAAGGCGGATTTGTCCATTCCAAGAGCCACATGGACGAGATGTCACTGATTTTTAGTTCGGCACGTGCTGCCTGCACGAGGTGAAAGAGGGTAGATTTTTTAATGCTGCTTTATGTTCCGTTGAAACGATATTTTACATCCTCATTTAGTATGATAAAACTGTGCATGTGTTTGAAATTTCAAGGAAGATTTTGTCTCTAGATTAAAGAACATATGCATTATGCAAATTACCTCGCATCCCCGTCTCTGAGATTAGAGCCAATGATATGAAGAGATAAGCTCCCGGATGGCATACATAAATCATATTTTTATTTGTATACGTAATGGCACTGCTTCAGTTTCCTTGCAGTTTGTCAGGCATCAAAACAGCGACCAACGAACCAAAAAGGCGATTTCAGATGCTGCGACTCGTATAGCGAATGCAGCCCACTGACGTAGGTAGATATGCTCCCTGGGGCTTGCTGTGTGCCTGGCGAGGTTCCACTCACATTGCATGCGAACGTCTTAACAGATTCCTGACATGTTCAGTGCGGAACTTTTCCTGAAGGTGTGCATACCTATGTGCTCACTTGTGTGACCACTTCTGCCCACCCTGTTTGTGAGCGTCTGCTTTCATGGAGCGTCTGTTTAACATAACAGCAGGATCAGAGTCATTAGTGACCAAAAATCCTAAGAAGTGATAAGAATGAAGACATCCTTAGGATAGCTATGATTGCCTTGGAGCAGCAGTGAATAACGTACAAATATGTTTCAGTTCTCTTCAGGGAATGCTACACTGTTATATTCAGTTAACTGAATTTTAACTGCATGTTTAATTACATCTTTAACCCTCGCCCGCACATGCCATTTTCCCATCCTAGAACGCACATGGGGGTGGGTGGTTGCCACCCCCCCCCCCCGCGCCATTTCGTTCCTGTTGGAGATAGAGCTTAGCGGTAAAGACCAAAAAGATTCTTTGGGAAGAGACGAATCCAATGATACCCAGTTTTACCTTCTCAGGTCAGTCATTGACCTTCCAGGTCAGGTCAAACTAAAAAATGTTGCTGTTTTGGGTCACCGTTGAATATCAAGTGCGCTGCTTATCATATACCGAAAACGATGCCGTTTTCTGGTGCCAAGCCAGCTAGAACCTCTTTGTCACACTACCCGACCAGGTTTTTGCTGCTGAGGTCATTTCATGTCAAGTTAGGTCAAGGTCAATTATATGTGTTTGTATGTCTGTGTGTGTCTGTGTGTATACTGATGTGTGAACCGATTGGGTATGTGTCCATATTACATGAAATAATGATCTGAGAAGCTTTTACCAAAAATGCAGTAAAAAAAAAACTTCACAAAAAGTAAATTCCGCTTGCCTAAAACGCAATTATCTTAGATGACCTAGGTTGACCTTGACCTTGACCTTGACATCTGTACATCGTCGAACAACATGTTCCATGATAGGTGGGAGGTAAGACTGGCAAAAAAGGCCGAAATCAAGGTGTCAAAAGCTCACAAGGCCCTTAGCCAACGCAAGATGTTGAGAATTGGCCATTTGGGTCATGACATGACCTAAAAAACAAGGTCATATCTCCGAAACCAAAAACCACAGAAACTTGAAATTTTCAGTGGACGTCAAGAAAGGATGGAGGAGCAGCTATGCGAAAAATCAGCTTTCTAGCTCTAAAAATGTTGAGTGCAGAGCAGAAAGACTACCCGGGGGGTGGCAACCACCCCCACCCCCCCCCCCCCCCATGTAAGGGCGAGGGTTAATCGCTGTTGAAAATGCAGTGTTCTGTTGAGCTCTACAACGTCCTAGGAGCATCACGCATTTTTGTACCTTACACACATGGTTATCTCGCATCTGAAACCCCGCGAGCCACGCGTGCACCTCCTCCATCCCTCTCCTCCCCCCCCCCCCCGAGAACTAACGACCCTCGCTCTGACCGTTGCCCCGCCCCCACTCGGCGAAATAACGGCCCTGCTGGCTGCAATATGGGCCCATTTGGAGGCTGTCCAGCACGGCGCGGCTGCAGCGCTGCAGGTGCTGGTCCCAGCCGCGGGGGACGTGATGGCCCACGCAGCGCGCGGAGCACCGGCGCAGCGCAACGCGGAAACGCGCGCGGAATATTCCGCCCGTGCAGCGGAGTCCTGGCGTTACACGCGTAATGGTGATCGATAGGGAATAGGGGAAGCGCACAGCGCTTGTTGTCGTTCCTGAGGGTGCCTGATTGGGCTTGACGCAGAATAAGTGTCTCTGCAGGAATATCATGTCGTATAGCAGATGAAATTTGGTGCGAGGTGCAGAGCGAAAATTGAATTAGGCGAGCGAATATGTGCACTCGTACGTTACAATCCATCAGAATGTAAAGGATTTGATTTGGAAATTCCTGGTCTTGCCACTGTTTGAGCGCCATCACCACATAAGCAATCAAGCTCAAAACATAATGAGGGAATCGACGTAACAACATTTCTAAATCAGCCTCAGCGGACGACGTGGATTGACCAGCGACATTGATAGTCAGTCCGATCAGCCGCATAAAATCTGCACAAACCCACACGATCGGTTATTAGCGAACCCATTCGGATGAGTTAAACACATAGCAGCTCCGCCTCATGGCCTAAATGACCTTCCACAACGGCCAGTGTTCGATCAGAGCTCATATCTGGACAGATCTGACATGTGCTTAGTAGGTCTGATCGTTCATACACACCTCATTATCCAGTCCGGGGCCTAAATGGCGACCGACTACCAATTACTGGCACCAAACACGACCGGCTGCTCCCAGCGACCGGCCCTTAGTTTGCGTACTTTTGCAGTGGAGCCGCTTCAGAGCACGTTAAATTTGACGTATCGCGGCAGCCGGTTGGGAATGGCCGGTACATCCTCTAATTAATGTCGATTGTGCCCCATGTAGGAGTGAGAATGTGGCGCGTTATAACCGTCCGTCACGACGCACCAGCTGGGTATTGGGACTCGTTATGAGAGTGCCTGCGCGAGCAGAAAGGCGTGAGTTCCCAGTCTAGCTAGCGGAACGAACGAATGGCTTCACGGGTGATGCCATCACTCAACCCGTGGTAAGAAAACAGTTCTTGTCCAAGATCAGATGCCATCAACAACATACCGACTTCGATCAGCCCCGTTAGCAAAACATTTGGTGTGAAAACAGGCTGCGTTAACTCAATGTTCGGAAAATCTGTCGCGAGACAACGAAGCCATCCGCACGATACATACACGGTCCCGCAATGCAGCGAGGGACGCGGTAGCTGTCGCGTTGGTTTCTCTACTCCGTTGAGTGCAGGGTTAGTTCCGCCGATTCTAGAGTAGTTTCCACGCGGTTTCAGTAGGGTTCCAGCCCCTGATTCCAGGCCGGGTTCCAGTGCGGTTCCAGCATGGTTCCAGGCCAGGCCCCGGTACCAGGGGCGGCGGCGGCACACCGTGTCCTATTGCCCGTTTTCCACTTAGAGACCGGGTGGCAATTAGGGCCGCCAGTCTGCCGGGTCGGCGTAGTCTGCAGTGACGGCGGGTGCGGGCCGGAAACCGAGCCGTGGCACGCGACGACGCACCGACACCGGGCAGGGGTCGTGAGGTGCGCGGGAGAGAGACGGACTGTCTCGGGGCCTCGCACGGGTCACAGTCTTTTGCGGATAGGTGAGATCCTATCGAAGCTGATTTGAAACGAGCTCGGTTTTACAACTATGTGATTTACAGTTGTTCTCACGGAAGACTGATAGTTCGAATTCGAGTGCCAGATCACATGCCAGAAAAAAATTGCTTGAATCACTTTAACAATTTGAATTGATCTCTCCAAGATGTTATAACCGCTTAATAATATTATTTTTACTTCAGGGCGGTCTGGCCGGATTGCATCAACATTCAGTAGTTATGGTTTGAATTCAGCCTTCATCTCACCGATGGCTGAGCCAGACTACGCAAAAACGATTGGTAATTGGTCAGCGAAATTACCACGTCTCCAAGGGCATCTAACTGTACAAGTCCTACACCGCTCATTTCTATAGCCCGTTCTACTTTTTGTCATCTTAATTATACAAGACGTTGAGCGAAAGGGTTCGTAGACGTGGGAAAGTGTTTCATCAATCAGTATTACCACGGGGCTTCAGTGATGGAAGAGGTTATGTATGTGGAGGCTTCCGCCTTCAGCTCCCGTATGCGGTAATTTGCTGATAATTTTCTCTGTTGGTCTGAGAGCCGGTTTCCAGTCTGCCGGACTGGCACCTGGCACCACCCCGACCCCGTCCCCGACTTTCATCGGCCATAATTGGGGGCACAGTTCAGCACCCCATGATCCACGAGGGGTCGCGTATGGCCCATCCACGTCCATTCAATTTGCCGGTAATCACACCTGGGTGTGGCACCAAACAGCACCCGAACACGCTTCGGGTCAGTTTTCTCTGTTACAAACTCTGTAGAAAAGTATAGGACAGAGCGGAGTAACTACAAAAACCTGGTGGTACATAACCTCCGGAGCTGAATATATTACTAGAAACGCCAGCTTGCGTGCAGCATGGCCATGCATATGCGAGAGGTTTTTAAAAAAGACAGGCACATAATGCCACTTCACAACGGTGCATTCGTCTTGATGGAATAGACCGGGTCAAGGTAACTTACCATGGGCAAATTATCAAGTTTCATGCTCCTAACTGCCCAGTGATATATTATGCATGTAAATGGTTTTGATGTGCTCCTTGGCCCTTGCGTTAAAACAAAGCTCGTGTGCAGCTATGGATTAGTTACAAATAAGCTTCGTTACGTTTTGTACGCAACGCAAATCATGCTTCGAATGGCCCTATGAGACGTCTTGGTACCGGTGGATTTGGGTCATATATCCTAAACCTATCAACGGGCGCATCCCCCCATCAGCATTCTTTTGGTGTCAAAGCTACCGCTGGGTGAATCATCAGATATCCCCTACTGTGATCCCTCATAGTGAGGACCCTCTCCAAAGACAGCAGGAGGCAAAAGTCGTGGTCGGCCTGTTAAAACAACACTTCACCACGCGGTGGCGGCATGCGCAGATGACACGGAGAACTCCCGAACAAACACACATGGAGGTCGACTATTTGAAATACATTTGACCTCGCCGCATTCTGAGAACGACCATAATATACAACTCTGACAGTTTGGACGATTCATGCGAAGGAACTTGTGATGGGCGTACAAAGAAATCGGGACCGATCTGGACATCCCAAGGGATCTGATGCGACGGCCACCCTCGCCTCGTATGCAAAGATCTGCGCCTCGTATGCAAAGATCGTTACTAGGCACTGGTTACCAACCAGCGAAGTTTCGTGAATCGCGATGGAAGGTGAATCTCAGAGCCGGCAGTGACCAGTGAGTGATCCTAGAGTCCAGTCTTGGTCATCTAAGAACAATGGGCAGTGGCTCATAGTCGGTAAGCATTCCCTCCAACCAGGCTGCCTGCGCTGTCATGTACCAGGCTCGCCTGACGTTATCTTGGCATAAGCGGACCTCTAGCTACCCCCCCCCCCACTAACTCCTGTCAAAGTAAGCTCTGTCCTCTAGCCAGGCTAGCTCACTATAGTTCGTTTTTTCTAAGTTCGACCCTCACTGTAAACATCTTTTTGAACATAGCACGAGAATTGCTAGCTGAATTACTAAGAAAACTGGTTAGCGCACATTGTACTGCAGACATGAATAATATTTTCCAAATAAGTTTTAAAAACCGATGATATACCGTTCTGTTAAACGCCGTACGATCTATTGATCAGTTCAGTTATAATTTCTGACAAGATGTCTATCTCTGTGGGGTTGTATATAAAGGCGACTACGAGCTAGGAGTCTGGGATATAAGAGCCAGGAAGAAATAATTTTGAGTAAAATTAATCGTCTGTGAAATCAATGTGCGCCATCCAGTTTTCTAAGTAATTCAGCTAGCAATTCTCGTGCTATGTTCAAAGAGACGATTACAGTGAGGGTCGAACTTAAGAAAAACGAACTATAGCCATGAAGTACGCCTGCTTTTGAGGAAGACCACTCACATCATCTAACAGACTCCCATTTAGCCAAACTACCAAGATCCAAGCATCCAAACAGAAGCCATAGCCAAGCTACCTGACTAGATGACCATCACCCCTCACCTATCCAGGCTACCCTATACCCAGCCGCTTATTTAGGCCTCATGACTAGTCCAAGCGCCGGAGAGCAGGCGTCAGGCGGGAATGGGGCCGATCCGACCGACCGCGGCCCTGAACAGGCTGTAAAACAACCGCTACGGGAGGCCTGCGGGGTCAGGCGACGGGCCCTGGCGACCGGCAGAGGTGGAGACCTCGCGAGGGAGGGGAGGAGAGTGGGGGAGGTCAGAGAGGCTGTGCTTGTGGTGAGAAGTCCTCCAAAGACGGTTGGTGTGTGAAAGAAAATATAGGCGAGCATTGGCTATATGTGTTGGCAAAAAAAAAACTGGCATCCGTCTGTATAAGAGCGTGTCGACACGGGACAAGGACTATCATCAAAATCATCAATGTATGTACGTGCGAAGTAATATATAAACACAGAGTACTTAGATATACTGATGAATTGAATAAAAGCATTTCGCTCAAGAATATCTTTGAGGCTGGTAGGCACCGATTTTTATGTAAACGATCTGGATGGAGAGGAGAGGAACACCGAACAACGTTTCCTCGTGGCCTTGGACGACTTCAGTCTCAGCATTTTGAATAGCTCAACAAAACCAAGGCCCTATATACCAGGTAGGGTCGTCCGGCGATTCTACCTTTTCGTGACGTCAGCTCGTGACGTCATTTGGAGTCAAGTCTCGAAGCCCCGTTCAATCCCCATGTAAATGAGCGATTTTCGAAGCACTGTAGAATGAAGTCTGCACAAGATATATCTAACCTAAGTATCTTATCTGAAAGAGCAGACAATTTTCTGCAAGTTATCTATTACGTGTTTTTCGCTAAATCTTTTGCTTTTTTCACAAAAGCGTAAAATGTCCCCCCATGTCTCCGCAGCCTCCCTGCCGCCGGCCGCCGCGCGGTCGCGGTAGTGTAGTGGTTAGCGTGCCCGCGCAGTATTCCAAAGGTCCCGAGTTCGAATCTATGCGGTGCGGAACTTTAATTGCAATTCCAAGCTGAATATACGCACATCCATAATAAATAATTATTCGTATAGCTAAACTGTCACCAAGCTATCCATATAAATTGACTTCACCCAAAATATCGGCAAGATTCTATTAAAATATAAATTCAAATATGGCGGCTTGGACTGCCGCGTGCGTTAGGCTCCGCCCATAGCTCCGCCCACATGCGTGACGTCATTCGTGTTAGTGGACACGCAGAGAGATAGGGGACGACATGGGCCTGAACAAAACGATGCTGGCTAGTGGTTACTTTGCAGCGTCCAAGAATGCTGGTAATGAGATAAACAGTACCCAGCTCAGAATATTTGTTATGTCCATCTCTGGCAGCTTGTACCTGAATGCCAGCGATGTCATTCCAGACAGCAGGCTCAGCAGCTTAGCTTTACAAGAGAAGATTTCCATCCAGTGGCGATTATTTCTATTTGACTTTTTCTACCATGATGAGCGAGGTCCAGGGCTCATAAAGAAGCCATCAGGTCCACTGATAATGTCACAAAGTCCGCCTACATGGCGTCTATTTTCTTGGCGTCGACACACGATGGCATAATGATGTTTGCATGACACTGCAGCATTCAACATGGCGATGACGTCATTGTTTTCCAAAAGAGTACCACTCATCGATGTACTGTATATCTGCGGTCACATCAACATCCAAGGAAAACTGGAAGCATCGCGTTTGTTTCATGTGGGTCGATTATTTATCATTTGTTTGCGATTGCTGCACATGCAAGGAATGGAAGACTAATTGCTGTGGAAATAAGGCCACTGGTCCAAAAAGGACTGAGTCTATGGCCAATCTGGATTAATATCCCAATTGATGGAAAAGTAGGAGTTATTGGAATCCATATTAACATTTTATTGACACGATGAAGTGCATGCTGCCTTCACACAATGCGAGGAGCAGAACTAAGCAATGAGCATTAATTGGTCAGCTGAATAGTTTTATGTCATGTTTTAACTGTATCATTAAATGCTCGAACTATTGCCCTCGAATCATTACCTAAAATAAATGCAGGCATTGAGCCATACCTATAGGTACATGTGAGGAGATTTTCGTTCCAAAACCGTAGCCCATCATGGTCCTCCAGGTTTCGTTTTCCTCTCATTTAGAGACTTCCCGAACCCATTAACATGTCGAAACAAAACAAAAAAGTATTGCACTGTCCCCGTGCATGCGTGGAGTTGAAACGACGACCGCTATTTATTTAGGCCATTGATGGTAAAGGCACAAGTGCACGGGTGCTACAACCAATTCCAGAGTGATAATGAATGTCGAATGAAACGAATGTATGAAGCAGCTCGACGAGCAGATAATTTAGATTCATTTGTGACTTGATTTAGAATCACTCAGTCACGAGACTCGGCAAATCGCTGGTTGTAAACAGCAATTCAATGGTCAATGTTCAAAATAAGACAAACATTGAATGCACCGTTACAAACGTTGGTTTGCATTGCAATATCACTAAGTAACAATTCAGCTTTATAGCATCCTATGTCTATTCGCAGAAGGATGACTCAGCTGCCGAGTTTGCGGCTGCGCCGGTACCTACCTACTGGAGCACTGCAAAGACCATCACCTCATATATTCTGTTCTTGAACCGCCAAAGAGAACTGTCTCGACTTCGAATCCCTGCAATCCGTGCTGCAAAGGTGTGCGGCGTCTGCAGACATACCACCAGCGCCCAGAATACCGCGCCGCCGCCGCCGCCGCCGCCGCGGACGCGTCACAAATGTGTCATGTGCGCCAGCAATGGTCACCCAGCGGGCGGAATGCGGAACCGACTGCGCCTGCGACAGTCCGCCCAGTCCGCCCGACTCCGGTCGGACAGGTGGATCAAAATGGCGGCGCGGCCATTTTGTTTGGTGTTGCGCGCCGTCAATTGCCGCATGGCGTGTCGGTACGGCCGTTCCGACTCTGTCGTTTTCTCAGGCTCATGGTAGATATGAGCGGAGCGTCTGCGGAGTGCTCTTTCCGACATGCAATCGCGTCGCTAGTTCAACTTCAACCTACATGGGTAGCTAGAGTTCCATCCACTAGCTCTGCAATGATGCGGGTATGTAAATAAGTTGAATAAATTCCCAGGAGATGCAGCCAGTCCATGCTGACTGATATGCATTCGCTAAACATTACAAACCGCAAGGAGTAAATCATAAAATACCGCCGGCACGAGGCGGCATATTTCAAAGGCCGCACCGCAGCGTCAGATAAAATTTCACGCCGTTTAAAAGCGGATCACTCTTATCACGATCTGATGACGTCATTGTCCGCATTGGTGCCGATCCAGTGACGTAATCGGTAGCTGCGGAAGGTGGGTTCGGTCTTCGATCACGAGTTTTCACTGAGAGTCGGGGAGCGGCGTGGGTGCGGCACTTCCGAGGGAGGTCTCTAAGCTGTCACCGCCGGCTGGTTAACGGTGGACTTAGGCTCAGTTCGGCGGACCGGCACGGCGGCATATGTGACATAGCGGATCGACAAGATCATATTTGTCATATGATGGGTGACGCAGGGACGCTTATAAGACTTCTGAGAAGAAATGCTCTCTTTGGTCTCTGCCTGCCGCACCCTGGTAAGCGCTATAACACCACCAGAACTTAACCTGCGGAGCTTGACTATAACCTGAGACCGTTATGGGACCATGGGTTGCTGTTCGTCACACTCTGTTCCATACAAACCGCCTGACCACGGTCTCTCTCTTCCGATCCAAGTGTAGAGCAGCAGAGCAGCTCTCTGCCCACGCGGAACCGACAACCGAGACGATCATAACCACAGCTGCCGGCATTCCGGGTAATCCATCTGCAGATCCGGATTTCCGGATCCGGCATGTCCGGGTGTGTCCTGCGCAGCCGTATCCTGACTCCTGACTTCTGCAGGCGGATCCTCGAGTGGTTCCAGGTAAGGTCGTCACCCGTCGGTGCACGATAGGACCCCGGGCGAGACACTCCCAATGAACGTGTTTATGACCCGGTGAGTTGAACGTTCGACGTAACGTGAGGTGGCGGAGTGAGTAAGTGAGAGTTTACTTGCAGAGATTTAATAAGTTTAGTTATTTTCTACGCTGAGTCAAACCACGTACCTATGCCGGCACGGTGGTCTGATGCTGGCGTGGAAGGCATACGAATGCTGATGCGGTGGCTTGAGACGAAAAAAGCGTGACTTGTTGTCGGGGTTTCGTACTATCGAATTTAGAGAAAAGCCTTAGGTATACGGAACGCCTGGTAGATATGTATGTTGTCTCTCACACATCTTCTGACATGATTTCTTGCCATGTGATCGGCGTAAATCACACCCTAACTAAATAGAACAATTTGGGGCGACTGATACTCACTAAATGAATCAAAATGGGAACCGTCCCAGCGAAATTATCCTCAATAAACACATCACAAAAGACAGCAATTTAAGATACAAAAACCTCATTTAAAACCATCGCCGTGGTAAAGGCGACCGGTTAGGCATCACTGACTAGAAAGTTATACGATAGCGGCCAGTGAGGTAGCGTGTGTTCCATAAACCCGAAGGAGCGCATGCCAGTCTAGTGAAAACAGAACACGTAATGACCCGAGGTTTTCGGTCGACTGTCGCTCGTTTGAAGACAGTTAATTTGGTTGGAATGTCACCAGGGGAAGCGAGTCTAGGATGCCATCGGTTGGGCTACAGTGGTCTCTCAAAAGCCGCTCTCGAGAGTCGCCAGTGTTCTGGAGACAAGCTAACGCTTATGTTCGGGTTATTGGCAAAGAGGGAGTCCCTAAGAGCAGAGCTGATCATGCCAAAAAAGTACGTGTTTATTTATATCGCGTTTTATGTATGTAGTTACATTTTATGCATTCATTTGCTTGACATATTCGGACCTTTCTGGCACCTAATTGTTATAACATAACATGCATTTCATGTAACAATAGGCCACTTGGGCCCAACGAGGTAACATAAGACGAACAACCAATGTACATACATAAGAAAGCAACTCATAGACCGATTACACAATTTCATCGAAAAGTAGCCCACGTTCTTTCAAGTACGAGTCTAACTTAAGTTATGCATTCCTTCATTTTAACCCAAAAACAAATTATGCTTTCTTACACATAAAGAATTCCCGTGAGTAGCTGTCTCCCTCTCTCCTTCCTTTCTTCTGTGAGAGAGCGCCTGCCCCGCCTGGGGCGGTGAGAATAAGTCAAAACTCCGAGCCTCAGAATAGGAAAATAATTGGTGGAGCGATGACGACCTCCATCACACGCATGAGCTATACGCGCCGTCACGGGCCACCGACGAAGACAAGAGAAAAAGGACGAGGACCGAAGACGAGGGACGGTGATGAGACGAGAGCAACGAGGCCGAGAGAAGAAACGTGGACGGAGCCGGGGGTCAAGAGTGAGAGAAAATGGGACGATGACGAGTCACTGGGCAGTGACGGTAGACAAAGAACGACGGTGTGGCGATGTCAGCAAGATGCTTGTCTGTTGATTATGTAGATGTTTATAGCATTTACTTAAATGACACTCGCAAAATTGTCATCTCGTTAAGTCTTTATTTTGTAACGCAGGATAGATATTGTCAGGACAACCTATCACTCTCCGTACCAAAGACAATGTGAAAGGACGGTAGAAAAGGATAACGAGCTGGATGATGGATGGACCCTAAAAGACGTCGTAGTCGACAGGAAGTTCGAACCTTCTCAGGACTGGGTCAGGTCAAACCAAACCGGATTAAACCGGAATGTACATACCGTCTCAGGAGAGGACCGACCGCTAATGGCTGCCAGTAGGTAGAAATTGTAGGTAATTAGCATTAATTGCTTTTCAGAAATTTCTAGCATGAAGGAGCTTTCTGATCATGGTGGATGGAACCAGCGCGTAGGAAGTTATCAAGAAACCCATGCTTCAGAAATCGAAAAGCCAAGTCAATAGACAAGCCACCAACAATCGGATGGACACACAGAGACAGACAGAGAGACAGAGAGACAGACAGACAGACAGACAGACAGACAGACAGACAGACAGAGTCACACGGGCAGATAGAGAAACACAGGCACACAGACAGACAGACAGACAGACAGACACACAGACACATAGACACACAGACAGACAGACAGACAGACAGACAGACAGACAGACAGACAGACAGACAGACAGACAGACAGACAGACAAACAGACAGACAGACAGACAGACAGACAGACAGACAGACAGACAGACAGCAGCTCGGCCGTCAGGAGTCGGCGCCGCTGCGGCGGTGGCGTGGCTGTCGGCCGTTTGAGAGCCGCAGTGTCCGGTCTGAGCCACGCCTCCCCCCCCCCCCCGAGCACCGACGTGAGACCGGCCAAACTCGCAGGAACACCGGAGCACTGCCCGATGGAGCACTTATATGGAGCACCGCAGCACAGAACACTGACCTGACGCCATGTGTCACTGTTGAGGCGCGATGTCACACAGAGAAAAGTCACGGAACACTGGCGAACGAAGCACTTCTATGGAACACAGTCGGTCGGAGCACAAGAACACCACAGACATGGAACGTTGCTGGATGGAGCACGAGAACACCAAAACACCACTGGAAGGAGAGCTGGTGCACTACATAGAGCACTTGAGCACCAGTCACCAGCATGGTACACAATGCACGATTATTTAGGTCTTTTATTTTCAGCATATTCCTTATAAATAAATCGAGGCCACTTCTTTGCTTTGACTCAGAGATTGATCGATAATATTGGACATATTGGTGCATCTTGTCCCACTGACACGTGCCAGACGCCCCACAACTCCTCTCCAATCACCAGCATACACCCTCTTCCCCTCCGGAACTAACTCTATACCCAGTAAATATTCATCGCCACCGATACTGAGTGTGCGCCGCTCCCTCCCTCTCTCCCTCTACCCCTCTCTCCCCCGTCGACAGTTTCCAGCCGAACCAGACACGAGTATGGTCGGCAAGTCTGTGACCTTGAATGAAATTGGTCCCAGCCACCCTTCCCGTCGCCGTATTTGAGAGGGGGCCGGCCGAGCGCCCGGCCGAACCCGACCGCCAGACGGGGAGGGGTAAGGGGGCGTGTCCGGAGTCCTCACCGACCAATCACGGGCCTCGGCTGAGACCGCTGGGCCACGAGCTCATGATGGACCGCTACGGAGTCGACGGGCCGCGCAGGCCGAAAAAAAATCGCCGCACGACGCATGGACCTGATGTAAATTGAGTGTTGCGATCAGTTGTTTGATACAAGACATCTACCTGCTTCCAGACAATAAACAAATCGCATAACCTACAGCACCCAACTAAATTTGAGGCAATTTGTCGATCCTAGCATATCAACAAAGCTCGAATGCATGGCACTCAGCGGCAGTGGGCAGCCCGGGCGACGAGTGTGCACCTCTAGTAACCTGCCTGCCATCTGGCGGAGAATTAGGGAAACAAATAGCGGATCTCTCCATTTGTAAGCTGGTGTGCGCCGCGCAGCACCAAGGAACGACGGGCTCCTCCAGCTGCCTGCTGCCAGGCTCTGCCGACGCGGCGCAGGGAAGGGGGCGTACTCGCTCGTTATTCGACCGATGAAACCCGCTAGGTGTGATTTTTAGACCAGGGACCTCACAAATTTGATCAATTTAGTTTGTTCCCTGGAATAACTTCAAAGACCTAAGAGAGCAAGGGTGACCGAGTACCTAGGCGTAGCAATGCCAAAAAATGTAACCAGCATAGAAATTATGCGAATGCAGCGTGACTAAGAAGACGCACAAAAAGAATCACAGCCTGTCGAATATGCCAGTCTGGCCCACATGTGCTCGGCTGTCACAGAAGGCCGGCCGGCGGACAGACTCGGACGCACATGGCTCGCAGCTGTGACGATCCACGGCACCAGTCCGGGCCACTGTGGCCAAGGTTACCGCCCGGGGCGGGAGCGTGACACGGCCAACCAGCTCCTGCCCGGGACAGCAGCCCAAGGTCGCTCCACATGGAGACTTCCCTGCGGCAGTTACAACCGCCGTCTCCGCTGTGTCAAAGACCCGTTAGCCCTTGAGCCTTTATTCTCAGGGTTTATTATAGGGTTATAACCATAGAGTGCTTCACTAATTCCTTCCCACCAAAAGTGCTTGTTCCATCTACCCGTTAGAAACCTGCCCTACAGCTCTTCCCAGCTCTTTTCCTCCTCATCCTCCCTCTCTCCCGTCGCTCCCGACTCTACCCTCGCCCGCGCCCCCTGCTGGCCGGTGGACCTACCTCGGCAGCCAACTCCGAAGACACTTTCTTCCAGATGGGTCGCTTGCGGGTGTACTGACGCAGCGCGGTCTGTACGTCAGGACGGCGCCAGATCTTGAGGAAGAGCGCCGTCTCTGTGTCGCTCCAAATGGTCAGGTTCTCGTCCTCTCCGGCCAGCCTCTCCGGCCGCATGTCGCTCCTTCCCGCCGCCATCACAAATCGCTCTTTCTCTCGCCACGCGCTAAAACAAGCGAGACGTCCAGGGCTCTGCGCTCTCCAGAGAATATGTTCTCTGCACTGATCTGTATTCAGCACTAGGTCCGGTTCACAACTTGTGTCGCGGCGCGGATAGATCGGCTCCTCGACCGGTCTGTCGCCGCGCACGGTCGCGCACGCTCGCCGGCTCGGCTCGCTCTACACTACCCCGCCGTCGACGTTGCGGGCCGCGGCCGGCCGGCGACGCGACGGCCGGTTCTGTCGCAGGGGCGCGCTCAGGGCTGTCGGCACGGGGGGCGGGTCGGTGGCGGGGAGGGGAGGGGAGGAAAACGCCGTCGATGAGGGTGCGGCAGTCAATGCGGAGCGGACTTGTTGACGGAGACCGGTCTGGTCAGGAAATGGGTCGGCGATGCGGGCTTGGCGCGGCCTTGGCGGTGGTTGTCAGGCCCACTGCCGCCGCGAGCGGACAACCGTGCCTCTGACAGGGAGATTTACGAGTTAGGGTCTGCCCTCCCGTTACCCTTCCCATGTCCCTCGTTCTAACCAGCTGAGTTTCTCCATTCTACCACCTCGCTGCTCGCTCTCAGCCGCCTCAAAACCAGCCGTGCCCTCCCATCTCTCCTCTCTGGCGTCGCCCCTGGCGCCGCAGCCGTCCTGCCGCGCGGTGGTGTAAAACGCAGTTCACACTTGCCCGTAAGGTCTGCCGGTGACGGGCCCGACACCGTCAAAACGGCCGAAACCGACGGAGCGACGGCCGTCAGGTCGACGGGCATGTGTGAACCGGGGGAAGTGGGTGTGCTGACGTCATCGTTTGACGGCCCGCAACAGCTGACTGCGACGGCGCCGGACCTGACGGCCGTCGCTTTTGAAAGTTCAGCAATGTTCAACTTTTGACGGTGACGGCTCCGTCGTTTTGAAATATCTGCGTATTGGAAGTGTAGGGAGAGGTACGTTTTCACGCAGAATGAAGCTGCTATGCATTTTCAGAATATTTTTTATATTTTTTCATCCATTTGTTGAGGTGATTGAGCTAATATACCATGATATTTTAGATAAGATCCTCTAGGTAGGCCCCAACGTACACGTCAACGTAGGTCCCATCAGGTACCTATTCGGCTATACCTATTCATATTTGATTTCAATCCAAATGTAATTTTATTTGATAATGAAATAAAATTGTGTGGTGTCTGATTTATATAATTTTATTATACTATTCTCTGCCAGATTCAGGCAGATTCCCCCTCTCCTCTCGGACCCACATCTGCGTCCAGCAATCAGCATTCCGCTCACTTTCTTTGGATCCTTCACCCTGCTTCGTGAATGTCTGATTTATATAATTTTATTATACTATTCTCTGCCAGATTCAGGCAGATTCCCCCTCTCCTCTCGGCCCCACATCTGCGTCCAGCAATCAGCATTCCGCTCACTTTCTTTGGATCCTTCACCCTGCTTCGTCCCACTAGTGCCAGGTCAGAGCCTGCATAATGACAGCCTACATTTTTAGGCTGGCCTGATGTCCTTACAATGTGTCAATTTTTCTAGGATGGCTGACCTCCAGGAAATGCTCATCAAAGAGGTGGCAAAGTACCCGTGGCTCTATGACACAAAACATAAGAGCTACCGTGACATATATAAAAGGAAAAACTCCTGGGATCGGATACAACGCGAACTGGGCCTGCCTCCAGATGAAGGTAATGTATGCGCAGCAAATTGTTTGTGAGGTTCCAGTCCAGTCTCGAGAGGTACTCTCATGGTAGGGATGCTCCAGCTCAAAGAGATCCTAGATCAACTATGACCCCATCTCTCTCTCTCTCTCCCTCTCTCTCTCTCTCTCTCTCTCTCTCTCTCTCTCTCTCTCTCTCTCTCTCTCTCTCTCTCTTTCTCTCTCTCTTTCTTCTCTCTCTTCTCTCTCTTCTCTCTCTCTCTCTCGGAGCCATGTATCTTGTCGCCTGAGTACAGGGTCAAGCAAGTTCGTGATTTCATCAAATGTCTCGGGTGACATACGGTAGGCATCATGGAAAGCATCTGCATCCTGCCTTTCCTCTGCCCACAAAGCACTGAACTCTCCCAGCTCTTCTCTCCCCAAAACTGCTTGACGCACCCAAGGTCTTCTACGCCTTTCCACTTCACCTGCTTCCTGTTCATGCTGATGCTGGGCCATCAACATCATCATCATCATCTCATCTTCGTCATCTGAATTAATCTGAGCTTGAGCCATCCCTGAGAAACTAATCAATATCGAAATACAAACTCGTACTCACAATTATTCACGATCACACATCTACAACAATCCATAGAAATGATTTGACAGTGCTCCGGTTTTCGATCACAAGCGCCATTTCTGTCGCAACATTTGGTAGCCGATGGGAGCTACCAAATCTCAACTTTCGTTTGACGGGCTGCAGGCCGTCAGGTCGACGGTGACGGGCCCGACACCGACAGACCGACGGGCAAGTGTGAACTGCGTTACAGGCCGCCCGCCTGCGCCGCCCATGGTCCCCGAGGCCCAGCGCCGTCGGCCCGACCGCCAGACCTGGCCCACATGATGAAACGCCGCTGCGTGGAGGCTGGCGGGCCGGCGCCGGCGCGTCAGAAGCCGCAGGTCACGCATCGCTCTTCAAAAGGACATGGCTCATGGCTGGTGTGAGGGCTGACGGGACGGTGTGGGACTGAGAGAGGGAAGGCCGTGTATGTGTGCTCAGTCAGGGGCACACGAGGGTAGGCTAGTGGGATTGGTTGGTACTGGCGGTGGTACTGAGGCGTTGAACGAGTAAATTATAGGAACTTGATGATATCAGTGATATTGCCGATAGGTTAGACACCGTTTTGAAGAATATATGATGATACTGTTATACGAAAAAAAACGAAGATGGCGTATAACCGGCCTATAACCGCAGGTTGTTTGAAAAAGACAAAGGCTATTCGTTAGATAGGCATACCCGACCGCGCCGAGACACTTTGGGATGCATATTGTATATCTCTGCAAGGAAGATGCCTTGGTTGAACCACCGATCCTAAAATCTAACGGAACGGGGTACCGCGTGAGGTTCAGATCCGGTGTCCTCCGGGTCAGATCTGACAGTAACAGGTGCCACTGACACGTGACACATGACAGCTCCGCTGGCTGTCCATCACTCTGTCACCGACCCTTCTGAATTTGTCCGATCGTCCCACTATTCGCTCGCAGAACTGTTGAGTCCGATATAAAGATACTCAATAGCCCATGTCGTGGTGAGTTGTAATAAAATTGCGTGAAACCAGGCTGTGAATACAAAAAGCGTTCATAACTCATTTGCAAAACTTCATTTATTCCAGCATGAAACTAGATGGGTGGTCACTTGCAGCGGCATGAAATATTGCAGCGTTTTTCACATGACCCATTAAACATAATTCGCTTTGTTTCCACCAATAACGACTTCAACACATCAACGCCAAACTGTACCATAGCTACCACAACTAAGGACGAACTATGAATTTTGACAAACTGCCTGGGACGGCGCAGCCACGTGCCGAATGTCGTTAACTTAACCCCGCCGAGGCTACGGGCGGTAGGCGACCTTGTCATTTGCGGCTACTGACAGAGAGGGGGTGTCAGTTGCCATCGGTGCCACGAGACCGCCCCCGTCCGTCCGTAGAGAGCCGATTACAGTCGGATCGGGCACGCGGTGCTCCGATATGAACGCTACAATAAAAATGCAAATTTGAGTAACTAATTCAAGCTTATGTAATAAAAAAAAACTTATTTTATCCATTTTTTTTCTTCAGATAGTTAGCATACTTCATATCCTATTTCATACCAGCCTTATTTCATCAGACTTTTTGTAACAAAGTTTACAATCAACAAGTGAACGGGTAGAAACTGCAGTAATGCAAGAAGATTAAATACACGTTTTGATATATAGATATTAGATATTGAACTTTCATTTTATATAGGTACCTACATGTGATTAAAGTTTCTTTCGGCGTGCCAAAAAGCGAATCAAAATGATAATGCCTGGACAGCCTGGTAGTTAAAGCTGTTCAACTAGTCATTCTATGCCTTTTTTAATTTCTTTTAAAGACAGGTTAAAGGGTCAATGTTGTACGTAACTATATTTTAACCCTCGCCCTGGCAGGGCATTTTTCATAACACGGCCTGGCAGGGGGGGGGTCGATGCGACCCCCCCCCCCTTGCGATTGGCTCCTATGGCACCTAGAAACACCAAATTTGGTAGGTAGGTGGGCCCCCTGGAGTTCTCGCCCCTGTGCAAATTTGGTTGCTCTAGTTCAATATTTAGGGGGGTTTTGGGGGGTATAAATGTAAAAATTTCGCTAAAAACAGGCCAAAAGTTTTTCGCTTATAACTTTTGATCTAATAAAGATAGAGAAAAAAGAAAAGCGTCAGTGAACTCAGCACGTCAAGGCGCGTCGAATGATGTACTTTTTAGCTTGCTTAAGTCTACTTAAAGTTTTTCTTAAATTTTAAGTAAACTTAAATTAATAAATTAAGTTCAAGTTAACCAAACTGCATCATATCGCATATCATTCGATTCGGCTGATCACCAGGAACACAATGGTACCATTTTTTAAGCTCTAGCGTCATTATGTGCCAAGTTATTGGCAAAAACGTCATTTGACCTCAGTTGACCTCATTTGACCTGACCCATGGATAAGTACACCAAACAACGAAGCACCAAGTGACCTGCTGTTAAGTACCGTGGTTTCAAAGCACAAAAGTGATAGAACGAAGCGGATATCTCCAGTATTTTCCGAATTTAGTATTTTCCCATAGGCTTAACATTACGACGTAATGACCTCTAACTGACCTCAGGTCAGTGACCTAAAAAAAGCCGGAATATATGTTATACAACTCGGTGAACTTAGCACATCCTGAAAGTTTGAAAGAAATCAGTCGAAAACTGTGAGTTGGACAGGTGCAAAAAGAAAATTGAAATTTGACCATGACCTTGTACCGGTTTTTCTGACCTGGTGACCTGACCCAAGGTCACCCGGACCTGAAATTTTCAGGTCATATGTAAAAAGGTTGCCCCATAGGCTGTGCCAAATTTGGCGGCGCTGCGCGCCGCCGTTTTTACGCTATCTTCGAAAAACCTTAGGGGGGGGTCGCATCGACCCCCCCCCCTGCCAGGGCGAGGGTTAAACGGTTTCGAGTATATTAGATGCAGGGATCAATGGGTTCTATTCTCTGCGACTGGGTTGGTATAGGTGGTCTCTCCCCTGACCGGTCGATCCAAATGATATTTTCCTAGAAACTTTATAGATTGACTGCATCTGGCCAGGGCGCAGTGGAAACAACCCAAGCTTCCCAGGCCGTGATCCAACAGGAACAGACCCATAAACAGTTTTCCATAATTAGAAACAGAGGGCAGCAGAATGTCATCCACATGTGCTCTGTCATACCATAGCCATTGTCCAGAGCACAGAAAGAGCCTCGATATACTCACATTGTATAAACACACATGTGTTGTATCAGAGATCAGAATCTGTCGTCTCTTGCGCTCAAACTGGGGTAGTGCTTATCCCGTGAAAATAGTTTTGTTTAGGGACCGTCCGCTACTGTCAAGCATTTTAGTACAAATAATTCAGAAATGGATTGGCTGGGTCCTCCTCTGCGGACAAGTCTGGTGCCATCCCTCGTGTTTTTAACCCGCGCCCTACTGGGGGGGGGGTGTTTGAACACCCCCCCCCCCCATGTGGTTTTTCGCGAATATCTAAAAAACGGCGGCGCGGAGCGCCGCCGTTTTTGGTACACCTTATTATACATCAATTCTACACATGTTGTGAAAATTTCAGACCAAGGTCATTCAAGGTCAGGTCACCAGGTCACTTGAAGTGACCTCACCTCATAAAAAGTTTCATGTCTGTCAAAGCTACACTGAGTGACCGATCGCTTTGAAACTTTCAGCGATTGCTAAGAGCAATAGCATGTACAAAATGTATATCTCAGAATTTTGATATCGATGACCTAAGGTCAGGTCAATTTTGCGACCTCCCCATTATAAGTCAATGGGAGAAAATTGAAATGCGCCTCTTTTTGACGAAGGACATTATAAACACTCCCAAACACTGAATTACAAGTGGTTTAGACACACTGAACATGAAAATGGTGTCCGTGACCCCTGTTTATGCCCTGAGGTCATCTTAGGTCACGAATGGTATCTAACAGTTTTTCGCAAATAACTTTTGATAGAGGCATGCTAGAGCGATGAAAACGCCTTATATGTGTTCAGCTCGACGATACGGATCGACTGATATGCAACATGACCTTTCCGGTCAGGTCATGACCTTGACCTGAGGTCAAATTATCAAGTTGACTTTTAAAGGTCAAGTTATAGTTCATTCGACGCGTCTTGACGAGAGGAACACGATGCCGGTAAAAGTAAGCTCGTACAAGGCTTGGGTCAAAAGTTATTGCAGAAAAACTGTTTCCGAAAAAATGGGCTATTTTTGCAGTTTTTGCCCCCAGCAGGCAAAACCGTTGACGTTAGGTCAAATTTGAGGGAATTACTCAGAAAGGGCGTTAATAGGGCTATAGAATACGCTTTTCCGCGGCGCTGTAGCTCTATTGGTTCCCGAGTTATGCGTTGGCTTCTTGGAAATTGTCGACATTCGACCAGGAAATCGGCGAAATTTTGCCTTCAATGACCTCTGGTGACTTGACCTTTGACCTGACCAAAAAATTGACCGAAGTGATTTCGTCATTATTTTTGACGCTCTTTCGAACGCCGCCTTCGGCGTATCGCTACGTGGCCCAGGAGCCGAGTTAGAAGGGGGGAGGGTGTTTGAACACCCCCCCCCCCCCGCAGGGCGTGGAAATCCAGGACCCCCAGTCGGGCGCGGGTTAACATGGTCTGAAAAGCTACATATTTTTCAACGTGCCCAAAAGTAATACATAAAGCTGCAGAATGATATGGTTATGGGACAAACAACGGAGTGTTGCGATAATGGACATGCATAACTTCATATTCCATGAGTCACATTATTAATTTCAATCACATAATCGAAATCGAGCGTTTAAGGCCTATGGCTTCACGGCTTACCAATAGCATATAAAATAACAAGTCCTTAGGCCCTCTCACTTCCTTGTTTTTGTTACAGACACACTTAGTCATTGTGTACTAACTTCCTTCACCATTTTTCCATACCGTATTTCCCAGGCCGCTCTGGCATCCGAATTTCGTTCCTTGGAACCGCAGCGGAGGACATTTCCTGAAAAAGACATAAGCCATCGCCGTTTGGGAAACAGTTGCCGTACTGAGTTGGCGCTGTCTTCCTCCCGATACTGATGTTGACCGTTACTGCTGTCCCTAAATTCTGATCCACCTAGAACGCACAGTCCTGCACCAAGCAAGGAACATAAGTCGGCACATATCGTACGACGGTTGTAAACTTAACCCGCGAGTTGCTGGGGGGGGGGGGGTTAAACGCCCCCACTTTTTTCGCCGCGCTATCAAAATTTGGCTACCTGTAGGGAATTGATTGAAGTATATTGTGACAAAGTTTAAAAAAAAAATCGGTGGGAAAATTTTTGAGATATCGAGGTTTTAGTAACGTCATGATTTCTGAGTTTTCGACCAAAAACGGCATATGTTAAAAAAATCATATAAAATCAAATAATTGACATACAGACATGCCGTAAACGCCATTAAACTGCCAATACCATGAGCAATCAAATGACTAATCTTCAGGGCTGGAGAAATGATTTCAGAGGTGGGGGGACTAGGCCTCGAGGGGCCCTCAAGGAAAAGGGCCCCAATTGTCTCAAAGGGCCCAAAATCATATAACCTTCCAAGGGGGATTTTAGGGGAACGTTTGGGAGGGGGTCACAAGTCGGCCGACATGCCGGGTCTGATGGATGAATTCTGACGACGGGGGGTGTAGGGAGTGAGTATGTCGAGATCAAATGACATTTGATCTTCGTCGTTTCTAAGATGAAGTTTTATCGTTATTAGTCACTCGGCTCAGTAGTTTCAATTACTGAAACCCACCTATACAGGGGCGTCGCTACGGATTTTTTACTGGGGGGGGGGCGATCGACGTACTTAAAAGCCAAGAAGTAGATATAGTTACCTCACTTTTAGCCTAATGCATTAGTAGCATTAAGCATATAGTCATGACCTCTCTTATTGACCTGTTTATAAATCGGCGGCGCGAAGCGCCGCAAAAATTTCAAAAAAAAAATTGTACAAACACAGCGCTAAAACACAAATATTACAACCCTTTTAGCATGCTAGTACAAACAGGAGTTCCTTCACAGTAGGGGAAGGTGGGGTAAGACGGCCCAGCGGGGCAAGACGGACCACCAGCCCTCCCGGCTGAACCGCTGCTGGTATCTACTGCTTTATGCACTCACTATGTTTGTTTTCCTTCGTAACAATGGCCGCCTTGAGCTCATGCTGCTAGGATGCATAGCTTTTGAGTTGTTGAGAAAAATGTTGTTTTTCGTCAAACCGATCTAATATAAGAGGTCTACGGGTGATTCAATTACGGCGCCTTTCTTGCATGATTAGTTTCTATTTTGCACTTTACTGTGAAGAACAAAGTTATAAACTTAGTTATAGTCACACTTTAGGACAGGCAAGGTTTTGCAATGTTGGGCTATATGACATATACGTCATGATAATGACAGAATTTAGATTTGGGGCAAGACGGACCACTGTGGTCCATCTTACCCTGTGGTGGTCCATTGTACCCCGTATATGGAAAGTTTTTTTTCCAAAACATTGACACAAGTTAAAGTAAGCTAATTTTTCAGGAAGGAGTCTTTGTTGCATGTGAGCCAGGCATGCAAGTGCTCAGTTAGCATGCATTCATGCCAAACGACAATCAACACACATGTTCCCAGCTTTTAGCTGCACTTCCATCACACATGAGTAAAGAATAAAGGCTCATTTGGTTATTTTACCATTCTGGTTACTTTTTCTTACAAGAGTACGGAGCAGAAGTGTAACACACATGAACGGATAGCAGGCACTGCTGGGTGGTCCGTCTTGCCCCACGTTTTTTCTTGTCTGAGTTTTTGACATGTCCCTCTTTAAGAGCATCCACCACCTAGATGTCTTTAATTTGAAATTTAGTCTTTACACATATCAACAGAGGAAGGATTGAGCATTCCGAAGACTTATAAATAATATGAATTACGAGAGCAGTGTAGCAAGATATGCGGCCTCAAACCTTAGCTGGTCCGTCTTACCCCACCTTCCCCTACACATATATGAATTCCGATTCAATTGGACACGGTTGGTGTTATTACAGTCACGATCTCTCTTATTGACCTGTGTGTGAATCGGCGGCGCGAAGCGCCGCAATTTTGTGTGTGGAAAAAAAACGTTTGTCAAAACACAACTCTAAAACACAAACATTACAACCCTTATAGCATGCTAGTACAAGCCGGAGTTCCTTCACAGTACACATATGAATTCCGATTCAATTTGACACGGTTGATGTTATTACAGTCACGATCTTTTTGATTGACTGGTGTAGGAATCGGCGCAAAGCGCCGAGAAAATTTGCAAAAGCATTTGTCAAAACACAGCTCCAAAACACAAATTTTACCACCCTTTGAGCATGGCAGTACAAGCCGGAGTTCCTTCACAGTTACACATATGAGTTATAATTCAATTTGCCACGGTTGGTTGGTGTAATTACAGTCACGATTTCGTATTGACCTGTACATACATGAATCGGCGGCGCGAAGCGCTGCGAAAAATTTGCAAAAAGATTTGTCAAAACACAGAGGGGGCCTCCTCTCTACAGAGGTCCATCTCTCTACTGCGGGCCTCCTCTTTTCGCAAGGCCTCTTAACTACAGAAGGCCTCCTCTCTACAGAGGTCTCCCTCTCTACTGAGGGTCTCTCCCCTTCAGAGGACCTCCTTTACAGAGGGCCTCCTCTCTACAGAGGGCCTCCTCTCTACAGCGGGTCTCCTCTCTACAGCGGGTCTCCTCTCTTCAGAGGGCCTTCTGCTTTCAGGCGGTCTCCTTTCCACAGAGGGCCTCCTCTCTATACAGGGCCTCCTCTCTACATAGAGCCTTCTCTTTAGAGAGGGCCTCCTACCTACAGAGGGCCTCCTCTCTACTGAGGAGTCAGAGGGGCCCTAGCGGTCAGACACAGGCACTAGCGGGCGGTTATTCAGGAAGTAAGAAGGAAGGATTAGGAGGCCTCAGGAAGTAAGAAGGACCCTAGCTGTCAGGCTGGTCAGAGGGCCCTGAATGTCCTGACGTGATTTTTTGGCTTCACGTGAATTTCTTACGCCTCCGACGTGATTTTGGCCCCCGTGGGCCTTCGGCGCCCCACGGGGGCCTCCTGAAACCCCAATGGGGGGGGGCGCCCCGTCCCCCCCTTGGGTACGTCCCTGGGGCCCACGCCGGTCTCCGAAGTTCCAAATTGCCTCTTGAGTCTCATACTGTCCAGTGGCCCGATGGTCTTATGATGGCCTTTGAGGTTTCTCACCGGCTTCAGAGGGCTCACATCGACCTATGAGGACCCCGCGCTGGCCTCCGAGGGCGCAAAATGTAAGAAGGTAAGCATGCCGCGTAAGTAATGCATAAGTATTCCGGCATCTGAGGGACTCCGACTGCTTTTTGGGTGCCTACAGCCTCATACCGGTGAAATGAGGGTCCCTGACTCCCTACCTGTCTCTGAAGGTCCCATTTCGACATTCGAGATCCTTATTTTGGGTCACAGCAGAGGCCCATGCAGTTCCCTTAAGGCCCAATGCCGACGGTCATATGGCCGCTTCTGATGGCCCCACGTCCTCTTTTGAAGGCACCTCAGGGGTCACGAGAGGTCTGCCAGGGGCACCACCGGCCTCGCAGGGGCACCACAAGCCCGCCAGGGTTACCACAGTCCGGCCAGGGACACCACAGGCCTGCCAGGGCCCAGGGGCACTAAAAATAAAATAAACAATATAAAAAAACAAAAATGGAAACACGGCATCACCAAAATTAAGTGGCCGAAATCCGTTGAGTCTTTAATTTTGGGTATAGGAAGGGGCACCACAAATTAAATTCATGGCCATCCCCTTGGAGTTTTCCTGTATCATCCCCTGGTGCTCGCACGGTTGAGACAAAAACGAGTACGATTCTGGCCTTCAATACGCCTTTTCATGCAACACGATCCAGACATAAACAAAGGTATAAGCTCAGATGTGTTTGACAGGTGATTTTGAGCATGCAAGACGGCGTCTATGACGCATTTAGGTCTTCGGCTTTTGGAGGGGGTCAACTGACCCTCTCAGACCATTTGGGGGGTCATGACCCCGTGCCCCCCCCCCCCCCAGGATCCGCCACTGTTATTCATGCGTTGCTGTACATACATAGGAGGTATGTGAAAGGAAAATAGGCCTGGCAAACACCTTTCTGTCAAATTTTCAACAGGTCCACTACTGGACCTGGACCACATGGACTCAATGAGGGGCCATGGCTCTCCGATGGTTCACGGTCATCACGGAACCATTAAAGGGAGATAATGACCTTTTTCCACAAAATCTGAGTTAGGATCATTTTCTGACAAAACACAACAAGTTATAATGTAAATTAAAACCATTTTGCTCAATGCGGTACCTTGCCGCAAATATCTCAACTTGAAGTCACGTTAGCGGGGAGCGCTGAAAATGACCGTTGAATAAGTACTTACATCACTTTTTGGTACTTGCATGTAATTTTGTAAAATGAGCGTATTCCTTACATTTGATCTTCATCACATCTAGTTAGTTAATGGTCGTCTATAGTGCCTTCAAAAGATATTCATGGTTTGGGGGTGGTTTATGTCTAAATTTACGTAACTATTTTTCCTGTTCATCATCTGAGGCCATATGCTGCTATTTTAGTAGCAGCGACTCAATTTTGAATCGGTCCCGCCGACTGCACAATAAAAGAAGATAGATACAACACTTTTGCGGCATCACTGAAAAACTTATGCAGTACTGTTATCAAAATTCTCATAACACCGTTCGACAAACCTGAAGTCTTTTTGAAATAAATATGCTTGTATTTTTCGCTTCAGGCTCTGAGGCCAAAATAATGAATTTCGTAGTCGCAATCGCAAGATTTGGCTGCGTTTCTGGCGCATGCCGTTCATTTGTGGCGCAAAATAATACTTGGAAACAAAGAAGAGTAGGCACTATGTACGAATCTAATTAATTCTAAACCGAATTAACTCTAATTCAAATTAGAATCCTTACAACCAAGCAACGACAAGGCGATAACATAAACAAAAACCCAAGCGTCGCTGTTTGAAACAAAAGCGCCATATACTGCGACTTTTTTATAGAGAAGGACAAGAAGGACAACGCATTTCGGTGGGTGTTACAAGTACTGCAAGTACTGCTTCTTTTTTGCAAAAATAAAAACCTTTTTCACATACGAAAATGTGCTAGGAAATTTTCATATTTATAGAAACTACAGTAGAAATAGTATAGATGTCGAGTAATTTTTATTAAAGAAAAAAGAAAGCTCATTATCTCCCTTTAAGGGCCCACTAGCTTGTGGTGGAGTACGACTCATTGAGATCTACTCACTGATATAGGGCTCCGATGCTTGGAATGTGATATTTAAAACATTAATACAGGCCAAAATGGCTGATTACTTTTTTTTAAACATAAGTCAGAAGGGCCCACTTTCGTTATATATTAGGTCCCCCCCAGGTCCCCCCCAGGAAATGGAATTAATGGGGCCCGGGGGGGACGGTCCCCCCCGGTCCCCCCCGGTTTCTCCAGCCCTGCTAATCTTCGATTTTTGATTATTGTTCCGCATTGTCCAAAATCTTGAACTGAATCTTGGCAATTTCTCGTGACTACTTCACGACCATGATACATGCATTTCTTAAATTGAACTTTTTGAGCCAAACACGTACACATATGAAAAATGAATGTCACCATCGTGTTCTACGCCCAAAATTACCCATAAAACATGTGTCAGTCTGCGAATATCAGTTTTGAATTTCGGGGATATGTGCCTACCCGGTTAACCTGACCTTGACCCTGACCTATGCTTGACTGACCCCTACATGGATCTGACACTCTTGTAGGCCTTATATGAAGGATTGTGCAACGTTTTGACAGAGTTTATGACGAGAGGCGCCCATTGCGAAGTCCTGAAGTCCATGCTACTGAAAGTCCGATTTCAGGTGTTTGACCTGACCTTGACCCGACCTGTGACCTCAAAATTCAACTTTAAAGTACTCATCTGAATTGTCTCGTCGCGTTCTTTCGTTTGCCGCCTCGTGCGTTTCGCTGCTCCTATTGGTTCTCGAGTTATCGGCTGGGGGCGTTTAACGCCCCCCCCCCCCCCCCCCCCAGCAAACGGTGGGTGGCGAAGTACCCCACCACTCTGACACTTTTATGGGTATTTGTGGTCCTGCTCAGTAAATGCGAGCTAGTCAACTCAGCAAAACTAGAGCTTTTCCAACGCGGAAATGTGTCCATTGAAACAAGCCAGATGCACAGACTCGTTTGGAAGTTTGCTATCACGGACAGGCTAGCTACCCCACGCGTCTGGATTTTATAACGTTTCTTGTCGGAGACTTAAAAGGAACCTGCTGTACCTCTGCTTTCTATAATTATTCACGCTACTACAACATGTGAGCGCATGGTCCCCTTCCAGAAAAGAAAATCAGCCTTGGTTTTATCGTTTGGCTATCGAAAATATCAACAGATACAAATTCGTTCATGGAACAGTCCGGCGGCCCTTATTGATCCCTTTTGGCTTTATCTCCGAGGTAGTCCAGTAATCATAACATTTGACCAGAGGTCTTCTCTGTGTGTCTGGTTCTCTGTTTTCTTCCGTTTGCGCTATCAATTATTTGTGGAACAATGACAATGGACAGCCATGGCTGTGAATGAATTCGTAATAAGAGGTTATTTTTGTCAGGAATGGAAACCGCTCGTGCATGTCAAACGTAAATAGCCATACCTAAATTTTGAAATAAAATCACATCATTTTCGCACCCATCAGACGCATACCTACGTATAATTCCCCAAAGGAAAAAAGTCCCCTTGATAATAGTGCATCACAGACAATAATTTTGTTAGATATATAACAATCAGTAATCTTCGAAGGAATGGTCTTTTTCATGCGGCCTATAAGTCACACAAATATTTCAACGATGTCCAGTATATGGTTGCAAGAATTCGACAACTAGGAGTCTGGTGACAACTTTTATCCAGAATGTCATGAAACCTCCCGACTCGCATGGCATGGAAGCCTCGCTATCTTTAAAAATGCACACAACTATGCGGCCCTGGCATTAGCTAAAAAAGGATAAAAACGACCGATAGCCCTTCAGTAAGCCTGAGCACTGGGCACTGAGTGACAGAGAATGATTGATTGATGGTGGCAAATCACTCCAATTGGGAATTTTAAAACGAAACTTACCTTACAGTATAATGGCAATGTTTGTTCTACGCAATAGTACCCACTGTTATTTTATCTTATGCAGTACGGCAATTATACAATAAAATTTTTCAGCTATTCAATTTCTAGCGAAGGCCTTATAAAAATCCCTCCTAGCACCCTCTCCCCCTAAAAAAAAGTATTGCCATCCTAAAAAGTGGATCTGGATCAAGGGAACAGTTTCACGTGCTTGGTAATTAATAATTATGTCTCCTTATCCGTGTTGCATGACTTAACCGACATTGCAAAGATTGACATTGTAGGCATTGCTTGATACATAGATGGGCAGCATAATGAGCCCCGGAAGCAAATTACTGTATCAGCCTGATATACATCACAAAATGTAACTTTACAATTTGCAAATCCAATAAAACACACCGGATTAGTGAAGTATCTGGTCCAGTCCATCTAACATATCGAGCTTCTAATGCCTAGAACAATCGTTTAAAGCCTAGTGTCTTTTACTGTGACTTTCTGCACAGTTTTATTATTTTTCGGCCATGTAGAACCGGTGCCCTGTTTTGAAATCCATGGCCATGGCAGGTTGGTGCTAGGCAGACCGGTGTAATAATCCCGAACAAATAACGGGCCACGTCTGTCTCAGTGACAGGCGACCGGCGTGAAACTGTCCGCATGTGAACTGTCCGCCTAGGAACTTTCCACTGTGGAACCGTCCACATGGAGCATCTGTCCGGTGAGTCCTGTCCACCTGTGTAACTGTCCACTGTGGAACTGTCCACATGGAGTCCGCTGAGTCCTGTCCACCTGTGTAACTGTCCACTGTGGATATCCTGTGGAGAAACCGACACTCTCACGGCCCTTCGTCCACCTCCAGCCAGCCACCCAACAACGACTTCAGAGGGCCAGACGGGGAATTTCCAGCCAAGAGGCTGTGCTCACGTAAAAATGGGTTTGGAATTTCACGTGTCGGATTTGTAATTGTGAAGTGTTCACGGTATGAGATGAGCTTCCCGGTGTTGACAAACTAAAGCCATTTTGCCTAAAATGCATGATAAAAGCCTTAAGGGCTTTGATCTTATATAGTACCGGAAATCAAGAGACGTTATGGATAATCAATGTCTGCAGGAAAATATTATTGCAACTTCTGTAGTACGGGGCACCCGCAATGCACTTTTGGCAATTGTGCATTGGTACTGGCATCCAGGTATCAGGCAATCATCAGACAGGCAAAGACATCGATGTACGAGTAGGCGGTCATAACAGCAGTTCATGACAAACTGCACACTATGTGATAGTTTTTGTACGACGAGTAAAACCAGCATCGGTACGATTTTTGAGCTGACCACACCAAACATTGCACAAAGCTCCACATACAGCCTACATTCTGCATGCATTTTAGCTCAGCATATCGAAGACAGCACTAAAGACCACCTCGCCTTGGCGCACGCCGCACGCTCCCTCCCCTACCCCGCTCCCAGTCCAACCCCCCCCCCCCCCCTCCAGCTCATGGTACCGACCGTCTCCTCCCCCCCCCCTCCTCACTCGGCGTCGTACCGCATTTTTCGTGCGGCATTTTTCAGGCTCAGGCATGGAATACGGACACTGAGGCGCTTTGCGAAAACTGGTTTTGGCAGAGCGACCGACACGCTGTGTAGGGGGGGGAGGTCAGGAAGGGGGTTTATGGCCGAGGAGGGCGCGCAGCGTGGCTTAGTGGCGCCCAGTGCTGGCCGGACTTTATGTCCTCTGTGGATACTGCCTCAGTAGTCGACTCCAACGGGTGCCATACCTATGGCAGGCCTCCGAAGAATTTCCTGAAGATTTGTGTGCAATCGAAAATCCTTGTTGGTGGTATTATAAACCAAGGATCTGGATTCAGCTTTCATTTGGAAGTGTGTCGTTATTGTTTTGTTTCTTTTCGCGTTTTTTTTTTTTGTCAAACACAAGAAGCGCTTAAATAACTTGAGCAGAGATACTACTGCATTCAAAGAAAGACAAGCAGGACGCCACTTCGGAAGAAAATCGTGAGTTGCGTTGCTACATTTTTCAAGCCAGATTCCAGATAACATGCATAGCTGCATGCAAGTTTGGTGCTCACCTGTGGCATTAACAATCTTTACGGGGACATGCAAACGCCAGCGCCGCCCAGCAGTTGAAAAAAGAACTGAAATTCTTTTGGAGTGGGCTGTTTCGCTGTATGGTTGCCATCTATAGCTGGTTACTATGAATAGACCTACAAAGAATTTAAAAAGGAAAACGCACATGCAGTTTTCGAATCAAGAAGTACGACTGTTTGCACCGTAAGCATGAATCAATTACAGCCTGAGCATGGGGCTGCCTTAGAAAGTTTTTTTTTCATCACTTTATCCATAATTTGATCGTGCACGCCGACTGATAGCAACTTTTATGCACAGTCAAGTACTGGCAGATAAAATGGTCATCCGCTGACAGATCATATTGTCACCAGCTGTCAGATCATTTAGTCACATGATGTCATCAGAAATAATTGTTTGCTGCCAAAGCATCTACACCCAGCCGACTTCATCGCTCACTTACGAGCTCATTCCAGTGAAGCTCAGCGGTAGCCACAGGAACGCTGCCTCCCTGAACTGGCCCGCACGACTGTGTCGCCAGCTTCCGGTGACAAAGTACATGAATTTCTGGCTGACAGGCTTTCAGGAGCTCTTGTGTCACACAGGCCAGCCGTGGATTTATATGCTGCGCAATGTGGCACGGAGTAACTCATGACAACAGCGTGAGCTTGCGTCATGAGCACTTTATCACATAAGTGATTCATTTTTTCTCAGAAATGACACAGCTATTAGCGGAATACTCGGCTCAATAAAAAAGGTGGCTTTATCGTTTCCGATCGTCAGTATCAGTGAGCTCATACCAACGATGAAGTCGGTGAAATTCTCGGAAATCAGCTGGTGTCGAAAGATAAAGCCGCATTTCTTAGCGTATTTTGTGTATTTGAAGCAGGCTTTGCATTTCCGAGCCTTGAATATCGTTCTGCATCCATCGATGAAGGCAAAAAGATGTATCTAAGAAAGGATCAATGCAGGGTATGCAAATGTAGGGGGTATGAAAACTAAGCATATGCATAGAAGCCTTGAATCTCCGGATGTAGGCCTTTTGGACAATGGGAAATATTTTGTTACGAAAACGGAATGGTTTATTCTACGATGTGATCGTGCTTCAAAGAATGCGGGTAAAAAAACGAACTAACTCCTTGAAATACAAAGGTAACAAAATTCGCTCAGGTGACGTATGAAATGTAGGCGAGTGCTACCCCACTGAAGTAAGATAAATGCAAAAACAATGTCGCTAACATGTCCAAAACGTTGTCCTAACCCCAGCTCAGGCGTTGGGCTTCACCATGGGTTCGTCACTTCACAAGGATGGAGCTCAGTGTAACTGAGCCTCATATCAGTTACATTCTGTCTCGAAGGGTGTCCATCCGGCTTGAGGCACATGAGATAACGATTTAGTTACTTATTTATTTTACCAACGCTGTGCGAAATTGATTCGACCTCGCCTGCATGAGACCGCAAGTCCGATTGGTTATTTATTTCAGCTTTGAGACGCGGATACATCGGTCATTGTATCATACCCGAGATATAGTTAATTTCTATTTAAAAAAAGCCAAATAGTAAGTCGTAGACTGAACTTGGAATTGGATCCTCTTTTTCTGTCGTGCGTGTGTGCTGTAGCCCTTCATAGTAGAGACTTGGAATATATTTCGAATACCACACTGATCTAATTTGGACGTCATTAGTATCGGGCTTATCTGCAAGCTACTTTGTCCTTGATGAGTTATGCCCTGCCTACAAAAAAAAACTTCCGAACGACACTTCAATGCATTTAGTAGAACAGCAAGATTCCAATCAAACCATAGCGTGAGCAATAGGGAAGAGGACGCAGTGAAGCGGGATCATTTTTCCACAGCGCTTGTTAGCCAGTTTTTGTTTCCCTCCCGTAGCGGTGCTAACATGTTGGATGGCATGCTTTTGCTGCATACATGGTTATCGGTAGGGAGTGCCACATACTCGAGCTGAAACCGTGATACGGTGCCGGGCTATTGACGTCCGCTTACATGTCGCATGGAAATAAATGGACATGTGATTGCCTTTTCACTTCAGATGGGTCCCGTGATATACCATTTAACTCAAGGCTACCAGTTTAAAAGCTATGCCCTGTCCACGGCTTGAAAAACAACATGTCGTGACAAAGATGCTCGAAAAAATGGATGACAATAATGCGGCAAATAGCCTAACATGAGAGCAAGAACTTGACATCTACATACTTTACTGTTTGTGAGAAATTAAATGGACAACAGTAATACGCAGTTTATGCAGAGCAGATAGCTGAGAAGACCTGTTTGCACACTCCTTCTTTCTGAGTATGTGCCTACTTCCTACTTTATATTTCATTTTTCCTATGTGGGACGTAGCTTGATGACTACATTCATTATTCCAGATTTAATGCGGTGAACATTGAACATTATTATTCCTGACTTTACTCCTAAACTTAAGGGGTCTTAATAATATCGCCGGTCACCCCAACTGTTGCTTCATAGTCTCGTGTCGTTTCAGAGCCCTCAGCATTGCCTTGGGTCCTCCTATCTCGTTAATTATCGCTCAAGGCCGTCGTAGTTCCAAGAACGTGACCTAACCGTCCCGAGTCTCCTTATAAGTAGACAGATCAGCGTGGAAAACCCTGAATGCGTTGCTCAGTTCACTGCAACGTAGGTGTCTTTGTTTCCACGTGGAAGTATTGTGTGTGCCATGGATTGGAGCTGTGCAGGAGCAGGGATGTTAAAGCTTTCCTAATGCAAGCACTTCTAGCATTGACAATAAACAATGCATACTGCACAATGCACACGTTGTTTCTACTGCATTTAGATAGACAGTAAGCACATGCTAATGATCTGCATACGCTTTGCAGGACAGCTCGCAAGTAAGGGATACTATTTACTATTTAGATACAGCCCATGAATAAAGCTTAAATGTGACATCATCCATCTGCATTAATTTCAACGCTACTCGCTTAGCATTGAAATAGACTTGTCTGGATAAGAGACCTTCTAAATAAAAGAACGTTGTCCTCTTAACCCGCGCCCCACTGGGGGGGGCTATTTATAGCCCCCCCCCCCCCTCCCGTTTTTCTGCAATAACTTCCAAACTGCTCGACGTATCAACGCCAAACTTTCAGTACCTTCGGCTGCATCAATTTGACACCTTGTGTCAAAATTTGAACTTCGTACCTACCATAGGTCGGCCGTAAATGACGTCAGAGTGACGTCATGTTCGGCCGATTTCGACGCAAAACATTGAACCGCGGCAATCGCTCCCAAGAGCTCAGTTTTTAAGCTAGATCCAATTTCTTTGCATGAGAGGACTCAGAATACTCTGCGCTATCAAACTGCTATCTCGGATTTCAAAAAATTTGAAAATTTCGAAAATTTTATATAATAAAACTCAAAATTTATATTTTTACATTTTTCTCAAAAAATTTTTGACTTTTCGGAAAAACCGGAATATATGTGATAGAACGCATTAGTATAACTAACTCTAGCAAGTTTTAGCTAAATATCTTCAAAAATGGCCAAGTTATACGCATTATTGCAAAAAATTAACAATTATTAATTTTTCAAATCAGTTTTTCAGCATGAATTTGACATCGTACGCCAATATAAATAGCACCATCGTGTTCCTGAGCTCAAACTGCATCCAATAGACACCTTTTTTGTTGAAAAATTTTAACTTCAAAATTTGACCTTTTTTGACCTGAAAGTGACCTGACCTGAGCTAACCCTCGCCGGCCGAGGGGGGGGGGCGGGTGCCGCCCCCCCCCCCATAGGGTTTTTTCGCGATAGCTCCGAACACGCTGGCGATAGAGAGCTGAAACTTGGCATACCTGACCTTTGATCCAAGCCGGATCTTTTGACACCAACTGCATTTTTGGGTCAGGTCAGGTCACTGACCTATGACGTCACAAGTGAACCTCTGCACGGTCTTCAGATGTCGCAACTTCGCAACGCCCTCACTGCCAGAGGAGATGTCACAGGGAAATGAAACTTGCAGGATCTAGTATCCATTATGAGTCACACAACTTGTATATCTCGGATTTTTCCTAAAGGTCATATGAGGTCAGGTCATTTTCGTGACCTCACCATTATAAGTCAATGGGGAAAAATTCAAACTGCTATTCTGGCGCCGGGAACGATCTCCAACTATCTCAAGCACACAGAATCGTGATTTGGTGCACTCCTTGCAAGGTTAGATGCGTCACTTTTGCAATGTTGACCTTTCGTGACGTCATTTATGACGTCATCAAGGTCATATTAGTTTTTCGTCAATAACTCTTGATCAAATTGAGCTAGCGAGTCGGGAAAGCCACCAATGGACTCAGGAGGGCCTGCCGAATCGAATGATATGCGACATGACCTCTTTCGACCAACTTCGTGACCTGGGGGTGCTGACCTGACCTTGACCTGAGGTCAACACCCCAAGTTGACCTGACCCGGACAAAAAGTATATCATTCGACGCGCCTGAGCAAGGCGAACACGATGCTGCCAAAATCGGCGCTCTGCGGCCGTTTTTTGCGAAGTTATTCACCAAAAACTGAACCGTACCTTGGGGCACTTGACCTGACCTCAGAGGTCACCGGTTGACCTAGGACCTTAAAATCGGGTACCAATCTCTGCGTCTCGTAACGGCGCACACGCTCGTTTTTTCCGCGACGCGCTAGCTCCACCAGGGGCGAAACGGCGAGGGGGGGGGGGTCGTACCCGCCCCCTCCCCCCCTCGGCCGGCGCGTATGTAGAAAACCAATAGGTCCGGCGAGGGCTAAATTTGACTCAAAATGACCTCGAATGACACAGACGACATCAAATTCGAAATCTCTGACCTAAATGGACCATAAAACATGTGTCACGTGACCGATGGATGATATAATATTTTCGTGACCTGTGATGACCTGACCTTGACCTGAAAATCAAAGTACAAGTTTGGTACCCTCAGAGTATCTAGAGCATCTATTCACGAGTGTGTGAACCAAAAATGAGCCTGATCTGACTTGTAAGTCGGCGGCCAGAGCCCAAAACGTGAAGAAGCCAAAATGCTAATAATTTTTACTTTGACCTGACCTGTGACGTCATCGGTGACCTCGAGGTCAATGAAATTAGGTTTCGCTCGACAGTTTTTCCGGGGCTATCAGACGCCGTTTGAATTTTGACGATCGGCCCAGTAGTTTCGGAGTTAGGAGGGGGGTATGAATAGCCCCCCCCCCCCCAGTAGGGCGTGTTATACGCAGACCCCAGTGGGGCGCGGGTTAAAGGGAGATAATGACCTTTTTCCACAAAATCTGAGTTAGGATCATTTTCTGACAAAACACAACAAGTTATAATGTAAATTAAAACCATTTTGCTCAATGCGGTACCTTGCCGCAAATATCTCAACTTGAAGTCACGTTAGCGGGGAGCGCTGAAAATGACCGTTGAATAAGTACTTACATCACTTTTTGGTACTTGCATGTAATTTTGTAAAATGAGCGTATTCCTTACATTTGATCTTCATCACATCTAGTTAGTTAATGGTCGTCTATAGTGCCTTCAAAAGATATTCATGGTTTGGGGGTGGTTTATGTCTAAATTTACGCAACTATTTTTCCTGTTCATCATCTGAGGCCATATGCTGCTATTTTAGTAGCAACGACTCAATTTTGAATCGGTCCCGCCGACTGCACAATAAAAGAAGATAGATACAACACTTTTGCGGCATCACTGAAAAACTTATGCAGTACTGTTATCAAAATTCTCATAACACCGTTCGACAAACCTGAAGTCTTTTTGAAATAAATATGCTTGTATTTTTCGCTTCAGGCTCTGAGGCCAAAATAATGAATTTCGTAGTCGCAATCGCAAGATTTGGCTGCGTTTCTGGCGCATGCCGTTCATTTGTGGCGCAAAATAATACTTGGAAACAAAGAAGAGTAGGCACTATGTACGAATCTAATTAATTCTAAACCGAATTAACTCTAATTCAAATTAGAATCCTTACAACCAAGCAACGACAAGGCGATAACATAAACAAAAACCCAAGCGTCGCTGTTTGAAACAAAAGCGCCATATACTGCGACTTTTTTATAGAGAAGGACAAGAAGGACAACGCATTTCGGTGGGTGTTACAAGTACTGCAAGTACTGCTTCTTTTTTGCAAAAATAAAAACCTTTTTCACATACGAAAATGTGCTAGGAAATTTTCATATTTTATAGAAACTACAGTAGAAATAGTATAGATGTCGAGTAATTTTTATTAAAGAAAAAAGAAAGCTCATTATCTCCCTTTAAATCCTTTGAGGCTAAAAGGGGTTTAAGAATAACTGTGATCGGTACATAGCCAGCCATCGTTTGCAGTGGAGGATCATCTACTAGTCCAAACTGAACGTGTCTTTTCATTGAAATGCAAATAGAAAATCATTGTAGTCAATGCATATGTATTGTACACACGCAGTGTATCAAGTCCCACACGTCATCACCTGAAAGACAGAAAGCTGCGCCAGCGCTCAGCGCCAGACCTTTCTCAGCTCAGTGACCGTATCCGGATCCGCCGTGACCCACATCGGCGCTGTACTTGTACGAGTATCCACCGCCGTATCCGCCGTGTCCACCGCCGTATCCGCCGTGTCCGCCCTTGCCGTAGCCGCCGTGCCCACCGCCGTAGCCGGAGCCGGCCGTGCCCTTGGCCTGGGCGTAGATCTGGGCGTGGCCGCCGACGAACTTGCCGTAGCCGCCCTTGCCGTAGCCGCCCTTGCCGTAGCCGCCGCCGTGGCCGGCCCTGAAACGTGACGTCATTGGTCAGTGGGGGATCGAGGGAGTTTTTGGTTTGTATGTAGGTATGATCTGGGTGTATAAGTAGTCGCAAGGCGTGTTAGAATCGAGATGAAGGCCGCCAAACATCTGACGCGGATAGTTTTTACATTCAGCTTATTCTGGAGGCGATCAGGAGCAAATTAATAAAAATGAAGTGAAATTCAAAAGTACCATCATCAGGCACTTAATTATTTAATAAACAGAAGGAACTTGAAGCGTTAAATCTAAACAATATTCAGGAATTGTGGAGGCGGAACAGCGATAGACTTACACATATTTAGGGTGCACGTTCTTGACACCGTACTTGCTGCTGCCCCAGGCATTGTACCTGAAAACAAACATTCGTACAGCTTTATTGGGGAACACTTTTTCGTCCAATTAACAGGAATTGGCGCTTTTTGAATGAAATTGCATTAAATTTAGCAGAAAAACAATCCTTTCCAGGCAGATCAAGGCAGGTTTCATACGTTCAAACTTAACATTTATCGCAAATATAAAATATTTTTGGTAAAGTTTACCGACCCTGGACACTGGACAGTACATATTTATTTCTTAAGAAGTTGTTACTTACGTCTCAACGGAGGCGTGGCTCTGGGCGCCTCCATAGCCGTCGGCAGCGGCAGCGGCCACGCACAGAGCGAGGAGGGCAACGCACTGAAACAGAGGGAACACATCACTGAACACTACCATACAGAGACGCAATGGAACAGAGGGGACACATTACTGAACACTACCATACAGAGAGCGAGAAGGGCAACGCACTGGAACAGAGGGAACACATCACTGAAACACTACCATACAGAGAGGAGGGCAACGCACTGGAACAGAGGGAACACATCACTGAACACTACCATACAGAGAGGAGGGCAACGCACTGGAACAGAGGGAACACATCACTGAACACTACCATACAGAGAGGAGGGTAACGCACCCAAACAGAGGAAACACAGCACTGAAAACATCGAATACTTGGACATCTACTGAGTGAGAAAGGCAACACACTGTAATAGAGTGAGGGAAACAATGACAAATACTGGCAAAGTCACTCTAGATTTGGCCTCGAAGTCAACTTCCAGATAAACGCTGACAAACAAGTCAGTTCACTTCAGAGAATGGCTACGGTGAAAGTTATAAAAAGGAAAAAAGAGAACATTTCTATGAACATAGGGTTCATGTGGTCTTATTCCTGAAACGATTCAGAACACATCTGACCAAGTGCTCGGTGCCTCACCTTCATGTTTGTGATCCGAGGAGTTGTCGGTTTGACCGGTCACTGTTGACTGTACCTCCACCGTTCCAGCCCGCCTCTATATACCGGTCCTGCCCTCGGGCGCAGTTGATCGTGACCTCATGTGACACGCAGCGTAGCCGAGGTCACACGCGCCACGCGCTGTCAGCCACTCAGCAGTCCGGAGCGCAGTCAGCCCTGACGGTGGTCCAACAGTGCCAACACGCGCACAACCATTGCGCCAAACGCGTGCTAACGACATTTGGGGGGACTGATAGTCACGGTTTGGATTTGACACGGTACAAACAACTTCACGGATTAAGTAAGAGTTGTGTCACGGTCAAGGTGTCTTATGACACGGCACGTTCTGTAAGTTCCAGTTGACTTCAATAACCACTCCAAGACGTATGATCAGTTGAGACGAAAAGAAACAGCTTCTTAAGAGGTGCACTTGAGCGATTAGGTGTGCATATCCCTACTTCGAGGCATGTCCTTCTGAAGTTAATTTAGTGTTCGTACAATCTACAGATATTTTGGCATCCGTATGTGTCATGGTTGCTGCTTTGTTCCCAAAGCTGCTCATAGTTTCTGCTAGCCAGGGGTCTAAGCTAAAGGCAAGTGGCTGCCGGTGTTCGGTTAACAGATGCGGTTAGCAATGTCTTGCGCTGAAACGTCTTGCAGTGAAACACGGCCATCTTCTGGTAAGCTGTGTTCTGAGTATTCCACAGGAGAAAGTTTAATATCATGTCTACTGTCTAGCCTTCCATATTTGTTTTTCTTACATCAAAAACCAGAAGCCCTTTATCATGTTCCCAGACTACCTTTTTGCAATCTTAGATAACAGAGAAAGCGTTTATGATTGTTTTCCTAATTCCTTGACCGCAATGCCTTTTTTGTTTCTATGTGCCTTCTTTTCACAAACTAGATTAATGCAAAGTAAAGCCGTTCTGAATAAATACTTCTTCAAATGCATTTTCCGGAAATCCTGTTGCACGTGCAGCAGACGTTACAGCAGCGTCACTCCCGATGGTGCGATCTCCCGAGCCAGCGTCGCGTCTGACGAGAACGCAGGTGCTTCATACGCAAGCATGGTAAAATATTCTCGGTATGTCGTAAAGCTACATAGATCTCGGAGAACCTTCACACTTTTACCTCGTGAATTTCGATAAAATCCTTTTCCAGACACGACAACAGAAAACACAAGCCACGAGCAAAAATGGAGTTCTTGCAACCCGGCGTGATCCGTTAGGGCGTCAGGCTCGCGCAGTCAAGGTCTGCATACATTAGCCCTGGAGGGGGGGGGGGGGGGGGGACTGTCGCACTGTCAGGCAGAGGTGCCCATAAATCCCACCTCCGGGATGACCGGCTCGACACGACACTGCGGCGGTGTCCCGGGTTGCAACGGCACGTGCTGTATCGCTCAGAGCATCCATACAGAATACCGAGCGCTCGAGTCTCGTGTGGTGATCAACGGCACAGGGGTCCACTGTGACCGCTGGGAACATGGCAAACGTTCACGAAGCGATGCTTTTCATGTCAACTTAGATACTGATAGGTTGAGGTTTTCTACACGAAGAAGGTTTTGAGTCGTCTGTCGTCTATATTTAATTTTGCAGATATAGGTAGTTTTCATAATGAAAATACGGTCTTTTTACTTTTTATTTCCTTTCAATGCGCGTTCCGATTTTTGTCCTTCTAAAACTGAAATTAGAAAATCCTTAAATGGTCGGATTTGCACTGTTAATGCCTGCTGTAAAGGCCGTACAGAGCCTACATTAGCCCGGTAAACGTCCCTAAAACCCGTGCCGATTCCAGCATCAGCATGTTATCCCTCATTATAAGATCGCTCTCACTGAGCCCGATTAATCCCGTCTTGTCTTAAAGGGACCCTCCCACCTTAACATTAGATTTGAGTTGAGATAGCCAAAATGGGGTCCCTGGCTCACAATTACCGGTTTCGGCACTCACAACATCGAAAAATGCCTTAAATCGGAAATATTGAATTTCAAAATTGCAGCATTTTGATTCAGAGGGGCTAATGCTTAGGAATACCCCTCTGAATGTGTGACGTCAGCGCTGATATCTAACGATTTTTAAATGTTTGACTAAAACGTTTTGTAGCACGCGGTGGTATATGCTATTTGCGCGCAACATCTGCCGCAAACGCCGCACTTCTAAAATAAAGTCGCTAGAAACAGCGGGGATCCTAAAAAAGTAAACAAAAGTAAAAGTCTAATATCTTGAAAACCGGTGGATATTTTTCGATGAAATTTGGTAGATATTCGTTTTCACTCTTTCTGAACCGAGCGACATCACTTTCATGCCAATTCATTAACTTTTTTGAAGGTGGGAGGGTCCCTTTAACTGTGACGCACAATCGGCTTCGTCAGACTGGAACCAATCTTGGGCCGTTGGCGTTGACGTACAATTGAAGTTTGCACGGCGAGCATCCCTATCCTTATAGTGTGTTGGCACTGTGTAGTCTTTTGACATAAGCCACCGTGCATAATATACAATTATGCATACATGAGAAGTTAAAGAATGTGTACTCTGTAGAACATTCTATGTGTTTAAGTTTGCATGTGTCAGCACTCAGCGACGAATCACTTCTTGTAAACAAACTGAATCCTCTTATAAGTCATAGCCAATAATGCATTCACGTTCAACTTTCACAAATCATGGGCCGTTTGAGTTGGATGGTGTATCAATGTTATAAGAAAGCTAATACATTTTAAAAATGCACGAGTTTGCCTGACTTATGTCTCTTGTCATGCACTTACACACTCTAGGCATCCGGCTGGTGTGTTATGGCTGAAAATGTATTGTGAGATCACATGTATTATGCAAATGGTGCGGCCTAGTATACATAAAGCCCGTGAAGTTAAAAAGCCATTCATGATGGTGAAACACCTGAAAAAAAAACATTCGAGTAATGCGTAAGGCTGAATTTATTTTGGAAGACCATGTGTCACGGCCATCAACTTTTCTCCAATAACCGAACGATCAGCCAGTCAAAGGCGTCTTCACCCGCCTGGTTAGAACAGTAATCAATGGCTGGATGTCTCGTGGAAGAAAATATACATCCACGACATTTTATGAACTTATACCAGAACTGTGTTTAAAATAATCTATAAGCAACCCCCTGTTTAGTTGATCATATTGATTTATGTGCTTATTATATTGATCAAATAGCATGTATGCGGGGCCTAAGACAGGTCGCGAGACCATGAATAAGATTAGCACTTTATATGGTAGGTACTCAGAAAATATATCTGGGTCAGTGGGAATTTTGAACTTTCATAGATTTGATCAAAGCTGTCCTACAATCGCACACAGAGCAAGAACCTGGCTCCGTCTAACTGTCCACTGAGGGTCGCAGCCCCTAAATACATCTGGAAAGAAGCCGCAATTAAAATGAGCGATGTAGATGAAGCACAGATAGCCAGTTTGTGGTTTCAAAACATGTCCAAATCCCACTTTTCGGCGACATGTCATCCATGGCACGCCTCCTCCTCACCACAGGAAAAGTGGCCGACAGGCGACACGACGCCTTACATTAATCTCCAATTAGTTTTCGTGTACCTTAAAAGACAGATATTTCCTTATTAAGCAATTAAGCACCGCTTAACAATACGAGCGTTTTCACGTGGGAAGCCGGCAGAGCATTGTTTGTCTGGCCGTACAACAAGAATGAGGAAATGATGAACTTGAAATTTTGTTTATCAGAAGCAAAACTGAGTTCATTTTTGGCGGTCGCATTAGTCACTTTGGGCCAGACACGACTTAATAGCGCCATTTCTGTTAATTACTCATTAAACTATACATCTGATTAAGATTGACATCAGAAGTATAAGGCAAAACACAGAGACTTGTTTTGTGAGTCACGTGTATTGATTCAGCGCAGAAATTCAATGAGACGGTACGGCGACAAAGGTAAGGTAGAGCTAGGGCACTCGGACTCACAGCAATCAATTTGGCTTTGGAACGAAACTTTTGGGCATGTCTAAAACCTAAAAGAAATCATTGTTCATGGACTATTTTATAAACCCATATTTGATGCTGGGTATGGTAACAATAATAGGTTTGTTTGTGCTAATATCACAAAACAACACAGGTCAGGTCTGTCTTACCAGGCAACATGTGAATATTTGACCGTGAGTCTTCACCAGGTTCTGGATAGAACCACGGAAGACATTGCGCTTGTGGAATCACGATTTACGATCACAGACTCGAAATTGTTTGCTATTCGGTCGAGATTCGGCAATATTCCATCTTCTGCACCCAGACTTCGAGGTGCTTTTGAGCATGACTCAGAGTCAAACAGAGTATGAAATCCATGCTGCCGCGGGCACTCCCTGATCACGGAACGCCACTTGGCGCCTCGATTGTTGATCCCACACAAACAATGCAGGTCGGTGTGCAGAATGATTCTAATCAGGTATTAAACTGCCGCCAAAGGAGGCTGAGCACAAGCCTTCAGTTCGTGAAATATAGGAGCATTTGCTAATGAAGATATCCATCCTTGGCTGTATAGCCTTGGATGAGCTGGAATTAGCGACACATTACTTTTAAGTCAGTTGGTTTTCTAATTAGGTATCACGCTATGCAATACCTGCCGGGGATAGTGGGATAATGGAATATGTATCATGGTCCTTTCGTGATATTTCATGAACGGATACAATAATCACCCATCTATTGCCGAGATTTAGGTATGCAAGTTTATTATAAGAGATGCCGTTGTCAAAATGGAGATGCAGATATAAGCAGATTGCAGGCACCTATGTGCGACTGTATGTCCCCATTGCGTTTGTTGTGCAGAAAATTTCGAGGCTGCTATGAGCACCACGTTCAATTTCAAGGTGCACCACGTGCAACCACGTGCAGCGCCGAGCAGCGTTCACCGAAGGTGTTCACGGTCCCCAGAATCGGTCCTCTAGGAACACACCCGTCCCGTGACATATACAGGGCGGCAACAGCGATACGACATGCCCGACTAGCATGCATTACTGTTCATCGCTCTGTCTGACAGCTCTTGGGAAGTTTGAGATGCCGCGTGTAGAGCGTGTAGAGATCAGACATGGTATACCTGCTCTTATATTCGACACGTATATATTCGTATTGATTGATTACTTCGAAACGTTCATCTCCTAGAAGTATATAGTTATTCTCATCTGAAGCAAGAACATCTAACTATCTGCAGCCTACATACACGCACAGTTAGGTATGCACCCTATATCCTCCTATCTGTGTGACCGCTGTTTTGTTTCACTCAGTTTTTGAGTGTTGAAAGGATTGTATTAGGATGAAATGACGTCTGTTTGTTTTGGTTTTATTCACTCAAGTATCCTTTATAGGTATGTTTATCACGCTCCTGACTCCATCCATTGGTGTGAAAGGAGGAAGCACATCCGCAAGCCTGTTTGAGTACATATAATCCCGCTTCTAGAAGGGAGCAGCCTTCCCAAAACATGACGTCAATGCGGCATGTGCAGTTTAAGATGGGACTTCCTTCGATGAAATAGTGTGAGCCACTTGTGCAGAGAACTATTCCTATAGGCGTTTAAACAGAAAAAGAGCGCATTTATTTACTCCAGATATGCATCACGGGAAATGGTTTCAATCAGAGTTACATAGTGCTGAAAGATCCCCGGAGCAGCAGCATTTCGGGGCACATTTGCATTCTAGCTGTGAGAAACTCGCTAGGGCAAAACAGTGGTAGCATGCGGATTGCGGAAGTACCATTGAGTTCAAGATTGTTTTTCAACTGACAAACCAGCATCACAAAGTGCAATCGTACACGACACGAACCACCAGGAAGAAGCGTATTTGGTTATCGCAGATTATTTTTTCCAGGAAGATGTCCGATTTTCCTTGTCATGCTGTACTCTTCCATGTCTCATATTGTCATTTTATTATTTAACGATGCAGGCCTTTTGCGAGGGCGCCAGTTTTCTGTTACCACGAACAGCATCTGCCATATGTGTGAAACGAATATAGCCTACGCCCTACACGGTCAGTTAAACTGAAGGTAAATAATGTGCAGAAATGCCTATATCCCTATATGAGTGAAGACACCGTCGCGTCGATTGTCTTGAAGCAGGTACAGGATGTGGCACGCATATATACGTGCTTACGGATATTATTGGCATTTCCAAAGCTTACTTGAGTTAATAGAATTTAACACAAGGTTATCCCAGGTCAGAACTTAAAGTTTGCTGGAGAGCTACTTATTTTCAATGAATTAGCATGGGACACGGCTTCTACATGAATAAAAATTAATGTCGCCAAAGCAAGCCTGCGAAGGTCAGTTAGGAACAATTGGCACTTTTCACCCCCGTCAGATATCTCAGCTTGTTAGAATAGGATCTCATGTCGGAATGCTTCAATTGCCGATTAATTCTGCCATTAGTGCCAAGAAGCACGCGACGAGTGCATCATGGTGGGAGGTTTTGGCGACAATCACGGCACGTGAGACAGTTCTGAATGATTACATGTGAAACTTGCCGTGTCACTGCAGAAATGAATAAATGCCGATAGGCGATAGCCGAAAAGCAAGGTGAAAACTAAGGCTGAGGCTTTCAACATGCACCTTTCTGGACATGGGACGCTGCAATATTGTAGAAATGGTAGGCATAGCAGGTAGGCTGAAACACAAGCCTGTAAATAACGTCTCATTCCTCTAGCATATGGGCTATTTCTCGCTTTCAATTTTCTCAAATGGCATCTACAGTGGCGCAGCCAGGGGGGGTGAAAGGGGTGAGATCTCACCCCCGTCTCTTATCCTAGGGGCCCACCGTCGATTCGAACTGTAACTTTATGCAGCCTGACAATTTTTTTATCACTAATGTCAAGGTCCGTCATAGGACTGAAAAAACAGTTTTCAGGCCTGATAGCCCCCCTTTAGGATTTATAGTCCCATTTTATGATTAAGGGGGTGCATTCAAGGCCTAGGAGGGCCCGTTCCATGGCATGAGAGGGCCATTTTAGGCCTGAGAGGGCCCATTTCAGGTCTGTGAGGGCCCATTTCAGGCCTGAAGGGGCCCAGTTGAAGCTTGAGAGGGCCCATTTCAGGCCCTAGAGGGGCTGTTTGAGGCTTGAGAGGGGCCCATTTCAGGCCTGAAGGGGTCCATTTCAGGCCCTAGAGGGCATGTTTGAGGCCTGATAGGGCCCATTTCAGGCCTGAGAGGGGCCATTTCAGGCCTGAGAGGGGCCATTTTAGGCCTGAGGGGGCCCATTTCAAGCTTGAGAGGGCCCATTTCATGCCCCAGAGGGCCTGTTTGAGGCCAGAGAGGGCCCGTTTGAGGCCAGAGAGGGCCCGTTTGAGGCCTGAGAGGGGCCATTTCAGGCATAAGAGGCACCATTTCAGACCTGAGATGGCCCAGTTACGGTATGAGGGGCCCTTTTTTGGACATGATAGGGACCATTTCCGGGCTGAGGGGGCCCATTTCAGGTCTGAGAGGGCCCATTTCAGATCTGAGAGGGCTAATGTCAGGCCTGAGAGGGCCCATTTCAGGCCCTTGAGGTCCTATTTGAGGCCTGAGAGGGCCCATTTCAGGTCTGAGAGGGCTAATGTCAGGCCTGAGAGGGCCCATTTCAGACCCTAGAGGACCTATTTGAGGCCTGAGAGGGTCCACTTCAGGCCTGAGAGGGGCCCATTTCAGGTCTGAGAGGGCCCAGTTCAGGCCTGAGAAGACTCATCCCAGGAATGAAATGATCATCCGATGTGTGGGAGGGTCCGTACTCCGTGCCTGGTCTGGGTCTGAGAGGGCATATCCCAATCCTGATTGAGCCGATATCATGTTTGATATAGGTCAACTCACCACATGTATATTGATGGCCCAGTTCATGTCTAATGGGCCCATCTCAAGACTCAGAGATTTTATGCTTCAGGAACTAGGAAGCAAGCATACCCCAAGCGTGAGGGGGCCCATAGAGGTTTTTGAGGATCATGGAGGTCCCGCAGCACGATATGTCAGCCTCTGAGAAGGCCATGCAGGGCCCTTAACCCGCGCCCTGCTGGGGGGTGTTTGAACACCCCCCCTTGTGGTTTTTCGCGAATATCTCAAAAACGGCGGCGCGGAGCGCCGCCGTTTTTGGTACACCTTATCATACATCAATTCTACACATGTTATGAAAATTTCAGACCAAGGTCATTCAAGGTCAGGTCACCAGGTCACTTGAAGTGACCTCACCTCATAAAAAGTTTCAATGTCTGTCATAGCTACACCAAGTGACCGATCGCTTTGAAACTTTCAGCGATTGCTAAGAGCAATAGCATGTACAAAATGTATATCTCAGAATTTTGATATCGATGACCTAAGGTCAGGTCAATTTTGCGACCTCCCCATTATAAGTCAATGGGAGAAAATTGAAATGCGCCTCTTTTGGACGAAAGACATTATAAACACTCCCAAACACTGAATTACAAGTGGTTTAGACACACTGAACATGAAAATGGTGTCCGTGACCCCTGTTTATGCCCTGAGGTCATCTTAGGTCACGAATGGTATCTAACAGTTTTTCGCAAATAACTTTTGATAGAGGCATGCTATAGCGATGAAAACGCCACAGATGTGTTCAGCTCGACGATACGGATCGACTGATATGCAACATGACCCTTCCCGGTCAGGTCATGACCTTGACCTGAGGTCAAATTTTCAAGTTGACCTTTCAAGGTCAAGTTATAGTTCATTCGATGCGTCTTGACGAGAGGAACACGATGCCGGTAAAAGCAAGCTCGTACAAGGCTTGGGTCAAAAGTTATTGCAGAAAAACTGTTTCCAAAAAAAATCGGCTATTTTTGCAGTTTTTGCCCCCTGCAGGCAAAACCGTTGACGTTAGGTCAAATCTGAGAAAATTACTCAGAAAGGGCGTTAATAGGGCTATCGAATGCGCTTTTCCGCTGCGCTGTAGCTCCATTGGTTCCCGAGTTATGCGTTGGCTTCTTGGAAATTTTCGACATTCGACCTGGAAATCGGCGAAATTTTGCCTTTAATGACCTCTGGTGACCTAAAAATTGACCGAAGTGATTTCGTCATTATTTTCGACGCTCTTTCGAACGCCGCCTTCCGCGTATCGCTACGTGGCCCAGGAGCCGAGTTAGAAGGGGGGGGGTGTTCAAACACCCCCCCCCCAGCAGGGCGTGGAAATCCAGGACCCCCAGCAGGGCGCGGGTTAAGATGCCAAGCCGACATCTGAAAATTCCTCTTCTCTTCAGGCCTGTGCCTGCCTCACCGCCCGGCCCCTCCCTGACGTCTAGGGGTTTGACGCCTAGGTATTCATCAGGACACCACACCGGTCCATGATGGCTCCAAACTGACACCTGAGGCTCCTGCACCGGCTTTTGAGGGGCCCACCGACCTCTGATAGCCACCACGCAGGTCTCAAAAGACCATGTCGATTGTTGATAGCTAACCCCCCAAGTCTTGGAAGGCCTGTGCTCTATGCAGATTCTTGAGGGCTTTACGTGGGCTTGTAAACATCCCGAGCTGGCTCTAGCCTAGCTCGACCGTGCCCCGCAGAGCAGGGCCCCAGGCTTTCCAGTTTTACGCCACTGAGGGGTGTTTGAATATTCCCTTCTAACCTGACTCCAGGGTCACGTAGCGACAAGTGCGGCGGTAGGCGGCTTTCTAAAGAGCGTCGAAAATCATGGAGAAATTACTTCAGTCATGTTGCAGTTCAGACCAAAGCCCACGCCATCATGTTCATCGAAGGAAAAGTTTCGCCTATTTCGACACTCGAGGACATATAAAGCTATAGCGCGCTGCAAGTGGGTTCGATAGCTCTCTAACGCGTGCAATCAGCCATGGACGGGGGGGGGCGTATCGGCCAAACCCGTCGACCCGATCATAAATTAAGAAGGCTAGAAAGACGAGAAAAGCAACAGATAGCTGTAGGATGCTTCAGAATCGTAGAGGTCATTTTTCGATTAGGTCATCGCTGAGGTCATCGAAGATGAATTTATGATAAAATAATGATAAACACAAAGACAAGATTACGACGAATAAATTCTAGTTTTTATATTTTCACAAATAACCGTATAACTCGTGAACCAAAGAGCTAGAGCTTCGCCGAACAACTCATTCGATAGGCCTTTCAAAACGCTGTCGCTTTTAAGATTTGACCTCAATGCCTCATATCAATGGTTTGGCTACAGAGCAGAGGGCAAAACCATCTAAATAGTCGCATTTTACCAAAATAGTTTTGCTAAAAACTTTTGCAAGAACTTTGGTGAGAAAAATTATGAGACATTTACTTTGTCATCATTCTCTCGTTAACATGCATCGAATGTTAACACCTATAATTGCACATAAAAAGTTCAACTTCAAAATGTGACCGCAGATCAAGGTCATGCCCTTACCTACTTGAGAAGTTCATGATGGTCATCAACTCATCCGTATGTATGATCTAACACCTTCAAGACAATTTCATTACTCTACCTCGTCTCCTATATCAAAAGTAATAGTCGAAAAACTGATGTTGAGCTTTTTTAACCTTCGCCCTGGTGGGGGGGGGGGCCATTTTGGCCCCCCCCCTGTGGTTTTTCAGCGATAACTCAGAAACCACTTGAGTTAGCGCCCTGAAACTTTGTATAGCTGTTTATTCAACATTTTTACATCATGTCCTTTTTTGGGGGGTTCGGGTCAGGTCAGGTCAGGTCACAAGGTCACCAAAACTGACACCACCTCTAAAAAAGTTCAAAGCTCTCTCAAAGGCACAGCTTTTATCCGATCGATGTAAAATTTACAGTACTTGAAGATGTCACCCAGCTCTACAAAATGGCTATCTCGGATTTTTTATAAATGTGACCTAAGGTCAGGTCAGGTCATCGCTGCTCCCCATTATAAGTCAATGGGAGAATCGAAAAGTAGTTGTTTTTCAGCTAAATCGGGCGTGATTGTTCCTATATTTCGTTATTGAAGTGTCTTGGGTCAGCAAATCACAGCCCATGTGAAACCATTTGCTTGTGACCTCGCTGAGGTCACGCTAGGTCATCTCCCTGGTCACCAGAGGTCACCAGCGGTTTTTCTGCACTTACTTGTTATTGAATAGAGATAGAGACTCCGTTCGACGTTTATCGTGTTTGTCTCGTCAATGCGGATCGAATGATATGCAGCATGACCTATTTCGGTAAGGTCATGACCTTGACCTGAGGTCAAATTTTCAAAATGACCTTTCGAGGTCAAACTATATATCATTCGACGCGTCTCGACGAGCCAAGCACGATGGTGCATGAATCGTTTCTCTATTTTCTCGTGAATGCATGCTATAGTTAAAAACATTTTCAACGAAATTTGCCAAGTTGACCTTGCATGACCTCTGTAGGCCAAACCGTTGAGCTGAGGTCAAATCTGACGAACCTTGGCGAAAGAGCTTGAAAAGAGCTATCGATTGCTTTTTTCCGCGGCTCTCTAGCTCTTCTAGTTTCCGAGCTACAGCGGAATATGTCCGGCAACACCGAAAACACTGAAATTTGACCTATGATGACCTCTAGCGACCTCAATATTGACCTTAGCGAAAAAATGACCGAAATACTTTCGAACGTACTTGTTATGGGCTTTCGTTTGCTTTTTTCTGCGTCTTCCTAGCCCTCTTCGTTTTCGAGTTAGACGGGGGGGGTCATTTTGGCCCCCCCCCCCACCAGGGCGAAGGTGGCTCAGACCCACACCAGGGCGCGGGTTAAAAGCTTTTTGACCTAGCCCGAACATTTGAGTGGCCGCTGGCCATCAATTGCACGCTGTCCGTCAAATATGGGCAGAATGGTCGTGTTTCTGTAAATATGCGGTTGTTTTTTACGTGCCTCTTCAGATCAAGAGATATTTGTCCTTTTCCCCGATTTGGCTGGTAATGATCAGGACAATGATCTGAATTTTCGTTGTTGGTAAGGGGCCCCCATTAGGTTGAGGGGGGTCCACTTTGCTGGGGGGCCCATCGCGAACGTCTCTCACCCCCGTCGCCAGAGTTCTGGCTGCGCCACTGGGCATCTAAAACTTCAAACTCACTTCAAAGCATTGTTTCCTTAGTTGCTGATTTAAAGGGACCCTCCCACCAGACTTGTGCCAAGGTCCCAAAAAGATCCGAGATCCAGGGTTCGCAGAGTCCAAGGTCTGGGACCTTGATGGATCCTGGACCTTGCATTGTCATTTTTGTCGCGAGACCTTGGAAACCCAGGACCTTAAAACATCCATATGCCGCGAGACCTTGGAATCCCAGGACCTTAAAACATCCATATGCCGCGAGACCTTGGAATCCCAGGACCTCAACATTTGCATATGTCGCGAGACCTTGGAATCCCAGGACCTCAACATTTGCATATGCCGTGAGACCTTGGAATCCCAGGACATCAACATTTCATGTGACATGAGACCTTAGAAACCCAGGACCTCAACATTTCATATGCCCTAAAACCATGGAAACCCAGGGGTTAGGACCTCAAAATTTTGGTATGCTGCAAGACCCTGCAGAATGCAGACCTTCAGTACCAGTTTTATTATTTGTCATGGGATCTTAGGAGAACGGTCTGGACCTACACCATCATTTTGTTGAGGGACCTCAAGAATCCTGGAAGCTGGACCATGAGGTTTATGTTGCACATGGGCCACTAAGGACACTGCACTAGGTTTTGTCTGTAAGCACTTCAATAAATATCTATGGTTGAGCGACCAGCTGCAAGGGGCTAGATAGCTACACGAAGAGAACGAACCAGACTGTGTAGACATACACCTATAGAGCAAAATCGTTGCCATGGCTGTGAGGCAGAACTGGAACAAGAGACCTGGTAGCTTTTTACATTATCAATGAACATGGATTATGAAACTGTCAAACAGTGGACAGTGGTGGTTTGGAAAGTTCTTTTCTAATCTCAGCTCACATATTTTCTCATTCTGGGTTGTGATATGCCGGGCTTGAAGCTACTTGGAAGCTACCCACTGACCAAGTAAGTGTCAAACTTATTTGTTTTGCAATTCATCAAATCACCATTGAGCAATGAGCAATATAAGCAATGATTCCATGACAGTTCAACTTTTTCGTTTAGCAGGTTTTCGTCGGACAATTTTTCGTCTGCAGATTTTCGTCCGCAGACTTTCGTCTATGCATTTGTTCGTCTGTGCATTTATAAGTCCGCGCATTATTTTCATAAGGACATTTCCCGCCTCGTCCAGACGAAAAAATGCCGGACAGAAATATACTCAGACGAAAAATGCATCAAATTAATTCGAACAGACGAAAAAATGCAAGACGAAAAAGTCAGACGAAAATCTGCCGACGAATAACCGGCTGACGAAAAAATTGTCAGATGGAATTTTGTTCAGAGCCTTCAATCTAATGTGAATGAACAGTAAGTAAGGTTTACGCTCGCTGATACTCGAAATCTATTGGCTTAGTCGATCAGTTTTTCTGTGAGCGCTCGCGCAAACAAGACTTAGAACATATTTTACTTTTTATCCTAGGTATTATCAGTGCTGCCAGATTTGGAGGATTTCCGCAAATCTGGAGGATTTTGAACTCTATTTGCGGACAAATTTCGCTTTTGGAGGATTTTTGATTCTGGAGGAAAATCTGGAGGATTTGTCGCCCGATTATTATATTCAATTTCATGGAAAAATATAACACATTCAAGACTAAAAAGGCATTTTCCTGCCCAGCGTCACCCTACCCGTTAGGATATATCACGTCCTTTATCACCGTGAGACTGCAGAATGTCTCAGTCTGTAGCTATATTTACGAGGGTACCAAACTACTGGCGGATCTAAGGGGGACATTTGGGGCAAATGCCCCCGGCCCCCCTGCAGCGCCTGAAATCGACGAAAATTTTCGTTTTTTTTAAGATAAAACGAAAACTCAACAACTTTTATAAGAAAAGTATCTTTTAAACTGCACAGCAGTGCGAAAAGATTCGAAATCCGATGGGTTTTTAGTATTTGGTGAAACTTTTTTGGGGGTATAGCCCCCCGCAGCGTCCAAGACCGCCTTTCTATATCTACCAATAGGATTTGGAGGAATCTGGAGGATTTTTGTAACTGATATAGAGGATTACAGCCTTCCCCATCTGGCAGCACTGGGTATTATGTAACTGAATGTGCAGAAAATCGAAAGCATATACCTATCCAATTCAACTTTTCCATTTCTATGAAGCCTGTAGGTTTTATTTCTGGTTTTTTATATTGCCTGAAAGAATACTTGAATGTCTGTCTTCAATAGCTGTAAGGTGCTGTCCTACATGCCTACTGATAAGGTAAGATTGAATTGAAAGGGACATGACAATACAAATTGCAAGATACCTATTACCTACCTATATTTTTTATGAATTTGTCAGGTTAAAGAAGGAGATATTGATATTATGATTCATTTTTAACTTGTGTTGAAGCTCCCCCTACCTATGTTGGTTAACGATAAAACCACCCCAGTCCACAGGGTTGCATAGGTTCTGCCCCTTTCAATGTTTCTGGGCATCCGTTGGCAGAATATTTAGAAGTAAGTCTGCTCATCAGAATGTTAGTTTGTTTAAGTTCTTGTTGTGGGACCATGAATACTTTGGATCCTGAGATGTATCCTTGCCGTGGGACCTTGAGGACTGTGGACCCTGAACTCTGAAGTGTGTACTTGTCATGGGACCTTGGGGACTGTGGATCCTGAAATTCACACTTGTCGTGGGACCCTAGGGACTGTGGATCCTGCAATGCATTCTTGTCGTGGGACCTTGGGGACTGTGGATCCTGCAATGCATTCTTGTCGTGGGACCTTGGGGACTGTGGACCCTGCAAAGTATACTTGCTATGGGACCTTGGAAACCTTGGATTCTAGAAATTGAATTTGCCGTGGGACCTTGGAAACCTTGGATTCTAGAAATTGAATTAGCCGTGGGACCTTGGAAACCTTGATTCTAGAAATTGAATTTGCCGTGGGACCTTGGAAACCTTGGATTCTAGGAATTGAATTTGCCGTTGGACCTTGGAAACCTTGGATTCTAAAAATTGAATTTGCCGTGGGACCTTGAGGATCCTGGATCTTGATTTTTGATCCCGGCACAAGTCTGCCTCCCACCTTCAAAAAAGTTAATGAATTGGCATGAAAGTGATGTCGCTCGGTTCAGAAAGAGCAAAAACGAATATCTACCAAATTTCATCGAAAAATATTCACCGGTTTTCAAGATATTAGACTTTTACACTTTTGTTTACTTTTTGGGATCTCCGCTGTTCCTAGCGACTTTATTTGAAAGTGCGGCATTTGTTGCGCGCAAAGCAGCATATACCACCGCGTGCTACAAAACGTTTTAGTCAAACATTTAAAAATCGTTAGATATCTGCGCTGACGTCACACATTCAGAGGGGTATTCCTATGCATTAGCCCCTCTGAATCAAAATGCTGCAATTTTGAAATTCAATATTTCCGATTTAAGGCATTTCTCGATGTTGTGAGTGCCGAAACCGGTAATTGTGAGCCAGGGACCCCATTTTGGCTATCTCAACTCAAATCTAATGTTAAGGTGGGAGGGTCCCTTTAAACGTCCTTCGACTTTAACCATCCATCGCCTGATGGCCTGACCTGTATCTATTATGTTTGACTAACACCAAATGGTATGACCGACTGTGTCCGTTCGTTCTCACGATGATGTCATTCATGGGATGGAACAGACAGAGGAGACTGTTATTTCTCATGTCTCTACGCATGACTCGTGATTTCCACGGTGACTATAAATAGTGATTTCCACTACCACCGTGTGGTTTGAAGCTGTAATTAAAAATGTATCAAAGTGAGCAGATGTTCTGTAAGAGATAGCGCTCCCATTACCTCAAGCTTGTTACTACGACAGATTATAGACATTTGTCGTTTTCGCCTGACACCCAAGTGTTAGGATCACCTCAAGGCTCCTGACATACCTATTCTAAATGCACTTTCATCCTTATTCAACAGTCTGATATGTTTTAGTCTAGATAAGGGCTACAAACATGTTCATCATGTGCGTATGCTGGATCATAAAACATTTTAACCATTTCGATGACTTAATTTTCCTCTCTTAGTTCATTTATTTCGCACTTCCAATGACATTCTCATTACTGTCTTTAACAGCCGTTTTCTTTCGTTTATCAAAACGAGCATCCAAGGCGTGACTTACAGAAGAGTGCAAATCGGCGTTGGACGGGGAAGTCCCTCGATTCCTAGTTCTAATCATCACCAATGATAAATCGCTCACTTGCGCTCCTCTATGCGCTCCTGGCTGATCGCGTGTAAGGTATCAAAGCATTCAGCAGCGCCCGGAACATTAAATTAGCGACGGTCATCGAAATCACAGCGCTCAACCAGCACCGGCTTCGTGGTATGATAAAAACTAGTATTAGTTTGAACGTCATGCTTAGAGCTGCTACGAAAACATGTAAGGTGGGCTGCTGGTCGGATGACTGGGCATATTTTGAACTGAACACCACTGGCAAGAAAAACGGCTTTCGTTTCTGGGGTAGCTGAACTTTGATACGCGCGTCAAAGAAATAATGATAGATTTATCATTATTCACCCAGCAGGTACATGTACGTAATCTTACAAATTTCGCTTAATTTTTGTTCAGAAATCAGAACATGCACCTTGCACATGCCTGTACAAAAGCATAGGTAGGTATACGATTTTCAATGGGTAGGTATTTGCTGGAGAAATTCAATTTTAATTGCAAATCAGTTCCGTTTGTTTGAATAAAATGTCCAGACAAACACCTAACCGGCATAGCATATCATTCGATGCTACAGCCTTTTCGATGACTCATCAGTGCCGTCAAATAATACCAGTGATGTCACAAAGGACTTCTGACGTCACATAACACCTATGACGTCACAGAGCGCCAGTAACACCACAGAATGGACCATGAAGTGAGGCCTCGTCTCTGTTAGCCCGCTGAGACACCATAATCGCTGGATAAATGCGACTGCAAGATGGTCTTGATATCTTCTAACAATCACGACAGAGTGCACCTCCACGACAGCGCCATTAGAAAGGTGCACAGCCGACGCCGGGTATCGTGACATCTACAGCGTAAATAGCTGTGTTGTTTATCACACTCTGTGCACGAATTGTCTTAGCAACCTACAGCCTTCGCTGAGTTGAGTGAGGGACGTAACGAGTGTTATTCTGCGACTCAGCAGGGCATCTGCATTCGGTTCACCTGCTGTGGTCATGTGCCTACTGCCTGCTGCCTAGCCTTTGCCCAAGAGCGCACCGTCGGCTCCTTATAGACGGATTCGTCCTAACCCAGGGTGCACGAGCGTCAGATGGGCGTGCCGACACCCCCCCCCCCTTCCCCCTCTTGCGGCGTCACGTTCCTCGTAGCGCTTGCTCCGTGCCGCGTCACGTGAAGTGGCGGGATGGTTTGATACCACCGCAGATCTTATCATTTTATCTGTGTGTGATAGTGCCAAATAGAATAGAACATATCGGCATTGCAACTAATAGAAGTTTAAATATTATTCAAAGTTCCTAATTCCAAAACTTTCAAATTCAAATGAAATGTTTCGATGATCGACAGCTCATAAATGTGATTCTGGGTTTCGTATTTCCACCATATCTCTGTCCGCTTTCACCATTACCCCAACAATCATTAACAGCAATCACCATCACCATAAGCAACACCACCACCACCACGGCACCACGGCACCACCACCGTCCTGCATCCTGCACAGTCATGGCATTAAGGTGACCTTGGAGAGCCGTCCGGTCCGGTCCGGTCCGGTTCGGCCTGCAGTTCACGGGAGGAGCGGGCACGGCACCTCATGCCCAATCCAGACCGGTTCGCCACGGCACGGCGCTACGGCGCTACGGCGTGCGGGGTACAGAGCTACGGCGCTACGGCGTGTAACGACGGCGGTACGGCGTTAAGGCGTGCATGGCACGGCCGTACAGCGCTACGGCGTGCGGGGTACCGAACTACGCCACGCCAGAGTGTAATCGCAACGCCGATTGTGGATTGCTCTTGATCTTCAATACATACATACATACATACAACTACGGCGCTACGGCGTGTTGAGCACGGCGGTATGACACTAAGGCGTGCATGAAGGCGTGCACTAAGGCGTGCATGACACGGCGGTATGACGCTGAGGTGTGTGGGATGTGACGCTATGATGCTACGGTGCTGTGGAGCGCATAGTACGGCTCTTTAACATTTGCAATTTGCATGCATCGATACGGCCATCACATGCCGTAGGGGTTCAGGGATATATTCGTTTATTATTTTTTAGAGTAAAAACCATGGACATCGTTTATGATTTATGTGTGCCCCATTGTTAAAATGACATAGGTATGTAGTGTGGATGAATGAGTTCTGCTTTGCAGGTAATCCCTCAAATAAGTTGACTGTATGTAGTAGGTGCTAAAGGAATAAGGAGATCGCGCAAAGGAACTAAAAGTATTAAGCCAATTATGCATCGTCAGTCCCGATAAATGAAAGTTTACGTCTTGCCCAGTTGACTGTACCATTGATATATTTGCAATGTGCCGAGTCAGGATAAAGTCAGGTCTTGCAGTCGTGTGGGCAAGGCAAGTTGTGCCGTGCTGTCGCTAATTACAATACGGAACAGAGGAAATTCGGAACATAACAACTGATTTACTGATAAACGGTAATGCCGTGTCTCAGTATCCAGAATAAGACTTGGCGTGATGGATGAATGACATGCAGAGGACCTTATGAAATGATAATTGCACATTAGTAAAACAGAGCTCTCATGCAGGTTGTGTCGATCTTAACGATACACTGCATGCATTGTTTACTTTGGTTTCATATGCCAATGTGCAACATATTATTCAATGCACATCATTAGGCACCTACGTATGCATCATTAGGCACCTTCCTATTGTATGTAATTGGTGAACAAATAAAACAAAGGAAACACTGCTAACAAATCATTCACGGCGCATCATCAAATCCATATTTGGTCTAATGTGCGACTGATCTATTCATTCCCTGTACGGAAAGCGCCATTACAGACCAGCAACTATATCACCTAATAGCGTGTCATGTTGGACTCATTATACAGATTACGTCAAAGGTGTACACTGTACAATATCTGAGAATTACACGGACAATCCCTTCCCGAGAACTTGCAGTCAGGGCAACTTGGTCGCGTGAAACTCCATAACAGAACACGTAACCGGGCAAAAGTCATTGTTGATGCTCGGGTGTTCGCGAAACTCCTAATATAGCCGGCATTAGTCATTGGATTTAACATACATTATTCAGTGCTATATAATTTTGATGCGTGGATGTGTCATGTTGAAACGCAGTGTCGTGCAGACTTGGATTTGTAATGACAAAGACAGCATTGTTCATGCTTAGGAAGTAATATATCAACACATGATTGGCCGTATGTAAGTGGTTTTAACGCACGAGTGCTTCAAGCAGCCAGCATGAATTTAGGCGCCGTGGCAAGGCTGGAATTGTTCATCTCAATAAGATGACCTAGCAAATAAAATTGGCGAAGGCTGCAATTCACTTTTTAATCAACAGCACATATTATTTCAATTATCAGTCTTTGCGTGGCTATCTTTCTTCGCCCGATTATCCTCGCTCGAAAAAAGAACATTGCGAGATTTTCTTCACCGGGTGAGACCCGATGTAAGTACTATGACGTGAAATGTTGGTCACTGATTTGTCCTGTCCGCTATTCAGGGACAGACGAAGCACGCGACCGCCCTCGTGGCCGCATCACGAAGGCTTACTCAATCAGCCTCTAGATGTCAGCTAACTTTCCTTTAGACATTCAGATGCACATCGCCCACCCCGGGGGCTGATGCCTGCGAATTCAAAGACAAGCAAAGAAAGCGGACGAATCTTGCGCATTGTTTCAAAAGCACCAGTAGTGGCCGGTGCAGATGACAGATGACTCGGCGGTGTGTTGGGGGGGGGGGGAAGCATTCAAAACCACGAACTTCGGCACTTCTGTCCTCCACCTTCATCTCACGTCGCCTTTAGTCATCAACCAACCACACGGCATATTTTCTGTCACAGTTTATTGTTCACTTATGTAACCGTCTACGAGCACAACATTTAAATACAATAGATGCTTCGCCACTCGGCAGCCTCACACTTCACACACATCACCCTCAATCTCTGAACGAACCCGCTACATCGCAGCGAATCAGCCATTTGTACTCCGTCAGCATAGCATCCCTCCGGAATGTCGTAGAACGTATAAAATGCGCCCACATCGGCGCCTTTATCACATCCGCGCCAGGCGTGCACCACACACGCCGCACTGCGCCACAATTGCACCTCGCGACACGCAGCGTAGTCTTTTCATTCGCATCATACACACTCGTTCGCTTCTCACGGACGCACACGATAAGTCCCGATTACAGCGCCCCTAGCGGCGGTGGCGCGCACTCGCAGCTGTCTCTAGTCCCACGGCACGGCGCCACCGTCGCCGGCTGCGTTACCGCGCTGGTGGCTTTTGAGCTTTCCTCTTCCGGGCTGCGAGCATGTCGTAGAATGGGTTGAGGCTGATGCTCTGCCTGTGAACGAGAAGGGAAATTATATAAGAAGATGTTCCATGACAATCAATCAAATACATGGTGACTGGCTGGAACAACTGCGAAAAGTGTCGAGTGGATCAGTCTTTATATTATACGTGAAATACACAACACCCGTGAATGCATCAGATCCAAAACCGGCGAAATTCAGAGTGACCACTCATATCATTCATCAGATATCCTAAACCGAGCCTTGTTCAGTCCTTGAGGCTCGTTCCATCTCGATGACTCCATCAACCCCACTATCCCAGTGGCAGTATCCCACCCACCAAACTTTCCGTCCGATGACATCGCCCACTATCACCCTCCAGGCTCCAACCATCACCCCCACCTCCACCCCCTCCTCTCCGCCATTCTCCACTCACTGTATGGCCTTGATCCACTCGTTCATCTCCTCCTGGGTGGCCGCCGACATGCGGTAGGCCGTGTGCTTCCCCTCCACCACCTTTCCGTCGTTGTCCGTCTTGCAGGCCTTGATGTAGTCGGTGCCAGAGGCGTACAGTTCGAAACAGCTCGCCTTGCTGCGGTCCTCCACTTCACGGACCTGAGGGAGGGGAGAGGGGTTATTGGGGGCGACTTCACAGACCTCAGAAAGGCAAGGTCATTGATGCTCCTGGGAGACAAGCGGCGTGTCAGGAGGCGTTGCCTCACGGACCAGAGCTAATGGGTGGTCATTGGGGGGTCACTTCAGGAATCAGATAACTGTAACGGTGACTATGGGCTACCCAACGGACATGAGAGGAGAAAACGAGACAAGAGGGGTCACTAGACCTGAGATGGGCACAGGCCATCGGCGGAGAACACATAAAGGACACAGTGCGAGTAGGGTTTACATAGGGTTCAACACAATGTTTCACCTGTTCGTTCCGTCGACGAAATTCATCAAATCCCATTCAGTACCTACTCGTGTTAGCCCGAATGCCACGGGACCAGCCAAAACTAACTAACCAGCCTAACTTGACCAGACCAGATCAGACCAGAGTCCACGCCAGATGCAACCAGACCAAACCAGATCAGACCAGACCACACTAGACTGACACGTACCTGAATGTTTTCCAACGGTATGATGCCTCGCGGTTCCTTATCCGTCGTATACTCGAAGTAGTAGAGGCAGTTGTCATTCAGGATGAACCACCGTCGCTTCCACGACTTGTAGCGGCCACCTGGCGGTGAAACGGTGAACTTTAGTTTGGGTTTACCGCCGCAGTGTGGCGTCAGACAGCACAGACTGGAGGAATCGCCACGAGTGAGACGTGAATCAGCAGCTCGAAGGGCCATCAATCCTTGTCCTACTTCACTAGCTCGAGGGAGAAAAATATCGAGAGCAAATGACAGAGAGGTTCAGAGAGTGCCTTTTTACTCACTTCCTCTGACCCGAGACTAATGAGCTTTTCACAAGCCTTGACAGAGAGGCAAATTCTTGAACCGTTTCATAAGCAGAGTCAAAGAGGCACTCTGCGCAGTCCAAACACCCGTTTTAGACGACTCCGACAGTGAATGAGTGCCCTCCAATTATTCCACCTGGCAGGGGGCAGCCACCCGTCGACCCACATTAAACGCTCCCGATGCATCAGCGTCAAACTCTCGGCGCCTTTTCAGGAATACGGCGCGTCGGCGCAGGAATCGCTGGCTTAAAATCAGCTCTCAGGTTCATGGCTTACGCTCTCCAGTCTATCAACTAAAAGGACTGGTACCACTCTCCAAGCCTGCACTCTGAGCATCTGTCTGTCCCTCCAAAACCACCCAGTTTTCACATTTAGTCCCGGTAAGACTCACCCTGTTTCCACAACCATCCTTCTTTGTCCGGATTGAAGAAGGTGTGCATAAGATCGTTGCCGTCATCTTCAGGAATCATGAACGGCTCAGACTTGATGCTCTCGTAGAGGCTGACCAGCAGCTCCCGCGGCAGGTTACCTAGGCAACGGGAGAACAGTGTGAGCAAACGACAGTTTACCTAGGCAACAGGAGGGCAGTGCTACCGCCTACCAATCAGACTGACCAGCGGCTCCCACGGCAAGTTACCTAGGCAACGGGAGAACAGCGTTAACAAATAACAGGTTACCTAGGCAACGAGAGGACAGTGTGAGCGAACGGATTGAACAGCAGCTTATAGGGCAGGTTCCTTAGGTAGCCAGAAGAGAATACCCTGAAAACCAATGTTTTGATTAACAGTACCAAGAACAGGTTAGATGTGTAACGGGGTCAGACGACAGACCCCGTCAGGCTATAGGTACTGGATGAATAACTTGAACCAAACACGGGTGGCCGCATGTTCACTTTGCGTTTAGGCAGGTAATGAGTGAGGCTAATGCAAATATCGCGTGAGACGGGAGAGAAGGCTTTCACCAGTTCCCTGGCAATTAACCGCCAGCGTCTGCCGCCATTGGGAAAGACCTTCACATTTGCCACGCTAGGTTTTAACGTCAATCTAATCGGACACACCTATCGCTTGATGTTGAGCTCGAGTCAGCCAAAGTGCATGGACTTGCCATTAAAAACAACAATGCAGTAAATGTTCTCCAAAGCATGACTAATTACTGCATGCAGATTCCTAGTGGTTACTGTTGAGACCTAGCAGATCTGTTGATTATTTCATGGCATGATTAGAATGACCAATGGCAATGACGGAAACAATATTAGTTACGGAAGCGCAGTCGACTAAAGAGAAGTCAAGGTTGCAAATAACGTCAATTTACAAGCCAGGTGCGATGGCTATGGTTTCATAAGGAGTGAGCGAAACCACAACACTGGATAGCTGTGTAAAAATATGCTCATTTATGGTGTTACATTGCGTGGTGTCAAAAGTATGATGGCAATCAGCCCCCGACGGATCCGCCTGTTATCATGTAGTACGCCTAACTGCAGCACTGCCAAACGCATTCCGTGAGCTGCAGTAATAAAATGCGTTTGGTCGGCACGGGGGTTTCCTAACGGGACGCAGCCATTGTCCCAAACCGGCCGGTGTCTCTTACGGTTGCGTCAGACCGCCTGCTTCGAATGGGGTAGCTGAGACTAGTGCATGTTTATTCCGCCTGCTGAATAGCGAATATTCCTTAGCATATGGTGCATGGTAATTGAACCATCTGTTTTGGTTTTACATGTCAGTGTCCCAAAATTGAGTTTTGTCTTGGGTGTCAGAGGGGAAAATTGCCCACCAAAAAGAGGGGAGAGAGTGAAAAACTGCTGATTCGATTAGATCCAAAAAGAGTAAAAAATGACAAAAAAACATGCATTTTATTCTAAGGTGTAGGATGCTTCATGCTAAACCGGGCATCCACACAACTGCTCTTTCTATAGGTAAAAAATCTAGGTTTTCTTGGTTGGGAGTGGAAAATTGCTCTTAAAAATTGGTGGTGAGAGTGGGAAATGAATTTCATTTGGATGTCGTTTCCCACCCAAATCGACAAATTTTGGGACATTGTTACATGTTGATCAAAGTATGATCAAAGACACTCATATTGATCGGACGATATTCGTGCATACGAATGCTCCAAATGGATTGTGTCATCCGAGTGTCTCAAAGTAGGCGAGCAGGCTTAGCAATGTTTACAATTTATTTCGCATCATTTGTCAAATGTCCTTACAAAACCGCTTGTCTTTTTTAAGGTTCACGGCACGCCGACTGCTGTATTCAATACTTATTTACCACGTTGTGTGCCTTGCTGGCCACCTACCAGTACCCGTGTCTTCATCCGTCACTCCCTCTATCCCCTTCTCTCTCCATCCTCTCACCTCCGTCGTCGATACCTCGCACCATGCTGATGAACTGCTCCACCGACGGCTTGTCCTTGACACTGGGGTTGTGCAGTGACGTGTTCATCATGATGATGGCGTAACTCAGGATGTAGCACGTGTCTGAAAAAAAAAACAGAAAATGACAACAATTAGACACCATGCCATCACTGGGAAGATATGGCCTTGCTGGGAAGCATTTACAGAAATGTGGGCTGGCATCCCAAGGCATCACACCGTGCCAAGGCTATAGAACTCCACCGTGCACGAAAACGATGGGTAAGCATGGATAACATGAGACATTGTGCGTACTTTTTATGGCATACGAGTCAAAATAAGACAGGATCCGACGTCCCTGAGGTTTGAATTGGCTAGGTCCAGAGTCTGACATCGTGCGTTATACGAAAATGAAGTAACAAAGGGACGGAAGTGATCGGAACCAAGTCTGAACACACTGTCAATGGTTTGAGAATAGGTTAGTGGAAGCTAGTGAAATGAGACGAGGAGGTGTCACAACTTTAGGGCATTTCCGACATCGCGGCTATAAACGCGGCAGTTGCGACGACAGAGCATCATTACACTAACATGAACTGAGCCACCCCAGACGGCTTCACAGGAAGAAGGCATTCCTTCGAACGACTCAAGAGCAAACGCTTCAGCAAGGTCAAAATGTCATGGTTCGCACGGCGAGTCGAGACGACATGATTGTCTAGGGGATTGGGCTGGGCCACTGTTGCTGAATCGGTCGCCGAAGGAGCTTCTCGACTAAGGGTCCAGGCATAACTGATTCAGGAATTCTGATTCAATTCGTTCAACTTGACTTTTCGCTCGACGCCTTTCTTCCCCAAGAATGAACCCCAGATTTTTCACATGTTTGATGAACACACAACAATCTAAAACAACAAACAGCCCAGGCGGATCGGCGTTGAAAAAGCCGGTTAGCCGAGAGACAGTGACAACCCCTGGCCGCTGGCCAAGCTCACCAGCCGACGTGTGCTCTGGCATTTAGTGACACCCCCCCCCCCTGTTCCCCCCGGTGGCATTCTGACAGGTCGACGACAAAATTACTCGAGCGGCTGGCAGCGGGCCGACCCCACGTGACAGCGCCGGAAGGGCACCTCTCCAGCCAGCACCGCTGCCACCGCCGCTGCCGCCGTGGCGAGCCCCCCGGGCCACAAATAACACCTTTGCCAGCCGACCGGGGGAGGCGGGAGGGGGGGGGGGCAGGACAGGTGCCGATGCACTGGATTCACGGCGAGAAAACAATGACAAAAAAAAAAACAAGAGGCGAGTGGTCGATTGAAGTCAGTTTTCTTATGTTATCACAATAGTTCCGGTGATAAGTGATATGGTAAATTAAGTTGACAGGTATATCTACACCTTATTTCTGTGAAAATAGATAAGACGTGGGAAAATCGCACATCACGTCATCGTTCTGTTCAAAGGTCAATGGGCCGCGGAAGGCCGTAGATACTACACAGATAGCGACCGCGTGGTATCTTCACAATGTTGGGAGATGACCGCCTCTTGGACATCGCGTGGGCTTCTTCGGTGGCAAGGCACATGGGCCACAGACCTTAGCCATTTTCTGACAATGACACTCTACAAAGTTCGGTCCGAGAAGTCCACCAACAGTTTCAGCATCTCAGCGCAGCCCAGTCCACGCAGAAAACCCTCCACTATCCTCAGATCAGCAATACGCGGTGACTCAGCCCCGGGACTGCCTGCTCCATCCAAACCCGGCACAGGGCAGAGATGTCTCCAACACAGCAAAAACTAAACTCTGCGCCGCTCCACACTACGGGTCTCGTCACAGTGCTGTCTCAGCCGCCGTCGGTCCGTCAGTTCTGTCGACTGACGCTCGTCATTTGGACACGTCTGCTCGCCCGGGCCCTCGTGGCCTCGTGGCGGCGGCGTGTGCCGGCGCGGGCCGACTCGTGCGCCAGTGTGTCATCCCTCGGCGGGTGCCACAGCGGGGGCCAAACAAAGGTCTGCAGCCTGGCGCCGCGGCGGGGGTAGTGTAACACAGAGTGGCGGCTCTGTCACTAGGGAGTTGGACGTCACAGAACCCGTCACAGGGCTGTCTGTCATAGAGAGGGGCTGAGCGTCACGTGCCAGTCACAGGCGTCACGGGTGTCACGCGGCTAGCGGGGTCAGTCCCAAGTGACCTTTGGTCGAGAGCACCGCCCACCGACTGTGTGGGTACGGACGGTGGCCTGAGACATCGTCTAGGGACAAGGATGTCGCCACAAAACGCAGTTGTGCTGTTATGCGGGTCAGTTGGGGTGTGGAGAAAGGGCGCGATGTTTGATGTCAACAAGATTGATGACGGTAGCAAAACATACAGGATACCTTTGGGCCTCATCACAATGAGAGGAATACGGTGTAGTATAATGCTACGTAGTAATTAATGTGAGTTATCTAATGTAGTGCGATACCGTGTTGACTTTGGGGACATCTGCATACCTGTCACTTAATGGTAATGACTACTGAATGAATTGGTGTCTAGGGATAAGCTTGTGTTCCTAACCGGAAAATATAGTATTATACTAACGCATTAAGCACACTACAGTGAGATGTACTGAGGAGTGTATTTATGGAGTGTATAATGCACATCATTAATCAAGCGTTCAACACTCGCCCCCATCTCTGACAGCACGCCGTCCCATTGACCCTATCAAATTGGCGGAACCGGCGATTGAAGCAATGTGATCTTATTGTGGCCATGGTCACTATGATAGCCCGGTGGGTGTGACCGGATGGCGACTATCACTGGGCCAGATGGAGACGGGAGTGAATGGGAAGGAATCAGCAGAGTAGGCGGGGTGATACTACATATGTAGAGAGGAAGGTGGGCCTGGTATAGTTTGGCGTCTCACTGGCGACATGCACGCACACTAGACAGACAGCACGCCACAAACGGCCAACGGTGACCGTAATTTTCCTCGAAAAGCCTCTGTGATTTCAAATCTCATCAGGTACACAAAACGCACGTCATCCCTACACCAAACAATTAGCAACCAACGGGCCTCAGTCCCTTCCTCCCCCCTCCCAACCCCATCAAATCGATAACGGTTTTACCTTATCGGCGCCATCATCTCATTGCGGTAATGACTAACAATCAGGACACACATAATCCCCTCCCTCCTCCCCCTCTGCCTCTCTCCCTCTACCTCCCTCCCCGCTTCTCTCTTTTTTCTCTCCCTCACCCTCACCCTCTCTCCCCACAACAACTCACCTGCACTGGTGAATATATCCGGGTTGAGCTCGCAGTATCTCTTGGCAAAGCACTCCATCATCCTGTCGATCTTCTGGCTCTCTCCCGGCAGCCGGAAGCTCCACAGGAACTGCCGCAGGGCCTGGACCAGGATCAGGTCGCTGAAGTCGTGCAGGTTGACGAAGGCGGTCAGCACGGCGATGTTGAAGTCGGCTCGCTCGCCGAGGTAGTCGCCGATGGCGCGCTTGTTCAGGCCCTCGCCCTTGTGTAGGAACTCGGCGATATCTGGGGAGGGAGGGAGAGAGAAGAGTTTGATGGTGACTGCAGGGTTCCTCAACTTTCGTGAAGGCTTAGCGATGTCATAAAAGGAAGAAAGAGGGAGTCAGATGGTTAGCACGAGGTTAGATGACGTCTGGTAGCGTCTCAGCCACAAAAGTATATTCAACGAGCGTTGTGTCCTGGAATGACAGGCGTTACGGAGACACATGAACGTCGGAACGTCGGTATAATTACTCCCCACACGACAATGAACCAGAAGTCAACGTGTTGATGTTCAGATCATTGTGAAATGTCGTGCCTAGCCTCACCCTTGTCCAACTCAGGCCCATGTCCCATTTGCTCCACCCTGTCCCAGCTCCTACCACACCTGCCCTGTTCCAGCTCTAGCACATACCACACCACACCTGTCCCCAAAGCCCGTCCAGTCGCTAATAACGCCAGCACAGCCGGGTTTCTGACACTGTCGGGCGTCTCCACAGTTGGCACAGCTCTTCATATCGCGCAGCGCCGGCCCGGCACCGAAATAACCCCTGGACGGCTATCTTTAGGTGGCAGCCACCACTGGCATCCAGCAGGTCCCAAATAGAAACGACGACGACCAGCCAGCCTACCGACATTCCATTCCCATTATCAATAGAACCAAAGGAGAAACTGAATGGACGGCGAAAGGAAACGTGAAATGAATGGAAGCGGGTAAAACATATCAGATTGCTTTGGAAACGATTGCGGAGGGGTTGCTGTAACTGCATAACACCAAACAATGCCGATTTCAAATGGTAAACTGTTTTCAGCGCGGCCTTTTGTCCCCACGTGCTGACGTGAAAGCATTGGCCTTTATTGTGCGGTCTTAGCAAAAGGACAAAGAACCCAAGCTAGTCAGCGTTACCCAACTCATGCGTCATATCAGCTGCATACGTTAGCCAGCCAGCCTAGCAAAGGATTAATTTGATGCAGCGCAAACAGCTTAAACTAAGCTATGGCTGTGGCCGGCGTCTGCGGCTGTGTGGGCTTCTATGGCTGTGGCGAGGACCGCGGCTGTGGCTACGCTGCCGGGCGATCCGATGTCACCTACCGGCCACCACAGCCGGTAGTCCCACGCACCACGCACCCTCTGCACGCGCGGCCCGCTTGGAGCCCCGACCGCGGCACTTAGCACCTGTCTGCAGCGGCCCACGAGCAGTGCCCTCCCCATTCAACAGCTCACCCATACGTCTCCTGAGGCGAGCTAGGTAACAGAGAAAGCACGCGCGACGACACACAGACGACGGAGATAAAATTTATCCCAGGTGGTTCGGGGAAAAGAGGTAATCAAGATCATCCGAGAAAGAACTCTCCGCGAGCCAATGTTTAGCAAAATGACAACGGTGCAGGGATGCCTCTACCGCGGCTCCTCATAACAGTTTAGCTCCATGTTTCATCATTGTCGATATACACTAGCTTCAATCGGACCGTCTCGGTGAATGAGTCTACCACCTCGCCGCCCCGAGTCAATTTTCCACCGTCGGGCACCACCCGTGCAGACGCATATAGATCCACTCTAATGCCCCGACAGGTTACGCAACCTCTGCTTGACTGGTGGACGGAAGGGCAGGCCGTTAAAAGGGGCACTTGGCTGGCGGTGACTGCCGCCCAGACGTCCCAGACGTCACTGCGGTCAGAGTGGTCAGTCTTCTGTCACCATCCGGTCAGGGTTCTGAGACAACCCGAGACTCCGCGCCAGGCTCTGGACGCCGGGATGAACCATGGGGGAGTTCTGGTGTTCAGAGGCGACGCGACGGTGTGGTCATCAGAGGAGCTGGGAGGGTCAGCAGTGACACACTTATTGCAAACATCGCTGTGGAGACCCTCAACTTCAAACCACGCAAAGCAGGCGTCTCTTCCAGCCCACAGGATGCGCCGTTTTCACCGGCGAGGTGACGGCGGGCCATTCATACATCCGAATAGAGTGACACATGGCTCACCTGCAGTTATTCACTTCCTCTAATTTGGTGACCCGAAGCTGCCTGCTGACCCCGCCCCGTGACCTGCGGAGTGACCCACGCTGTGACGCGACCCGTGACCCGGCCCGTGACGCACCCACCCATTACCACGTGACGCAGCTGCCGTGACCCTTGCCCCGAGTGACGAGCAGCAGTCCCGTCCTGCCCGAACTAGGTCTCTGACCGCTCCACAGCCCGGGCTGAGCGGACACAGGCGGCGATTTTTACCGCACGTCGCCGGCGAATTGTATATAATTTGGCGCAGCTCCGCACCCCAGCGCGGCGGCGAGGTCTCTCTGAGTCACTGGCCAGAGCCGGACAGCCGGACCGTCACATAGACAGCCCAACGCTTTCGGTTTGGGTTTGGGGTTTATCCAGCTCGGTCCAGAGTCGGGGAAGACGGACGGACCTCTCGTTTGTCCTGCGGCCGCGCCGGAGGGAGTATCGAGATTGTCGGTGGTTGTCGAACCGAGTCACGGCCGCCGAAGGCTGTTTGGCGATGAGCTCGCTTTATGAGTTTGTGGCGCCGCTTCCTGATTACCTCCGCTCCATCATAAGATGGTGGATGGACCGCCTGACACCGTTAGGTCTACAAGACTCGCTCGTGTGAGCCTCAAAGGGAGAAGATTTCAAACAGTGTACAAAAGACTTGCAACACTGGTCACATCCTAACATTTGTAACACCGGGCCACTCAGGTCTGACTGACTTGAAAGTCGGGACACCGCGCCTAATCAACAAGTTAAATCATCACTTAAGCTAGCATTATTCTATCCTCAAACTGGTCAACCAAAGCTGGTTAGCTCAACCCCTCCCTTTCCCCACCATTACTGACACAGCAGACAGGTAATATGCAGCGCACAAGTCAGCACGGCAACACACGGGCAATTTTCCCGGAACCCGCCATATCAGTAGACTTGGGCGGTGTAGTCACATCAGTCACATCATCATACGTCACGTCACGTCACACGGCCACATCAGCGTCAGTCACGAGTTCCCCAGCTCAGCTCTTCGACCGCATTCTAGTTCAGACAAACATACATGCATATTACACACATACCTCCAAGCATACAGCCTGATAAGAGAGACAAGCAGATATGCAAGAAAACGGACAGAAACACCCACAGACAGACAGACACTGCCGTCCTGATTCAGGGTGAGATATCCAAGAGTCGTGACTCCACTTGATAATAACTGATGACGTCACAGATAACGAAATGACGTCACAAACACGTGCTGATTACCGATTAGACTAACTTGTGTTATATCACAGGAAGGGTAACCTCATTCTGAGAGCATCAATAAATGAGCTTTATTCTGTAGGATATTTGACAGATTAAGTTAGACTTTCGCCGCACCGCCAGAAAAGTAGGACCACCGAGCTTTACTGGAGAAGCAGATCAATCCCAAAATGCAATAGTTCAAGAAGATAGCCTTGAGTGCACATCTCACTTAAATTCGTCATTGCCGTGCTCACACTGACATGCCCTGATTTCATCTCAGCGCTCCACCGAAGAAGCTCGTATGGAATGGCCCCAATATCGGACGCAGCCGTCAAACTAAAATGATCCAGATCACTGCACGCTAAAGCATTGCGACAGATGACTCCTGGAAGTTAGGCGGGATCAAACGCAGTGCCGCCTGGAGCCGACCGACATTGGATGCGACGGCTAATAAATCATTTTTAACATAAACTAATTCAATATTCATTAAAGCGCAGCATGACAATTTCCTGAAAAACTTCATAGATCAGGTCAGCAAAACAGCAGCATACTTCGTTCTCTCAGCAACCATTCAGGAGTGTACAGCGTTTAAAAACGTTCACTAAAACACGGACAAAAAGACAACAAAAGGATACCCAGAAATGGCATCTGTGAAGAAGCATAGCACGGAAGTTCATCATCGCTCATACAGTCTCTACTCTCTACATCACTTCAAGTGACTGAAAAACAAACATCAAAAGAAGACAGTCATCCAAATATTTCAAATCCCAGTTCGTAGACCCCGTAAGGCCTGTTCAATCTCAATCTACACATGAGACGTCGTTCTTACCTTCAGCGGTGTTCTTGAGGAGCTCATGTTCACATAGAAACTCGATGCCCTTCTTCGGGTCCATGTTGAACTTTTTCCGTCCGATGGAGAGCTGTTTCTTTTTCTGGTCGTTTTTCCTGCGGGCAGGCCAAAGGGGTCACGTTAGGGTGGTGTGAATGACCTAACTAAAGGTAAGCAGTAGGAACGGATAGCCGGCGTGTAAACTCCGGCTACAGAGCACTGGCGAAGTAAGGGACGCAGGACACACAAAACACCAAACTCACTACAATACGCAGTACGCACAATGCCACTAGGGACACTCCAACCAGCAAAGAGGGTGAGCTTAAGGACATAAGACGGCGCACACAGGCGCAAGAAGTAAAACAAAGAAGGGCTAACACATCACAGATCAGGAGACAGACCACATATTCCGGTGATTACATTCTGCGATAGACATGTTTGCACGGAAAGCGTGCACAACAAGGTCAAACATTGCTAACGTCCGTGAGTCCAGATCAGAGATCTTGCCAAAGAAATGTGCGAGATACACCACACCAGCAAGCAGATCATTCTGCTGATGTGGGTGACGATGGTGAAGGATTACAGCTTACAGAATAGAATAGAATAGAATAAATTTATTACATTAATCAGAACACGTACAAAACAATGCTTGCCAATTGGTGCAAAAGCAATATTGCTTAAATCGCAGCACCTTTCGGCTCTTACGTGCTATCGCCCGAGTCGGATCACCTCACCACTGCACGCACGCCCGCACAGACATAGATTGCTCGAGTAAATGGCGCCAATGATGTAAGAAAACGTCATTCACGCGAGCTAATCCAGGGCGTGAGATGAAGAGGATCCCACGTTGACGAAACACTGTCGTACAACATCCCACGTGACCAGCTTATCAACACTTTTTCAGCGCGTTGTCACATCTCACGTGACACACAGCTCAACGATCCCCGCCGTGATTGATAGTTCTGTCTGCAGTGACCATCAGACGTCTTAACGCTCACACAGCCGGTCACCGTGCTAGATTGCCGCCATTCAACACACCACCCTCCTTCGCAGCTTGGTGGAACGGAACAGGAGCGCTCCGACAAAGAGGGAACAGTTGCGAACCTCTCAGTTCTCAGCCAGCAATTACACGTTATTTATCGGCCTAGCAATGAGGGGCAGCCGTCTTCCCCGAAAGCAGGTCATTTCCTGCAGTGCAAGAAACCACTATAGTTAACCCCCAGATGATACGTCATTGCGGTAAATTATATCATGCTATTTGGCTTGAACAGTGACAGAATATCCAACAGCCGTTGGATGCATTCACAAAACAAATGTTGACTCTTCGGACAGATTAACTTCCAACAGCACAAACAATTGTGTCGTATAAATTCAATTGATCATCTTTAAATTACTAATTAATTCCACTAAATGCTAGGAATGTGTATCCAACTGATGCCAAATCCCTCCTCAATTTTCATCTCCCTTCCGCCTGTCCACCCCGCTGAGGCCACCCAGCGTTCCCCGCCACCCGCGGTGCGCAGTTCCCGAGGTGGAGCCCTCCGCCAGCTGGAGCGACCCGACGGAGATGGATCAGGAGGACCCCCTCCACTGCCCTCCGGGCCGGCCCCCTGCCATGACCTCCGCCGAGAGTTGGCTGCCGTCTCGGACCGGTCATGGCACCAGGGTAGACTGTTGGACTGGGCGCGGGACTTCATTGGCCTCCCGTGACTAATCCCACCCTTGGCGAGCCTCGTTTCCATCACTAGCCCCTGCCCACTCCCTCGTTCGTGACCCTTGACGGCTCTGTGACCCTGAACACCGACCTCTCGAGACCCTGACGGCCCTCCGTGACCCTCGGCGACCCTTGGCAGCACCCAGCGTACGCCGCCCACACTGCCTGGCCGTGGGTTCGCGCCGCGCTAGGTGTGGGGGCACGGCGCCGCTCCCCTCCCTCCGGCTGCTCGGTGCCAGCCTCAGCGGGGGTCTCTCCTTACCCTCTCCCCCGGGCGTCAGTACCTGTCCAAACCGCTCCCGGGGAGGGAGGGGCGCCTCCCCACCGTCAACCCGCACCTGCCCGTCGCCGTGAGCACCCCGGGCCCGTTTTACAGCCCGGTTACCGTCTGAGAGAGGCAGCTCACTGCACCGCCGCTGCCAAGGCTGCGGAGCAGAGGGTACGGTGGAGTGGCTGCCCACAAAGCCGGCCACGGCGGGAGGGAGTTTCACGAACCGCGCCGAGCGGAGGCTCAGCCGACCCGCTCAGAAGGCAGCTCTGAGAGCCGCGGGCCCCGAGACGCCGGCCGACCGGGTACCGGTTCCGAAAAGGTTCCATGGGTTCTGCACAGGTCCGGCTCTAAGCTCAGCTGAGGTTCGGTTAGATCCGCCACAAGCAGTAGCACTAGCTATTAGCTAACATGCAGTGGTAATGCTCAATACTGAGCTCTCGAGGCGTTGGATATTTTGACTAGAAGCCTGCTGAAGTTAGCATTTTCAACACCTACTTTATTATTTCTTTCTTATTCGTGGAATCTCCTCAGTAAGGCCGTTGATAGCGGGGACGGTATCCATTTCGTTCCCTTGTACAGGGGTTCCCTCACCTCGGTACCAGACAGCAGTGAGTCACGTACCGCCACAAACGCTGGACCACCCGCCCACCACCGATTACAAGACCGCCGCCTAGATTACGGGGATTATTATGCCGCCTTTCAGGGCGGTAAACTGCTGATATGATAGCCGCCGCCACCACCGGCCGAGTTATCGCTCACAGGCGGCCGCCGCTGACTTCAGGACCTCAGTCATCGCCGTGAGTTTCACCGGCTACCACATCCTTCCTGAGGAGCCACCGACGGCTTCTACAGACAGTCTGGAGCGGATGAAGAGGGAGAAAATCCTTCGCATATGGTCCGCTAACATGCAGGGGAGACATTCGCTCAGTATGACTGAATGTTGGTCACCTTCGGGCATGGTATCATGATTCAGTATAAATTATTCAAAACGAAGGACTCACAAGTTCTTCAGCTCGTGGTAGACAAAAATCCCAACTTCCGGTGACCAATGAATGAACACCTACCTTCCGGAAATCGGCATTCCAGTCTCCTTTACGTCACCGAGTCCCGGCGATGACTCAGCCTTGCACGCGACCTGGCGCACCGCAGAACCCCACTGGCGCGCGCTGCGCCGTACCCCACTCAATCGGCCCATCTTTTCCCGCTGCGTCTGATCGTGCCGGTGACTCAGCGGATCACCACTGGAGAAACACTCGTAGTAAGCAGCGGGCTGAGGCTGGGCGGCATTGTCGTGGAGGTCGAGACGGGCCAGGCGGCAGCGGTCGGGCAGGAACCGGGCCCGCCGGAGGCCATACCAGGGAGTGGCCGGTGCGGAGGTCGTCCGACGTCAGACGGACGGACGACCGCATAGCTACTTCTAGATATACACAAAGACAGACAGGCTCCTGGAGACGATGAAATAGAGACAGGCCTATATAGAGGCAACAGCACACACCTGTTGGTAGTAAAATACATCACGTCCATAAATTCACCACACCTTTACACAGATGGACAGAGAACTCGGTATGTAGCCAGCAGAGACAAGCAGATTGTAGGGGGCGAAGCCAGCTAACACTAGCCGTTACAACCATTTAGTGCATCGGTAGGTACGCCATCAATGCGTCATCAAAAACAGATTAGAACAATGAGCAGGCGGGAGGTGAATCAGGTACGTAGGTGCAAAGTGTGATGTCCGTTGCGTCATCTGATAACTGTCTAATTTCACAATGAACCGACTTGATTCACAGGTCTACAGGACAAAATCAAATAGTTATGAGGAAGTTTGTATTAATTCAGCCCCGCTATCTTCGCAAGGCTGGGAGGTCTGAAGGAAAGATCGCTGCAACGGGCGACTATCTGAGCTAAGCGGAAGAGATACGAGTACCGAAGTGGGCGCGAACGGACGATGGGCCCGGTCCACCCGAGAAGCTGGCCAATCAAGGCCACCGGGTCTAGGGGAAGACACAAAGAGCACCACCACCCACCGAGTTCCCATGGTCTGCCGAGGCCACCCGTGATTAACGCCCTCGTAAGTACCTGACCAGTCAGTGGAGGGCTCACAACTCCGGCATTACACCAAGGTCAGTAAATTGCCAGTCCATAGAAAACCGTCCCAAACTCTTGGCCATGATCCGTCCGCAACGAAAGACCTCATCTGCATTGCACGTCACAGATTGCAGGCTCACGTGACGTCAATCGACCGGTACCTCAATGATGCATGAGCACACCTTGACACAAGACACCAGGCAAAACGCCGCCATCTGTCAGACGGATCGCCGATAGACGAAACCTGAGGCGCAAACATCGACCCCTGGCCAACCCTCGCAGTACCGTTACATGTCCTCCAACCCAGCATCACCAGCGCTCCTCGTCAACAACACACAACGAGACGGGCCACGCGGGTCAGTCAACACCGCGACATCTCGCCAGACGTCCCCTCGGCGAAGCGCTGTCGACAGGGGACAGCAGCCGGTCCAGCGCAGCCTTAACGATGCAAATGATGCGGCGCCGGGCCGGTCCCGCAGCTGGTCCCGGTGTCTCCGGCAGGTGGGTCTGACTGTCTGGGACGCCGACCATCTGGCTGGCCAGACCGCAGAAGGACCGGCCGGACGCCAGTGGAAACGGTGGCGGCTGCTGTGAAGTCTAATTCTATAATAGGCCTCCCGGAGATATGCATGCCAAATTACATCGACAAAATGGATTTCCTTCCCAGCAGATATGATTACCTATTTATATGCGTGGAAACCAGAACTGTAAGCGTGCAATGTTGTGATGCTGAGAACACAATCTCTCCTGTGAAATACTATCAACGCTGTCACCATTGAGAGAAATCCTCAGCTTTCCAGTGCCAATTTGTCCACCACGAACTCTACGAAAGCTGCGCCCGCGCGACGCGGCGACACAGGCGACCAGCGCGGCGTTTCGGTTTTTCCAGCTCCAACACGGAGAGACGGTCAGTCCTCTGCGGAGCGTCCACTGACCGTCCACGACGAGAGACGGAGAGAGCGTCCGCATGAAGGCCATTTCGCGGCGACCACCACCGCCGGATGTGACGAGTTTCACGGTCAGAATAACGGCAGCAGTGGCCGGGTGTTTGTCGGACTTTCTCTGGCGCTTGGCGGCGGAAGGCGCAGAGTACCGATCTCCAGGACAGGGAGCGCCAATCTCAAGGACCTCTGTCGACTCGTGGGTACGCACCCATCTCCCTGTTCAGAAGTGTCAACTTCCCTCTATTTATAAATACGGACTCGATACATAACCAGACAATACTAGTGGTGGTCCATAATTGGCGGACGTTTTCTCTGGCTAAGAAACGTCAGTGCCAACTGTGTGCATATGTGGTCCCACACACACGCCATGAATACGGTGAAACGCGATACGACTGCAGCTGATGACTCCCCAGCCACATTAGCTTTGTTAGCCCACACGCGCACACCTGAGGCCGACCGAATGGGGGATGGGAGGAGCGGCACTAGAGCAGCACAGGACGGGGCAGGATATTGTAGCAGCATGATGCGAAGGGATGCTAGAATAGCGGGACGGTATGGGAAATCCGTTAGGGAATTCCGTCCGTTGGTCAGCACTGAGAGGATTGGCGGCTAGGTCCGCTCGGCTCAGCCGCACCAGCCGTCGTCATTGTTATTTCACCGTAATCAGATCGGCATCTGTAAGTCGGATCACATCCCAACGCTGGCCAATAAACTTTCATAAAGTACTGGCAGATATGGCAGAGAGATAGCGGTAAGTGGAAGTACTTCACCGCACACCCTCTGTTGACGAACACACTTAGGGCCGTTGCAGACGGCACTCCCGCTACGTGGGGTTAGGATACTTTACAACTGACACAAGACAGCCTGGTACTTTGTACTAGTTAACCAGTACCCTGTCCTTTTTACAAGGATACCAAGTACACGGTACTCACCCGTCCTCGCCTGACTCCACCGACTCCATGTCCATTGCAACCTCGCTGATCTCATCTTTCAGTTGCTGAAACGAACCAGAAACGCATCAGTCAGTTCACCAACGCACGCTGCAACACACACGCATACATACACAACGAGAGATCGTGAGACTATCCCGCCAGTAAACCCACACAAATCCACAAAATCCAATCATAGCCACAGCTCCACAAGCAAGCCTTATCACACCCCTTCAGCCCATGTAGTCACACAAAACTATGGAGCGATAACAAGGTGTGAACTGTCAACATCCACCCAGTTCAACCACGCTAGGAAGGAAGGACGGGGCGGGTGCCTTGGCGCATGTGTGATACCACTTCCCCGTTACACAGCAAGCGTTATCAACTGCAAGGTGGTGGTGAGCATGGTCGAAAGATGTTTGCATACATGTGCAAGCATATCTGTGAGTTTATACGCCCAATGATATCACGCGTGTGTACATAATGCAGGAATCTCTGATCAGCGAATGAATAAATCAGTCAACGTGTTTGCTGAGGTTAGCTGAACAGTTTGGCAAACATTAAGAGGAAAAGACACCACATGTGTTCCCCCGGCGTTGCAAGCTCGGTCAACATTCTTATCACATGCCGATCCCATGAGTCTCCACCTCCGTTTGAATTAAATTCTGACTAGCGACGCGCGGCTGCCACCCCTGCCATGGCGTCGCAGGCTCTCCCTGAGACGTCCAGTGACCACATGGTGACCTCTGCTCGGCGACCTCCGAGAGAATGTAATGAGTCATCGGCCACTCTTCCGAGATTTCCGGCGGTACCTCCCGCTGTTAGCCATCGTCAGACAGCTGCGGTTGGGCTGCACACTGCCACAGAGTGGGGTAAGCGCACTGCCCACCCTGCATATTTACGTCTGGACAACGAGTTGCGTTGGAGAGGCCGGAAATAGTGGCGATTTCAGGACCGCAAAAATGGACCGTCATTGGAATGATTCTTTTGGAAACCGTGCACTGTTTTCGGCCGGAATTTAATAGTTACTACAAAATATTTTGTAATTACGTTTCCACCAAGAATGAATGCCATCAGGACTAAATTTTTACTACTAATGCATTTTGTCAAGAAGCATATAGTGCTGTTATATTGCAGTTTTAGCGCGTTTGTTACAAAATATGAAGCGAATAAGCGTCAGTGTAATTCATCAGTTCAGTTCATCAGTGCCAGAAGTTAACTTGAGGGGGGGGGGGGGCTATGCTAATTGCTCTTGTCCATCCACTAAAATTTATTAAATATTTTGCTTTGTGTATTCCAAAAGGTGACGGAACTATTTCATTTGTGCCTTCATGTCAGAATTGAAGGTGGATCATTAAATTTTCAACGCAGTTTACAAACAAGCATTTCAATTTGGTCTTTCTCGTATATAAGCAGTGGCTAAGAAAAGGTTGATCAATCCTGAAGTTCAGTCATCGTACCTCAACTTGGCAGCAAGATCCCCAAGGACAGAGGATGTATTGTATACTGATACATGTCCTGTAAATCAAAACAAACAAGCATTTGGTCTTTCTTGTGTATAAGCAGTGGCTAAGAAAAGGTTGATCAATCCTGAAGTCCAGTCATTGTACCTCAACTTGGCAGCAAGATCCCCCAAGGACAGAGGATATATTGTATACCTGTCCTGTTAATCAAAACATTTTTGTGCCTGCAAAGGCTTAAGTTATCTGTGGTGTGTTCGGAGTTAGGCTATATGGCCGGTTTTGTTGTATGTTTATGTGGAGATTGAATATAACTGTGACCCTGTGCTTGTTTTTATACTTGGTCAAACAGGGAACAGCACATGCACATAACATACTCACCTAGCATCTAACTCATACCTGTACCCTGCAGGATCTGTACTTGTCTCGAGCATTAACAAAGCACCAAAGTAGCTTAGTACCTAATCATTTCCCACATTTTCTGAGCAGCTAACATGACATACAGCAGTGCAGAGCAGCTTCAGAGAAGAAACACTTTAAATGCACAGACTAACACCAGCCACCCAATGAGCCAGTTCCTCAGTTGACTGTTTCCCTGGATGCAGCTTGGCAATGTGAGCTAACTTTTGGCAAGTTGAAGGTTAGCACGTAAGATTGAGTTAGGGTGAGTACCTACCTACCTATAACTGGGTGCTACTGCTATGCAGGTCTTGGGTAGGCTGCAAATATGTGTGATGATTGAGGTTAGGTCAGCTGTCAGGTTAGTCAGGTACCTATGCTCATTGCTCAGGTCACATTTTTATGGACACTTGGCAAAATAAAAAAACTAACAATCTAATCTAAGCTAACCCGACTAAGCATACACAACTACTGACTATAGGAACTAAGCACCTACCTACTTGTGCCTACATCTCGTACCATGTCAAAGTAGAGTTCCTTGGTGGAAGATTACCCTCAGTACTTTTTATCCCAGCCCTGTGAAGAAAACTAATACTTCTAAGCTCTGAGTCACTGCTGGCCATCCACAGGAAGAAACACTGAGACAGAGCTTTGCCATTGTATATTGGACCAATTATCACTATCACGAATGACTATGAACACATTATATGATCACATCGTTGCATGGATTGTCACATTGACAATTTTACTACAATCCTTTTTCAAGAAGTACAGTGATGATTAACATCAAAATCAACATAAAGTGGATTTAGTGATCCAAGCTTTCTCCTCCAGTAGCAATGGAATGATCGCATGTTTCATTTGCCAGACACTGAGTAGGTACCTGATGCACATTACAATCAGCATAGCATCTAAGCATAGTAAAACTGCCCAAGTCCATTCACTCTAGATTTTTAACTTGATAGTTTGCACTAATTTATCTTGCTGTTGTAAGTTATTATTCAATATTCATACCAATACATCAATATGCGCTCATCAGTCAACATTTTCTGGCATGATCCTGCTCAGCGTGCTCTTCAGTATTGCTCCAAGGTCTGCAATATTATAGCTTGTTTTTGGCCAATACGCTCTTTTAATTTTACTTTTTCTTGCTGACATATGAGCCCAATCAACTTGCGTTTATCAACCAAAATTTCATAACTTGTTCAACTTGATATTGATATTGCTCAGGAGTCAGGACCTCTGTCAGCCTCCTGGATACTTCGGATTGTTTTCAGTCAACATGCTTCTTAAATATGATGTAAGTCAAGATTCAAAACATCCAACAAAACGACGTATAAGAGTAAGAAAACCATCAGATAAACTAAAAAATGGCCTTGGAACAGAGCAAAGTGGTGCTCCATTTGTTTGTTTACAATGATTGTAGTGCTGATGTATTTTTAGGACTCTGAACGTCGGCTTATAGAAAAATAAACGTTTTTACAAAAGTTGTAAGGCAAGTAATATTTATTTGAAAGAACTAAAACATTCAAAAGCCAAACATCATGAAATACATGAATCGGAACGAAAAAGTAACCCAAAAATCCAGCCTGATCACCGGCTCCTAAAACTGCAACAAAACCAGCACTTTTCCCCGCAACTCGTTGTCCAGACGTAAATATGCGCCCACCCTTCGTGGGAGGGTCCAGTCCTGTTCTTATGAGCATTTACATGAAGACATAGGTCATGGGAGACTGCCAGTGGTGGTTTTCTGGCCAGTTGATGCGGCATAGATGTGGGAAAATGTGATAACAGCATGATACAAATGAGTTAAAGGTGTCGGTGGGATGTTTGCTCGCGTTGGAAAAAAACTTCCCGACTGGCAAAAGCAGCATGAGACGAGCACAGACCACAGACAGACTCAGACCAGCGCGCTGGGGATGGGCCGGCCAATGCGGACTCCGGGCGGCCAGCACAGACCTCAGATAGCCCCGGACCGGACCTGAGACCGGCGCAGGGCGAGGACCGACCAGCACCAGGTGGTGGCACGTCCGGCCTGTCCTCAAAACGGTCCGTTTGCAGCCAGCGACCACAGCCGGCCGGACGACGATGCTGGCACGGCCGAGCTCTCACGTATTCCTTCTCCGCTTAGACTCAGCGCGTGCGCCGGTGCCCCGCCGCTACCCCCGAAAGTACCTGCCGATCGCAATCCACGACCGCACGGCGCCAGGTATCGCGCTCCAAGTCAGCCAGGCATGCAGCCACACCAGTGCAATGGGTGAAATGGTATGGGCACGTGGCCTTCTGCACAGGGCACCTCACGGACACGGGCGCTCGACCCGGTTCTTGGCGATTGGCGGTGGTGCAATGCTGATGGCCGTAGCTGGAATGCCTGTGGGGAATGCCGAAGGAATGTTTGCTGGAATGAGACTCATCCGTCTAGCCTGGGTCACCGCGCTACATCGCGTTTCTGCATGCGCCGTTGGGCCACAGCTGGTTCGCATCGCCAAGCGGAGAGAAAACGAACGCTCTCGCTCGGCGAATCTCTGTGTTTTCCTATCTGTGTTCCTGTCTGCAGTCAATGCGCCCAGCTGTGTGCAGAACAGCGGAACGAAAACAGCAGATAAAATGAGTCCCACTACATGAAACGTCACGTACTTACAGCGAAACTCAGGTTCCTCGTCAAATGGACCAGATGTGCCACTCACTAAACCAGTCATATGCATGCACCGTCCACCAAACTATAATAAAGCCTAGAATAATTTTGTTGTCCATTAATAGGAACGCTGCTTGGACACTTGTAACAGAGAGCAGATAAATATCACAACAATCGCACAATAACAGGCGGGAGAATTTCAACATGTGGTTGCCAGAAAACACCCCGTCCAACGCCACCACTAGCGCTAGCCCCACTGCCATGGACACAGCTATCATTAGATTCGGAGGGTGATTGACATGTCCATCAGACACCATGACCACAGGCCACAGCTGTGGTCACAAAAACCGATAACATTTCCGCCAGAAGCCGCCCTGGGCGGATCTGGCGAGACGTGCTCCTGCTCACTGCGCTACGTTCGGATTTTTATACGAGTCAATCGAAAGGCTGATAAAACGGCTTATTTATAGCACGACAGCCTCAGACAGGCCATAAAACAGCTGACAATTGAGCCCAAACAGCCTCCCGGATTTTAGTGGTGTTTGTTAGCTTGATATTTGTTTTATGAAACCATTACGGCGCGATGCTATTTCCTGGTTCCTTCAATAACTCCAAACATGTCCACTTGATACGAGATAATATTTCGCGAACGCAGATCAACCATGCATACCAACAACCTGGAAGCCAAACAGCATACCTACGTGGCTGCCAGCCAAAACCCAGACATCAATCTGCGAATGTCACTATCGCAAACTTTGCACGACCAATTTCAAAGACTGGTCTCTGGACGGCATTTTCCCGGTAGCCGCAGAGCACAGCGCATGTTGTCCGATACCGTACACAGATGCGGAAATCAGTGGCCTGGCCAAGGCCGTGCCATGCCTGCGATCGCCCGGCCATGAAGATACCGACAGAGGAACCTGTTGGCCGGGCCACTATGGGCCCATAGAGCACCGGCCAGTATGCGGTGGGCTCGCTGACCACCGTGAAAACACGATTCGACAGATGGGCAGACCGACGGACCGACCGGAGGAAACCAGGACAGGCGGGCAGACCGATAGGCTGGCGGAGACCAGGGCAGGCAGGTGGACGGATGGGCTGACGGACGGATACTACAGCAGGCAGACACATGGAGCGAGCGACTGACCGATGGATGGCCCGGCACAAATAGTCGTAAAGAAACGGGAGACAGGTCAGAATCCGCACAGCCAGTGAGCTCATGCTCCTCCCAAGCCACTGTAGACTAATGTGGCAGCCATTTCATGGTAAGTTTGATAAATAATTCATTAACTATTATATGGCATGAATTCCGGTACAATACAGTGATATACATATTTCTTCCTTGTCAGAGAAGATGCCCTTGACCCGTTCTCCAAGACACCAGCGTGCCCCACGAACTTCCCCTTCTGATGGTCCAAACCCGAACTCAGAAGCCGCCGGGGATATAACCGGCTTTCTTGAGGCGCCCGACTACAGCAATCCCTCAAGCTATCGCTGCCCACACGTCCAGCGTCAGATCGGCGACCTCAGCGACCCGTACCACCCGACACTGGGACCGAGCCAGCCAGCCCCTGGCACCGTTCCGTGAGGCAGATGACATATGTGACTCCCAGGGCCCGAGTCACGACTCGTCAGACAACAGTTCGATGACAAGACCAGACATCTCCGGACACCCGAAACACATCCCACAAGGACAGGGTGGTGGTCACAGCGCTGCAAGTTGCAACAACACACCAGCTCCTCGGGACCCACAAGTACCCTTCAGTGTCAGCTGAAGTCCGACAATCATTTGGCAAGCGCCCTCTGACATTTACGTTGATGCACCTGGCAGAGCCCTCATGAATAGACAAATCTTCCTGGATCAGAAATGAACGTTCAGGACTGCCTTGAGCGCTCCTGCACCGTTCCCCGTGGAACATCAGAACTCCACCGCCCCATTCTTGATAGATGTTCTTTCCCACTCAGGAACAACTTCATTTGCCCAGGCTCAACATTCCAGACTCCTGAGACATCCGTTGACAAGTATGAACACGTAACAGCACCAGCTCAATGACACAGGGGTGTAGTTCTTTCGAGCAATAGACAGAGACACAGCCGGCGATGGCATGAGCCGATCATCGGTGTCCATCATGTAGGGGTGAGCCAGGGTGTGCTGACACCAGACCGGGGCAGGCACCAGACCGAGGGAAGCCTGTCCTATCTTCAGACCCCGACATGACCTCCACACCATTGCATCAACTAATGAGGCGATGACGATTCGTGCGAAAACTCCGCAAACTCTCCGTTCTCGGAACTCCGAGCCAGAGCTGGAGGCTGGCTTATATCACTCTGGGCTGGCCAGGACATAGGGAAGTCCCAGGTGGAGCCTGATCCTGACGGGCAGTGCCAGCCGCAACTCGACTCCACGCCACGGAGATGAGAGGGAGCTACTTACCGCCGGGAGAGAGCAGATAAGACTCAATGTTTGGCTTAGTCCGTGTCCCGAAGGACGCCTGGATTTGGGAGCAATACCAGAAACACTGTTATGTTTAAACTGAGGACCAATATAAAAGCTGCAAAGACCTCCAGTATTCAACTGTAACGAATATCGTCATGGATCACAACGGACTTATGCTTGCCTCGCCACTGAAAGCCTAAAAATATATGTACCATGAATTTGCCAAGCGAGGTAATATATTTTCAGCTACGACGAACACTTTTAGAAACACCACTGTAAAATGAGTCTTATCTGCATGAGCCAAATGCAAGATGGAACACACTTCACATCGATCTGTCCTTTCAGCCCTCCTCTCCCAGCCCAGATCAAACCACATTCCAAACCGGATCTGGACTACTTGCTCAAACTCGCTCATCCCAACTCAGACAAATGCCCCTGTTGACGCTCACCGGGCGCGAAGTTAGTCGCACCGGGCGGGGTCCTAGTGTCCAATGGATCCCGCGGGGTCCAACTGACCCCACGGTTGGCGCCGGACCCGCGGCGGACCGGTTCGGTGACCCGCGTAAAAACCGCCGCACCGCCAGACAGGCGGTATCCGGTCAACTTTCCCAGCGACCGTCAGAATCGGACCGCAGAGCGGACGAGAGAAAGAGAGAAAACGGAAGACGGATATCGATGAATGCCTCGGCTTAATGAGGAGCAGTTCTTCCGAACTACCCAGACCGGGATATTGAGATTGCCTGGCTGAGAAGAATGAGAAGAATGTGATGTTGCGCTGGCATCCAGGCAGCTCGGCCTACGATCAGTTGAAATGTTGCGAAAGGAGTTGATATGATTGAAATTAAATGAAACATTGGATATTTCGCAAACCCTGGAGAGTTTCATTGTCACATTCCATATACAGCTCACGGGTTCCATTCACGCCAATCCAAGCTATCAAGGGAAGCTAAATGCGAGTTTACCAGCCAGCCATCACCTCTAGCAACATCTAGGAACACCTAGCAACTGCTTATACAACAGCTCCTCTGACATGGAAGACATACTGACAGGCAGCATATCGTAAACTCCTGTCAACACGCATGTAGCAACTGCACTACACGGTCTGACCAGGTCCCTGCCTCCGGTGTAGCAGTCAGCCCGAGTCACTCATCTGTCGGAGGCGACACTGATAACTGGCACTGCAGCGCAGAGCCTACCGAGACGTGTCGTACAGGCATTCCACGAAACTCGGCAGGCTCGCCGGCGACGACCGCAGATGGCACGCGACACCTCATCAAAGTTCCCCAGAAGGGATGAGATCGCGGACATCCCATCGCCGCACTCTCACCGCCCCTTCCGGCAAATCAGCCAGAAGGTTGGGGGAGCTTGTGCAATATCAATGTGCAATATCAGGACACGCAACCAGCCATGTGATTTGCCGTGTGCGTATCTTTTTTGAAGTCCGGCGAACAAAACATATTCCAGATTCATTACCAGCGGGAAGCCGGCGTCTGAAGTCAGCCGGGCTTGTAAGAGTCGGAATAACGGCCGCAAGGTTGGCGACATCAAGTTCAAGGGTCACGATGCCACACATTCCAGTGTCTGAGCCGGACACCTCCCTGTCCGCCCGACTGGACAAGACGAGGCAGGTCACGCAGTGGACCTGTATCACGCTGCCTGGGAACAGCGCTACCTCACGTGACCATCAGCGGCCATAGTCTGGGAAGTTGTGACCAGTCACGTGACCATCGGTGGCCGCCGTCCGCCCGGCTATGGTATGTCACATGACCGCCCGTGGTTACGGCCTGTGAAGCTGTGATGGGTCACGTGACGGTCTGTAACGGGTCACATGACTGACCCAGTAGCCGTGAGAGGCACGCTGTGAGAGGTCAGAGAAGCGGACCAACGCCTACCCCGGTCAGCCATCGAACAAACCGCTATGGAAGAGGGCAGGGCCTAAGGCAGATGACAGCCTGAATATACACTAGAGACAGGATGGACAAGCTGAAAACCGACGAGAGGAGGAAAAAGACCGGGTGGATGAAGGTGACGACAGCGCGAGGATATGATAAAGATGGGCTACAGAAGGAATAAAAATAGTGTGAAGACAGTGTAAAGAAAGAGTCAGATGGAATATGAGAAGAACGCTGGACTGAACACCCGGAAGCAGGTCGAGACGGCAAACTTGATCCACTGAAGAAGACTACTTACATCTGGCCGCCAATACGGTGTGAACGACGACCAGTGACCACAACGGCGAAGATCGATTTACATTCCGCACGGCACGAAACCCCACAGACATACCGCAGATCGGCATTAGCGAACCGTGTTTCTCCACCCTGTGCACGCAACCTGAACAAAAACAGCAGGCTTATCCCAGCTGACTGAGTCAGCCGGTCGGCACGCCACCACGAACTCGACCACAGCTCTACATACAAACCTCACCGGCCCAATTCCATCAAATCGCGCACCACACAAGGTTACTTCACTCCACGGAACCAGACGTTCCCTTTTCTGGCTCAGCCCGACCTCAGTGCGGAACCAATCTCGTTCACCCCTCACCTGTCTGATGCTGAGATCCATCTCGGAGCGACATGATCGCAGCGCGGACAGTCTGCTTCCACCACCGCCGGTCACCGGGTGACCTTGACCTGTGTCTGGGTCAGTCGCCACCGGTACCGGTAGAGGTGGAGGCGGGGGCTCCTTCCGTGACTTCTTCCCCTTACGTATCCGCTTCAGACTCCCGTACCAGCCCTCCTTCATGGTGACTGTGTGGCGGGCTCCTGAGGTGGCCCTACAAGTCCTGATGTGAAGGAACAGTGGCCACTGGGCGCTGATGCACTCCTGGCCTCCGCTCGGTAATTCAACTCCGGACCCCACTCGGTAGTCTAACTCTGGTTTCACTTGGTCCTGTGAGTGTATAATTTGTCTCTTCCGTCAAAGTTTCTGCACGGAGTACACTAACCGCTCTTCAATCCTCATAGGACAATTGGTCGGTCCTCTAGCACCGCGAGTCTCCGCCTGTCGCCTGTCACTGCCGCCCCAGCAACACTGCGACCCTGGCGACCTCACGACCACCGCCGTCCACAGCCGCACGCACCGTCCGCCGCCCGCCGGCCGTCACACACAACTGACGGCGAGCCGTCCGACCGCCGGGCGGCGGCGGCGGCGGTGGCGGCGGCGGGGGACCTATCGAAACAGCTGAGCGCCGGCCTTCAGGGGTGTCCGACCAGCCCGGACCGCCGCCGCTCGGCTGACTGGGGCGAGAGCAGGTGCTGTAGAACGACCCGCGGAGGGTCGGACACCCCGCCGGTTGCCGATCAGCTCAACACGTGCCAATCGAGGCCGCTCGGATCTGCACGCAGCTGTCCCTCGCCACGCGCACCCGGCCGGCACACGCATACAGGCGTTTATCTGCAGAAGGGCAGATGGCAAGCCCACGGACAGCTGAGGTAAATCCTGCGGCCGCGCACACAGCAGCCGGCCAGGGACCCGGCGCTATCCAGTTGAGTGGTCAGGAACCGCAGATGTCAGCGTGGGTCGCACAGTGGGGAGACGTCAGGGTTCGCGGCGCCATGCGACACTCGACCCACCGTTGAACGCAAAGGTCCTCCCCCACCCCTACTGAACGTCCCCGAGTAAACAAGGTGCCCAGGCAGTCTGCGGCGGGGAGCAGGGGAGCAGGCTCAGACCTGTCATGAAGGTACGGTCGTAAGGGCCATGCGTGGCCATTTGAGCGGGTGAGGTGTGTAAACAAGAGGACTCGCGGTGACAACGGTGACAAAGGGACAAAGGCAACGGGGTGCCAACCCCCAGCAGCCGGCCCGGGGTTCGGGTGAGTGAGAAAAGAAGACCCCTTCCGGATTGCTTTACTCAGCGCCTGCAGCACTACCGCACTAGCTTTGTAAGCGTAAACATTCATATTCGGCCACTAAGACACCAACGTGTCCCATTACATAAAACACGTCCGAACAAAAATCAAGGTCGCCATAGTCCAGCCGTACGACCTTGTGGTCCATCTGATGGAAAACTTCCATCTTGGTAGCGGCACATCCCCTCGCCTCACGCACCACAGGGGTATCCCTCCCCTCCGCCACCGTCCGAGGGGTGAAATCTGGCAGTGATTGAGCGGTCCCGGACCAAGCGAAGTTGTTTTCAGGTATCGCTTGTCCCAGATCACCTCCCGGGGATGGACCCGGTGGCATTTAGGGCTGCTGTTTTCAAACTATCGATACCCTCGGAGAGGCAGTTTTGTCTGTAATCGTTTCTCGGGGATGTCGTTGGTTTAAAAACACCTTTTACCTGGCGTTATACCTAATAGTATCAGTGGCTTAGGTCGTAAACCATCCCGCCGTTAGCAGACTCCAGAGTGCCAGAAGTCGTTATGTCAGACAGGTGTCATTCCATCCCCGTGTCACCACGAGCCGAGCCAGGTGTCACTGATGCACCAATGTCACCTTGTCCACCAATGGCAGGAGGACATCTGAAGGTCGTTCTCGCTGTGTCAACGATCTTGGGACCGGGACGGTGCTGGTAGTTAAATTGGCGACAGAAGTCGGCTTCGCATCACCCACGTGGCCGTCGAATGTCAGTTCGACACCGCATGACTCCCAGGCTATTTATATTTAGTGCACTGGATACTCCCTCAGCATTTCGGTACATACGCGCTGTGTCGTCAACGCTCTATAAGGCGGCTTGCACTGAGCGTCTCCCCATAATCAATAAAACATCATCGCCAAGACATGGCGTGGAATGACTCTATCCATAAGCAGCTTTAGTCCCTTGGTTACCCCGTGCTGACAACGGGTTACCATCTACCTTCCTTGGCGTTTTAGCCGCTATATGCCGCCAGGCAAAACCGTGAGTCGCGACCAGGATAACACCGAGACCGGCCCGTAATCTTGACGGAAAACTGACGACACCCGATACCCCATCCTTCATCATCACGTCGGCATTCCCCACACGTCACCGAACGTCACCCCGGCGTCACATCGTCACGGCTCGCTCACTGCAAGTCTCAGCGCGGCCGCGCGGCAGGTATGCCATAGAACGGACCTCAGCCACCTCTGGGGTCGGCGACACCCAACAAAGGCGTCCGTACGAACTCGGGAACAAACAGAGGGTGACAAAAGGTCCGCTCCTTCGGGAGACGGCTGAGAATGGTGAGTGACAACTGGCGGGGAGTGTCTGCCAGCCGTCAGAGCCTGTCCTCAGCAGCGGCCGACGACAAACAGGGGACCGGCCGGCCCACATACACAGGAGCGGGAGCGAGGGACGGTGATGTAGGCCAAGCAGGACCGATAGCGAGAGCAATACCTCTCTGGAAAAACACATAGCTTTGTAGGTGAGCGATGGCTTCTTTGAGAATCATTTTATGAATATCATGGTGTTGAAAATGACCCTAAAGTCATGTTGCAATTAAATGGTAGTGAAATAAGACATAAATAGAGCATATGAGCCTTCCGTACAGCATGCATGGCAGGGTTAGCTGGGATCCAACGCAAGGCCGAATGTAGGACAGACAGCAAGGTCGGTCAGCGCAGGAACGCTCCACTCCCAACGTCTCCGGTGGGGACTGACTGGGACACTTTTCCAGCCCTGCGCACTGAGCCGCCCACCACCTGCTGCCCCTCACCTCCCCTGAGCTACCGCCCCGCAGCTGCCACCCGACGCCACCCGACGCCCGGTGACCGTTCGACAGGCAGACGGCACGCGCCAGCCTCGGGCACTCGGCGTCCTCTGTGCCCCTAATGCCCGCAGATCAGAGGACTAATCCCTCTGAGCAGTCGCTCCAATCAGTCCCGATCGCCGGTCAGCGCCCCCGGACCAAATAGTGGAAGGAGAGGAACAGAGAGGTGGGGAGGTGGGGAAGTAAGAAGCACTGCTACTGATGCATCGAATTGGGCAGGCAGTTGTGGCGGTTGAGGTTTGAAAATTGTTTTATTTGCGGTTGCTTACCAATTCTGTCAAATACATTTTCAGAGCGGTAAACTGCTTCTTTGTAACACAAATAACAAGTTTTCTAGCAATAATGATGCTCTTATTTACTGAGACCTCAACCAGAGCTGCCATTAGTGAGATTGTTAGCCTGTGCGCAGCATTGCTACTGGAGCCCTATCAGTCCGAGTGACCCCAGTCAGTGCCAGGTCACACCGCAACGCTCCCGTACAGTGCAACAAAAACCCACCACCCTCAGCCGCAGGGCAGAGGCACGCTATTCTACGTCCCTGTCCCGACCTGCCCCGTCCAGTGAGGCGCGTCCGTTAGATGCGTTCTTGCCGGCTGATGCGCCCGGGTGTTTTGTGATCCTGCGGCGCCACACCGGCGGCTGCCGGCCGGCACTAGCCTCACAATGTGGCATGACCTCACTGCTGATGGCATGCGCCACTGGCACGCAGCACAGTGCGTGAGGGCTCCTTATTGGGAGCGAGTCGGGCGGCTGGCTATACCGCAGACAGGTAATGAATTCAATGAACTGGATCGGAACGCGGCGCCGCGTCGTCCGCCCGGCCCGCCGCTGAGCTGCAGCCGATTACCAGTCGACGCTGCCTCCTATGGAAGCTGATAGGGTGATCTACCTGACGTGGCGGTGATTTAACATGACGTGCAAAGCAATCGTGTCCATTCTTGGTCCAAGCAGGTCAAACACCCCGCGAACAGAAATTCCAAGCGAGTCTAGCGAGTCTGTAACCGATTTGTCTAGACAAATCAAACTGACCAGTTTCGTGAAAGCGGACATAGCATGATCAACACCCCACAGATCTCAGCTGTACGTTTGAGTGTGCCGTAGCGGGCGCGCTAGGCTCTGTGCCCGGGGAGGGTGATCGCCTACAGCCGCCGTGCAACCCTCGACACACCGACTCGCCCCGCCGGCCGGGCGAACGGTGGGAACCAACGCCAACGGTCGGCAGAACCGCCGTCTTTGTCCCCGGGCTGCACGGCGGGAGGAGAGGAGCTTCAACACAGACTGCAACGGGGAAAACAGAAACACATGCTGAAAGGCTTAGGGAGGAATTTTAACGGTGTCTGCACGAGATGAAAACTGAAACGAACGCTGCACGCAGCGGGAGGGGCGCGCCATGAGCCACGTCATGAAGGGGTTCATTCACCCATAAAGTTCACTATTCACACATCTTTCATCCATGAGGGGATCTCGATTCGCTACTTCAGAAACTGGCTTCGTTAGCACGAACTATCGGCACCAGTGAGGTGAAGGGTTAATTTGTACGCATTTTACCGCAACGAAGCCAAGCCGATTGGGAGCGAGACCAACTAACTCAACCAAAATCATGGATGAAGTAACCCAGACTGGCTGTGGCGCTGTGCCACTTGCCTCAAACTGCCAGGGCCGCTGAGACGTGTCGAAAAATCAGCAGCCGAGCACGTGTTCGAGGCCCGTGTCGCGGCGCGCATTTACTCGCACGTTTTTACGCCTTTCTGCGGTCAAAAACGGCGATATTTGCGTGCAATGATGCAGCTTAGACATGAATACTGGAACTGATTCACAGGTTCACCGGTAAAAACGAAAATCCGACACCACACGCTAAGAAAACACAAGAAGAACCGCTGGTGCGCAGAGAACTACAGGCCCAAGTAGGGTGGCGTATAGATTTCACGAGCCTATCCATCGGTCCGTGAAACACTACTCTTCACCGTGTGCGAGCCAATCCCGTCTGAGGATCACGGTAACACTCATGTCACGTCCCGCCCACCGAAGTCTCACACCAGTGTCACGCCGGGGTCACGTACGGGTTACGCTCCTGTCACGTCCAGGTCACGGCGAGGTCACGGTTCGGATCACGTCTGGGTCACGGTGCGAGTCGCTCCATTAGCTCGTCACTATGCCGTGAACTGGCCTCTTTGGCACAGACAGCCCTTTGAAGTCGCGGTGTGTGGCATACCGTGTGCTCAGTAACCCTGTCATTATTACCGTATCGCCGGCGTACGGAGCCAGCCTGAGAGCGTTGGAATCTGTCCAGGGTACTCGTAGGCAGAAAGGAAGAGGAGAGCAATGTTCGAAGCGGGATTCTTTAGTCACACCCCAGAAGAGAATATCTTAAATTGTTTGAAAGTAGAAATGTCAACGCTGAAATCCTCATATGATTTCAATAACAATTTCTAACAAATGTACTGAGCACGGTCTTTAACATGAGCATGATGAGAGCGTCGAGTTGTGATAGCTCACGAGACCCCAAGCCTAATGACAAGGCAAGTCGGTAGCTTCAAAGTCGGGTAACGGGAGAGCTGGCTAGAAACAACAGGCATCAACTGGTAACGCCAGTGACACCACCTCGGCCTGAAGGAAAGCCTGTCAAGAGCGGCCCTAACCGCCCCAACGGCCGTTGACATCTGCCGTGAGTTTCCTCATCTCGGTTCAAATTCTGCAGGATTAGCCGATGGGAACTGACGGTTGGCGAGCACCACGGAGTTGCATAGCGTACAGTAGAATCGTGAGTCGTTGCCAGGAGCCGTTTACATTGGAATTGAACCGTTCGCGTTGGTACCACCCGGACACGAATAAGCCACAGTGACGTTAACAGATTAATGCTCAAAACCGGCGTTAGTTGACAGTTTATCCGGCTATGAGTGACATGATCCGGCAGTTTGTTATATAAATCATTACATGTAATTAAATGGGGAAATGGACCTAGCCTCGAGGCAGCCAAGGTAACGGAGAGTGCATTTTACCAGTGATGGCATTTAATATATAACTGGACAAGCCGCTAGTGATTTCATCATCCAAGGGACGTGAATGCATCATGAACAAAGACAAATGAGGATGATTGTGAGTCAATGACGAAATCCATGAATGCAGGGTGAAGCACGGATGAAGGCCTGAAACAAAGAGAATCAAACGAAACGTTAAGGTTTTGTAAAAGCAATGACCGTTGTTTTGAACGCCAGCAAGCAGTGATCGCCGCGGGCAGCGATACCTAATGTGATGGATACAGGCTATCAAGTTTTTTAGAAACAGTGAAGCAGAGGTTTAGGCGTCTACGTATTTCAAAACCTGCTTTCTAGACCAGACATAGAAAATTGAATAGACGATAAATAAAGAAGTGATTCCTTCTAACCTGCGAGTTGAGACCAGCACTCTTGGTCAGCCACTCGGGCAGCCTACCGACGGCAGCGCCATCTGCTCAGAGGAGAGGAAACTAATGCTTTCCCAGAGGGCGCGCAGGTTACCCGAGGCCTCAGGAAGATCGTGGCTCGACTGTCCCAGGTGGCGCTAGTGCCGTCTCCCCTCTAGATGTCGCTAGCTGTCCGAGCAGTAGCCCGGTGACGCGGGGGCAGGCAGCAGGACTCATATGCATATATGCAGGCAGCAAGCAGGCAGCAGCTCATTGTTTATAAAATCATTGGTGATTGCGCCAACTCTCTAACCATCGATATCACGGTTAAATGTGCACAAACATGTTAGTAACACCAGATGCAGTTCACCTTGTATATGCCTCACTAATGCAGCATGTTATGTGCACGTAACCGTCCGAGCGTCAGTCTAGTCTTGTTACATGGCGTGATCTCAACTCAAAGCAAAGTACGGGTACTACCACTGCATCATGTCAAGTCTTATTTGTTTTGTAGCTGAACAGCTGGCGTTTCAAGCGGTGCGTTATGCAGAGCCCACAGCACGACAAATAAACAATGCATAACTGAATCAGACGTGTCTGATAAAGCAAACCACCACCTGCTCAACCAAACACGCCAGTAGATGGTCAGTCTGACTTCGATTGCCTGGCGCAGACTGGACCTTCGCCAGTGCCTTTCAAACCCTGAATAGAAGCCAGCGTAGTTCGGTAGTATTGAGAACCACTGGGTTGAGTCGTGCCCAGGCAAATAATTGGAGCCATTCAAGTGACACAAACCAAGTGTTCCTGCTAACGGTTTCTAACGGATCCGATACAGGGAGTATCAAATTTTACGTAGTTCCCGAGCACAGATTGTCAGCTGTCTTGCGGCTTTATGCCATCGGCAATGTCAAAAGCGGAATACACCCGCGGGTATGTCAATGTCGGGTATGACTGCGGCGGGTATCTGCGTCTGGCCAGATAGGATGAGCGGTCTGCCAGGGTTGCTGGTGGCCCGTCTGGGTCACGGTCATATTCCCACCAGCCGGCACTGGCGAGCGATCAATAGACGCTCCCAGTCTCTATCTGACTCCGATACTCTGACCGCCACAAATGTCGCCCTCTGTACGGACAAGCCGACCTCACCACTCTGCAATCTACGTCACCAGTTACCCACCACATATCCCAAAACAAAATTATCAAGCAGTACCGCCTGTACCGTAATGAGCTAGCTAACCTTTGATAGTTGTAAAATTCCGCTAACGGCCCAAACGCGGAGCGATAAAATTTATATGGAATTGCTCTGCGGTTAACGATGTTCTGTTTTTGGGGGTGTACTCAACGATCTCTCAGTCACCCGACTGACTGTAACAGGGCGACACTGGACGAAACTGCAATGAGGGAGCATTGAGGACACACGGCGCTGGCATTGCTTATCATGTACCAAGTACCACCCCACAAAAACGAATGAAACAACTGCGCACCAGAATGACACGTCACAAAACAGGAACAAAAGCGAGGCACAAATTGCCTGACGAATAGTTAGCGAACCACAAAAACTCACCATGCCTTATGTTCCAATGTCTGGCAAAACGCAAAAAGCTATGAAACATGGAAAACATTCCGTGCCACCTCTGCCCGAGCAATAAATCGCTTTTGTACCACAAAGGGAGCCGAGCCCTCGATTGCTAATGGCGCTAGACTGGCCGATCAATGCGACACAAAGCGGGTCCAATCGACGCCACACCGAATGGTGCCTGACGGAGGGCCGACTGACTCTGTGACACACTGCTAGGGGAGGGGGTCATTTACCTCAAGGCCAAAATAGGCTGAATGTGAAACACTCCGTGAGCCGTACCAGAGCCGTTGGTCATTAGATGGCCCCATATATTGGTCGATACCTGATAGGGAGTACCCAGAATATGCCATACGCTCTGGTGACCACTGAATCTCGAAATGGATTCACAAACCAGTATAGAGGTAAGAGGCAGCTCAACATTAGTGACCTGGAGACTCAGAACCTGAGCGACACAGTGGATCATAACCGCTAATTTCAGGACTCCATACTTCAAGGCCCTGCCACCTGCCTTCCAGTTATCGCACACACAGATCGGGGGCCAGGCAACAGTGGTCGATACGACGACCCCTCCCTCCCGCCACATACTGACATGGTTCGGGGGGGGGGGGGGCAGCCAGCAGGGACTGCAGACTGCACGCCACCAGTGACCCCTCCCCCCCTGTCCGTCACCCCCACTATGGCACGTGTCCCTCCCAGTGGGGTCGGTACCAGCAGGGAAGTAATGAACGAGCGTACCGCACGGGTGGTGTTGGAATGGACGGTGGATTGCGGATGGGCGGTGGACGGTGGACGGTGGGCGGTGGACGGTGGACGGTGGACGGTGGACGATGCTTGGTGGTGGCTTCAGTAGCGACAGAAAGGAGACATTCTAAATAGCATTGGTCCAGGAAGGGATTTTCTCTCTGCACGTAAGTCGTTCGGTCTAAATGATGAAACACTGCTCGCAGTTTGTCCTACATTGATCATCAAAACTTTAACGGTCCGATTCCATGGGTCGTCTCTGCAGTCGTAGCCGCCTCTGACAGACGCACTCTGCGGGATCACGCAGACCATTTCCCAACCAATCTCATGCGTACGGAACGTGCTCGCTGCTTTACGGCTTCCCAGAACAGCGGCGGGTTTTATCTTGACCATACCATCAGTGCGACGTTTTCCAAATGAAATGAGCGAGGCAGCGTCCAGAAAATTCAAAGCTCTCTACAGACTACAGCTCTCGCAGTGGCCATGAGGTCACGGGCGACACAGGCACTCCCAGCTCTCCCGTCCAGCGATGTGCAGTGAGCTCACAGCTCTGCAGCGCGACGGCCATGAAGTCAGAGCTCTCCCGTAGCGTTTGCAGCAGATTGACCTCAGAGCTGTGATGACGAGATTGCTGCGGCTGCAAGGAGCCACTGCGGCGACTGCCAGCGGTAAAGGAAAGTGTGTCGACTCGAAACCTGAACTATTGGACAGGAAACCTCATAATTTAATCATTTTCAAACAAATTTACCTACCAACCAATTTTTGCCTTTTAGTCGATATGTTCACATTTTGGTGACCACACTAGCCCCCCCCCCCTACCCCCATCCCCCACCTTCCCAGTTCCCACTTCGGTCTGCAGTTAGAGGTCAGCGGTCAGCATCTGTCAGCCAGTCGTCATCCGTCAGCAGTCAGCAGCCATACGTCAGCGGTCAATCCCTGTCAGCGGTCAGCCGGCCAGCCACCCGGGACCACTTAGACGCCTGTCAGTCTTACACCCCTCTCCATCCTCCTACCCACCCCAATCTGGCAGTCACCAGACAGACCAGACCCTCGCCATCCCGCCGCCAGACCGCGATCGATACGACCTCGTCTGAGCTGACCCGCTGTCGAGAGCGGCAATTGCCAGAGGCTGTTACAGCTCTGACAGGTTTAGAGCCGCTCTGTATCGGTCGGCTCGCCACAGCTCAGCTATTTCTGGCTAACAGAGGCTATTTTGGACCGAGACAAGCTGGTTGAGGATCGGCGGATGTTTAAGGTTGGGCTGAGGTCGCCAAAGGTCAGGGAAAGGTCGAAGTTAAGGCGTGTTGGCGACGTGACTAGCTTACTGTCGTTATAAAGGTTAGGGAAAGTTCAAGAAGTTAGCTTCGTGCAATGGTGTTAACCTGTTGGCACCATTAAACATGGGCGGAAATAATAGAGAAAGGTCACCAACCCCTTCGACTGTCAAATTATCAAGAACTCTGTTGATAAAAGTAATCGTGAGAGCGACCGTCGCCAACGCCTCTCGCGCGGCCAGCCAAAACCTGCAGCCCGAGCCTTCAGCCCTGACCGCGATCTGACCTTATCCTTAGCCAAACCACTGCTCTCCACACGAAACCCTCCAGCGCCAACCCAGGTGCCAGCCAACACAATCCAACGGATGATCCGCCCCATCGCAAATATCAAGCATGGGACATTCACCGACCCCGTCTTCGTCGCCACTCTCATGCTACCCAAACCTTATTCATTCCTCAGGCGTCAGTGTGAGACTATTCCCTCTGAGGTAGACCGGGCTAGTCTCAGGTAGGCTGGGAGTGGGACTGTGCTGTGACCGCCACTAGGCCCATGTGTCGCTCGGTGCCGCTCAGGGTCACTTCCGGTCGTAAACGAACCAAACATCGCACATAAGGCCGTCATCCGCAGTGGCGCAGCGTTATCGAAGCGTCATGTTTGCTCGTCACCGTACGTAACAACATGAGTCAGTGTGTGGGCGCAGGCACCGGATAGGAAGTACGTAAGTTCGGCTCAACTCGTAGGAGACCAAGCTTAGCGCACTGCCCGGATGTGCGTTGGATGAGCACACCAAACACACCTAGCGGAGCGCGGATAATTGCTTCTTCCGCTTCCGCTGGTTGACCAGCCCACGAGGAAACCTACGCACCGACAGCGACAACATCGTAGGTGCTGCAGCAGACTTATCACTAAAGCATGCCCTGCTATCTCAACAGAGGTCTGAGGAGCAGAAGAGGACACACTGGAGCTCGTATGAACACTGGAACTCATATGAATATGATATAACCGATCTCTGACCTCGTGTAACCTGTATGGTTGACGTTTGACCGTATGACATGTGCAACTCCCATATGGCTTCATGTGACCTATGTTACTTGCACATGACCTAATGTGATCTGTGTGGCTTACATGTGACCCCTTACGTCCTGTGTGACTGAAAATACCGTTGACCTCATATGACTTGAATATCACTGGCTTTGGACCCTGTTGACCCCTGGAACTGACCTGGATCTCCTGCAGCAGTTCGGCCTTCCTCCGTCGGATGTCGAGCAGAAGCTGCTGCTCCTCGGCAGTCAGGTCTGAAACAGAACAGAACAGCTACGTCAGAGGGTGGCGGGCGACGACATCTCAAACCGCAGAGGCTATAGTTTTTGGACGTCACTTTAGGATAGATCTTTGCAGTGAGCGGCTGAGTGCGCTGTGAATTCTCTTAGATTAATGCATCCGTAGATGCACACGCCCGAACATGTGACCATAAGCGTGCAACGTATAACCGCAACAATGTCTTAATGAAATGGTAATAAAAAACACGATGCATAAAACCTCGTGAAACAAACATCATAACACTGTCGTCAATCTTGCGAATGACGTCGCAGCTTGCCTCCTATCAGCCAAAGCTCTCTCCACAAATTAAATTCCGCAGTCCTCTTCCGCAGCTCCCCCCCCCCCCAAACACCGCTACCTCGAACACACTGCTCTCGCTGATTCTCAGAAGCTGATTCACTAAACACTTCCCGGAATTCACTCTGGCCGCCCTAAAACACCCATCGAATGGCTCAGTTCCAACAGCGAGACCCATCTGCCATCTGAACCGTGCCCGCAAAGTCCGGAACGCCGCGGTCACTTCACGTGCCGCGAGTGAATTCCGCACATACCAATCCTACTTCACCTGGCTGATAACAGCTCCCATGTCCCCCTCCCTCCCCTGGGGGGGGGGGCGGCACGCGCCCCAGTGTGACTCACTACGGGGGAGTCGTAGTCGTATCGACACAGTTGGCATCCCCTGAGTCATAGGCCATTAGTGTGGACACGCAGTGTGAGGGGACTCGGTGGTTGGCCGCAGGGGACAGTCCCCTACGGAAGCGCGCCTGTGATACCGTTTGGTAATTCAGCGCAGCGCCCAGTCCCCGGGGTTTGGGGAGAAGCGGGGGCGGATGATATAGGCTGGTAGATAGGGAGATGCGAGGATGGGTGAGGGCGCTACGCATGCATTTAAATGTGGGTATATCACGCTCACAACAGACATCTGAACCGGGCGACTTACGAATACGATCACTGCTCGGCGCCATCACAAAAAAAAACATATCCTTCCTTTCGGTGACGGAGGAAGTGCCTGCTTACAACTCCAACTCTTCCCAAGATCACACCATTCGACCATACCCAATACCCATTACCCATCGAGTGTGAGTATGGCTCAATAAGGCATGTCGACAGCGGATACTCGTACGAGATGAGGCTCGAGTAGCTAGCGGTGACAAAACCACGTCAGCTGAAGGGCACACATCCCGAGAGAAGAAGCACCCAACAAGACAGGGTCTCAAGACAGCCAGGTCAGGTCACGGCCACACAAGTAGCTCTGACGCCGTCTGTTAACGACAAGAGCATCAATCAAATGATGAACGGACAGACCGAGTAAGAAAACATAACGGATTGCTAATGGCATGATAATTGCTTTTGATTTATTTTCATGTGTCGTTTATATTAGCTCAAATAAACGGGAGTGAAGTGTTTAGACATGTGTAGGCGTTCAAACAACGGACCTCAAACCCGACCATCCCTAACCAAGGCGTCACGCATGGATGAAGCTTTTACATGACACTGTTAAACAATATACGCACGCTGACGCTAAACTCACTATTACGTTCCCTGGGAGTGATGCTGCCCGGCTTACATATAGTTACGTTCAGGGACACGCGTAAATCTCCACAATGTTGTTAGGAAGCCCAGCACCTACAGACAAGGTCAGTCTCAAATGGCTTCTTCCTGCTCAAGAAGCCTAAGGAACAGCAGATCATGATTGGCAGAAGAGGATTTAGGAGACAGGCGTCACTGTCATGGATTCCCTGTCATATTGTCCATACTCCATGTTATCCAGCATGCATCTCCCGCAGCCAAACATGCGGACGGTCCAGAGACCAGTGAGACCATCGTCCGGCGACCACAGACCACAGACCGGGGCCCGCAGACCACACACAGGACCCACAGACCGCACACCGGACCCAAGGACTACGATAGCTCGGTGGTGGCCCACCGGTGCATCGGTCAGTGGCGGTCGAGTTATCAGGGGCCACATCCCTCGAGGCTTCCCAAGGATTTACCCCCGCTGCTGAGCCTCTCATAGCCACAGCAGAGACCCACAGTAGGTACTGTCCAGTGTCCAGCTACCGGTGCGAAGCTACCGGTCCAGTGGTTGGCGGGGGACACCCTGGGCTCCCCGGCAGCCACCCATTCAGCAATGGCTCCAGCATGGTCAATGGTCATTGCAACCGCAAACGTCGGGGGACGGCGATAACACCGTTCCCGCTCTCTGCGTGCGGGGATGTCGAGGAATTCCCGAGGTACAGGATTACCATCGCGTCGGTCAGTAGTGGTCATGATATTGATATAGAAGAGTGGTAAACAACGGGCCTCGTAAAACTGCTTAGCAGTCTTTTTGAATCAAAAGACATCGTTTAAATGTCGACTTTTGATCAATGCAATAACAATGGCATCAACAATAAACGTTTGTCAGACAGAGTACCACCTTTCGCACCTGTCTCAGATATGGACACACGCCAAACACCACAACTGCTCCTGGTAGTACCAGTCACTACAGCCCCTTCCCCTTCCCCCACCCCACCCCATGTCTCTCCAACTGACCCCGAAATCACCATAGTGCCTTCCCTGGCGCTGAGCTGTCTCCCTCAACTCGCCTGCAACGTGTCTTGAAGCAGGGAGAGGAATTTACGATCAGCATTGATCAATGTTGACTATTTTTGGCAAGCTATTGTCAGCTCAGAATGCATCCTAGCACCCCCTCCAAATAAAAACTGTAGAAAAGAAGCAAAAAGGAAGGAATACTTTCAAAATAAGGAAGCCTAGGAGAGAAACTTTCTTATTAATACATTCAACTTATTCGTATAAACTACAATATTCATTCATTCACTCGAATGACCCAAATTTAACTCACTCAGGCCTAACTGACAAACCGTTAGAAATAAGTCAACCATCAATCACAGGATCCAGGCAGCACCAAAGATGTTCCATTGCCACGTCAAAGGGAGAACAACCAGACGCGGGCCGTTCCCACAAACACAAACAGCGGGCCAGATATATCCTGTTCAACGGGACCAGTCCAGGGGGTGGAGGCGTCTCATGTGTTTGTTGATCTGACATAGCGACAGACAAGAGCACGTTCGACTTCTCTGTCGATCAGCTCAACGAGCGTTTACTGGTCCCCTTCCACCGGTCGCATGGTCAACTAGCTGAACCAAGTATCGCAAACATCGCAGGCATCCCCAGCATCTCAGGCTCCTATCAGCGATAGAAGCTACCCGTGCTGTTTTCATTATGGAGATGCCTTCTCACAGGATCACGACTCCACTGTCTATTTGAGGAGACGACAGGAATGGTCTCGGGGGCACACCACCGTTTTCGGGTGAATGGCATCCAGGATGTATGCGGTGTCTCCTCTATGTGATGTAGCTGGATAGATGCCAATGGTCATGCATGCCAGGGTCAACGGTATGCCTCACCAGGGACCATACCAAACGTGCAGGGTCATTGCTGTGATGCAAGACACACATTGACCCCGGGAGGCAAACTGGAGAGCGCCACAGAAGCAGACAAGCGTTTGCGAGGACAGACACCGAGGGCGGCGTGAGGAGCGATGACGCCAAGCGGGGAGATGAAGACCCCAATGTCGTCAAATGACGCTTGTGAAGTCAAGGTCTGATACTAAGCAGCACAACCAGTGGTGACAGAATATCGTCCAATGTAACGCGAAAAAGTCAAAGCGTAGGCCCATGGATGCAGGACGAGGTCAGCTGCAGAGTGGCGATAGGGACAACATCCGGGGGTGAACACAAATCATGTTCTGGTTCGAGGCAGTTAATTCAAAACGTGATCAGTGTTCAGTGCGAAAAAAAAGATATGACGAAGCCTGAGTTTAGAATACCTTTCCTATCGTCTTCTCCCAGATGACTGAATTGTTTTGCTCTGAGGTGAGATTTTACAGCGAGCACAAGACGACAGGGTCCGCCCCGGGGTCAGGCGCCGGACGCTGTGGGGTTTCTCCACAGCCGGCTTCCCGTGCACGGTGTCCCGAAGTTCAAGGCCAGTGAGGAAGCGCACGGGGTCACAAGATCTTCCCGAGGGCGCAGGATATCATAAAGAGAAGTAATGTGTCCTTATGGCCACCACGGGAAACATCAGATCGCGTTTCGGCATTCCAACTCCAGATAAGCCCATTGTCGTATCATAATATAGCTATTTAATAGATCGTTAGATATCCTTTATCTAGCTGTCTCAATCCAGGTATCCGGGTCTCTGGGTCATGAATTCGAAACACATCCTCGTCTCCGCTTGCGTTTCTTGCCAGCAAGCACGCACAACATTCCACCATAGCTATCTGAATAAGATGATCTCAGAAATGCCGCCGATAGCAGATAGCAGAGATGTGCGAGGGCATCAAAATGACGTCATTATGTCGAGAGAGCAGGCACTCGGAAATACAAAAGTCGCTTCCGAATGAACAAAGATGAATTTTGTGTTGATAGTTCCGTGCCACAAATCCGGTTGTGGGCAAGTGCTAGGTAAGTGCTAGTACCTACAAGAGTCTTCTCCGATCAATCAGTCGGTCCGAGGGGCTACCTGGCTGCTGCATTAGGCATTCGTTACGCCTGTCCGACAGGCGAGTATGCGTCAATCACATTGTTCCGACAGACTATCAGGGTCCGCGCAACGCACGCAAATCCCCGCCGATGTACCAATATCTAGATGCGCGATATAAATATGGAAAACCAAGTCCTAGTCGTCGAGAAATGTCCTCGGCGCACTTATAAACCTCTCCAGCATTGGATTAGTAATATACCCAGGTGGCATCTCCACCCGCATTATCACGTTGATAGAGGACTGCATGATCATGTCCAAGTCCCGATAGTCACAAGTCCTATCATGACAGCAAGTGATCTATGGCGCTCATAGCTGAATCACACGTAGCTACGAGGCTTTATACGCACAACCCATGAGTGTCCCACAAAGCACACGGATGTAGAGTAAAAAGCATTGAAACTAAACAAAACACACCAAGCCAACCACGCGCTGTGGACAGTGAGAGCAGGGGACGGAATACGGGACACCCGACAAGCGCAAGTGTCTGGACAGCGGCGAAGCTCGGAGCTCGCTCATCCCATCTGAGGAAGTTGATTACATCATTTGCCGGCTGAAAGGTCGGGCCCGAACTCCGCCGCTACCTCGCTGATTACATCATTCGCCATTTCCCGACTCAGTCGTTTGTGGTGACCAACGTTCCACTGGACTGATCGCAGAGACGCCCGAACTGAGGCCTTGCGGATAGCTTATTCGCAACTCCTTGCATTGCCGAAATAAGTGTTGACCAAGCCTAGGTTCACGATTGCTCAGAGTGGAGGCGACGAGGGGTCACAGTGGCGTTACGGAACACTTGAGATGCAATCTTCTATTTGCGCAAACTGTGATAACGCTTACCACAAATCTGCAATGCAGGTGTGAAGACATCTAAAAGGACAGCCCCATTCTTGGGAACAGTTGAGCCGAAATGTTGTCATGCCAACATATCGCGACAGAATTTTCCTCTAACGGGAACCGATCTAGTGCCAGGCGGCGCGTTTCCGCCAGCTGAGAAGGGCGGGGTACTGACCAGTCTCGGCGTCCTGCTCCTGACGCTCCTGCTCCTGCTCCTGCTGTCCCTCCTGCTGTCCCTCCTGCTCACTGCCCAGCTCTGGACACACGTACCAGGTGGTACGGGATTTGACCTCCTTCATCTTGTTCCGCACGCGCGGTCAACGGAACTGTACTGCACTCCGCGCACTATCAACGAGATGATATCACGACGCAACGTCACCTGCGAGCTGACGCGAGCTGATTCGCGGCCGACGCCCAGCGGTCTCCAAGAGGGCTTCTCGCTCACAGTGGAGTCGCTATAGTCCGCCCAGCAAACTCAGTCCTGTACGGGTCGATAACAAGCCAAGTCTCCAAAGATTGTTTGACACTCTCGGATTCACACTGGAAATAACACCAGTATGATTTCAGCTGTAGAGAAATTAGTTTCAGGATTGTCACTCTTTCAGCTCACGGTCCTATCACTGCGTAAAGTCACATTGCTGCCGGGGTCGTGCCTTCTCTCAACTCAAGGCGACAACTAACTGCGGGCGACTTCAGCAACGAGATCGTCACCACCTGCAGCAAAAAGCCCAGAAACAGCACACTTCGTCTGTGGACGCAGCAGCCACTCTCACGGTCCCCAGCACGGCTCTGCCACAGTAGCGTAGCGCCTCACACGTATCCACTGCTGACCAGTCTCGTTACGCTACCACCACCGACCGCGCCGACGTCTCCACTACCGCCACCGTCGACAGCGCCGCAACCACTGACGCCGGGCGGCCGGCCGGGCCCCGGACCGGCGGCACCAGAGGGCACCTCACCGCCCCGGCCTCCCCTCCGGCCCGGCCCTCCCGCGAAGCTCAGCGGGCTGCGGCAGCTCAGGCGTGCCAGTGACGCCGCGGTGCTCCCCGAAGCACAAAACACGCGTGGTGCGTCATCGGGGACGACGGTGACGGGTCAAAGTCACCGGGCAGAGGGCGGGGTGTAAAGAGAGAGTGACGGAGGGAACTGATAAGCTGATAGCTGGACTGAACGACAAGGACAAGCACTATCTTTAACTACGCACACTGGAGCATTCCAAAACATCAGTGACGCAATGTTAAAGCAGGATGGAAAAATGGTGAGAAAATGAAATAAATTTTAAACTTGTGCGTGGCGGAAACTTTCAAAACATTCGCCTCCTCATATGTCAACAGATGCAGCTTGATAAAATCACAGGCTTACAGACAGAAGCATAAGATGACAGAAAAGCACCAACGAATTAGCTCCGCAACTACGAAAAGCGACAGCGAACCTCCCTCCCACTGCGGCCGCGTGTCGACCCCGACTCCGACCCCCAGTACGACCGATAATCGACCTGTATTGGTGCGTCGCCCGGGACGGAACAGGGTCAGTGACCGGCGGCGCTCCATCGTACCCTGGCACGGTGACACGTACCCAACTGGCAAACACAATGCATAGTGCAGGGACCACAGGGGGCATTTGTCCCGAAGCTGGCTCAGCATATGGGTATTGATCGCACATCATGCACAATGCACCTCAGGCTTTTCGGACAGAGTAAGGCTACGAAACCGCTTAGAATATGTTTTACTTGAAGCATGTTTTCCCTTCTTTGCAATGAAAGTTGTGAATGAGCCAAGGCTCCTAAAGGCAAGCACCAAACATGACTTATTCCGTGCCCAAGGACAATAGTAGATAACCTGCCACAATGATCGATAACGTCACTTTGTCACTGTCCCCACCCCAAGATCAGTTTCCTTTTGACCGTGGCTTCCCGGCTGAGACTCACCGACCAGATGTGAGTCTCAGCCCACCCCTATACCACTCTCAACCCTGACCCGGTTCCTCGCAGACCCAACTTCAGCAGCCTCTCCCAGCTGGCTTCCAAGTTCCAGCAGCTCCGTGAAAACGTCCCACGGTCGCCTCCTCACCCCAGACAAATCGACCCGGACGCCTCAGACGACCCGACCGGCCCACCCGCGTGGAGAGGGCGTCAGACGACCGACCCACCCGCGCCAAGCGCCTTACAAGGACGACTCTCAACGGCCGTCTGGTACTGCGTCGCTGGGTATAGGTGTGACGTCATCTACGAGCAGTGACGTCATCGGAGCTCAACGAGGGTCATTGATCGGATTTAAAGTGCCGCGCTGGTGCGAAGTATGTACCGATTCGGCCTTTGGGACTGAGAACCGATGGCTGAAAACAAGCGAACAGAATGGGAGACAGTGACAGTTAGATGCAATGCGCAATAGGCTCCCACGACCGTCTATGAGCAAATGAACCAGAACTTGCACTGTTATATAAGCTTTGCTATGAAGCCGCTCAAAACCGCATGCAGCGCAAGACTATTTTATAACGAGAAGAAGTTATGCAAGCAATCTAAAAATAAGTTCCAGCTTCAATGAAGCTTGTCCTAACCAGATTGACTACATTCAGTGAATCCAGAGAAAACCTCAATAGCAAGCGGCTTTTAGCTCGCCAGGCTCCCGGCCAGTCGGGCCGAGCTTCTGAGGCTCGCAGCTCTGGCCATCGCTACCACTTGTCCGACTTTGGCAGTCAGCCAGCTGGGTGACGGCTCCCCCCCCCCCCCGCTGACCTCTGAAGGTCGAGCCGGCCGGTCACCGCCGGGGGCGGCTGGGGCGGGGTGACGTCGGCCCCAGGCCACGCCCACACGCCTTAGGCCACGCCCACGCAGACATAACAGGTGCTAAACATCCGTCCAAAAGTCCGTCCTGCGTCACACGGAGAGCGACGCGCAAAAATAGCCGGCAATGTTTATTTGTGAATGACTGAAAGTCATGGGACAGCCTGGATCGCCCGGATCGTCTAATGGCTTTTTGGGAAACCGGATCTGCTGAATCACTGTATTAATGAGCAACCCTAAATAAAAAGGTCGGGGAAGCGTGAATCAGCCAACTGATATAAAAATATAAAATAAAAATTAAAAAGATAAAAAAGTTATATATATAAAAAGCTCGTTAGATAAAAAGTTCGTTTTTCGATAACTTGACGCGTAGATAAAATCTCAAATATTTACTTAAGCTTATAGCGTCTATGATAAAAATTTCAGCGATATGGTATCCAATGTCGGTACTTGAAATGCATAAAGGTCCAGAATACCACCCCGTTTTATCCTCCATTCGTCAAACTCTGGGATTCTCGGTTCGTGGAGCCCAACAACCAACTACCTGCTTAGTCAGGGTAATCACAGCTCTCCACCGCGACAAAACCGCTACCTCACAGGACACACACTGTGCGATAGCGTCCACAACGGGTAGATCACCGTCCGAGCGGGGATAAAACACAACACAGATCGACAACATCCTGCACCGGGACACAGCCGTCCAGTTGGACCTCATGACATCAGCGCTGGCTGATGCATGCCCGTGACGTCAATGCGGTCCGCCCGCACCAGGCCAGGCAGGGTTTTGGGGACGTAACCAGGCATCAACAAGGGTACTTCGATACTGGCCCGTGCCGCGGAGCTGACTAGAGAATTCCATAATCCATACTGGCTCCGATCACGACCGCCGACTAAAGTAAGGATGCTCCAACACTGTCGCGACTGCTGGTATCAGCTAGGCTATTTCCCAGAATAGCATACTTCCATTTAGTGCTCGATGATTGAATCTGTCACGATCAGGATACTTGTTACCCCGACCAGGATCCTTCCTTCCATACCTTCTGCTTTATTGCCGGGCCCAGCCCAGCAAGACACTTCTCATACCAGTGTGCACGCATGGCATGTCACCCCGCCCCGTCGCGCCAACCCAGACCGCCATATGCGCCGTCAGCACGGCGGCTGAGCGCCAGACTATTGTCATGGTGAGTGCCCCCACTGCCACGGCGGGCTGCGGCGCAGCGCCGTGTGTGGCCCACTGCAATGAATCGACCACAGACAGAATGGTGGAGTGGAGCCATCGCCGGGCGGTACTGTCATGGAATGGTGCGCACTGCGCAGCGTGGTCGGGGACGCACTACACCTTTTTGCGTTGTTCGATGGCCAATCAGCAAAACCCATTCGTCCGATCAGCACATAGGTGGCGCCAGTGAGAGGCATTCCGGCAAAACCTTCAGCATATGGGCAAAACGGAATGCTGATCCCACTCCACAGTTCGTCAGTTGGTATTACCTTCGCTATTCACCATAACTGATTGAGTTCCGGCAAAACCTTTGACGATTTGGATAAATGCTTCGTCTTTCGTTAATATCCCTTCGCCGTTCACCAAAACATCCCCATGCTAATTTCGGCATTCCTCATAACATTTCGTCAAAACTAAAAACAGATCGCCCCTTTACAGAGAAGTATAAATATGACCGCGTTTATACAGTGCAGTGCGAGGCATAGGTGGCGAAACTTGTAGACCATTGATCTACATAAAAATCGGTAGCGTTCATGAGCGCCATAGGTACAATGTAGATGGACGTAGCTGACATGTTATCGGCTGTTTGAAAAATGGTCAGGCAACAGAGCAACAGGCTGGATAAGTTAACCCCGCCTCAAACACCAAGGAACAGGCAACAGGCTGGATAAGTCAGCCCCGCCCCAAAAACCAAGGTGTCCGGCCGGCAGGGCCCGGCTTGCCATCTGTCAGCCATTCCCTCGCGAGTCCGACCGGCGCGGCCGCCCGAGGCGTTGTCCCATGACATCGCACGGGCAGTGACGCGATAATGACGGCTGACTTCGTGGTTTGTATCGAAGCGTTTAGGAGTCCGACGCTCAAGAATCTACATGCCTACTCGGTATGGCGCCGGCAGTCTCCTCGTAGCTATGGTATAACTGCCTTTTTCGGAATTCAATGGTTAATTGGTTGCAAATTGCGCTGGAACTGTCATAAGCCTCATCCCTGAATGCGTGATTAACGTTAAACATTGAATATGGCTAGATAAGCACTACATCATTGACATTTTGATCATTGACGAAAGTTTTAAATAAACAGTCATTGTTTACGCACAGTACCGATGAATTTTGCACATCGACTAACCGTTTTGTGAAATGTCGAAGCATTATGACAATCTGACAAAGTGTTTTGCCTATGACGAACATTGTGCTCAATGACAAAGAGTTATGCAGAATGGTTAAATGGAGTCCAGCCTGTTTTGCCGACCGTCTAACAGTGATGCACATCGCCGATGGGTTATTCTGAATGACGCTTGTCCAAACTGATGCCGAAATGGTTATGACGATTGGCCATCGAACAACGCAAAAAGGTGTAGTATAAGGGAGCCGTGAGGAGAGGAGGCTTAGCGCACGGGGAGATGCTACACCCACCAACAGCCTCCGCCTCTGTGCCGACGAACGAGGGACAGGTGTGATAAGCGATTAACCTTATCTGAATACTATGTCCCACATCCGCGATAGAAGTAACACGTCACTTGAAGCTGAGTAGGACCTGAGCATCAACAGACCTCACGCTGTGAGCAACACAGATAAAAAGAGCCGACGAGTCACAACTGACACTAACATCACACAACACCAGCGTGTAGGCGCGTGAGGCACCAGGAAGGCATCTCCATAACTAACCAAGCTGTCATCGCCGCCCACTACACACAGTGGAGACTGTGAGGGGGCGGGAGTGTGTGCGTGGGCTGGGGGAGGGGGAGAGACAAATCACAGCTGGTTACTCAGCTGGTGAGAGTAAACAGAGCGACAAATCAGTGAGTGGGAACAGACACGACAGGCGTGGTGAAGGGGGGAGAGAAGGGGAGGGAAGGAGAGGAGAGGAGAGGAGAGGAGAGGAGAGGAGAGGAGAGGAGAGGAGGGGAGAGGAGAGGAGAGGAGAGGAGTGGAGAGGAGTGGAGAGGAGAGGAGAGGAGAGAAGAGAGAGATAGAGCGAGAGAGAGGAAAAGAGAGCAGAGGAGAGCAGAGCAGAACAGAGCAGAGGCGAGGAGAGGAGACGAGAGAAGAGAGACCAGAAGAGACAGCAGGGCAGGAATACAGAAGCATGAAATAATTTCACACATCCAATCAAAAGGCGAAGACAGAAGAACAAACGGAGATGCATCAAAGTTATTCATAAATTCTAAGCCCAATAGCTGGAGGAAACATAGAGCTTCACCAGCATAAATCACACCACCCACGAAGCAGCATACCCTCAGCTCTGCACTACACCGCTGCTAATTACGACAGCGCCCTCCCCCACGCCGCGGCACCCGCCCATGTGGTAATGGCGTCTGATGCGCCTGTAACTGAGCGCCCTACAAATCACGACACCCGTTCCGGCGTGTTCGGGCGGCACCACATCCGGTGGGTCCCCTGCCACCCCCGTCCCGTCCCCGAGGACGGCAGGTGGTGGCCAGCCGCGCCGCCGTGATGGTGGAGGTCAGAGATCAGACTTGGGGACCGCAGTCCGCGCCCCTGCTGAGTGGGGCGGTGGGGTGACATATTCCTCTGCCCCGGCGCTGACCCAATATGTGGACGAGCAGGCCCTGTCTGCTCTTGAGTTGCTACTAAGATGCATGACCTGTCAGCTATTCTGCGTAGGCACCAGTAATATAGCGATGGGAGGCTGCGACTGAGAACACCAGCGCCGCCACGTGGTGTTACGGGAACTAGAGGTTTTCATTGGACGATGCAGCGAGTCGCCAAGAGACTTCGCACCCAACGCCAGCGCCACCTGTAACTTCCGTCACCAGGTGTCGCGGCAATCGCTCTTGTCCCGTTTGCTCTGCACTATCGGCTCTGAGTATCAGACTGTTCCTTCAGCAATCGGTGTGTGTCCGGTGATTCACATAGGAGCCAGCTTCTGTCTGAACAGAGCCGAGTGACGCGGAACTCTGACCACACGGGATGAGATCAGAAGGACCAATGGACCAAGATGAGAACTGAGACGACACGAGACAAACAGAGACGAGACTGTCGAGAATGACACGAAATGGTCCCCATCGAGCCGAGACGAAATTGCGATAAAACAAACGAAATAGATCAACACAGAAGGAGACAACACGGAATAATACAAAACAGGGTAAGACGGAACGAGAAAAGCTGAGACGGACGAGACGACCGATAAAAGACTAACTTAGACGACCGAAGTGAGACAGCTCAGATCGAGCCGAGTCGGCAGCGCCATCTGGCGGCTGTGGACGGAGCGATCAGCCACGGCTCTCCACCTGGCCCGTGACTTGACGTCGGTATGATACATGGCAGTCATCTGGGCTCGGCCGTCGCCCATATGGCGGTAAATAGGCGCGGAGAATACCGGCGACTGCACGCTTTGACAATGACCTGGCTTTGACGGCGTGGGCGGCGGAAGAGCGCACAGTTCATGGTTGAAATCGGGCGGTACCGGCTGCGACAATCCCATTGATTCCACTGGCCAAGCGGCTAGTCAGGAAAAAAAAAACTAAAAGGACCACCGAGAGCTGATTCCTTGAGTTTCCTGCTATAACAGACCGCCGCCAACCCGCTGGCTTAGCTGGGTCGCTGGGTCGATGGACTGGCTGTCTGTCCCTCCAAAGTTGGGCCTTGGAGGGACAGACACTCAGCGAACACGAGAAGGGTGATATCATTCGGCAGGGTGGCACTGGGCGGTACAGTGAAACCTCCTCCCCCCCTCCCTCCGCTGAGACCCCAGCCACTATTTCCAGCCTGTCTGTCAAATGTCCCTCTGTCTGGCGGGCAGCAGCAAGCCCGCGCTGGCACGGCAGCAGTCGCTAACCTTCAAAGAGTGCCATCATCACCATTCTACCACCTCGCTAACGACCAGAAGATAGCTGGGAATAACGACTGGGGAAGGCTAAACACCTCGTAAAATCGCACCAACCCACTCACGGCATAATCGTCGGCCGTGTTGTAACAACAAAACTCCGTAGAAAACACATACCTCGGCCGGTGGCGGTGCGCCATTCAAACTTAGATAGCTCATTAACGGGCCGCGCCGGGCCGCCGAGTCAAGGTCATCCCTCAGGGTCACGGGTCAGGTGAGAAAGGACGGACGTTCAAACGGTGGTCCGTTTCACTGTCTGCGATACACAGATAGTGGAGTTATAGAGGAGGGATGATCGATTCACTGCGGTTAGCGTTGTCCCCAGAGGCGAGGAGGTAATTTGGGCATACAAGGTCGGAAGACAGAAATGGAAAACGGTAGTGCCAGTGGGGGAGGTAAGTCGGCAGGCATGGCGTGGAAGAAGAAAACGTTACATCATCTGAATTATTCTGCCAGCGCTCGAGTCCCCAGCGCGGCGTTAAAAAGCAGCCCGTTGTAGCATCCGGTTTGCCCCTGTGATATAGTTTTCGGCCAAGCCGTTAGCGAAATGACACGTGACAGTTATCCCAGTGGACACCACAAACGCCGCTCAGTGGCTATGATTGCAATGTTGCATCCACTGGCCATGACGGGAACAAGTGGGGGCTGCAGTGTCCGTTACACTGCCGCAAAACGAGCGAGACTATTGGACTGTAACAACGCATATAATGCGTCATATCACGCATGATTAATGCCGATTTCATATCAGCCGAGTCATCTGTTTTCCTCCAGCTCCGAACCGTGTCCCAGTTCAGTCCGCCCCACCACTTCCCGACCTTTGTTCAAACCTCACCATTCCGCTCCACCTATTCACCCCTTCACTCCCTCCTCTGCACCTCAGCTCCTCCCCATCCAATCTTCCCCTCCCACTGATCCCACGCGATCTATTTCACCGCTTCAAACCCCGACAATCGTCGCTCGTTCATCACCAACTAACCGGCCTGTCCTACCAGTCGCACCTCCCCCGAGGACAGACGACTGGAGGGGCGCGACCCATTCAGCGTTCGGCGCGCGCGGACCGCCGTTGCTAGAGGGTGAACGATACCCGCTGTGACACTGGCCCCGATCTCTGACGGCTCGTTGGTCAAACAATGCACCCAAAGGGCTGGGGCGCGTCCAAAGGAGGTCACCGGCGAGCGGATGAAGCCAGGCTGTGCAAACAATGAGAGCCGGAAAGTGAAGCGAAGCAGTGCGGATTCCAGCCCGCCGTTGGCTGTAAATCGAGGTGTGCCAGGTGGTGCTGCAGCCCACACGCCACGTGCCGTGAGCAGGCAAATATTTGCGTTCCTTTGGGCGTCTGTTTTGATCCAGCCATACAAAGTGCATTGGACAAACAAAAACCGGGAAACCAAAATATGGAAAAGGTTAGAACTGAATTAATAGGAGCTTATCAGTGATAAGCAGCCAAAGCGAATGAAGACAATCGAGTCGAGTCGACAGCCATGGAAGAAGGACAAAAGGAGAACGATGAGAGGGAGCCAAAGGACTGGAGGGAGTAATAGGAGACAGCACCGGAGCACCATTTTACAGCTCAGCAGTGAACGATCATAGTCGTCGTTCCGAAATGCCGTCCGTGGCAGGAGCACCAGAACAGGAACATGCAGATCGCATTGAGCCTGGTTCAAGACCAGCTATACTCTAGCCAACGACCGTGCCTGGCTCGGATTGTCTGGATCGAGCACCATCTTCACAGAACAGGCCCAAAGACCGTCAGCGGCGTCTGGACGGTTGGCAGACGCTTGGTGTGATCCACTATGGGTCTGTTCCAGTCGCACTTCTTAACACCTCTAAACTCCTCCAAGAGCAAGATAGAGGAGGTTGGAGCAGGGCCCTCCTTGGCTTTGTAGGGGCTAGAGCTGCCACTGGAACAGGGAAGCAATCTTGGAGGAGTTTAGAGGTGTTAGGAAGTGCGACTGGAACACACCCTTTGCCTGATCTCCCATGAAGCATTGGGCCGCGCTACCAGGCCGCGCCCAGCCGGCGTCCCGTCAGTCGCTCTCATCCATATCCCACCCTGTCACATCTAGCCTGTCAGAACGTGGAACCGTATTGGTCCCTCTCTTACCCATCCCACCGCGTCACCGCTCGTCAGTCATAGCGTAAAGCTGTGCCGATGTGTTGGCCGGAGCCATTCTCACCCTCCCTACCGCCGCCAGTCTGTCATTCTAGAGTCGCACCCGTGTGTCGACGGCTCCGCTCCGTCTACTCTGAACGCTTCCCGAGTCTCCCGTGTCTGCGACTGCTAGTCCGGCCCAGTTTCGTACCAGCCGGCCGGTCTGGTCCTGTCGGCCTGTCTGTGTCTGGTCCGTCTGTTATACTGGACACATGGTACCGGGTTGGGACGTGGGACAGCTAGGCTGGAAGGCCGCCAGACGTGGGGGACTAAAGAGGAGAAGGGAAAGAGAAGAAATTAGAGGAAATACTGATATGACGGTGAGGGCGTCAGACGTAGGAGACAGAAAAGAGCATGGGAGAGAGAAGTCAGATGGAACGACGGTATGAGGGTGAATGAGGGAGGATACGGTGGAATCGGCAGGCACACCTTAACCGGTCGCATATCCCTCCATCGAGCAGGTAATCCAGCCGGTACTTACCAATCAATGGCAGACGACCGACTCCGTGTGAGGTGACTGAGCGCGACAGGACGGGACCGAGCGTGCCACAGCCGGTCGGGACCGAGGTAGACAATGCAGCTGTGACGGCTGCAGGGAGACACGGGAGAGACACAGGGGAGACACAAGGGAGACACGGATACCTGTGGGAGCCGGGACGGGTTACCGGGAGGGGAGACAGAGCGCGACCCCGACCAGAGGACGACCAGCTGCCGCGGACAACCCCAGCGCGGCGGCCCAAACGGTCCGCATCTCATTACACGCGACATCCCACGGGAAGGCGCTAAACTGTGAGTGGAGTGAAACACCCCAAAGGTGCGCCGATCGGCACAAATGCCGGCAATTTACGATCACAGAGCCGATCGAGACTGGAGGAGGGAGCTATTGTCGGGGTGCCGCTCCTGTAACGTTTGGCGCAGATGAATGTGAGCCGTCTTATGAAGGAATGAAGAGAATTAAAATGGCTGGCGGGAATGAAATGGAACGGTGCACGTGGTGGCGAGAGGGCTCTGAGGGGACCCGTGTGGGTTGCTTGCTTGCTCTCTAACACAGTTAAAGTTTCCCTTCTTATTTTAGTAGAGGTCTAACTGCTGCTAACTAAGATCAAACTTACCTAATCGTATTCTTATCCCTTTAACAGTTCAAATATGTTGTCGACTGGCGGCTCGCATATTACATCTTCTCATGTAGCGCACCGATAAGTAATCACTTTTTCTTCTAATCCATTCAATGCCGCAATTTCTCTCTCCATTATTTATATCCCTTCTTCCACCCTCTACATCTCACCATCCCTCCCTCCCCCAGATTCCTCCCCGGCAGCCGCTCCCACTCTTCCCCACATGCCTCCCTCCTCTACTCTACCTCGCCGCCGCCCTCGCTCTCCCTCGCTCGGCGGCGCCGGCCGAACCAATCGAACTCCGGCCGATACATCCGGCCGACCGGTTCAGTAGCTGCCCATACCGCGGATCCGCCGCCTCCGATCGGCTCGGTGACGCGCGGGGCGGGGCCGCCGCCGCCGCCTCCGCCGAGGGAACGCACGCTCTCGAGCCGATCTGGGTCTCCCGGAAAGTGTGGGGAAGTAGGTGGGAAGTTGGGGACGGTTACTGAACGGTGGTGTTGCCAAGGAGGAGACGGAAAGTTTGGTGGTAATCAAGGGTCGGCAAAGTGTGGGAGGGATGTTTGCCATGGGACCAATGATGGGAAAACGATGTTTACTCTACAGCGCAGGTCGATAGTTAGAGCCCTGCGGTATAGGCAATCATCGACGTTGCCCCGCCAATACTGTCACAGCCTGGCTCCTCCCATCTGACCAGCCAATTAGAAGCGCACGGCGCCTGGGGAGAGGTCACTGGGGCTCGCCGTGTCAGCGCCGCCAGTGACGTAGCCGCTGTCAGACGTAGTGACGACCGAGCCAGGACGTGATGGCACAGCCAGTCAGGCGTCATCGAGACTCGAGACAGATATCAACATGGCAGACGTCATCAAGAGCACGACACTGGTAGGTTTCAGAGGAAAACAAACACAAGCAGCCGCGATATTGAGTAAAGGGTACTGGAGGCGTCTTGTCTTAGTAGCCGTCAGGACAGGCGTTATATAGGAGGGCGTCATCTGCTAAGAGAACCTCACCTATCGCAAAGGCATGCTAGACGGCAGAAGTTTGGCGAGCATCATTTCCACCTGTCTATCGGATTGGGGTCAGGCACACCGCCTGTTCCGATTCAAACTCGCCGGCGAGTCATCACTGCCGGTCCGTTGACTGTCTCGAGTCAGCGGACTGAGTTTATCGCCACCGGCCGAGGACCGAGTCCCTTTCCGCCGAGACTGAGGTCTGGGGCGGGCCCGCCTGCCTAGAAGCGGCAGCACAAACGTCACACGCCATACCCGTCGTCAGTGACAGTGATTACAGGCTTGGAGCACCGCATCGACGCCACGACGGGGAGGGGAGCAACGGTTCATCCCGACCGTTTGGACCACTAGGAACACCGGCGGCTCAGCGTTGGTGAACAGACCGTGGGCTGAGGTGTCGGTAGACCTCACTCTGCGCCTCCCCGCCACCTCATGGAGGGCCGGTCCGCCCCAAATTTGCCCACCTAGGAGCGATACCGGTCCTCAGGGGACGGTATCGGAACGGTACGGGACGTTTGAACCTGGAAGAAGGTCGCCATCTCGTGTGGCGAAACTGGCGTACCGCACCGCACCGGCGCGGTCAGGACCAATAGACGAACACCAGAGACGGTAAATTACACTGTCCAACAGCAGACAGTCGAAAACGGTCCACGAACCGCCCAGACAGTCCAAAGTACCCACACAGACTGACCAAGATGGAGAGGAGGGCGGCCGTTTGTCACGGACATGACAAACACGCGGTGCGGCGGGCGGCGGGCGGATTCACGTCGCGTCGTTACGCCAACTGAGATGTTCGATATGGTTGTACAGGTGAGGTCGTTACGGTGAGAAACGGCAGACGCTCAATTAGGCGGCTCGAATGGAGGGAGCCGTGTGTCACAGGTGGAGTGTGCGGGAAAACTGATGGTTTTGGAAACATGAGCAGATGTCCGAGATAGGCTGGAAATGCGCAACTTTGAATGGCATTGATTGACTAACAATTAACGTCACTGGCACAAGCAAAATAAAACTAATAAATGTAAGTTTCAAAACAGATTTTTATTCATGAGCACATAATTTTACTTGTTGCGAGTCATCATTAGAAATTAATATGAAAGGGATCCAAATCAAACGTTAAACAAAATCCATGAGTCACAGACTCACAAAAAACATTTGTATCCAACATCGAAGCTAAAATCGTCAAACAACATTCAGTCCCGTAACCTTGACTAAGTTCACCCCCCCCCCCCCGACCCCCCCCCCCCCTTCTCGCGAGATTCGGCCACAGTTCGATCCATTATCCCTCAGCCCCTTCAGTTTCGATTGTCAGTCGTCGCCCATCCTCAGTCTCCCATCCTTTCAGTCGTCGGTCATCACCCGTCCTTTATTCTGCCAATTTCGGCCGACAGATATCACCATCTCTGTCCAACCTCCTCAATCGTGAGACGGCGTCGATGGGAGCACCACTTCCGACGGTCCTCTCATAAAACGCAGCCGGCCGGGCCCGGGGTGGAGACATCGGTCTCAAATAAAACCGGAGACCGCGCCCGCCGTTGGGCCGCGGCGCGACCCGTGCGGTCGCGGAGTCGGGAGGTATGTGGGGTCGTGAGGTGGCGAGGGCTGGTTCCCACGCCCTTCACCCCTCGACTCCGTCCTGTCAGTCTCACCAGACAAGACTGGAGAGACGAGTCGTAACCGGCTCGGCTCTGGGAATGCGCCGTCTAGTCTGGTCTGGCTGGTTTGTCTAACTAGTGTGAAGATGTGTATCTAGTGTAACTAGATGAAGAGTTTGGCATATGACTGGGATAGGCTGGATTTAGTAACAAATAGTAAGAAAATTACCCTAACTCTCATGCTTCCTAAAAGTAACTTCCTGCATATTCAAGGATGGATTTAACTAAAAAAATGTGACTGGATTCACTGCAGACAACCCCTTCGCTCGCCATAATATAGTGAGAAGTTGCCTAGCTGAACTGCACCGGGAACATTGCGCAATGCGCACCTACACCAAGTAAACAAAACAGTACAGCTAGCCTATTTTACAGCTGTACTATACAGCTAGCCTAGCTGTAACCGTCACGCAGCGGTATTCTGGTGGTACACCCTGCCCGCAGAGGCGTGCCAGTCCCATGACTCAGACCGGCTGCAAACGCAGAAACATGGTGTCCACTACCCAGTGACCACGCCACAGGTACGGTCAGCGGCAGGAAAACTATGCAGCAATGGAAAGGCCACCCACGTTCCACTGCGGAGACTGGGCGCGGGAAATGGGTGGTGGTCAGGGAGTTTCTTCAGGGTTTCTTTCAATAGAAGAACAGGGATCCGCGGCAGGCTGGGCCCAGGCACAGCCAGCAGTCACTAGCGACATTCAAAATTAACACGAAAACCGACTGCGGCAACCATCAGTGTTTCGATCTTGTTAAACGATATCAGTCACCTTCAACTCCATAGAAAGTAATGTAGCGCGATACAAAACAGTGAAAGTCGGCTGAAAGCGTGCCTGACATTCATGAAACACCGCCAACGTCGCGTGCCAGTCTTGCCGATGGTCCTTCAGTACGATGGCAACCAAACGAGAGGCATAGGAACGCGAGGACAAATACACCCACCGAAGAATTGACTGACTAGTTCGTGGCAAATGTGCTAAATACGCAACAAACTAGCAACCGACAGCTCCTAGGTAAGTGCATCAAAGATGTGTTAGTGAGGCGTGTCTGAGTACTTATCCAGGTAGAGTGGCCGGTCCACAAAGCGATTCAGGTCCAGCGAGGTTGGTGTTGGGTGTGCCAAAGACAGGCCGACTGACGACTCGGTACTCACCTGAAAAGGACAGATAAAAGCTGGTCAGACAAAAGGTAACAGACAACAGAAACGTTCCACAACACGCAACCATACATTGATCACAATTCACAAGTTTCGACTGACTGCGGTCAGTCGGGAGGTTCACACATGTTACACGGTCAAGACAAACGGTATCAAAGTACCGCCTCAGGGATGGTGCGACACTCGACAGCGAACAAGAAAGTGATGTAGAAAGGCACTAACCAAAACACGAGCGAATATCCCAGCTGGGGACCCACATGAACATTCGACATTGAAGGCGTACTAAATCCAGTGGTCATCGACGATAACAATAAGCTATCTCTTAACAAACTTGGGACAGAGGAATAAAATGGCCTCCGATCACCACAGCTATTTACGGCTCCCATTGAGGCAGTGACGCAGCCATGCAGGAAAACATAGCCGTCTGAAGAGCCAGACGCTCCACACGACATTCAACAACACACTACACACGACATTCAACAGCACATTCCTGGACCAATCGACTGCAAAGCTCCCGTCTACCATTTCACCGTAATCCCGCTACTGAAACCAGACCGACATTTAAGCACTCGGGCTCCGGTAAATTCCTCATGAAACCGGTTTGCGACACTCCAAATCGACCGGCCAAACGTCACCCGAAAATGAGGCCCTGGCGCGACCGCTTCACGGGTGGAGCCCTCGTGTCGCCGGTGGTATTGACAAAACTTGGCCGACATCGTAACCAGCAGAAGTTGCTAGGAGCACGTCCGCACTCCGGTGGGGTTCGTAGTTCGTACAACTACAGACCTATCAGCTCATCAGCTTGGAGTGTTATCGGGTTGGAATTCGGCATATGAAGCTATCGATGGACTTGGGAGGGTCGTACAGGGACAGTGTGCCGACCATAGCACACACGACAACGCCCTGGATCGCCTCACGACATCAAGTGCAAGAATGGAGACTTTCACTAGTACCTTTAAAATGAAGCAGTCACAATTTCTACGGCAAGGAACTCCTAGAAATGTATACCCACGTTGCCTCCTGCACATGAATATTGCGATTATCAACACTCGTGTTACCATGCTAGGATATAACGCAGCACTGCTGTTGCAGATGGAACACGGCCCGAGTGTAGGTTCGAGAGACATGTGCTTAGACTACCGTCACGACATCTCAGCCAGTTTTCCCACACGGATTACGGCAGCGCGTTAGACCCCGCCCTTCGACCCCGGGAAATGTGACCTTTCTCGCGCCGCCCGCGGAGACACTGGAACCGGCACATGGTGGCAAGGTCATCAGGGTCCCGGAGCAAGCCACTGCAGGTCAAGGTCGTGGGTCCCGCAGTTAAACACTGGAGATGGTTCATGTCAGATGATCCCACATTTCAAATGAGATGAGAGGCAAGGAGGTTGACGGTGTGCTAGTGAAGGATGCGGGAAACGCGCGAGCGAAACCAGAGCAGTGTTCGCACGGCACGACAACGCCATCAGGGCCATGTCACGGAGTGTCGGAGAAATATTATGGATGTGTGTGCAATGTCACGGGACAAAAGCTCGGTCACGGTCACGGCACAGTCAGTCACGGATTGGGTTGACAAAGAGGGAGGAAAGACGGGGATAAGGAGAGAGGCAGAGGGGAGGGGAGGATAGAGATGGACCGAAGGAGGAGAGTGCTAGGTGAGAGGGTGTCTCAGAATACATGATGAAGCAGCGTAAAATATAATCTTGAATCGGTCTGACTTGTAAAATGTAACGCATTTTTGGGTTAAACTCCAACCAAAGACGCGTCACTACCCACCCACGTGCGAGATGTTAATCCAGCTGCGTAACCACAAAAAAGGACCGAACAGGTTTCCAGGCGCCATATCCCCCAGCTGCGCCCTGTCACACAGTGTCCAGCACGGCGGTCGTGACGGGTGTGACGGCTGGTGACGGGCGGACACACCCGACACGTCACGATCGCCGGACTGTCACAGCCTGCAGACTGTCTGATCACCTGGCGCGGTGGTAGGCGCAGCACCTGGCGACGTCTGCCGGATGTGTGAGAGAGGTGGATCTGCGTCGGATCGGCTGTGCATGCAAAGGAATTAGACCGCCAGTTTAATCAAGAACTGCCTACATAAGAAAGCGAGTGGACTTCCCAGCGCCATCCATAAAGTCACAGAGTTTCTTTACTTAGTAAGTTAGTTTCTTTTTTTACTTAGTTAGTTTCTTCAGTTTCACGAAGAAAAATATGATGAACAATTTGGATGGTCGGATTCCGGACACGTAAATGTGGCGTCAGAGGGTAAAAAGACACTGAATTGATAAAGGTCATGTCGCTCGTCAGAAGACATGCCGACAAAAAGCCCCGAATAGACGCAGTCTGCATTTGGCCAACCCTGATCTCCAGTCGCATCATAGCCTTGTCATCGAGGTTCAAATGACCACATCTACATCACAGAGCACAGTCCATCTGCGACGTCATTTCATATTCAGAAAGACCCTGCGAGAAATTAGGTCGGCCCTTTGACCAATTTGTTCAAAGAAACGCCTAATTTACGTTGAAAAGCACAGACAAAGATGTCTGTCCGTGACCAATATGATACAAACGTGGTCCATTTGTCGTTAATGTTGCATTTGGGATGCTGGCAACGACATTGGAGTTGACGTGCGGAATAATCGACCCCATCAAAGCCTAGGTTTGTTGCACGTTGAAGTCATTTCAGACTGAATTATCGAGGAGACGTTAATAAAGGGCTCAGCTGCCTGTCATTTACACCACTGCAGTACTGCTTACTACTTAAGGACAAGGTGATAAGTGCAAGAGGTTAAAGCTTCGCATGTGTCTTGACTAATGACTAGCAAATACCAGAAGATATCGTCTAGTGATAAGACGCGTACGTAAATACATAAACTGCAACCAATGTTTCTTCCATTTAAGTCATTCCATAAATTTCCTTGACAAACAATAGGTCAAATGTTACGGGTAACGAACTTAAACTTACAGATTACCGGTCACCAGTAACGGGTCGCATATCAGACGGTCACAGCATGCCATGGTCCAGCTACCGTGTGAACTGACGCCAGCGGGACGATGTGTGCACTACCGTCAGGCATGTGGTACGGTAGCTGATAGCAAGATGACGTAGAGGTCTGCCGGGTTGAGTCCCAGAAATACCAGGTGGCAAGGTAGAAATTACCCATGCCCCCTCCGAAGACCTCCAATTTCGTTAGAGACAGCATAATATTTGCGTGTTCGTGAAGAATCACTTCAACACAGCTTTGCCCGCTTTTTTCCGAGCCATCGAACCTGCAGGAGTCTATTATCACTCTACCCAACATTATTGCACCCGTCCCACACGCCTTCAAAGTGCCGGCTCTCACGCCACGACCATCCCACCAACTTTCGGCATCACCACCATCCACCAGCTGCCACCGACGAGTAACGATCACGCCGTCACCGCCAGGCAGCCTCACCTGTCTACCAACCAGCCAGTTCCCCGACCGTCCGGCGGTTATTATAACCGGGGCGTGTCCCTCCCGGCGTCACTCAGCCGTCCCGGAGCGCGCGCGGCTGCCGTCCGGCGATAGCCCCGAAGGAGGATCCACGATCGATTGGCAAGCAGCCGCTGCCAGGAGCCAGGTGGTCGGCGGGACCAGCCGGGCCCGCGTGGGCTCAATGAGCCAATAAGGCTCATAATGATCGCTTAGTGTATGGTAACGGCGCCGGTAATGTAATTGATGGCGGCTTCTCCTCATTGGAGGTGGTGCCCCAGCGAAGTTCCGTGTCTGGCATTGACAGGGTGTTGATTGATTGAACGACGCGCGTGATGGAGAGGACGTAGCGATAACTTACTGCAGGCTTTGGGAGATGGATGGAAACTCCAGGAATGGGAGAGCTGGTAGCGAGGTGAGATGTCTCCAGCAACTGTTGTTTATGCCATGTCGCTTCAATGGTCGTCCGTCGACAAGAACCGCCCAAGAGGGCACACGCGATGCGACACACACAAGAATGGACGGAAAAGAGACCGTCAAGAGACCGGCGTCACCACACGAGCTCTCAGTGACCTCAGGTGAAAAGCAAAGCGACAAGGTTGGCGTCGTGCCGGCACGCTATCCACAGGCATGTTCGGAATAGCAGTAGCCGATCGGGCTCCAATGGTCATGTAATGGACCTGTTGCCAGGTGCAGTGGGCACGACTATCCGATAGCCTGCTGAGTGAAACTGGCCTCCATTCGGGCCATTAATTCAGACCGGGTGGAGTGGGACCGCACGTGATGAAATACAACACTTGTCTCCGAGCCGACGACTCAATGGCACAAGCCGTACGGTCGGTTCGATCACAGCTTTACCAAGCGACCACCAAAGGTTCATGTTCTCGGCCTCAGCCGCGGCCTGTCGTACCTTGGATGGACAGTGGACACAGTCCGACAACTCGTGTAGACGGAGCTGCAAGTTCATGTTGCTAGCCGTCATGACCCGGGGTCGCCTAGCTCCCGTAGATTGCAGCCGTGGTAACCGTGGTAGCAGTGTGATCACATGTAGGTAACTCAGAAGTCATCACATAGGTGTGGCGACTGATGTACCGTTCGCATACAATTATCTCGAATGTCCTTGGACTCTGCTATTTAAATTTATCCCATTTGCAAGGCCATCCAGTTCCCCTTAAACACTCCCCCAAGCAACAATGCAGATCAGACGGACTTCCAAGAATTTAGGCAACTCGATTTGCAGGCTCATTGAGTTCGGTTCCAAATAGTCGGTCCCTGACAACCGAAACGCCCAGGGTCGCTTAACTTCGGCTGAACTTTTAGTGCAAAGTCGAAAAGGCTGCCAGGCCTTCAGCTCGCCTCGACACTGACAGGGGCGACAGCGAATCAGACAGGTATCACTTCGATTCCACAGCCCCGACCCACAGAACTAGCAGAGCTGATCTAACTCCGCATTGCGACACGTCACTCAGCAAGTCTAATATCGTGACCCTCCGCGCTCCGAGTACCTCGGAGACGACCGCGGATGTGGACGGACGGAGGCGAAGGCAGACGATGCAAATGGTTCAATTCCAGCGCGCAAGGGTCACTGTGTCACCCAAGTGAAGGGAGGACATAGCGGACATCTCCATCGACCCAGCCGACAGCGCGGGTGCGAATGTCCGTCAGTCAAACACGAGATGAGACGAAACCTTTAGGACTTTAACGGAGACCGGCTGTCAAAAACTGGTCACAGAACATAAGACATCTTCCTGCCAAAACCGGGACGAACTGCATCGCCACGTAAACCACGTGGTAGAAACTATTGTCGTGTTCACATGACCGACGCGCTGGTAAGCGACGCGGAACGGCGGGAGATAACACTGACACGTCATCAGGCGGAAGGCGTCAACAAACGTCGCGTGGCGATCACGACTCGGCGCATGGCGAACGGCGAACCGCATAGCTATGAACTTTGTGACCTTGACCTACTGAGGTCAGGCTAGTCGATTTCTGGTTCCCAAGTCCTGGAGGAGGGGCCGACTGCTAATCAGATGCAGCGTCCAGTGCTTCAAGTTGAAATCGGTACAATGGCAACAAGTGCACATTGTGCGTTCAGCAATCAAAAGTACGCAATTCACTATCACAGACAACCCAGGAGAAAAATAACGGCGCAGGGCTCTGAAAACATGCCCACACACTACTTCACACTGACAGTTACCAGGACGACGTCACGGTGGTCCGTTAGGGTCCATCCCTGCCATCCCACCACCATCGACATCACAGTACCAGCGCGGCGAGCCACTGTGACCCAGTCCGTCGTGAGACACCAGAACTCCCGGAGAAGGACTACCGTGGGAAGACCGGGACATGTCTGACCGCGTGTAGCGACCGCAGCCACCCAGCCAACGGGACACCTGGACATGTACGACCGCGTGTTCGACCGCAGACATCTACCGAACGGGACACCTGGACCCTCGCCCGGACAGCGGAGGGATCGACTAGAACCCGTGGGAACTGGTAGTCAAAGATGGGCAGGGTAAAAATTCCGAAACGGTTTTGTCCGTTGCTTCTCCGTGAACTTGTAGCAGCTATGATGAGCTGCTGTGTTACGGCGTATTAGCTATGGTGTTCCATTTTCAAAACTTTATCAACCATGAAAACTTCGTATCTTGCAAAAGCCGTTGAGTATCATATACTAATTATACACATCCATAACTACTCTCGTTGCAGTCCGAAGAGAAGACCGATCAACTGCGCGCGGTGACGAATCAGGTCCCGGGACGATCCTCGCCCAGCCTGACGTCTGCCAAGCGCCACGTCCGCAGCACCGTTCGTAATCACACATCGCCGCCAATCACACAGATTACACGGCTCATTGGAGACAGCCACGGCGCGGCGGCGGCGAACAGTGACGCGGCGGCGGCGGACGGTGACGCGGCGGCGGCAAACGCCGCATTCTTCGTCGCGCATCAGAGGACGGTGTCATAGCTGACCGACATTTCCTATCCTATGGCAGCGGACCAGAAGAAAAACATCAGAGGGATACTGCTCCGACTCAGATAAGTTAATAACACGAATCATGAATGACGAATGGCGCAATAAGACGCGACAAGATGCGTTTATGACTCACACATACGGTACGGATCAAGACCAATATATTAATTCGCAGCTGATTCACCGACACCTGGTGAGAAAGCGCACCTAAAATGCAAATGAGATCCTCCGTTTCGCAATATCCGCAGCGACACAACTTCAACTGTCAGTCCAACCAAGCAGTTCTCAACCAGAAATACTGGTGAACACCCCTGCCTACTACGAATCATTACAAACTGTGAGTCTCCGGACTGTTCGCCCACAATAGCGCTATATCATTGGGCTATGTATCTTTTAACACACCGACGTCCGGGAGCACTCACACTCCGGTCGTCAGCTAGTCACCAGTCACCACCACGCCGGTCTCCAGGAACGCCCCGAGCGTGTGGCACGCGCCGCCCGAGCGGTGACCGGTTTGGTGAACAGGTTCGGCAGCTGCTCCGAACGCGGCCGGTCCCGCCGCAGAGGACACGTGGGGCAGTGGAACATCCGAATGGAACGAATGGCAACGGCGCCGGCCGGCGGACGGACAGATTTCGGGGAGCGGCCGGTTCCGTACGGCAGACAGGCAGGGAGGGAGGAGAGGGGTGTGAGGGACACCCGGTTCCGTACTCTAGGCGCGGTCCTAGAGCATGCAGCGGTGACGTAGTGTGCGGATGGAAGGGAGGGGTAAGTGCGTTGAGAATGGGTTAAGTCCCTGAGACCAGACTGATTCCAGTTGTGAACATGTGTTACATGTCACGTAGCTACTTTGATCAAAAATCCAACTCGCCTTCGTCGGTAATACCCTGTGTCCGGTATTCGAGGTCATCGCACATTTCTCCACCACCAAGGCAAGAGACCAAGAAATTGTCGACTGCCGACAGGAGTAATTAATACCTTCGCCTCCGTCCGAAGCAAACCACTAAAAATCAGCCCAGCCTGACTACATCTAACGAGAGAAAACGGAGATGAATCTTCTGTGACCCCCTAAAAATCACTACCTTCATCGACGATCATCAACGAGCCTATCCTCCGCCGCAACCGCAGCTTAAGACCCTCCACAAAAAGGGATTCCTTTCATCCGCGCTCATCCCGGACCCAGCCGAGGATCACCATCACCGCCTCTCACTTATCACAGCCGTTCACCGCTCAGCCGCGCACCAGCTCTAAACCCTAACCACTACCACGGGACGGCCGCACTTCTATCCTATCGGCCCTCCATCTGAGGCGCCTGTCGATGCGGGACAAACCTCGACAAACCCGTGTCGAAGGTCACGCGTGGCTCGGCCAGCGGAGAGCGTTCACTGGCGGTGGAAAGTCCTGAAAGGATCAGAGGGGCGCCGGGTGAATCGCATTAGCGGTGCAGGAGAACGTCCCCGTACTAGAACGGTGGAGGCACGACAGAACACAATGTGAGAGAAGGGTATGGCGCGGTGGCTGCCATCAGCACTGGCAGTGATCAGGATACAAGGATAAAAAAGGTGGGCGTAGCTCGACATCGGTTTTCGAATTCAGTGCCGTGCTTCGATGGTTTCCCGCACTTCCCGATCAACAAACAAACGAAAAATCGTTAAGCGACACACCTGGGCCCCCATAGGCGCGGGAGCCGGGGGGCAGTGGGGGCAGCTTGCCCCCCAACTCTGGGGCCGTGGGTACCCCCACAGCTTTGAGACGGAATACCACACTTTTTTTGCAAATGCTTTCTTTTTGTTGAAAAAGCTAAGGGATGAAAAATAAGTGGCCTAAAACCAGTCAGAAAATTAGATATGGGGGTACCCTAGGTTGATCTCTATTATGGTGTGCCCCCCCCCCCCCAGTCTGAAAGTAGTTCCCGCGCCCCTGTGGCCCCCAGCCGGGGGCATCCGGCAAACACGTCAGGATCGCTGCCACCACGGCGCAAACGACACGGCGTCTCAGGATCGCCACACCCGAGCCCACAAACGACACTACGAGCCAGAATAGTCGCACAGGCGCGCCACAGGGCTACTCCTGTCCGCATTCATGCCGCGAACGCCGCGGTGCGCCAGAAACGTCCGAGGCACGCGAGTCGAGACACTCGCCGTGCCAGAATGGTCTCAAATCCGTACTGCAAACGACCTGGCGCGCCAAAATCGTCCCTAGACATGCGTCTTAAATTGCTCGCGGTACTAGAGCCAACAAAACCGGTTGCGTGGTGAGGTGAGGTAGCCTTAGCAAAATGTCAGAGATGGCAGCTATTTTGAGCCCGTGTCTGATGTGTGTTACAATCCCTGAGTAGCGGTTTGGTTATGATTTAGTGTCTCCTAAGTGGATTGGATTGGCGTCGAGGTGCTCATCAAATTACGTTAACTTCGGTTATCGCTTTGGAGCGACTAAAATAGTCCACTCGTTAACTTGATAGCATCCAGGTGAGCGACTACTGCAAACAGTCAGCTCTTTGACCAACACAAACTGCTAGCAGGCTGAACAATACACACAAGCAGGCTGAACAATACACACAAGTCAGCGGGTCACTGCGAGTGCATGACCCGCAGTAACCTGTCGCCTGACAGGCCGGTCCGTGACGGCGTTATCGTCGCCCGGACCGGAACTGGGAAACCTCGGTTCAACAGCGGCAGAGATGACAATCGCAAACGGTGAAAGTCTGCAACGGAAGGTCTCGCCGGACTGCGAGCTGAGAGAGAACGCTGCGGGAGCCTATTGCTCATCTACCGGAATGCAGAACACCCACGTGTAGCTAGTAGCTACCTATCTACACATCCCGAAGTCACCACGAATCTACAGATGTGGCGGTAATTAGACGGGATTTAAATGACACATCCCTTTCTCCGGTAATACTTTGAACGATGCCGGGAGACCGCAAGCCAAGGCGGCACGGGACGAATAATCCACACTGTGGCGACGGCACTGACAGGTCGGGCAGCCAATACTGGGTCTGACCGCTTCGCAGGCCTGCAGTGCCAAGAATGTGAGGAAAATATTTGCAGCATTTCGCTCTGTCCGTGACGGTGTTCGGGTTGTCCCCAGTGCAAGTTCCCTGCATGATCCATGGATAGTTGCATTCTGTTTACCGCCAGTCGCGCGACAATGGCGTGACGGCTGATCGCATGCATTGTCATTGTTTGTCAAAGGGCGGCTGGACTACCATGATCGGCTGTCATTGTCATTATTCGCATAAGGCGAACAGACGGGTGATAACGTCTGGTGTCAACATCTATTACGGCATGGGTCAGGCAGGCGATGGGTGATTCAACTCCGAGCCCCCGAAGAAAGAATGGAAGGAAATCCGACCGGACAAGAGCCGAGCCGAACAGCGAAAAATCTGAACAGTAGTTACAGTTATGATTGTATTGTTTTAAATAATATTTCTACATGATATCTGAAGTTCCTTGGATATTTGCAATCACCAACAGGACATGACTGACTAAAATATTTTATTTGATGATAGCATTGTTCCACAGTACTTCACTAAGCGGGTATCGAAAGAAAGAGTACCTAACAAAAGCACTGAGTAAATGATCCATCTGTTTAGCAGCATCAGCATCACCATTTCAGGTGCCTGTTGTCACCGAACCCACGAACACACTTCATTTCCAAAATGGCGTACCTACTTCCGTCCAAGACAATCCCAGCATCCCTAAGAACAGCACCCGCTCGTCCCTCTCACTACATCTCACGTCCCTGAGGCCCCCGTTCGGAGTCCTCCCGTCCGCCCCACCCCGAAGCGAGTCCCTGGAGTCCACAGAGTCCCCGGCGCCGACCGTTATCGCGAGGGGCCCGGTGGTCCGTGCCGGAATCCGCCGCTCCATTTTCAAGGCGACAAAACGGTGTGCCATGGCGGCGGTGTCGGTCTTGTGACGGCAGCGACGCCCGCAACACCCGTGCAATACGGGAGGGAGGTAAAAAGGGAGGGTGGTATCACACAGATAGCAGGACACGGAATTTCATCTCACCGAGAGGGGAGACAGAGATTGCTGCGGATAATAATAAGAGACTGGTGCAAAAGGAGATGAAACAAGGGAGACCCGCCTCTTGGAGAAAAGGACGGACAGAAATGGCCAAATAATGAAGGAGACGGAAAAGGCTAACCCCTTACAAACACAAGCGAAACAGGGAGGGTCTTCTTATGCCTTCGGAGACGAGGGACGCCTTATGGTCGGAGAAACACAAACCAGCGGGTAACAAATCAGCCACATGGTCGCCGAGCCAGTAATAGCGCCAATAAATCTGCAACCCATTATTTCCAGAGACGGCCAATTACGAGGTCCAGTGATTCCATCATCTCAGGGGTCCAGCAGCAGCAGCCCTCTACGTAGCACCCCAGTACAGAAGGCCTTATGAAACTACTGTTTCGGGCTTCGGCAGGAATCGCCTATCATTATTACGCCCCACCATCACAAATTTGTGGGGAGTGACACGAGCCCATTCACTGACCCATAGGTGAACGGGATAGGGTCACGTGGATTCGGATTATGTCTAGAGGGGTTGATCAGGAGTTTAGAGAAAACACTTGGATGATAAGCTAAAATGTTTAACTTTGCTGGATCCAAATGCTGAAAATAACTGGTTTCTTCACGAATGCAAATTCTCCACGAAAGGAATGGTCCGAGAATATAGCGAAGAGCACGCATTCTTGAGTCGCCAATCGCTATAAAAATATTACTCCAAACACAAATTACCACAAAAGTACCATCGTAACGATCCAATCCTCTCACACCTGTCACCGGTCTCGACTACCCTCCGATGCCCTGCGACCTTCCGTCAGCCCCCCCCCCCCCGGATTCGCCGGAAGCCGGTGATGACCCTATTGAAAACGACGGCTGGGCCGGGGCGACGCTACTTACATCTATTGATGAGGTTCTCCGTGACATCCACTGAAGAGTAAGGCGGTCGTGGAGGCGGTGGCGGGGGAGGTGGTGGAGGAGGGGGCGGAGGAGGTGGCGGGTAGATCACCCGCGCCACCATGGCTCTTCGCTCAAGCATTCGCGCGGTGGCCCGACCTGACCCGACCCGACCCGGGCGGCAGGTCAGGCTAGGGGTACGACTGGATCCCACTCAGAAGTCACTGTGGGACACGTGGGACAGATACGCCCACTCGCGACCAGACACTGGTTTGCCGGCAGACTTGTCACTCAAAATCCAGCGCTTTGGTTTTCTGGAGCTCCGTAAGAGTCCAAAATCACACAACCACGCGGTTCTTGTCCAGGTTACCGATACGTCACTGAGCAGCTCACAGCTCGTTTCGATCACTCCGAGCCTTTGGAAGCAACGTCAACAACGCTTCTCCCCACACCGCAGCAGTACCTCAGACTCTTCACACTCACACAAAACTCTTCCTGCTGTTCCGTCTACCACAGCGTCACCACTCGCTCGCCACTGATCCCCACACACCGTCTCGAGCTCCAGTCCGACGCTCGCTCGCTCCGGTTCGCTCCGGCCCGCGCGGCGGCACGGCGATGACTGACGCTCGCCGTCGCCCGCCGCCGAGTCTCGCCCGCCCCACACCGCGCCGGTGCGACTCGACTCGAGTTGAGGGAAGCGACGAGCCGAACACCGGACCGTGGCAGGCATCCAGGAGGGCAGACGACTTGCGCAAATTTCCGGAGAGCGGACGACGATGACAGTCGCGGTGGGGTCGGAACGAGGGTGGGCGAGGAACGAGGTTGGACGAATAGAGGCGGAACGGTTACACGGGGAGGGGGACAAGGTGAGGAATGGGTGAGGAGAGATGGAGGGGAAGGAGAGACGGGTGGGACGCTTGACACGCTCCGTGGTGATGAACGGCTGGGAACCGAGGGGATTCCAACGGCTGGTCTGGTGGAGACCATAAATCACACATAACGAGGAAAACAAAAACGGAGCGCTATTCCCTGGATACAAACTGTCATACAAAGTCAAGCGAGAGAGTGATCAAATTTAGTCAGCATGAGTTAGAGTAAATTATCAGCAACGCGATTAAACTTTAAAATTTTCAGGTGGGTCGACACACAAATATAAATAACGTGATTTTTAGGTCAACTTCCAGCTGACGCGAACTTCAACTCTCGGAGGGCCTCATGTACGTATCGCTCGTATGTATGTACATGTATCGTCTAACTTTCAGTAGCACGGCAGTACGCTGCGATCGGTCATCAAACAGTGCCAACGGGTTCGTTCCCAAAGCATTCCGAGGGCAGGCCAGCGCGCGATTTTCCTTTGACACGTCTTCAGCATTGCAGTGTCATGTCGCGCGCCTCCCATAGCTTTATCGGTCGCATCCACTGGAGCTTTTTGCGGGCGATAAGACCAAAAACTGGGTTGATAGCGATGCGCACTGGACTCAGTTCAGTTGTGCACAATGTTGGCGCGATGTAATAGCCCTGGAAATCGGGCATAGCCTCACATTAATCAAATAATCACAACGACAAGACAAGACGAGAAGATATTTTCTGTTCAACATCAAAAGGCTGTAGCGATGGTGACGCCTCCAAGAAAGCAATCAATCTCTGTAAAAGGAACTGTGCTGTCGGACTTAGAATGGGATGAAAGCGTCGGATATTAGTGCTTACACACGCTGAGCGCTGAGAACAGCGTCCGTTTGGCAGTGCCCACGTCAGCTCCTGTGGCGGTACGAGTCTGTATACTCTACATACGAGTACCCGTGTGATCGTGGCCCGCCTAGCCGGCACGCGGGTTCCTAAAGCATACGTGAGCCAGTGCCCAGTATGACGGTACGTGCCCCATGCTGGCAGTCATGTAGACCCGGGCTGTATGGTGGTTTGTAGTGGGTGTGGGGGGACGTGAAAATATCATCAGTGGCTTTGCATGACAGTCGTGCTGCCCCTCGTGATGGGACGTTGGCGAGTACCGATCACATGGTACACTCGGGGGCGGATTGATGTTACACCACTCCCTACCCATCGGGCTCCCATGACTCAGCACTGGCTGCTGCCAGTGGCAGCACTGGCAGCACTAGCACTGGCAGGCAGTGCTGAGCAGTGCTGAGGGCAGGCAACACTGGCAGCAGCCACTGCTGATCCATGCGAGCCCGATGGGTAGGGAGTGGTGGAACATCAATCTGCCCCCCGAGTGTACACGGGTCAGGTCATCGGAGGACCTCCAACTGAAAACAAACATCTGTAGTGTATATCCAACTTCACATTCACTAGAAACATAAGACGGGTCCCCGCAGTGTGGCCCTCCCCTAAGAAAACACAATCCCAGCTCGCGGAAGGGACACCAGCGGGCAGCCAAGCGGCTAATCTTATCCGGAAGTGGAGGGTCGAGAGGACGGAAGGCAGGAACAGAGAGTGACAGGTCAGGGTCAAATGTCATGGCAACTGTGACATGGGTACCTCCATTAGTGGACACTGAACCACAGAACAGATACAGAAAAATGGGGTTCAATGCATTGACGATCGCAAAGTGACACTCAGTTATTCTTGCAATTTTATTGAAAAAGTCATGCATACATACCGTATGGCGGGATATTGCTTGACAACCTGGGGGCTGGCAAATCGAGCAAGTTGCGAGTTTTACTTCACGTCTTCAATAATGACTTTTTGTGAATTTAGCATCAATGTTTAAGGATTGACAAGAGCAGCAGCACACCCTAAGCAGATCTTGTTGTGCAGGGTGACCCCTATCCCCTGTCATCCAATTGGCAATTCTGGATTGAATCACAAAAATGTTTACCTCAAGGTTTAGTGAGCCTATCCAAGCTGGACATCATCCATCCAGTGCAGTGACTTCAACTGGCTGCTGTCGCTGCTCTCACCAAGCTTGCTTTGACCAGCTGGTCCATCCCATCAGTTCAGCATAGCTCTTGAGCATTAGGAGCTTCATTACTTTGAATGCTGGGTCACAAGGAAATCCCAGCTTAGGGTCAGGTGTCCAGTGCCCTCTCTTGCAAGTTGAGCATCAAGATCACTTGAATTCAATTCAGATTGAGATTAGCAGATGAGACGATTAAAAAGGGGGCCTGTGCAAAACATTCTTTTTAGTGTAGGATGTTTCTTTGTCCATTTGTTCATTTTAAACACCCCTGCAAACTTTATAAAACAAGCATTTATAAAGTATAACTGATTCAGCTTGAACTTACCTGAAACGTAGAATGCCGCCCCTGGCATGGTGACTATCTTGATCTGATCTTGAAGTTGAAAGAGAGTTGGATCTCGAAGAGACTGGAAGACTTGATAGTGAAGCTAGAAACTCCTACAAAGTCACGGGCACCTATCAGTACTGATAGTACTTGATAGATATGAGTCAATAGTGGTCAATAGATATGAACCTTGTGATGATAGTCCACTCTGACTCAAGCACTGGGTATCTGGGTAACGTTCAGCTCCAAAGATAGCAAAATCACAAGCCAGAAACACAACAAACTATGAATTAGGAATGTTCGGAGAATCCCTAGTTCAAATTAACCAAAAAAACTCGTAAATTCGCTTTGGAAATTCACACACAATAGAAATCAAGGCCGTAACAGGCCCATGTCGTCCCCTATCTCTCTGCGTGTCCACTAACACGAATGACGTCACGCATGTGGGCGGAGCTATGGGCGGAGCCTAACGCACGCGGCAGTCCAAGCCGCCATATTTGAATTTATATTTTAATAGAATCTTGCCGATATTTTGGGTGAAGTCAATTTATATGGATAGCTTGGTGACAGTTTAGCTATACGAATAATAATTTATTATGGATGTGCGTATATTCAGCTTGGAATCGCACTTAAAGTTCCGCACCGCATAGATTCGAACTCGGGACCTTTGGAATACTGCGCGGGCACGCTAACCACTACACTATCGCGACCGCGCGGCGGCCGGCGGCAGGGAGGCTGCGGAGACATGGGGGACATTTTACGCTTTTGTGAAAAAAGCAAATGATTTAGCGAAAAACACGTAATAGATAACTTGCAGAAAATTGTCTGCTCTTTCCGATAAGATACTTAGGTTTGATATATCTTGTGCAGACTTCATTCTACAGTGCTTCGAAAATCGCTCATTTACATGGGGATTGAACGGGGCTTCGAGACTTGACTCCAAATGACGTCACGAGCTGACGTCACGAAAAGGTAGAATCGCCGGACGACCCTACCTGGTATATAGGGCCTTGGGCCGTAATAGAAATTAGGCCGCGTCACAATTGTCGCTATCGCCTCAAGACAGGCGGACATCTTTAGATTCTCACGCCACCTATTGGGCATTTTGTCTACTGCTACATCTCGCGACGCCGGAAGAGTACACTACCAGGGCCTGAGAGCACAGGTGCGTCAGGTCCAGTCGGCAGTCACTCGATGATCATCACTGGTAAATCCAATTTTGGAAAACCATGAGGTCCTAAAACAATCGCTTGTGGCATGGCGCGCATATTATGGCATATACTTCGAAAAATCTACTTTAAATAGTCGCATTTCCCATAAGACGACGTCTTGCAACTGTCCCTCCAATCTCCAGATGCCACGGCCATCACAGATCCTTTGGCGAATTTCTAAATCTGCTGCTTGCATACAGATATTGCGCGACCGCTGCCACAGCAGCACATTCGGCCCCGGTCTGACCGGCAACAGTAGATTCGCGAATATCAATCTGCTGCTAGATTGACGGACAAAGTCAAGCCAAGCTGTTATTCCTATTCACCAGTATCCCTGATAGTGATATTCACACTCGCAACATAAAAACTGGGAAAACTGTATTTTCTGGCGCGATAGCTGGCTCGCCAGCGGCCAACTGAGACAGTGCCGGCCTGGCCGCCGGGGTACAAACACAACGAAACAAGCACACTCTCGCTCCGTCCGAGAAACAACAGAGACACAAACAGTCGAGATCAGCGGGCCGCTGACAGGCCGGTCAGCGTCCGGTCAGCCGCCGTCAGCGCCACCATATAGATTAATAAAACAGCAAAGGCTCGAGTGGGACACATCGGACGAGGACATGGCGTCAGTATGTTGCCATGGCAACCGCCGGCGCAGACTGGCGTGTCTGAACGCGAGGAAAATTAACAACGGATCGCTTCACGGCCGCAGACATATTTGTCACAACAATGCATGGTACACACATATTACGGCATCGAAAATCGTCATCGTTTTTGGGTTAAAGCCACCGCATCAATAAACATTCCATTCCACAGATAACTGTATGGCGCATGCTTCCCAACATGTTATCAATGCAAGCCTGGTGGCAATCATCAGCGAACACCATTTTGAACCATTGACTGGGCAGCCATGCAGCAGCCATTCTGCGTCTACTTTGTCGCCGATCCGTCACACTCGTCACCGCGACCAGCGCGGTGAGTGGCTGCTTCCACCAATATATACACATAGACCACATAATGCATACAACTCAGGGAGCCAGCCTGACCTCGACAATCACAGGGAGACAGAGGCGGGTGCGTCTGTGGGGGCGGGACGGTGAGACCCCCGGTACCACGACATATCCTGGGGAGTCACCCACCCAGCAGTGGACACAACCTGAGGACACCGGCCGGCGGAGACAGAGGGGTGGGAGGGCGGGCAGAGGGACGGGAGGAGCGGCCGAGTACCCCACGCCGCGGAGAGGGATACCCCGCGAGCCCCAGATGCCATCCGAATCACTGGCTGCCCATGGTCGTACTATCAAAGCACATGTCTCAATGCAGACTGGATGTAAGCGACCGTGGCATTGCGTGACCAGCACAGGTAATAGTACACACACATAAGGGGTAAACACATATTCAGGTGTTAATACACTCATATAATGTGTACATAGCACTACACAGTCACATTCAAGCACGCATAGGTATTTTTTCTTCCAAACGCGCACACATGCAGAGATGCCAGCATTCAGTTATGCAGCACGTGTCATTGCGACGCCCAGCTCTTTCACTCGCAGACTCGCTCACACCGGGTTGAACGCGATAACACTGGCCACGGCGGTCGCTCCGCGGCTCCATTGAACACAGGTTGGCTCGGAGCACAGCGCCGATCGAGGCGCATGCCCCCCCCCCCCCTCTGGTGGGACGTCCCCGCCCATCGCGTCACTCCCGATCACAATCACTCACATTTTGGTTCGCCTGATCTGTCTGAAACTCGACAAAGTCGTCGAACAGCGACGGCCACGCTTCTGTGTCATCATAGTCCGCCAGGTCGGGCCTTACCGCCTCCACTAGACTGAGGAACATGGACCACGTGTCGGCGGGGATGCCGCGGATCTGCGCGTGCTTCTCGAGGTAGCGCAGCCACGGCTCCAGCAGGGCCGGTTCACTTTGTGAGAACACCAGCCGCCACAGACTGATGGCCATCGGCGCCGGCAGGATCCGCTGGCCGAGCTCCGCGTCTAGACCGAACCGGAACGTGAAGTGGTACAAGTCCTTGAATTTGACCGGATCAGCGGCTACCTCGGCGGCCACCTGCGGTAGGCGCGCCTGCAGCGCTCTGATACTGTCCACTTTCAGCGAGCGGCAGCCGCCGACGAACTCGGCCCGGCTGAACCGGCACATGGTTTGCGCGTTCAGCCGCCACGCCAGCAACAGCACCCGAAACTCGTCCGGGCGCAGCTCGAGATCGGCACAGAGCCGCTCCACGCCGTCCTCGAGGATAGCGTCCTCGGCCGGGTCCCGATACACCTCGAACAGCGCCGCCAGCCGCGCGTCCGATACGTCCCGGGAGCCGGAGCGACGCGCCTCCGGACCGCCGCGCTTGGTGGTGACGCGGGGGAAGCTCCACTTGTCCGAGCGGATGGACTCCGAGGAGAGGACGGCGGTCGGCCGCTGGGCGGTGGAGGGAGGCGGCGGGGGCGGCGGCGGTGGTGGAGGAGCGCAGACTCCAGCGGTGATCGTCTCCAGCGAGATGGGTGCTGTGACGGGAGCCGAAACCTGAGGGTCTGTGGTAGGGAGAGGGAGGTTAGAGTGTCTGTAACGCGTGATGGAGGGCTAAGAACAGTTCTAATCTAACCGTGAGGTCTTGGTGGGATGATCAGCTGATGTAGAGCTGACCGACTAATGGCTAGTCAATAGTTCAAACAGGGTTGGCATTTTTGCCGGCAAAAACTAGTTTTTGCCATTTGCCGGTTTAAACCGGTTTTAACCGGCATAAAGTGGCAAAAACTGGCAAAAACTAAAACAGTCAAAACGCTATGCCTCTACATGCGTTTGAGCAGGACACGTTTTAAGTAGGATTCAGTCAATACAATATGCTTTCAAACAGAAGTGGTATCTTGACCATTTTAGTGTTAAATAGTTCCGTGAGTCCTCTATAATTAACCAATAAGGCGCCTTTTTGGTGAGACAAATGAGAAAGTGCGCCGGTGGGCGGCGAGTATTGAAGAAGTGGGAAAGGGCATCTGCCACTGACTTGTGCACCGGACCCTACGAACCGGTTCCTAACAGTGTCAATGCCAAATTTGTGCTTAGTCGACGTAGCCGTTCTCCCAATCTGGAAGCGTCACCCCGCACGTGCGCATGTGCAAAATGGACCCCGACCGACTATGCACGACACCCTACTAATCAATCCCTAACGGTGTCCCAATTTGAGCGCAATCGACCCAGCCATTCTCGAGGTCTGGTCGGAAACGACTCCTGCATATGCTCATGTGCAGAAGCACACCAACAGCGATGCATGAAAGTGCACTTCCTGGTGGACATCTATTGACTACCGACAGACATTTTAAAGGTAGTGTGCCACCTTTGAAAGATTTCCCATTTTATTTTTCCTAGGATAAGAAGCTTCTGTTTTCACCTAATATCACAAAAAAAAAATCAAAAATGGGCCTGGAATAGTGTCCTTTTCGCCTAAAAGTTTATCGGTTTTTCGATATGTATAACAACTGTAGTGGGCTGACCTGCAAACAGGCGTCGGCAACAATCGCGAATGCGGCGCACATGTGACAATAAGCAAAGGTCATTATAGAGTTACGACGTACGGGAATGAGTTATCAGCTGTCTAATCGTAGACAACACAATGTCGAGCCTTAAACTGTAAGCCTGTATTGGTATTGTTTCTTTTATTTGGCTGTCGAACATTATTTATGGTTTGAAATATGATTTTATGTAAAATAATTGATATGAAGAAGCCGTCTCTTAAGTTATGACCCCATTTCACCACACGCAAGTGGCAGAAATGACAATGATCAGCTGACGCATTTTTCTTGGCCGAAGTCAGAGCGCGCGGCCCGACGCACCACCACCGCACCACAAAGTATGAGCAGAAGCCGCGCCCAAAGCCAGGGCCCCGGTAACGTGAGGTAGCCGAGTCGGGGCAGCGTGCGCTGACCCAAGCCGAGGCCGCAGCTTTGGGCGCGGTCTACCGCATCCCCGCGGGCAGCCCCGGGCTATCACATGACACCGGGAGGACGCGCGGCCCCGGCTTGGGTCAGCGCACGCTGCCCCGACTCGGCTACCTCACGTTACCGGGGCCCTGGCTTTGGGCGCGGTCTACCGCACCACCTAACAGGCGTGTTCGAAACCGCAGATGATGATGAACGGGTTTATCGAAACTTGATTGGATGAGCATATCGGTAAAAGCGATTTCAGTGTGTGCATTTATTGTTCATAGTGGTGTGAAATGTGGTTGGGGTACGACCGACAACCCGTCGGGGCGAATTTCGCACTGGGGTACTCAAAATTTGAAGAATTTAAGACGTTTCCATGAGTTTTGAAGGTATGGATAAGTTCTAAAAATCCGGTTCTCCTTATCTGGGCCATTAACTCCATACGGTCCAGGAAAGCTGGCACACTACCTTTAAGCAGCGGTAAACTAGCGAGACAATGCTTACTGGGTCCCAATGACAGACATGACTTTGTATATTTCAACCGATTGCTTTTTAGGCAAGCAACGCAGTTTTGGCCACTTGAGTTTTTGCCAGTTTCTGCCAGTTTTTGCCACCATGGTTTCTGCCAGCCGGCTTAAACCGGTTAAAACCACTGGCAAAAACCAGTTTTTGCCACCCTCTGCCAACCCTGAGTTCAAAGTTTCACGGGTTTGAAAAGGAAGCCTCATTATGAGAGAAAATTCGACATTTCATTGATGATTTGCTCTGTGCTCACGACTTGCTCGTCCAAAATATAAAGAGGCATGCGAGATAAACGACGCTACTAACCCGGACATTGATTAAGACGGACACACATGGGCACAAGTACAAAACAATGGTGAGAAACATGCAAACCTAGTTAGTTCAGGTTGCTCGCATTAAAACACAAATAAAAACAACTATCTTCACCACTGATAAAAATGCATCATTATCCACCATTTCAGCCCCGAGTTAGACCACCCAGTTGCCACTGGTTGAGTCTGCAGTTTTTACTCACCAGTGATGGGGACGCCATCATATTTGTGTTTGGAGGAGCCGGGCCGGCCATGCTCCTCGTCTTCTCGACAGGAGAAACATTGGCCCATGGCCGCGGCGACGGCCGCCGCACCTCTGCCGCAGGACAGACGTCACGTCAGCACACATCGACACTGGACATGGCAACCGGATAAAAATCGTCCTTACAAATACCAGAGCAATGTAATATGGATAAGGTGTTTTTATATCCCTCGCCCGTATCGGCGTTTTCAAGGGCGGTAGCGTATACGGGGAGGGGAGGTTCGATCGCACGGTCCCTCCCAGTCAGCCCCTCATGGAGATGGAGCATCGTGGAAAACAACGAGCGCTTTGCCCGCGACAAGAAGGAACCGATGTGGCCAATGTTAGGGTCCTAGGTACTTGGTTATCCTAGGTCAGGTCATTGGCTGAAATGTTGGGAAAATAGGGACCTGTTAGAACAGGTCTTGTACCCCAGGGGCTTTCCATGTGGAGGTTTTTTTAATGCTTATTTCGAATTTTGTTTTTTATGGATGATCTATTCATGAAATTGGATTGGGCCAGGTAAGTTCAGGTCAGGTCAGTCATTTGGCATCCCACCAGCAATCTATAAAATGTGTTAACTGTCACTAACAGCTCCACAGCATGCTGCATTGCCACTGAAACTAGCTATCAAATGCTCAAATGAGTGTTCTAAACCAGCTCCACAGGCTAGTCCTAAAGTTGTTCAACTCAGGAGTCAAAATCTCATGTCAATAGCCTTGATCACTGACCAGGGCCCAATCTTACCAAATGCCGTGAATGTGCATTCACAGCATTTGGTAACATTCATAACTATTCCACAATCATTAATTCATTCATTCAGGCAACATTCTTAATCATTCACACCTTGAAGCTTATTCGACCAGATAAGCTGGACGTAAATAAAAATAAAACCGTTTATATTATTACCAGTAACTCCGGCCAGTGCTGCCATATCCTATTCACGGCATTGGTAAGATTGGGCCCAGATGTTAAATGTCATTTATGATGGGGACATGAATTTTGAGGATACAGGATAGGGGTGAAATTGATGAACTTGAGGGTACTAAAAAATGTTTTGTGGCAATCTACTGTTTATTACTCAAATTAATTTATTCAAGGAATCTGAGAATGTTCATCTGAAACCTGAACAGTGTGATTTTGTTCCATTTTTCAGAATTTTGGGTGGGAAATCAAACCTTAGGGGAAAAATATTTTCATCCCCAGAAAATCAGAAAAAATAGCAATCTTTGAAAACAATGTTCCATGCATCTGAACAACCAAGCTTCATGATAGTTCATGCATTCATATCTTTTATTTTAGATTATTTGAAGATCCTGACATGATACTAGACATAGGTATAATAATATAGGTATTTAATTTACTTCCTTCTTATCCAAGAATTTTTATCTCTTCAGGAGCACACCAAACCAAAATCAAATTCTAGAAAATTGGTTGAAACTAAGCACATTTGAGGTATTTCGCTGGTTGTGTGAACCCACTAAGAATACCTACCTATCAATGTTCAAAATGTGATATAGGTACAGCTTATTTCTCATTTCTGAATTAGATTGTTTTGCGTGTCCTCAGTTTGATTTCAGTTTCCCAGCTATCTGAAATTCACATCACTAATTGGCACTGATTATAGGACCTTGCTGCATCACAGGGTCAGGGCCTGAGTCAGTCAGGGAGAACAACAAATGTTTGTCATAGGTACCAGAGCAGAGGTTATGACACAAAAGACCACACAAAACTGAAACAGCATGGTAAAGGCTGCAGCCACAATAACTTCACAAAGTGGCCACAGGTTGTTACAAGCACATGCTTGCATGTTTCATGACAGTGGCAGCATGAATTCGGGAATCGACAATGCCCATCAAACGGCAATGGATTTTAGAATATCACAGTCAAGCTGCTGTTTATTTGACAGTTACGTGGATGCGAGCACATTGGCATCCCATTCAATCTCTGCTACAGGTATCTGCCAGCATTCCTGGCCAAGGTAAGGGTTACTGGTTGAGAAACAATGTTTTATTCTTAAGCTTTAATATATCTGGTTATCAGGCTTGAATTTGATTGAGCCATCAAAGCTTTGGAAGAAGGTCATTTAACATTTAACTCCCGCATATCATCAGCAATGCATGATAAGAAGTAAGAACCCGCTTCCCAGCTCGAAAATACAATAAAAATAGCACAAAATTACTAAATCGAGCAAGCAGGAGTACAAAGACAAAATGAGACAATCATGGCGCAGAACAACAGGCTCCTTTTGACACCTCTCTTCAGCAAACGATGAAAGCGTGACACTACCAAACACCTAAAACGATTCCACTTACACTTACTACAGAGAAATGCCAAGCGTGAAGGCAGGCATAATGATAATTTGACGCGCAATTATACTCCAGAACCCAAGGCCATCTATAGATGGCCAGAACCTCCCTTGCCCCCTTGCCCCACAACACAGAATTCTATTTCTATGGAAGCATTTTCCATATGGTAGCTCCAAAAGGGTAAAGGATTTTTGTGAAGGAATTTCTGATTGCCTATAAATACATTAGCCTGCGAGGCCCAAAAGTTCACGTAAGATGGCAGGCGCCAGGCAGCATATCAATAAACCAAAAGATTCCCAGAAGATACAGAAGTGAAAAAATGTCCTTCTTCTGGCCCTGCTCACAATACTCATCTTGCACGTTAGGCCGCTGGGTGGCTGGTTGGGCGGGCTGGGTGGGGAGTAGTACAGGAATCTTGGGCTGGCTGGGTGGCTACCTCATTTGGAAACCCATTCAAACGGAATTGAATTGGCTCCGTGCTCGGTCCCGTCGCTCAGACGTGAACTATCCAGTGGTCCGCACTCTGCGGGCCCTTACCTTCTCATCCCGCGGCAATAAACGGTCTCACTAGATTGAACAGGCTATACCCAGAAACACGTTGTCCGTAGGATTGAGCCGAGGATCGCTTGCAGAGTCACATCGGCAACCACGTATGAATCGAACTGGAGATAAAGAATGATACCATCCAATAGAATACGGTATGTCAAACGGTCGTACGTTTGCGAAGATGTAAGCCTTATAAGTGTTGCATGCAGCTGAGCCGAGCCCCGGCAAGGTCGGGCCGATTCTTGTTTCTCTCGACTAACGAGTTGAGCGCTTGTAGGATGTTATTTAGTTACCGTATCATAGAAAGCCGAATGGATATTGGGTACGCGGCCTACGTAGTATAGGTACAGCCCACCGCTAAAGTAATGTAGGGTTTTACCAATCGGTTGGCTTTGACTGGCGATTGTTTAATGCGGAGTGATCGAAAAGAAGATGTCAATAGCTAAAGTTGCAGCTGCAAGGGTGACGATATCACGATACATATAAGCTACCTACATTCAAAGTTTCATTGTAGTCTGGCTAATCGTTCCTAAGCTTCAGAAGCAGAAAATACCCATGACTGAAACCGCACATTACATGTACTTCTGCTGTGGACTGTACCTAGTACAACGATAGATACCTACACTGCACAAAATAGTTGCATTTACTTTCTCGACAGTAGATGCTCAATAGATTATGGCATGCCCACACATAGCTACAAATCCGAAACTGACCTAATCATCTGCGTTCGCCGTTTAATTCGCTTCGTTTCCAGAATGGGTGTGGTCACTTGTTTCCCATGTTCTGATAACCTTGGACTGGATGGTGTTTAGCTATTACCAAGTCAAATTGAATTAGGTTCTATCCAAAACGGTTGGTTGGCTAACATCGAAAATTTGCTGTCATTGGGCCAGAGTTATTGTAGGGCGGCAGCATATTTATATCGCCAGTGTGGCGTTAATCCTACACTAAGCTGCATTGGGTCAAACCTGCACAACATAACGTTACTCCAACGTAACATCAAAACAAAAACGTTACGTTACTCTGCCTGCTGAACCTTTCCGTTGAGGGGAAACGTCACAATCGCTTATTTCTCCCCTCTGATATAGGTGTAATGTAAAGACAGAGAGCCCCTTATAACCCTCTCCTATCATCCTGCTTCCTTTAGTGCATTACAAACACATGTACCTATATAAGAATGGCTCTGCCACAGGGTATCCTTGATTATGTAGATGAGTGTACGTACGACTAAATAAACCAGACCAATAGGTAAATGAGCTAAGCGACCCTTGTTTCTCGCACGGTATGAAACACCTACGCAGCAGCTCGGTGCAGCAAGAGGTTAATGAACACTGGTTTTAATCCATATTTATGCGGGGCCGTTAAATAAACATTCTCCCAGTCCTAAAAACAGACGCATAAAAACCGACGGTAAACCTGATATAGAGAGGGACGATGGAACAGGATAACATCTCGGCCTCTCCTGACCGGCGTTCTGATTGGCTGAGGTTGTAGCCAATCAGCGGAGGACTAACAGAGGGACAGGGAGGGGGGGACCGGACCGGGGAATTCCAGGTGAATCGCTGGAAGTGATCTGAGCTGGGAAGGCGGGGTGTATTTAGAGCAGTATAAAGTGGTGTGAGGTATATAGGACCGGTATAGTCCAAACGTCCGCTGTTCGTGATCGCTCTAGCTGCTGGATTCGGTAAGTCCACGCAGGTGCGCGAGTAAATTTCATGCGTTTTTTTTTTCAATTAATTAATAATATATTCTATGCTTTTAGTGATTTAATCTCGTGTAGTTAGGGCAGGCAAGTAATATCTCAACTGTAATTTCCGATACCGAAAAATTCGCTCTTTTTTGTCTTTTTGTCACATTTGAGCCATGCATCCGTCTAAAGTAATGAATGTGTTCACTGTTCAGCAAGTCTCATTCGAGTCATTCACCTGTTTCAAACGATCCACACATTCACCTGAGTCTCAACTGATTCCCCTCCGCCACAGCCATGCGTTCGCCCTGTCTGCTGCTCCTGCTGTGCTCTGCGGCGCTCGGTACACCGCAGCGTACCGTACCGCGCTGGACGGTACGCTCCTCTTCCGCCGGTCAGGGCCTCGGCTAACATGTTAACTACTGGGGCAAGTGCCCCAGTAGAGTCAAGGAATGCCCCAGTAGTGGTCAGGTTTTGCCCAACCTCCACAAAATGAGTATATCTCAATATTAACGTAGGTACATTCTTTCACTCGGGAGCAGTTGAAGACGTTTGTGGCAAGAAATCAGGGGCGGAGGAAAAGGGGGTGCATGGTGTGCAGCTGCACTCTCAGTTTTCATAAGAAAACATAGGCGTGCATTGGCAAGCATATCTTTTTGCATCCCCATAATCCAGAAGCTGCCCTTCGTTCGAAAGAGCGTCAAAAATAATGAGGAAAGTACTTCGGCGACTTTTTTGGTCAGGTCAAAGTTCATGTCCTGGGGGTCATTGAAGACCAAATTTCGCCGATTTTCAGGTCGAATATCGACAATTTGCAAGATGCCGGATCATAACTCGGGAACCAACAGAGCTATAGCGCCGCGGAGAAGCGCATTTGATAGCCATATTAGTGTTCTTTCTGAGTATTTCTCTCAGATTTGACTAACGTCAACGGTTTTCCCTGCAGGGGGCAAACATTTCCAAAAAAGACGATTTTTCGGGAACGGTTTTTCCTGCAATAACTTTTGACTCAAGCCTTGCACGAGCTTTCTTTTACCGACATCGTGTTAACTTCTCGTCAAGACGCATCAAATGAACTCTAATTTTACATGAAAAGACAACTTGAAAATTTGTCCTCAGGTAAAGTTCATGATCTAACCAGAAATTGCCATGTTGCATATCAGTGGATCCGTATCGTTGAGATGAACACATAGGGCGTTTTCATCGCTCTAGCATGCCTCTTTCAAAAGTTAGTCGCGAAAAACTGTTAGATACCATTCGTGACCTGAGATGACCTCAAGGGTATAAACAGGGGTCACGGGTGCCATTTTCATGTTCAGTGTGTCAAACCTACTTGTAATTCAGTGTTTGAGACTTGAGAGTGTTTAGAATGACTTTCGTCCAAAGGTGGTTTAAAATTGTCTCCCATTGACTTAAATACCTAGAGAGGTCGCAAAATTGACTGGTCACCAATATGAAAATTAATTCCGAGATAAAAATTGTGTACATGCTCTTGCTGTTATCGATCGCTGAAAGGGTCTAAGCGATCGGTCACTCGGTGTAGCTATGGCATATACCGAAACATTTTATGAGGAGTGACCTGGCCTTGAATGACCTTGGCCTAAAATTTTTACATGTGTAGGATTGGTTGATGATAAGACTTGTATTGACCTGGCCTTGAATGACCTTGGTCTGACATTTTTACAACATGTGTAGAATTGGTTGATGATAAGGTGTGCCGAAAACGGTGGCGCTCCATGCCGCCGTTTTTGAGATATTCGCGAAAAACAGCAATGAGAGGGGATGTTCAAACACCCCCTCCCCCAGCAGGGCGCGGGCTTACACACTTTTGCCCCAGTAGTCAAAATTCCTTAGCCGAGGCCCTGCCGCCGGTACACCGGGGTACCGCACCGGTACACGGCTGGGAGTACGCAGCGGGTTCAACCGCGTCGGCTCCGCGCCCGGAGCAGTGACGTCCTTCAGTTCGTTCAGTGGGGTGAGTGGTCGACGGGGGGTTATTTTACAATTTTGAAGTCAGGCAGGCTGTGGGCGAGGGTTAACGTCGGATATGTAGTGCCGTTAGTTGTGCTGCAACACAGTGTGCACTATGCAGAGTGCTGATGATTTATTTCTAAAGGTGTTGTTTCCGCTTCAAGGTGATGATAATGAATGATAATGAAGTTTATTGATCAGGTTGCTATAAAAAATGTGTTCGTGATTGGTAGGGCACAGACACAACCCTTAAAACGAGGCCAGTCTCAGGCCACGCTCTAAAAATAAAAACTATCAGGCAGAGCTATTAAATGAATATTATAATAACCTAGTTCGCTAATCGGCTGTCCTTTTATTAGGTTGCATTATGAAGTCTGTTTGTACGTTTTCACTTAAGGTAGTGTCCCTCACTCACCCCATCCACGCTGCACAGGTATTGCTAAATCGTATAATCGTTCCATCTAAAATGCTGCTAACCGAAATCACACCTCTTTTCGCAGGGATCTAACAGCGGTTTCAACACGTTCAACAATGGAAATCCACTAGGAGGCTTCTTCAACACCCAGCTGCAGAACATCCAAAACTCCTTCTCTCAAGGATCCTCTTTCAGCTCCAGCAGCTCCTCGTTCCCCTCTCGCGGTTCCTCGTTCCCCTCTCGCGGCTCGTCGGCTGTCTCTCGCCCCTCTCGTCTCTCGAACTCAGAAGATTCTGACAGTTCCGACGATTGAGCACCGGCTGCATATGTACAACTGTCGCAGGTCCTCGGGAAAGGAGATTCGAAAAGTTCTCAATGAGACTGTTCCTGAGGGAGCCGAGCGTTTTGACTTGCTATGTGGCGTTAGTGGGGGCATGACGATTAAATCGTTGAAAATAATTAAAATTATGCTCATCACTCGTAGAGGTGCTGCTGAAAACCAATGTGCTATAGATTTCGTCATTAGTTGTCATTGCATCGTGCCCACGACTCAAGGAGAAATATGTGTACCAATGACAATAAACTGGTTTCATCTTGATAGCGTGATAATGAATAATAATATGTTGGACAATAAAAGTATACTTGAACGTGAATCAGCGTTTTATGACATATAACCGTATTTTGTTAACGGCTCCGGCCTTCGGGTCAAGGTTAGGTCAGAACCTCTCAGGTCACGAGGCTGGTCAAAGTGAGGTAATGTCGGCTGTCGCATATCATCCGATCCGGCAGGTCTTGCCGAGTCCATTGGGCTGACCCGCTATCTCAAATTAATTTGAGTTATTGACAGATGCTAACATGACTCTATCGGCGTCATGAATTACAGGACGCAAGGTCAGCAATACAAAACTTAACTAAGATAGGCGATGATTACGGAGCGAGCGAAGCGAGCGTAGTCTTTCCTTAGATTAACGGAAATTTCTGAGTATGAGCGGCCGGCCGGCCGGCCGGCCGTGGTCACGCTTTTGCGAGGCTTATATCTCAGCAACCACTTGACCGATTTACACGCGGTAATTTTTGTAGGGTAGCTTCATTCCTTCTACCAAGTATTGGACTATTCCCGATGCATGTGGGTGACCCCTTATGCACGTGCCACGTGCAAAACGAAGATGTGTCACTTTTGTAATTGTTGCAATATCTCGGTAACTACTTGGCCGATTGCGCTGAAAGTTGGCATGTAGGTAGGCACCCACTAGGCACTGCATATACATGTGCCAGAGTTGGGGTGCTGCTGCACGTGCGCACGTGCAGGGGTCGTTTCCAGATCTCGAGAACGGCTGGACCGATTGCGCTCAAATTTGGTACACGGTTAGGGACCGGTTAGTAGGGTGCCGTGCACAAGTCAGTTGGGACCCATTTTGCACGTGCGCACGTGCAGGGTGCCGCTTCCAGATCTCGAGAACGGCTGGGCCGATTGTGCCCAAATTTGGCAAATCGCTAGAGACCAGTTAGTAGGGTGCCGTGCACAAGTCAGTTGGAGGTACCCCCTCGCAATTTCGCACGTGCAAGGCCCACCCTCTCGCTCGCTCCGTTAGTCGCCCCAAAAGGCGTTATACTGGTAATAAGTTGTTTACTAGACGAAATTTGATCTTCGATGACCTCCGCTCCGGTGGCGCTACCATTGATCTGACCCAAAAAATGTCCAAAGTACTTCCCCTATGATTTCTGACGCTTTTTCGAATGCCACTTACCACATGTCGCTACGTGGCCAAGCAGCCGAGTAAGACGGCTACGTTCAAGCCTCCCCCAGTGTGGGTGGCACCGAGCACCGGCCCGTGGACGAAGCGAGCTTCACGGTACCTAGGAAGATAAAACAAACAAACAAAAACATCGATAGGTAGTTAAGCATGCCTCTTTACTTTTTTATGCATTCATTTATTTACTTGAAGGGACAAACATAATATTTTTTATTCACGAGAGCTTGAGGTTAGTCTCACTCCCAGCAGCATTCCCACCGTCGGGGACTGCCAAAGGACGGACCGACCTTGAGTGACCTCCGCACCGGCCGTTCCCCCTCCCCCAGTGACCTTGGAAAGGGCAGCATGACGTCATAGACCTGAAGTGACGTCCCGCTCGTCTAATTGGAGAGATACGAAGAACCGGTACAGGGCGGGGCAGTGGTTCGAACTGTTCACTTCCATGGAAGTGGAGCCTCCTCGTGTAGGTACACGTATGTGGGCTGATAACACCAGGTAGTAAAGACTAGGGTGACCCGCCTGCTCCGCAAGCGAGGAGGGGTTATTTTGGACCTGTGGGTGTTGGGTTGGTTCTATGTTAAACGGTTAGTATACACTTCGCTCGATTCGTTTTCGACGGAACAAACATTTTTGTTATGAAAAAAGACGCATGTCACTGAGGTGCCCGTATCGGATTATCATACGTTCTACTTTGGAAGGATTCAAAAACTGACAGCAATGTAATTGAAATTTGAAAGTTGTGGGTCTCAGGTTAAATAGGTGCGTGTTCGGAGGAAAGGAAATTACCCACAATGAAAGAACAAAATAAACAGCGAAACGATGGTTAGATATGGGTTAAAACTGGGAGAAAAACGTGAGAAATAAAACTAGGAACTCGTCGAAATACTCAGCCTCTCTGACACTCTGCGTACGGACACTAAACTTATATTTTAACTGAGAGCACGTGCCAAAAACCATAGAGATCAAAAACGAACAGGAAGTAAACGGGGGCGGAACTACACAGCCAAAAATTAAAACACTTTTTTGCATAATCAAAAACGAATGGGGTATACGGAAACGGCGAAAAGTCAATCTAGAAATTACAACAAATTAAAGCAAGGAGAAATATGAAATACGGTTGAAATCTATAAAACAGAAGTGACGATAATAACGAATTTACGATAATATAAAAGAGGAAAACAAACGTTCTTGATAAAATAGTAAACATAGCGCGCGGCGGCGATCGGCGGCGCAAAGGCAGGCTGGCCGGAGGGCACGCCGCAGCTAAATTACTGGCGCTAGCGCGCCACACTGCTCCCCCTCTTAGTCGCGGAGCGCATCACTTACATCACAATTCACAAAAGGGGGCCTGCGCGGTGGTCACCAGTGACCCGGCGGCCGGGAGCGGCGCGACGGCGAGCGGATCGGCGTCCGGTGGCGGCGGTCGCCAGGGACCCGGCCGCCGGGTGTAGCACGGCGGCGAGAGGCTCGACGGCGAGCGGCTCGGCGTCCGGTGGCGGCGCGGTGACCAGCAGCTCGTCGGTCCGGGTCGGTGCGGGCAGCACCGAGTCCAGGTAGTGTCGTTTGCAGGTGTGTTGTAGAGTTGGTACAGGCGGCAGTCATCTTGGGCTGGCACGTTGGAGGCGAGCTGCCGGTGTCGATGTGGTGGCTGGCAAGCATTGGGCAGGCGTCGCAGGTCTCCCCAGGCTGGAACTGCTCCAAGATGGAGGGGTCGCTGGCACAGGAGAGCCTGGACTGGAGGTGGCTGGTCAGGACTGGTTGACCAGGAGCGCACCTGGTCTAGTCAATCAGCAGAGCTCCTGCCAGGTGCGGCTTGACAGAGGCCCCAGGAGGGGCGGCGGCGTCCTGCGCGGCAGGGTCGTCATCCTGTGCAGCAGGGTCGTGTCGGCTTATTGCTGGTCGCCTCTCTCGTCCTGCTGCTGGTGCTGGTTGACGGCGGGGGGCTGCTCAGCGGAAATGCGAGACAGCTGGGTTTGTCAGGCTGCACACGGGTGCGAAGACAGCACCAACAGCAGAAGGCAGGGCCAGGGACTCAGCCACAAGCACATCGTATGTGTCAGAGTGAGGCATGACGAGTAGGTAGGCAATGTCAAGGTTACCAACAAAAAGCACAGAAAATGACAACAAAAGCACAGGATATATCAACAGGTTAAACTCATCACTTCACATCACGTCGGGGTCACCAGAATGTGGGTCTCAGGTTAAATAGGTGCGTGTTCGGAGGAAAGGAAATTACCCACAATGAAAGAACAAAATAAACAGCGAAACGATGGTTAGATATGGGTTAAAACTGGGAGAAAAACGTGAGAAATAAAACTAGGAACTCGTCGAAATACTCAGCCTCTCTGACACTCTGCGTACGGACACTAAACTTATATTTTAACTGAGAGCACGTGCCAAAAACCATAGAGATCAAAAACGAACAGGAAGTAAACGGGGGCGGAACTACACAGCCAAAAATTAAAACACTTTTTTGCATAATCAAAAACGAATGGGGTATACGGAAACGGCGAAAAGTCAATCTAGAAATTACAACAAATTAAAGCAAGGAGAAATATGAAATACGGTTGAAATCTATAAAACAGAAGTGACGATAATAACGAATTTACGATAATATAAAAGAGGAAAACAAACGTTCTTGATAAAATAGTAAACATAGCGCGCGGCGGCGATCGGCGGCGCAAAGGCAGGCTGGCCGGAGGGCACGCCGCAGCTAAATTACTGGCGCTAGCGCGCCACAAAGTCATCGAAGAATTTCGCTAAAATATATCTTGCAATTGTTTGGAGCATGCATATTTTCAATGATGCTGAACTATTGATCATGCAAAAATGATGAGTGAGCCCAGGCGGTAAGCTTCCGTTTCCTGTCAAGCCTGTCCAGGGCCGTAGGTATATATGTCGTAGGCATCGGGTGAAATCCGGCATTTCATGAAATGTCTAGGCATTACATGGAATGCCGGCAAAAACTGAAATCTTCGTAGAAATACGGGCGTTACAGCGAATGTCTGAAAATTTTAGGCTTTTCATGAAGTGCCAGGCGGAGGCCGGGCACTCCCTGAAATATGGTCAAAACCAATTGAGTTCACTCGTTGCCTAGGCATTACATGAAATGCCCGACTGACGGCCGGCACTTTCTGAAACGATTACCGCAGCGAGAACGGACCCCGGACCCCGGGCCCCCGGTTGGATGGGGCCCGGACCTCTGGGAGAACGGGACCGGGCCTCCCGGAGAACGGGCCCAGGCCCCCGGGAGAACTGGCCCGGGCCCACGTGGATGGGTCCGGGCCCCGAAAGAACGGGCCCGGGCCTCCCGGAGAACGGGCCCAGGCCCCCGGGAGAACTGGCCCGGGCCCCCTGGGTGGATGGGGCCCGGGACCCCCGTAGATGGGTGCGGGCCCCCGGGAGAGCGGGCCCCGGGCCCCGGGTGGACGGGGCCCGGACCCCCTGGTGGATGGGGCCCGCGCCCCCGGGAGAAGGGGGCCCGGGCCCCCGGATGGATGAGGCCCGGGCCCCCTGGTGGATGGGCCCCGGAGCCCCGAGTGGACGGGGCCCGGGTCCCCGTGTGGATAGGGCCCGGGCCCCCGGTTGAATGGGGCCCGCTAGGGTGACCCGCTTGCTCCGCAACGCGAATAAGGGGTATTTTCGATCGGTGGGCGTTTGGCTGGTCTCGTGTCCGTGGATTATGTATCACGATCCGTGAAATATCTCGTAGTGTTAGCCCATTTTACACCAATACGATAACGTCTCTCCCCCTCCCGATCGCCGGCGTGTATATGCACACAACCGTCTGCGTACGAAAAGTTTTGTTACAGAGAGTGCCGGTCGTCTTTTGGGCAATCCATGTAATGCCTAGGCAAGGCGTGTACTCAGTTAAAGGGACCCTCCCACCTTCAAAAAAGTTAATGAATTGGCATGAAAGTGATGTCGCTCGGTTCAGAAAGAGCAAAAACGAATATGTACCAAATTTCATCGAAAAATATTCACCGGTTTTCAAGATATTAGACTTTTACTTTTGTTTACTTTTTGGGATCTCCGCTGTTCCTAGCGACTTTATTTGAAAGTGCGGCATTTGTTGCGCGCAAAGCAGCATATACCACCGCGTGCTACCAAACGTTTGAGTAAAAGATTTAAAATCGTTAGATCTCCGCTGACGTCACAAATTCTAAGGGGGCATACCAATGCATTAGCCCCTTAGAATCCGAAAACTGCAAGTTTGAAATTCGATATCTCCGAATTAAAGCATTTTTCGATGTTGTGAGTGCCCAAACCGGCATTTTCAGGCCATGGCCACCAATTTGGCTATCTCAACTCAAATCTAATGTTAAGGTGGGAGGGTCCCTTTAATTTTGACCATATTTCAGGGAGTGCCTGGCCTCCGCCTGGCATTTCATGAAATGACTAAAATTTTCAGGCATTCGCTGTAACGCGCCTATTTCTACGAAGATTTCAGTTTTTGCCGGCATTCCATGTAATGCCTAGGCATTTCATGAAATGCCGGATTTCGCCCGATGCCTACGACATATACATAGGGTCTTGTCTAATAGCATGGCATTTTGACACTGTACACACTGGCGGTCGCAGCCGCTAGCAAAAGGGGGGGGGGGGCAAAGTCACACTCGCGGGACATAACATTTATCATTATCATTATTATTAACCCTCGCCGGACCTATTGGTTTTCTACATACGCGCCGGCCGAGGGGGGGGGGCGGGTACGACCCCCCTCGCTGTTTCGCCCGTGGTGGAGCTAGCACGTCGCGAAAAAAAAACCAGCGTGTGCGCCGTTACGAGACGCAAAGATTGGTACCCGATTTTAAGGTCCTAGGTCAACCGGTGACCTCTGAGGTCAGGTCAAGTGCCCCAAGGTACGGTTCAGTTTTTGGTGAATAACTTCGCAACAAACGGCCGCAGAGCCGCGATTTTGGCAGCATCGTGTTCGCCTCGCTCAGGCGCGTCGACTGATATACTTTTGGTTCGGGTCAGGTCAACTTAGGGTGTTGACCTCAGGTCAAGGTCAGGTCAGCACCCCCAGGTCACGAAGCTGGCCGAAAGAGGTCATGTCGCATATCATTCGATTAGGCAGGTCTTCCTGAGTCCATTGGTGGCTTTTCCGACTGGCTAGCTCAATTTGATCGGGAGTTATTGACGAAAAACTAATATGACCTTGATGACGTCATAAATGACGTCACGCAAGGTCAACATTGCAAAAGTGACGCATCTAACCTTGCAAGGAGTGCATCAAATCACGATTCTGTGTGCTTGAGATAGCTGGAGATCGTTCCCGTTGCCAGAATAGCAGTTTTCATTTTTTCCCCATTGACTTATAATGGTGAGGTCACGAAAATGACCTGACCTCATATGACCCTTAGGAAAAATCCGAGATATACAAGTTGTGAGACTCATAATGGATACTAGATCCTGCAAGTTTCATTTCCCTGTGACATCTCCTCTGGCAGTGAGGGCGTTGCGAAGTTGCGACATCTGAACACCGTGCAGAGATTCACTTATGACGTCATAGGTCAGTGACCTGACCTGACCCAAAAATTTGGTTGGTGTCAAAAGATCCGGCTTGAATCAAAGGTCAGGTATGTCAAGTTTCAGCTCTCTATCGCCAGCTTGTTCGGAGCTATCGCGAAAAAAACCTATGGGGGGGGGGGGCGGCACCCGGCACCCGCCCACCCCCGGCCGGCGAGGGTTGTCTTCACGCTTCATGGCTCTGATCTGATTAAAATGACCTTTGATCTTTGACATGTTTATCAGGACCATTTCAGGCCGGAATAGCGTTTCCGCGTACATGCCTACATACGGCAGTCTTTTTGTGGTTGTTAACGTTCAAATGTGTGCAATTTTATTCGCTACGGGAAGATGGAGGAGGCACCGTCCTTTGGGGAACACCGCCCACCCCGATATCAGAAATATGAAAGGGTTTTGGGAGACAGCTGGCTGTCTTTTGGCAGCGTGACGTCAACAGAAGTGCAGGTATGGGCAGTGCAGCGAGTGCAGCGCATTGTTTTAGGTGATTTGCGAGAAATTCCGAATTTTACGTTTCGTGAATACGTTTTATACTTTTTGTAGCATAATTAGCAAAGGAAAACTTATCCTATTTGACAGACAACAGTCCTTAAGTGGTATTTTTTTTTTGTCATAATTAGGACTCATCCAAACATTTCGTGCTTCTGCTCGAGCGCTATTTTTGTCGTGCTGCCATATTGAAGGAATTTTTGGGAAAAAAATGCAGACCTTTGGGTAACACCGCCCACTTGGACGATTTGGTATTTAATAGCACATTGTAATACCTGACCCAGGAGTGACACATTTCAAATAAAGAAAGAACGCTAGCGCTATGTTTTCTTTTTTAGAAGATAATGAGAAATTTCGAGGAAATGAAATTTTGGGACTTTAAGTCGTCTAGTTGTATAAATGAGTACTACATTGTACTAGTGATATAATAAAATTGTTCCAAGTAAATTTTATGAATGTACTAAAACGCCTCGAAATTTACGATAAGAAGAAGAAATTAACAGTTCAGAAACTTACAAATTTCGTTGCCTGATGAGCTCAGGTGGTGTTACCCAGTGGGCGGTGTTACCCCGGAAAATGTAGGCATTTACTAAATCTGGAATAATGTGATTGCTAATTATGAACGAAACTACAAGAAAACAATTGGTTGATAGGTATGCAATATGCATGTAAAACTAATGCGATAATTCAATGAAACTGAGAGATTCAGATTGACCATATGGCCAAAAATTACGTGACTAGACCCTAAAAGGTTAAGGGGGTCGGTGTTCTCCCGTCTTCCCCTATTATGGTGGGCGTCAAGGTCACGTGAAGGTCAAACAAGGGTCACTGACCTCAAATGGCCTTGGGTCACTTTTTTGAATTTCAACTGTCTCTAGGGTAGTTTTTGGATCGCATTTAGAACTAAGCATCCATTCGATCATTCGAAAAGTAACCGGGCCCATACCTATGCAAGCATTTGTGACGGCCGGTGAGTCGAATTCAATATTCGAGAAGTAACCAATTTTGGTTTATATGTAACATGTAATGAAGGTGTCAGTGGTGGTTGACACCTAGTATGTAAACCGGCAGGACGCCCACTGGTTGACCTGACCTGACCTGACCAATCCAGATTACATGAATACGTCACTGGTGATCAAAACTAACATCAATTTCAGGACCCCGATAAACCGTATCACAACTTAAGTATGCTAAGTTTTACCAGGTCCCGATTTCTGCAACTTTTGGGTCATTGACCTGACCTGGAAGGTTGCAACCAATGACCTAGGACCTTAAAGTTGGGTATGATCGGCTTCCTCTCGTCACGGGCAGCACGCTCATTTTTGCGCGAAGCTCTAGTCCGATCAGTGGCCGAATGGCATTAGCGGCTGGCAAAACACAAGTTCGGGCGAGGAAAATTCATTTAAAAAAAGGAAAATTTTGAATTTTCCTTCATTCAAAAAGAAGGAAAATTCAAAATTCATATTGTACAAAAAAATACCACTTGAACGTCAGTTTTACAGTTTTTTGACCCTTAGAGGCTAAGCCGTTGGCCTGAAGTCAAAACCAAAAGATTCAGAAAGCTTAAAAAAAAAACTATGGAATGCGGTTTTCGGCTACGCTGTAGATGCATTGGATCCTAAATTATGGGCCGATTTTTTTCAAAAAATGTCGAAAAATGGGCAAAAAATGGCATTTGATGACCTCCGGTGACCTGACCTTTGACCTGACCTAAAAGTTGAGTGAAGTACCTACTTTCATGCTTTTTGATACTCTTTCGAACACCGTCTATGTACGTACATACCGCGTGTCACTATATCGTCATGGCCCAGGGGCCGAGTTACAAAGAAGAATTAAAACTACAAACACCCCCACCCCCTCCGTCCGGTTGGGTTGGTGCTGAAGCTCGGGACGATCTGAAAGCAAATGAAGAAGAATAGCGAGAAATAGGAAAGACATCTATGAAACTGTAGCGTCGTAACAGTCAAACTGAAGCGTGACAACGGAAATTCCCAGTGTATCGGTCTCTGATCACCGCAGGTTCAGCCGGGTTCCGAGAGTCCGACCCGGGGCCGCTCCATCTGAGCCGTCCTTCTGTAATTGGACCGGATTTCGAACTCGCCGGGGACCGGTTTTTAGTCGACGGGAGGACCAAAAACCGCCGGCCAGATTCACCGTACTCCGCCCGTCTGGGTTCCCTCGGGGGATGATCTGGTCTTCCCCGAGAGAGTGATGTCCAGGAGTCAGAGGGTCAAAGGCCCACAGGAAGCCTGGGGCAAGAATACGCCCGGTATATAACGATGAGCTCAGAGAAGAGACGACATAACTCATAGGCATACAGTCGCCGAGGTGTGTGGCTATATCTGCATCTGCTGTATAGGTACGCATCTTCAGTCTTTACCGGGTAAGTTGAGCCAACCCAGTCTATTTTGGATCCGGATACTCCGGTTCCTTTATTCTAATTTTGGGCTTGTTGCGCATTTAATGAATTTGTGTTTCGTAACCATGCCTTGGCTTTATTCGTATTTTGTAATCTGAGTTGATAAATAATTTATGGTAGGCACCTAAACATATTACAACTGCTCACTGGCCTGTGACTTCAGATGCTACACTGAAAACAATTTCACCCAAAACTGGCGAGTAAACCGGTGCCTCGCGGGTACCCCTATCCGCAACCATTTTTAACCACCCTGCCAGGAGTCAATTTAGAACATAACACTTTCGCAATTCACTCTGGAGAGTAGTTACCCTCCACGACTATTCGCGCACCAGTGGCTCGCGACCCCTCCATCGAAAGGTATTCATCGACGCCTACCTGGCAGCAGCGCCCCACAAACCCCTAGGAGATGGGGTTACCCTCCACGCCTACCCGTCGCCGACCAAGTCACGAGGGCCAAAAAAACTCCCACGCTTGACCATATTTGCGGGAAAATATCTATATTATAGCAATCTCACACCTAGAAAACATCGGTGAGAAAGTTTCATATCGGTGGGAAAGGTCAAATCGAATTCCCATAGAAATTTCGACATAACTCAGTCACCGGCAGTTATTCAGACCGCCCGAAATCAGAAAGATGTGTCGCCGCTGCTTTCGTGACCTATATAAGAATCAAAATGGTCTCACTTGGTAGTTTCGGAAGAAAAAGCGTTGCCAATCGTCCCGTGATGAATATTGCAGAGGTTTTAAAGATGCACCCTAACAATTGTACTTTCGCCCCCACTTGCAAACCGCCAAACAATGTGCCAACATATCATTGGTTCAAAAAAAAAGTTAAAAAATTGTTGTAATTCAAAACTGTATGAGACAACGCCATCTAGTTGTAACAGTAGATCCAACTCCTTCAGGGCAGGTTATGTAAAGGTTCGCCATCCACGGATACGCGTTTACGATACCTCGAGTAGTTCCAACTCTTTCAGTGAGGGCTATGCCAATGACTCGACACCCGCGGGGACAATATCCGGTGCTGGGTAGCTACCTAACTGCAAAATGTGGGTACAGTGCATATTTACGAGTAATAAGGCAGACAAGTCTGCTTACCCTCTAGCTAGAATCTGGACATGGCGAGTTAATACACATATACCACCCGCAGAGCAACGCTTAATTCGCCAGCTTCGGGTGAAATTGTTTTCAGTGTATGACCTCTCAGATGACCGTTTGTGACTATCACTCTCTCCCTGGTCCGCAACACTACAATCACCCCTCTCGCACTCACCGTGACCCGTATGTACAAACCCCCTGCACGTTGCCCCTCCCTAACTCAACCCGCACCACCTCTCCCAGGAAGCCATGAAGACCGCTGTGCTCGTGCTCTGTGTGTGCTCGGCGGCGGCCGCCGCGCCGCGACCCTTTTGGCCCCGCTGGGGAGGCGGAGGAAGTGCTTCCGGCAGCGCCAGTGGCAACGTGGTGTCCGGCTCCTCGGGAGGATTCGGTGGAGCCACACGCATCACCTCCGTCAGTGCCTCTGCCTCGGTGAGTCGGGATCTCCGTCAGTGCCTCTGCCTCGGTGAGTGAGTCGGGGTGGCAGAGTGGTATGTCGTGATTCGATGTCCTCGGTAGTGTGCCGGTCCCGAGTCCTTGGTCGTGCGCTTGGGTGGACAACCGCGGGACGTTCAAACGGATATCGGTGGTGTCAGGTGAACTTTATGCTCGTCGTGAAGCACATATCTCCGTGAAACGTTGTACTTACCAGGCAAATGTGTTAGTTAATCACTTTCTCTTACGTGTATGTGTGTGTAGGTGAGGTCATAACAACAGCATATTGCTCTCTCTCTCTCTCTCTCTCTCTCTCTCTCTCTCTCTCTCTCTCTCTCTCTCTCTCTCTCTCTCTCTCTCTCTCTCTCTCTCTCTCTCTCTCTCTCTCTCTCTCTCTCTCTCTCTCTCTCTCTCTCTCTCTCTCTCTCTCTCTCTCTCTCTCTCTCTCTCTCTCTCTCTCTCTCTCTCTCTCTCTCTCTCTTTCTTTCTCTCTCTCTCTCTCTCTCTCTCTCTCTCTCTCTCTCTCTCTCTCTCTCTCTCTCTCTCCCTCCCTCTCTCTCTCTCTCTCTCTCTCTCTCTCTCTCTCTCTCTCTCTCTCTCTCTCTCTCTCTCTTCCCCCACCCTGCCCTAACCACACCATCGATCACCAAACCATCATCTGACATTGACCTCCCCCTTTTTCAGGGATCAACCAGCGGTGGCGGCAGCAGCCGTAACTCGGGCTACGCCAGCTCCGTATCGGGAAACGGTCTGTTCGGCAGCTACAACCGCGCCAACACGAACGCCCAGTCGGTTCAGAACTCGTACGGCAGTCGGTTCCGCTTCCGCGGCTAGCTGCCGCTGGTTGACATCATGAGTTTCTTGTTGACCAGCTGGCGTTTTCTTGTGTCGTGAACGTGGCGCAGAGTTGGCTCGGCGAAGTGGAGGAAGGAGTTAGTTATTGCTGGCGACTGATGACGGTTATGTGGGCGTGGTCGCACATTTTGTCGTGGTCTGTGTTAAATGTGGTGAGTTGTCGCAAATCACGACATTTAACGACATCCCTGTTGCGACGAGAGTAGATGTCAAACGCTGAGTTTACTGGTCATAATTTGACAGGAGCACATGACCCCAACCCAAAGACTTACATGAGCGTTATCAATTTGTTCATTGTCTCGTCATTCTCCATAGAGAAGTAGCTAGTTAAATAAATGTTGTTTTTTCGCGTTCGCTTTTGTTCCTTGTATGTTTCGTTTATACGTTCGTCAAGTTAGATGTAAGCAAATCCTAATATAATACCTATTCGGAGTCGGGCGAACCCATCCGATCTATCGGATTTAGACCAAACCTGGTCTGTTTTACCGCTAACACTGCTATCAGTATATCACAACATGATACGTCCATGGGGCTCATGGCGACACCTCAAACCAAACCTGGTCAATAGAAAGAGCGTCCACTCCCATCCTGGTTATTCGTTGTGCACAAAATCTAATATCAGTCCGCTATATATTTCAAAAGTTACGGAGGTTTGAATCTCCCATTAGGTAGGTACAACCTTAAAATGCAAGACATGTCAGCTCGCGTTAGCTTACACATTGTGGCCAATTTTTTTCCAAAGACTATGATAGATTGGCCGCAAATGACGTCAGAGTTACGTCATGTTCTGCAGTTTTCGACAAAAAAGGTTTCGCGGGAAGAGCTGTCTGGCTTATAGCTTTGAAAATACAAAAATATATTTAACACAGAAAAGGTGTAGAACTAGCAGCGCTACAAGTGGCTCGCTACGCGTCGCGTTGGCCATAAAATGATTAAGGAGAAAATTTGGGACCGATTGGTGTTCGTCCCGTGTTGATCGGACGTCTAGAAGCTTAGATATTCGCGAAAGACTTGTTGAACTTGCCAAAATACCTGCCAGCTTGCTGTATCACCTGCTACTTGGTAATGTACTGAAAACTTGCTAATGTACTGAAAACCTGCCAAAGGTATTTACTTGCCTAAATACCGCAAAGAACTTGTTCTAAAATACTTGGTATTAACTTGCCTAAATACCGCGAAAAACTTGTTACTTTCTGACGTTTAAATCAGACGGCTTTAGACGAACAATGATTCCTGGAAACTGCCTTGAGCTCAGATCGCTTCGCCGTATTTTCAACGAATTGCTTGCAAGTTGAGTTGATCAGATCATGCTTCCAATTTCAATTGTGTTTCACCTACCTATACTTCCCCACTTGCCTTACGCGTCCTTTCTGTGAACGTTTCTGTGACTTGAATCACAGAAACGTTCTTTCGTTAATTTATGATTAATCGATTTTAACTTGAATTCTGAATAAAGTAAAACAGACAGAATCAGAATATTGAAGAATGACAACAGCTTCTCGATGAGACGAACACAGTGGTGGCCGAAATTTTCCGATATACCTATCCAAAAATGAAGATTTTACCAGTATAACGCCTTTTGGGGCGACTAACGGAGCGAGCCAGAGGGTGGGCCTTGCACGTGCGAAATTGCGAGGGGGTACCTCCAACTGACTTGTGCACGGCACCCTACTAACCGGTCTCTAGCGATGTGCCAAATTTGAGCACAATCGGCCCGGCCGTTCTCGAGATCTGGAAGCGGTACCCTGCACGTGCGCACGTGCAAAATGGGTCCCAACTGACTTTTGCACGGCACCCTACTAACTGGTCCCTAACCGTGTACCAAATCTGAGCGCTATCGGTCCGGCCGTTCTCGAGATCTGGAAACGACCCCTGCACGTGCGCACGTGCAGCAGCGCCCCAACTCTGGCACATGGATATGCAGTGCCTAGTGGGTGCCTACCTACATGCCAACTTTCAGCGCAATCGGCCAAGTAGTTACCGAGATATTGCAACAATTACAAAACGGATACCTCTTCGTTTTGCACGTGGCACGTGCATAAGGGGTCACCCACATGCATCGGGAATGGTCCAATACTTGGTAGAAGGAATGAAGCTACCCTACAAAAATTGCAGCCAGCAGCGTGTAAATCGGTCAAGTGGTTGCTGAGATATAAGCCTCGCAAAACTCAAAAGCGTGACCACGGCCGGCCGCTCATACTCAGAAATTTCCGTTAATCTAAGGAAAGACTACGCTCGCTTCGCTCGCTCCGTAATAAGGTACGGGGACTAAAATTAACGTTTAAAGTGACCTTGACCTTGAACTTTGACCTTGACCTCGGATTTTGTTGAATGTGCTACTGCTTCTCGATGAGACAAACACAGTGGTGGCCGAAATTTTCCCATATCTCCAAAAATGAAGATTTTATAGGGTACGGGGACTAAAATTAACGTTTAAAGTGACCTTGACCTTGACCTTTGACCTTGACCTCGGATTTTGTTGAATGTGCTACTGCTTCTCGATGAGACGAACACAGTGGTGGCCGAAATTTTCCGATATCTCCCAAAATGAAGATTTTATAGGGTACGGCGACTTCTAAAGTGACTTTGACCTTGACCTTTGACCTTGACCTCAGATTTTTTTGAATGTGCTACTGCTTCTCGATGAGACGAACACACTGGTGGTCGAATTTTTCAAATCGGACCATAAACAAAGATTCTACAGGGTACGCAGTGTTTTGACCTCTCAAGGTCAAACGGTTTGACCTTGGAAAAAAGGTCACCATTTTCGAACTCAGCGTGCCATGGCCCATGGGCTATCTGTATGCCAATTTTGAGCGAAATCATTACTCGAATTTGAATCGGAATACGAATACGACGCTAACTTTATGGACATTCACGCAGTACCATCTCCATGTGTACCATAGCAGCTGGTTAGCAGAATTTTGGAGTATATTAGCATGGATGAAGGAGAACCATCCATGGTTCTTTCATCCATATGATATTAGTATCATTAGTACTTTGCAATCTGAACCTTCCACCAATTTTACGTATATACGTGACCGGGGAATTTATCGCTAACCTCAACCTTGGCGGTCAGGTTTTGAACTTCACAAGAAACGGCTCGGGCTAGTGCGATTTGATCAAGGTTCGTGAAATTTACACGTGACGTTTGGCATATACAAGGCCCATGGAGCGGGAGAAGTTCCAAATGTCACGTGACTAATATGCCCTCCGGCGCCCTGTTTTCACCGGCGTCCTGTTTATTGGGGCTCTCTCTATCGTCTGGAGGTTTCGAAAGATGCTCTCCAGAGATGGCGCTAGTAAATTTGGCTGACATGACGTCATGCTAAAAAGTGATGGGTTTTGTGAGAGCAAATGTAATAATAGTTGAAAATTTTGTGCTTTTGCTTAATTAAGAAAAAATAAATATACAATTGTTCAAAACAGCGTTTTCCTCATTCATCCTCCATTGTTTTAAGAGGAATATAGACAGTTAAAATATTTTTTCTTGACCGCAATTCGCACACGCACTAAATTAAAAGCTGGAGTTTTGTGCGTTCGTAAATCGTGATTTGAGAGAATAAGTTGACAATAATCTTTTGCACTTTTGCTTTACAATCATTTTTCAGTGCAGATAAATGCATAAATTATTCGAAAATAGGCATATCTTTGAAATATTATGATTTTCCACAAGCAAATTTTCCCAAAAACTTGAACTACTTACAACTGACGAACGCATCCAATAATCTGGATGTCTTAGGATGAGTTCGTCATTTTTTTTCCAAGGAAATACGATACAGTTCAAGCTACTTTACCGATTTATTAGGGTACTTTTGCCAATGAATTAATAAATAAATGACAACAATCAATCTCATTATCAACCATACTCGGAAGAATTTTCTTCGCATAAGCGCGAACACATCCGCGCTTTCATGAAAAGTCACGCCTGTAGATGTCAGGACTGCTGCTTTATGTTTCGTAAGGTGGCGCAGCGCGCAGGGTACCGACTACCGAGGCTGAGGTCTCCAGACTCTCCACCACGATTTAACTTGGAAATGGCCGATGGGGAAGGTCTCACCCAAAAACGGACGCCCTTTTACACAACTGCATAAAGAGAATGAATTATTGGCATAGCTGACCACACGTCCCCTCCCCCTCTCCGCCCCAGCTCAATAGGAAATATCGCCTATTTTCCTTAGTCAGTTATATTCTGACTAATTTCTCACTCTTCCCAGTAAACCTTAACATGCATGATGCAGATGTCCACTGCGTAAGTCGTGTGCTTCCGTAAGTGTGCCAACTATATAGTGTTGCCTACACTCTACAGTGCCTACTGCTTCCCCATTGTCGTTATAATTGGTGATTCTCAGGTCAAAAGTTACACAGTGGTCTCAGAGAACAATCGTTTCAACAAATTAACGATTCAAACCGTTGCATTCTACTGATATTCCGGTCAGTTCTGCTACTAAACGATTCCGGCAAAACACTCTTTAGGTTATGTATTAGCGAACCACCACACAAAATTCGCCCAATCAATGGTCAGTTATTACTGCTGGGCTGAACCGTCATACGCTATATAGCCTATTGCAGTCAATATTTTCAGAACGATACTGACTGACGAAACACAACGTATTCGCGGATTCGCACATACGTTGGCACCCAGGTGGCCTGTCAGCAGCCGCACAAATCCGCACAGCGCAGCCGGGATTTGACATTGAGATGGTACACCGTAAAGCATGCCTTTCCACACAGGCACAAGCACAGGGACACAAATTCTCAAAATCCAAACTTATTCCAATACTGGTCAATTACGAATAGGCATAAAGTTTTGAGGTTTTCTCATGTTCATTCTTCTTTCAACACACGCGGCAGACTGCAGCAGCTGCAGAACATCTCACAGAGCTGCGCTGGATGCAGTCATGAGCTGGGACACGGTTTGTGACCAATGACCGATCGGGGGTGCCAGCCTCCTCCCGGCACGCGATGCACTGGCCGCCGCGCAGTCGATGTCGGGGCACCGCCGGCATTCGCCGACAGGGTTCCATCCGATTCGGTGTATTGGTGGCAGCCCGAACAGTGACCCACCCGAAGCTGGCGGACGTCGATGGCCGATGAGCGATGCCCTTCCGCGACCGGCGGTGGCAGTCGGTCCCACATCAAGAACAGATACCAGTCAAGCGGTCAGTCGGCGACGGCGCTGTCGCGAGCCGATCTGATGGTCGCGCGGTGGGCGTTGCCGACGTCCACCGGGACCGTCGACTGGGGGAGCGCGGCCGCCTCTTGGCCACCGCCTCTGGTCGGCGAGCTCGTTGCGCTGTGGGACGGCATCCACTGCAAGTCGTTCACTGTGAAGCGGTCGTTTGACCGGACCTGGCAGGCGGGGAAAGGGGGCCTCAGATGAAGTAAAACCATCCCTCAGGCCAGCTTGAACTGGCTCTCCACCTCACCATGTTAGATAAGCGGACACCCTCGTGATCATCGCAGCGATGATTGCCAATTGGTGTGTCATTATGGGAGAGGATGCCAGCCTCCTTTGCAAGATAGTCTGCCTTTAATATAGTGCAGCCCGACCCATTGCCTGTGGCGCAGACTGGGCTTGATAATGCAGTGCAGGACACACCAAACGTAAGCGGCCATCTGTACCCCCTGTGCAGTAGGGCTGACTCAAGAGCCCAGAGTTGCCCTCCCCCCACCATTCTGTGCACGTGATAACTGGATGGGACATGCCATGGTCAGCATCTGTTCAAAAGCTGCCCTAAGCATGTAAAGCTCCACTGGCATGCTCAAGCATGGTCACAGTCAGTTCTCACTTCTCAGTTGAACCTCCAATGGAAACCCATCACAAAGTAGAGATCAGGGCACCTCTCACACTGCAGCACACTCAACGACTGAGGCACCATCTCATCACTTGCAGGTGGTTCTTGCCAGGAGCAATGCCAGCCACGCACATCAGGTGATAACAGCAGTGTACAACTGCAATCTACAAGCATCCATGTTCTTTCTGGTTTTCTCCTGTTGAGATCCACTGCCATGCATGAACTTGATGGGCTTTTGTTGCGCTCCTCCCATGTGCAGACAGGTTTCTGCTGAAACAAAGCAAAGCAAATGTGATTAATAATGGCCCTGTTTCACCATCCAGACACTGTGTGCACTGGTAGCTACGGCATACCATAGCATCACTCAAATGACGTTGCATGTGATCTCTTAGTTTATGATCAATCGCGTTTGGAAGAGTGAGAGGTTCTGAAAAACCGTACCAAGAACAGAGGTTTGAGTTCAAATGCTGCTAGCATGCTGCTGGTGCTGGTACCGCAGCGTGCAGCGTTCTGGGATGCTGTCACAGCTTAGCGTCACAGTGAAGTTTGTTGACACTGCCATGGAAACCCAATGCTCTGACACACGCAGCGCACTGCAGTGCTGAGCACTGCAGTGCGCTGCAGTGCTGCAGTGCTCAGCACTGCAGCAGCGCAGCGCTCAGCACTGCAGCGCACTGCAGTGCACTGCAGTGCGCACTGCAGTGCTGAGCACTGCAGTGCGTGCTCTGCCGTGAAACACCACCCATGAACGTTGGTTGCATGACCAGGATGGAGCAGTGTGGCAGACAGTGATTTTGATTTTAATTGCACTTCCTAGAGATTAAAATGTTGTTGGTGAAATTGCTATTCATTATTCCTATTACCATTGTCTAAATTTCACATTTCAAGACAGCATCAGCATTGACATGTTATATAAAATAAGGTTTAGACTTCAGGTGGTCCCGGGTTCAGCTATTAAGTAAAACAAGGGCAAAAATTGTCAAAATTAAAAAAAAAAATACCTGCCTTCATCAACACCTCATCTAATCTAACCTCATCCTCATCTAACAAGGCCCTAAAAGGAAAAACCGTTTGAATAACAATGTAATATTTTGCAACCGTGCAAAATATTACATTGTTGGGCTCATTGTTGGGCTGTTGGGCTCAAAATATTACATTGTAATTACATTGTTGTTATTGGGCTCCGCTCACTGAGAAAATTGGACAGTTGGAGAAGGCCGTGGAACAACTTTGCAAACAACAGGCGAAAACCGAAGTGGTTATGAAGGAACAAAAAGATGCAGTTCAGATAGTTCCCCGGTATACAGAGGAGCTAAAACATAGTGCAGCAGAGATAAAAAAGATAGTCCAGGCACAAAACAAAGACGAAAGAGAAAACAATATCATCCTGCACAACATTCCAGAGAGTATGTCACCAGACCCTGACATACGTAAACAACATGACTCGAACAGTTTCAAGGGTGTCACCACTTCCCTTCTGGGTGATGTGAAAGTCGAGATAGCCCAGGTGTTTAGACTGGGAAAGAAAACGGTGGCCGAGGGAGCATCAGCAGCCAATCAGAAACCCAGGCTTATGATGATTAAGCTGAAAGACAGAGATCTGGTGAACCAGCTAATTAAAAGACGAACACAACTGAAGGAAGTGGGATACCCGAATGTGTATCTAACAAAGGATCTTTCTCCTGAGGAGAGAGAGGCACAAAAAAAGTTGAGAGAAGAACTTCTCCAAAAAGGAAAGGAGACGCACACAATTTTTCGGGGCAAAGTGGTGCCCAAAAGACAGTGATGTCAACAAAGGCTGTCTCACATTTATGTACTCAAATGTAAACAGTTTGAGAAATAAGAGGAGGGAACTGGAAGGAATGATAGAAGAGATGAAACCTGACATCATTGGACTCACAGAGGTATGGATGAAGGAGCACTATAGTATCGAGGGGTTCCATCCAGCATTCAGACATGACAGAGAAGAGAACAGGAAAGGAGGAGGGGTCATGCTGTTTGTCCGTGAGAACCTTATTGTATCTGAGAGCACGGAACTGAATGATGTAGGCTTTGAGGAAGCCTTATGGGTCACAGTAAAAATGACGCGGGCAGAGAGTATGTTGATCGGACTCTGCTACAGATCTCCAAATAGTTCCAGGGAAAACAACGAAAAACTGATTGAACTACTGCGGCATCACAATGTCGTGAAGAATAGAAATGTCCTGATAATGGGAGATTTTAATTTTCCGAATATATGTTGGGAGGACGGGGTGGTGGATGGCCCTGAGGATTGTGAGGCTGCTCGATTCTTCGATGCCACTCAAAACGCTTTCCTCTACCAACATGTCAATACGGATACCCGATACAGGGAAGGACACACCCCGTCAAGATTAGATTTGGTATTTGCTAGCAGAGAGTACTTGGTTAATGAGCTGGAGCCCTTTCAACCACTAGGAAAAAGTGACCACATTGTGTTGAAGTGGAAGTGCGAGTACAAACAGACAATAGACCACACACATATGAAAGAAAAGGTGGACACCCCATTCAACTACAGGTGGGGCAGGTACAACAAAATGAAAGAAGAATTGCTGAAAATAAACTGGGACTGCTTAGAAGGCATGGCTGTGCAAGAAGCATGGGACTTCATTTTGGAAAAGTTGCAAACAGCTATCCAAAAGTTTGTACCCAAATATAGACAGAAACGAAAAAGCAACAAATCACTCTGGTGGAGCAATGAATTGAAGCGTGAAGTGAAAAAGAAACATGAAACCTGGAAAGAGTACTCCAGAACAAAAGGTGAAGAGCAGCATAAAGCATATGTGAAACAACGAAACCGCACAACACGCATGATAAGAAGTGCAAGAAGAAGGTATGAAGCCACGCTATTGGGAAAAATAAAAATTGAACCGAAGACATTGTTCAGATACATAAGGTCTCAGACCAAGGTAAAAGCAATGGTGGGACCACTGGACAAGGGCGCAGGACAATTGACAAAAACGGATGAAGAAACAGCAACGACACTTAACTCATTTTTTCAAACAGTGTTTGTGGAAGAGGATCCCAATTTAGAGGTTCCCACCATCCCAGTGGACATAGATACTACGATTCTGACTAATATGAAGGTATCCAGACAGGAAGTATTGGAAGAGCTGAGGAGGATGGATGGGGACAAGGCTTCTGGGCCTGATGGGATCCCTTCAATAGTGCTGAAGTCCTGTGCTGAGGCCCTGGCCCAGCCTCTTTCCTCACTGTTTAATAAGTCACTGGAAGCAGGCATGATACCAAAAGTATGGAAGGAAGCCACAGTGATTCCAATATTTAAAGGTGGAAGTAAGAAGAAACCAGGAAACTATAGACCCGTCAGTCTAACAAGCCAAGTATGTAAACTACTAGAGAGATTGATCAGAAGGAATATTACAGAGCACATGGAATCCAACCACATCATATCTGATCACCAACATGGATTTGTCAGAAAAAGGTCCTGTCAATCAAACTTAATGGAGACATTTGAAGACTGGACAAGTTTGATTGATGAAGGAAACGGTGTTGATGTGATCTACTTAGATTATCGCAAGGCCTTTGACACAGTACCGCATGAGAGACTGAAGGCAAAACTACATGGATATGGAATCAGGGGAAACATACTAAAGTGGATCTCTGAGTTCTTGAGAAACAGAACACAACGGGTGTCAGTAAACGGGAAGCTGTCGGACAGCATCAATGTCAGCAGTGGAGTGCCACAGGGATCGGTTTTAGGCCCAGTATTGTTTATACTGTTCGTCAATGAACTGCCAAGACTTGTCCGCAGCACAATGAAACTATATGCTGATGACACAAAGCTGTATCGACTGGTGTCAAGCAAGAAAGATGCAGAAGTGCTCCAATCTGACCTGGACACACTGGCCTGCTGGTCCGAGAAGTGGCTCTTACAGTTCAATGCGATGAAATGTAAAGTAATGCATTTTGGCACCAGAAATCCCAGAGAAAGGTATCATCTGAAACAACCAAATGGAGATGCATTGGAGCTTATTGAAACAGATGTGGAGAAAGACCTGGGAGTTTGGGTGTCTAGCTCGCTGAAGCCTACCTACCACTGCCTGAAGGCCAGTAACAAAGCCATGTCAGCACTGAAACTTCTTAAAATGACCTTTGACACCCTGACTACAACAAACTTCAAAACTTTGTACACTATATATATACGTCCTCACCTAGAACACTGTATTCAGGCAGTCGGTCCGCATATGGTACAAGACTTCAGGGCATTGGAGAAGGTACAGCGAAGAGCTACCAAGCTAGTACAGGGACTGAAGAACTTGACCTACAAGGAGAGACTGAGAAGACTGGATTTGCCAAGTGTCGAAGACAGAGTGAGGCGAGGAGACTTTATAGAGACATTCAAGCTGCTTTCAGGACACATCAATGTAAACCCAATGCAATTCTTCACCATGAACAATGACTGCCAAACAAGAGGCCACAGCAAGAAGCTGAAAGTCAAAAGATCGAAAACTGTTACAAGAGCAAAGTTCTTCTCAAATCGTATAATCCATGACTGGAACAAACTACCAGAAGATGTTGTACTGGCAAACAGCACTAACACTTTCAAGAACCGGCTTGACCAATTCATGGCGCAAACGGCTTTACCCTAGATCCAATCAGTCCAGTATACCTACCTTATACCTGACGTGGGCACCGAATAGACACCCAGTCTACATCAGCCCATCCGATTAAACCTAAACCTAAACCGCTGCACCATTACTGTCACGTACGCTATCCCTAGATTGGTTGCTGGTAAGTAGTGGTTGTCGTCATCAACTCGTCATGCAGCAGCTAATTGGGATGGGCGGGGCCTATTTTTATCCAGGCGATAGAGAGAGCCTTTATTGGCTTTATTGGTATCTCCAAGATTATCTCAATCTATTATGTATACACTGTGTCTATTATGACCGTGGGTTGAAATTTGGGATTTCTTGACACTAGCATGGGCGGCGCCACCGGGGGGGACGGGGGGGACAGGTCCCCCGCTATCGAAAGTTAGGGGGGTACAGTACCCCCCTATCGGCGAGGCCCGTTCAATAGTTGATAACAATGCATTATAGAGCTATCCGTCGCATTTAATGCATCGTTGGTTAATCAAGGCAGGTTCTGAATAAAGATTGCTGTTGGGATGCATCGCAGGGGGTCCTGGCCATCTGCAAAAGGTGTGGAGCTGTGATGCCTGTAGTTATAAGGTGATCGGCAGGGCCTCGGGGATCGTGCCCCCTTTTTGGGGCGCCAGGCAGGGTTATTACCTACTTATTACCTCCCCACCCCACTGCCAGACCCCATTGCCGATAATACCAAGTTCACTGAAATTCCATAGATTTCCGTTACTATATGAAAATTTTCCATTCCTAATTAGTCAAATTCAAGCATGGCAGTTCTACCACAGGAACCATTTGAAATCTATGCCATTTAACCCCAGCACTTGTGGGAAAAAGTGTTCGGATAGATCACAGGCAGGACCAAAAAAGCACGCAGTAGCCCAAGACCTTATAATTGGATATAGCATCGGCTCCCCCAGGGTGAAACAGACCAGTCAAGAAACCTGTTCCATAAGAAGAGCCACTAATGCTAAAGAGATGTGGGATGAGGTTTCCAGAGACCTTCATTACCTTCCAAAGGGGGTGCCCCGCCATTTGCCAATCCCTGCTGTAGTTGTTACGATTGGAGGGTGAATATGAGAACGATGCAGGTCGTGCCAGCTCGATCATGACGAACACAATGGTGCCGACATCACAGCTCTACTGCCATTTTTGACGAAGTTAATCAACAAGGACCGGAATCCTACCCTGGGGCATTTCACCTGCAGAGGTCGCCGGACCTGAGACCCTTTCACTCAATTTTTTCAACGGTGCATGCGCTCGTTTTTCCCGCGAAGCTCTTGGCAAGTAAAATCCATCAGAAAGTGTGATCAAATAACGGCTGGTGACCTTCCATGACCTAGCATGGCCTTTTGAGTGACCACCGATGACATGACCACTGACGGCTAGCCATTAGCTGCACCCTGCCCGTTGCATATGGATCAGGTGGTGATGTCATGATTCTGAAATTATATTGCGGTTTTGGCGCACTTGTCAGAGCAGAAGACATTCCCACTTTTCCTCCATGACTATATGATGGTGAAGCCCTGAAGCTGACCAGACGTAAGATCGAAAATTTGAAAGTACGAAACGTAAGAATAGCTGGCACTGCTACTCATACCTAAGCAATTCGCAGCTTGTAGGAAACCAGCTTTGAGTTGGCAAGACTGCAAATTTTGATTTAGAGGCAAGGATGCTTGAAAAGGTGATCGATCTTAGGTGTCCTAGGATAAGTTTGGAAGCGGGATGCACCATTCGATGTGTTTTGGGCCTTGCCAAGTTTCGCGGCGTTACGTGCCTCGTTTTTTTTTTTTTTGCATACACGATCAGTATCTACTTTTGGGATTTTCGATTTTCGGTCCCCGTCCCCCCCTATCGAAAACCCGTGGCGCCGCCCCTGACTAGGGCGGTGTTTCACGGGACGCTGCTACCACGCTGCTATCAAATTGCGCGAGGCCTTGGTTGGAGCCGTTGGAGCAATGGGCCTGTTGATGTTTCCATGGAAACCCAATTTGACACGTGTAAAAGCAGCGTGCTGCTATCACCGGTGAAACAGGGCCTTGGTGACTTGACATTTGTATTTATGATTTATGACTACCTAGCTAGGTACTGATTATTGCTTTTTACTACTTTTTGCTGGGAGAGTTCTCCCGTACCTCAGTTGGGGAAAGTATGAGGCAAAGATCCAAAAATTGATAGGTCAATAAAAAGACGTTTGATGACCATATATTGATATGGGCATAAATGCAGCCCTCGCTACCACTGGGGATTAACGGTATAACGTGCAGGTACTTGCGGTATCGTGTCCACTTATCATAGAGAAAAGGCTTCCATTTTCCACTAGGAATTAACAAGATTTGATTAAATTTGACAAATTCACTCGAAAATGGCATTAGGAAAACAGCTTTTCTGCACGTTTCAGGTTGAGGTGTGACAATCAGTTGGCCATTCCATAAATAGTACTATTTTGAAAGAAAATTGTTAAAAGATTTAATTTCATTACAATAAATCAAAATAAATGTATTTAATTATGAAATAATGATTTGACCACATTTGGAAAAACCATAAACAAAATAATAGAAATGAGGATGTTTTAAAACCATGGTGCTGCTTACATTTTTGTCACGTCTGTTTCAATCCGCCATATTTGCCAATCACTGATTGACTTTTTATTGTAACTCTGCGACTTAGAGGCGCCAGTGCATCGTGCACTGAGTGAGTGTAGGCCTTGTGTGGTTATAAAACATTGCTATGCCTTATTTTTTAATTTGAATGTTAGGATGCAAGAAAAAGATGAAGTTTTCTGATTGTGACCGTATATCAGTTGGTGACATACCAGGGAAATAAGCTAAAATTAGAGCACTCTATTTATTGCTCCTGCCCCATGTTGAAGAGATACCCCTAAAAGCGTGATCTTTTATCGGCCCTTACGCAGCAAGGCAGTAATTCTCAGACCGGTGGATGGTATCAATAGTAAGAGAATGCGTCAAGGATTAACATGAATTAATTAAAATAACATTAAAATGTTAATTAAGCGTGGAAATTAGTCCCAAACATAAGCTAATTATTGCTCCTACCTCGGCGACGGCGCTCCCCGCAGTCGGCGGAGAAGCTAAAATAAAAGCCACCATCCTCCTCTGTAAGTCAATTTTAGAGCGGCCGAGTGGGACGATGCGGGGCCACCAAACTGAGGTGAGACGTGGCTAGTAATTGCAAACCGCCATAGAAATCAATATCTTAAGACGTACAATATGGGATGATTACTCTGAAGCTGGAGTGAAAGCATGAGTAGATTGCAAGAAACGAAATGCATAGATTGGTTGAATTATGTACAATAGGCACAGCTCAGATGAAGCCATTTCTATGATGTTGACATATGACATAACCCTTCCTCTCCTCACCTATGACCTAAGTGCATTGGCAGTTACCGGCATAGTTTTTGAGCACGAGTGCAATTCGCCATCGGACCGCAATACATGTTGCTAGGCTGCTGCAATTACAACGAACATACGAATACTGCCTTCATTTGTAGACGTTTGTTTTTTAGGCGGTCTTTGACGTGCAAGGGGGCATACCTGTCGACAACTTGAGTTTCTCCGAATTTCAAAAACTCCCAGAATTTCAATTCCTTATGCACTGTTGTAGGTACAGCTATGTTCACAAGTTTTCGTTTCCTCCTGTTCTAAAAAGGATGATATTTGTCGATTTCGTGCGTCGCTGATAGGAGGGTGCGTTTAATGATTAGGCCCAACGCTTTCTGCATCCGCGAGTACCTTCAAAAGGGAACAACAGTTTCCATTTATTACACTATGGGACATGTGACAAAATGACCACTGGAACACGCATGAAACGGAGCTCATATTCCTAAAAATGTCTACAATCACTTCTTTTCTGACACTATTAGCAAATACCATCTCAAGTTAGGTGGTTGACAGACAGTCAATGGAGATCTGGGGAGACTGAGTGATGCCAATTCACCACTTAACTGATAATGAGGGCCGAGGGAAGAGAAACATGCAACATGCACAACTGACAACTTGACAAGTGACAAAACACTACCACTATTGCGCAGTGCACAACCAAATTACAGCAGCCAGCCCAAAAATGCTTTTGGTGGCTAATTGCAAAACAAGTCACTAATAAATGTCTTAGTTGCAGCTGAACACTGCACAATAATCACACTGTTCACACATTGAGTGAGATGCCACAGGTGGTTTGAATCACACTTTGGTTCAACTGCAAATCTGAAGTGTTGTCATGAGGTTCATGCCTCCATGATCACAGCACTTTGGTTGTGGTTGACATAACACTTGTAGTCTGCAGAGTTCCACATAAACTGCAGACACCTCATCTGGTGGTCTTCATGTTGCTCAACTTCTTCAGGAGGCAAATGTCGACCACCCAGCGGAAGCATGGTCCTGCAGAAAAGAAAGGTAATGCATAAGGTACAAACATTATCTGCTGAAACAGCTCCTTCTGTTGGCTGTTATTAAACTTTTAACATAGGTAACATAACAACATGTATTCTATGTATATTACATTTGTTGAAGTAAAATACTGCCGGCTATTTCAAAACCAGAAAATGAAATTATATTGTGGCATAATTCACCTGCTCAGCTATCAGTATCAAATAATAATTAATTTAATATTTGGCATATTCTATATAACACATTCATAGAATATTCTACTTCACGTCACAAGGACTCACAGTCTTTCTGTTGGGTGTTTGATTGACGCATTAACTAAGTTTGTCTTAGGTTTTATTATTGCAAAAAATTCATATTGCATTATTGTATCAAAATACTGCCAGCAATAACAAAACAAGAACATGAAATGCCAATGAGCAAGCCGCCTTTCCTTAAAATGGATTACTTTGAAAGGAATTTTAGTTTCTTTTAAGGAAAAGGAGAAATGATTATCAGGTAATTATCAGAAAACCACTCAACCAGCAAGTGGCTGGGTGGTTTCACAGCAAACATCAAGCCAAAACATATGCTTACATCTATCTAACAATTGAGCCATTTGACTACTACAAGGATATGTGAGCAAAATAAGAATCCAATTATCCAATGTTGACTTCCTTGCAAAGTTTATGCCTTATTTTATGAAAATGTGTCACTAGAATATGATACTTATCATCGAATATTATTTAATTTACGATTTATTTCGATCGGAATGCACATGGAGTCCCGCGCCATTTTCGTCGACGATGAATATGATCGTGTTTCATGAAGAGATAAGGGGTTTCAATGGTCTTTCAAAGCAATAATTTGATGCAAAAATTTGTAGGAAATAATATGAAGCTGGTTCAAATGGCCATCAACCATTTAAAACACCAAAAATACTCACAACTCCGTCCCGACGACCACGCAGCACCCCGCACGCCACACTACTGGCACAATGCCAAAACTGTTGTCACAGCGGAAATGTTTTTTTTCTCGATTGCAATTGTGGAATTATTTATTAAACAGAAGATGATCTTTCCGAAAAACCGACTGATTTCATACACAGATGCATGGAAAATAAAAAAATCCCGGTAAGTTTATTTGTATTGTTTTGTCGATTTTGACATGCTCCTAGTTTGCAGCCATATTTCGATATGTTCTACAGGGAGTTCAGAATTATTTCAGGACCAACCTTTTCCTCATTCATTTTCCCGTCGATCATGAAATTTTTAGAGCGGAACAATTGGTTTCCAGGCGGTCCGAGCGGTTTTCGTGAGAAGGGTGCAAAAATCGGCGTCATTTTTAGAGCCTCGACACCAGCTCAACACAGGACCCTATGGGAGACGGTGAAGTAGCGGGAGCAATAAATAGAGTGCTCTAATTTTAGCTTATTTCCCTGGTGTGTCACCGACTGATATGGTCATCGCCTCGCCCACTCTAGCTGTTGATTGGTCAATCAAATTTTAGTTTGGCACCTTTTAGTTTCCCCAACTGACCTATTTATCGGGGTTACATGAGCACAGTAAATACGTATTTAGCCGCTAATTCGAATTAGGAACGCATTACCGACTCATGTAGCCACCTGCTAGTACGAATCGGCGATCCGATCCGCGGTTACATGAGCAAAGCAAATACGTATCACGATCGGATTCACCGCTAATGCGAATCAGGAGCGTACTACCGACTCATGTATCCACCTGCTAATACGAATCGGCGGTCCGAACAAAATCCGCTGAGAAAGAGGCTTAGAAGCGAATAGGACCAAGATACGTATTACAGGAACTATTTCTTCGCAAAAAGAAACATTAAAATGCAAAATAATAGGTATTTTTTTCATTTTCTTCTTTTGAAATAATATTTTGAAAAATATGTCGGTATTTTGCCAAGTTTTCAACAATAAATATAGTGAAAACCAAATAGTAAATATCCACATAATTTCAGTTGAAACATTTTTCTGACAGCACTACAGACGAATCAAGAGAGGCAATTGCCCAATGAGTCAAAGCAAGACAACTTTATGTTCAACTTTTTTTTGTTAAGTTAATTGAGAATGTTTTGAGCAGATTAAATGCAAAAAAGACATAAGATAATGAATTTTTAATTTAGTCACCTCTATTGCTACGGAAGTGCGCCACATTTGTATGCTATTCCGTTTGTAATGCGCATCGGGCCGAGAGCCAAACTAGATCCGTTTGACGTCACTGATACGAATTTGCTCATGTAGTCGGTGCACTGAATGCGTTCTTGGGGAGCTGATGCGAATTAGCGTGGTGCGTATTTGGAACGGATCGCTCATGTAACCGAAACGTCCGAGGCACACGATTCGGGCCGTATTTCACAAGAACTATTCTTTGCTGACTGGAAGCTTGACTGGAAGCGTCAAAATGCAAAATACTTAACAACTTTTTTATTGGCTGCTTCGTAGAAAATAGCAAAAAAATGTTGGTATTTTGGTTTAGTCTTTGCATGTGAAATAAAATGAATGAAATATGTTGAAAGATAATTTTTTCTGACCACCCTGCTGTCGCTGCATGGCGAATCAGTGCCCACTGACTTAAAACAAGAGAACTTTGTTTTCATTTTTTGATTTCATGTTAATTTTAAATGTTTTTGAGCCTATCAAATGATATAAGTATTTAAAATTTAGCTCAGTCGTCCCGGTAAATGCCGCAACTGCGCCATGACTGTACGCTAATCCTATTCCGTTTGTGATGCGAATTACCGGCCGTCGAGGAGTCAGCCCGGGTGAGCCAAACAAGATCCGTTTGACGTAGATAAAACGAATTAGTCTCATGTAACCGGTGCCGTAGATCCGTTTGTGGGGAGCTGATGCGCATTAGCGTAGTGCGTATTTGGAACGGATCGCTCATGTAACCCCGGTAATTGTCTTGATATGAGAAGCTTGCTCAAATAGCAGGCTTGGCTTGCTCAAACAAGCCTGCTGTGCTTGTTTGGAAGAACTAACCCATCAACCAGGTGAAAGTTGTGTTTCATGGCCAGTGTTTTATTGGGTGGAATCTAAAAACAGGGTGCCTAGCGCTGTTCGGCAGCCGGCTATTTTGTGTGCAGGGTATGACGTATTTCGCGAGCCGACGTCACAGGCGGTGACGTCGGCTCGCGCGCAAGCCGAGCGCCAACGACAAACTAACGGGAACCCTCGGACACCCTCGGGGCATAAACCGCGGAGTAGCATATTGAGCGAGTCTTATAAGGAAAATTCATATATTTTCGTTTCTCAAATGATAATCAGGGTGTCTCTTACCTTTTTACACATCATTTAGGCTTACCTAACACTTCAGTTGCCAAATATCTGCAATTTATCCAAATGAAGGCATTTTCAGCAAATATCAATACTATAGACCGAAATCTTTTGAATAAAAACTCCAACCAATAGAAATAAAAATAACTTATTTATTCCAACCATTTCCTCCACATTAACAACATAAAAACTCACTTTTACACACATCATTCATAATAAAGCATACTAACACGCCGCTTTAGACAATTGCGGCGTCGAGTGGCGCGCTGCTAGCGCTCTTTTTCGATCGCAGAGACCCTGCACGCGCGCGAGCACACTACGTCACGTCCGGGGGGCACAGGTATATGAAAAATCGCAGTGACGTAACACTTTTCTCGCTTCTCATTGGTCAATAGCCCGTTGCCGGGGTAACGTGCACGTATGTGAGCGCCGGCAAGAGTACTAGCCGGCCGCCGATCAGGGCTCCTAATTTGTGTAAAATTTGCTGCTGTTAGACTTTCAGACATTAACCCATTAACGCCCGTAATTCCCCAGCGAATGCACACGAATGCCCATTTGCTGATTTAGAGGTAATGGTCCCCTAAGGGTACCATGTGAGTTTGGTAAATGTGCGAAATCTAGAAATATCCTTTTTTGAAGTGGTACCTTTTGGTACCACTGGGCGTTAATGACATCATTTTTTCGCAAAAACATGCATTTTAGCAGCATACAAGATATGTTTGCCAAGAAGACTTTGCAGCTCATTCGAGAAAATCAGAATATAAGACGACATACTGATCGGCAGTATTATGGCAAACGCTCGCCGCTTATGTTTTTCAAGTTGTCTGGTTATGACGTCATTACTGCATGTTTTGCCTAACTGCCATAAACGTCAATGCTATTATTCACCTGGTGGTGGGTAGGTCTAGTGTAGAACTTTACTGTTTCAAGCAAGGTTGTGGAGTCGATGGATTTTCAGTGACTGACTCTGACTCCAATTCAGACTTTTACATTTCAACTCCGACTCCGACTCAGACTCCAGGCATGATTGTCGACTCCGACCGACTCTAATTCATACTCAATCTCCGCAGTCCTGGCATGTCTGCGGAGTCGCTGGATTTTTGGCGACTCGAACTCCAGCTCCGGCTTCCACAATCGACTCCGACTCTGACTCCGACTTCAGTTAGAGATATCGACTCCGACCGACTCCCGACTCAGATTCTGCAGCCCAAGTTTCAAGGCTTGTAGGGTTATTTATTTTCCTAAGATGCACAAATATCTTTATACAAATGACAAAACTAGCGGTTTTCTTAAAGCCATTACCAGCAACCACCCTACATTCTGTGTTAAATTTCCTTTCAAAATTACGAAAATAAACATGAAGCCCATTGTTCAAGATCCAGCACAGTCTGTAGTTACAGTTCGTGCACTGCAAGACACGCGCTATACCTACCAAATCTAATCCAGCAACCAACGAGACAGATCTCCAAAATGGACTTCAGCCGGATAGTAGTTGATTCGGTGTCGGGATTCCATACGGATAGGACGTGCCTCATCGAGCTCCACACTCCACACTCAGTTTTGAATACGGAGCTCGCGGGGGCTCCGATCGTTCGTTTTTGCACGTTTTCCCCTCGCTGTTGCAGCTTTGAAAATCTTCTGGTGAGATTGAAGACAGGTGGAAATGATTCGTTCTCCAATAGCTACAAGAAAATCTTCACAGAAAGCGTCGAGGGATGGCTCCCACGATGGTGCTGTTCGTGAATCTGATTCGCCTGCTGGGTCCAAGCAGAGCAGTGGCAGAAAACAGGATAATCATATCGTTCCACAAGATGGGGTGTTTGGTGATCCGGATATCGCTGTCACTGTGCATGATGTTGGGATTCCCCCAACAAGCAAGAACAGAATCCAGAAACTGGATGAGGAAGCCTATAAGCCATGGGGCTCACGCTCTCGGGCTTCTAGCGTGGGTAGTGATGCCTCCTTCTGCAAAGGTGGACCTGGCAAGGTATGTGGAGAACCTGTGCGGAACACAGACTGTGGTGTGGCTTGCGATAGGTGCGAAAAGTGGTTCCATGCTAGCTGTCAGGGCATACCAAAGCCGGCTTATGATGCTCTTATTGAGTACCAAGTCCTCGCATGGCTTTGCCCCACCTGCAAGAAATCCTTAAAAAGCGAGGCTAAGGCTGATAATAAACACTTTGCCACTCTTGAAGAAAAAGTAGACCAACTCACTCATGCCGTCGACACTCGTATGAAGCGCTTGGAGCGCTCCGTCAAGGAACAGGAACAGGCAGTGATAGGTCAAACACAACTGATAGAGAGGTCTATTAGAGACAACCACTCACAGAAAGCAACATATGCAGACATGGTAAGGGGCACATGTTCAGACATGGTGGAAAAGGTAACTGCCAAAGTGTCGGCCATACCCCAGGTACTTGCAAATCAAAACACTTCAAAGGATGCGCAAAGTTTATCTAAGGCCTTTGACGAGTTCATCGAGAAGGACCGAAGGAAGCTTAAAGGAAATAGTTCACTTTTTAACATGGGTTTTGAACTGGAATAGCAGTTCCGTAGCTTGGGCTGAGACGAGCATAAATCAGGAGCTTTTACAGCCCAACGATCAGCCTAGGCAAAGATATTCTATTTCTCGTCCCGAAAAAGGTGTCTTGCGTTGAGGATGTGTGCCTTGCATATATTTCCATCCAGTATGAAAAGAGCATGGGTCCCGAAAATTCTTCAGAAAGTAGAGAAATTATCTACGAGAACTCTAGAGAAATTCTCGTACTGATCAATTAGGACATTCAGGGGAACATTATCAGATCGAGCAGATCGCCCAAATGCCGGTGGCTGCGATAATTTCTCTGTTTCTGAAGAATTTTCGGGACCCATGCTCTTTTCATACTGGATCGCGTGTGCCTTACAGAAACTGAAAAGTTCTTCCTATATCAAAATATAGAAAATAATCTTTTGTTATAAAAAGGTTTTATTTTCTTTGCTGATTATTTTGAACATAAAAAATCATAAATCCGTTGCAAAAAAAATAATTTCGTGAAAGTGAACTATTTCCTTTAACCTTGTGATTCACAACTTGCCTGAATCTGAAGGTAGCACATTCAGTGACAGGATGGAGAAGGATGGTCGCCTTTTTCAGGAAGTAGTCAGAGATGCTTTCAGGTTGAACGTGTCCATTTCCAAAGCATTCAGAGTGGGGAAGGTGATGCATGGTAGGCCCAGACTGCTTATTGTCACACTTCAGTCTCCTGGGTCAAAGGGTGACATTCTGCGGCTTGCACCACAGCTGAGGGGCTCTGACAAATGGGACAACATCTACATCACCCCCGACCTCACAAAAACAGAGCGCGAGGCTGCAAGGAAAGTGAGAGAGGAACTGGCCACCCGCAGGGCAGCAGGTGAACAGAACCTAACTATCCGCAAGGGTAGGATTGTGCAGGCTACAGGGGAGGCTATGCAAAACAGACCAGCTACAGCCAGTGACACTCGGCCTACTGATCAGGATAGCACTAGACCTGTGAACCAGCTGGCCCAGTCAAGCCTGGCAGCCACGGACAGGGCTGGGGAACATATCACATCAAGTGCAGGCCCATGTCACTCCACTTTTGATGACATCATAAGGGGGCCTCAGGACAATTAATGGCGCGGTGCGCCACAATCGCTCCCAAGCTACTGGCCAACAGCTGCCATTTTTGAAAATATTATTTTGAAATAAAGTTTCAAGTAATGAAAATATTGCAATAAAGTTGTAATTCAAATCTATACCATATCTAAAAACTTACTGAAAAATGAATTATCCATAGTAAAAATATAAGCTCGATGCGTTTTTACGTTGCTTCCCTGCTGCTGCAGAGGGTTTTTAAATCGTCTATATCTTCAAAACCGGCCATTTCTTAGCATATTGCTGCCTTTTTTTGTCGCTGGAAAATTAGTTGGGCTTTCCATTGACATCAACGGCTGAGCGGTATGTGTAGAGTGCCATCAATAATCTTCAAATGAAATTAGTCATTTTTACGTTGAAAGGAATGGAGTACCCCTTGCGAGCATCAGGGGTGACGTCACTCAGGATCTGTCTCTGATTGGTCGGCGGGGGAGTGACTGTACCTTCTATAGATGGCCTTGATCAAGTGACACTGTGCACAGTGCCCCTGCCTCAGCTAGACCCTCCACCTGACTACCTGATAGCGTGTCAGCCAGTTCACAATCTCATGTGTATAATAGTGTAAGGTGTATTTATACCAATGCTGACCAACTAACCAACAAGAGGGATGATCTGCTAATGTCCATTGCTCACGACAGACCAGACATAATTTTCATTTCAGAATGTTTACCCAAAGTTCAATCCAACCTCCCTGTTGCATCACTTATTTCAATTCCTGGTTACACATTGTTTACCAGTTTTGACTCTTGCACTAGTGATGTGTTTGGTAGAACTTTAAGAGGCATATGCATATTTGTGGATGACAACATCCAAGCATCAGAGGTAAACTTTCTTCCATTGCAGAGCATCGAACAGCTTTGGATAAGGATAAAGTTGAGGGGATCTGATCTTCTATTGGCTGGAAGCCTATATCGCAGTCCATCTGGAAACGCACATCAGAGTATGGATGAGTTGGGTCAGCTTTTCCGGTCTGTGCTGGAGACCTGTCCGTCTCACTTGCTGATATGTGGCGATTTCAATATTCCACAGATAGATTGGTCATCCTCCTTTTGTGGAGCCTCTGATTCTCACCATGCACACAAATTTCTCAACATTGTTCATGATTGTTTATTACACCAACATGTCACTCGCCCAACCAGATTCAGGGAAGGTCAAGAACCTCACACCTTGGATCTTGTATTCACCAACGAGGAGGGTATGATTACCGCCTTAGAATATCTACCCGGGCTGGGCAAAAGTGACCACCTGGTCCTAGCCTTTCAGGTGGCTTGCTATACCACACAGTCACGCCCAAACATCGAGCAATTTAACTTTAACCGTGCTAATTGGACAGAGCTGAGGAACACACTCACTGCGGTCAACTGGCAGTGTTTGGCAACACTTCATGTTGATTCTGGATATCAGTTCTTCAACAATGCTGTTCTTGGTGCTATATCTGCATGCATACCCAAAGTTAGAAAACCAAAAGCCAGAAAGAACATTTACATGACTAGCAACGCACTGCAGCTGAAGAAGCACAAACACGAGCTGTGGGCAAAGTACACCCGCACAAACGACCCAATAGATTTAGCCCGATTTAGAGTGTCTCGCAACAAACTAAGAAATCTAACCAGAAAGCTTCGCCACGACTTTGAGCTCAGGCTGGCCGCTGATTTGAAAAATAATCCAAAGGCCTTCTGGCGATACACCAACACTCGCCTCAAAACAAAGACACCCGTAGGGGATCTTCGCTCTGCCTCAGGGGGATTGGCCACATCAAACGAGGACAAAGCAGATGTTCTCAACTCCTTTTTTGGAAGTGTATTCACTCGAGAAACTCTCGACGATATGCCAACCTTGCCAACTAGAGAGCGGATTCCAGAGCTAGCGGACATTACCATCACTGCCTCGGTTGTAGAACGCAAACTGTCGGCATTAAACCCATGCAGTTCTCCCGGGCCCGATGGCATTCATCCGCGTGTCCTACACGAAGCCCGTCAGGCTCTATGTAGACCACTTTCCTTGCTCTACCGTCGCTCAATTGATGCGGGCACGGTACCTGACGAGTGGAAGCTAGGAAGGGTGACACCCATTTTCAAAAAGGGAGACAAATCTGATCCGAGTAATTACCGTCCAGTTAGCCTCACCGCCGTGACGTGCAAAGTTCTCGAATCCATCATACGTGACAGAATTCTGCAGCACTTGACAGAGGCTGACCTCCTCTCTGACGACCAACATGGATTCCGGCCGAGGCGTTCATGCAGCACCCAACTGTTGGAGGCCCTGGAACACTGGAGCAAATCTTTTGAGGATCAGACTCCAATAGACGTGCTTTACTTAGACTTTTGCAAAGCCTTCGACTCTGTCCCTCACCAGCGCTTGCTCCACAAACTTAGAGCCTACGGCGTGACTGGCAAACTGCTGGCATGGATAGAGTCTTTTCTCGGCGGCAGGAAACAACAAGTAGTTGTCCAGGGATGCTCCTCAGAATGGACGGCCGTCCATAGTGGCGTCCCACAGGGATCTGTCTTGGGCCCATTACTCTTTCTCGTTTACGTCAACGACTTACCAGATGCTGTCCAGGGCCTCATCAAAATGTTCGCGGACGACACCAAAGTATACTCGTCGATCTCCTCGCCTCGTGACACCTCACAGCTCCAAGCGGACCTGGACGCTTTAGTCAAATGGTCCGACACTTGGCAGCTCCCATTTAATGAGAGGAAATGCAAGGTTTTGCACATGGGGCGCGCGAACGAGGACCACCAATACACGATCAGGGGAAATCCAATGTGCGACACTTCGCTAGAGCGTGACTTAGGGATCCACATTGACTCGGAGCTGAAGTTCCGCCAACATGCGTCAGTGGTCGTTTCCAAAGCCACTCAGGTGCTTTCTGTCATTCGTCGCTCCTTCGCCCTGCTAGACTGTTTCACGCTTCCACTTTTATATAAGGCGTTAGTTCGCCCACACCTCGAATTCGGCAACCATGTTTGGGGTCCGTTCAACCGCGCGGACCAGAAACTGCTGGAAAGGGTGCAGCGAAGGGCAACACGTATGGTATCCAGCATCAGACACTTACACTACGAAGAACGCCTGCGGAAGCTACGTCTACCATCACTTTACTATAGGCGCAAGCGAGGTGACATGATTTTTCTGTACCAATTGTTCAACGGTGGAGTGGACATCAATCCAGACAACTTCTTCACGCGAGTCACAAGCAGTTCCACGCGAGGCCACCCATTCAAGGTCCTGAAGCCCAGAGCGACCTGCAAAGCAAGGAGGTCGGCCATCTCTGTTCGCGCTGTGAACGACTGGAACTCGCTGCCTGCCGAAGTCGTATGCTCGGCATCGCTGAACACCTTCAAAGCGAGTCTGGATGCCCACTGGGCCCACCTCTGGTACCAAACACCAGACAGCTAAGCTGTCAAACCATGGAGCTCGATGAGAGCGGGGCCTACAGGCCATTTGGCCTTACCGTAAACCCGACAACCGTAAGGATAGTACATTGCTGCTTGCGCAGAGGCACACGTTGCAGCAGTCAACACGTCATGTTTCTAGGCTCTAGCCGTTATATGTACTTCTCCATGTAAGTACGTCTCCGGGCAGAGCGCCACGCGCCACGCGCCACAGATGACTCTAGTGACAGCCACGTCAGTACAATGCATACGCCTTCATGGCGGAGCTTACTCTAATCCAGTGTATGCATCAGTCGCGGCGTATGCAGCATTATCAGGTGCACGTACCAAGCAGCAGGTCTGCAGGAACTCATCTGTCACTACGATCCGCATCAATATTTCCTCCGTATATGTACTACTGCACAAACTGCACTGGGATGTGACGTTGTTACCCACATCTTCCTGAACAACAGCAACAGCCTTCCTAAACAACACGACGATCTCAAAACCGTGCCCCTTCCCCTCCCCCAAGCAATAGGTATTCATTTGGGGCCTTGACCTCATGTCTGCTCCGCAGGGGTACCCGCAATAATACCAGCGATTATAGGGCAAATATCCTATCCAACATCAATGCGTCACGTCAGCGGTGAATGACCATGGAGCAATGAATGCACCAGTTTCAAGCGGCGAGGGCGACGAAGGCACTCCCCTCCGAACTCTTTTTAGATTCTGTGTGCCGTAAACTGCACACCGTCCCTGAGAAACGTTACGCGAACGACTCTCAGCCTACACAGGCGCCCCTTTTCGCATAGAGACGCCCCCATGGGTTTCCTAGGTGCCCCCCTCTTTCGCATGTGGGCGAAAGAGGGGCGCCTCTTTAGACCTAGCAGGCGCCCCTCGTTCCCACTGAGGCGCCCCTATGGGCTTCATAGGCGCACCTCTTTCTGTATGCCTCAGAGGCGTTCATCTTTGGGATGCAGTGGCCAACCTTTCGTATGGAAGTTCGACTTTGACCTTTATATGGGCGCCCCTTTTGCATGGCGGCGCCCCTTTTGCATGTTGGTGCCCCTACATATACTATGGGCCTCATGGACCTCAGAGGCACTCCTATAGGCTTCACAGGTGCCCCTCTTTCGCATGCACGTGCTCCTATGGGCATCAAAGTCGCTCCTATGGACATCCTCATTTGCATTGAATCGCCCCTATGAACTTTATATGCGCCTCTCTTTTGCATATAGGGGCCCCTATGGCCTCACAGGCGCTCCTCTTACGCACCCAATTTCTTTAGGCGATAGCGTCCCCTTGAGGGATGGCGCCCCAAATGGCAATTTGTCCGCATCACTCCGTTGAGCATTGTTACGCGTCTGCTTAGACCGCACACGCATGAAATTGCGAAAAAACGCTTAGCTGAACGCCCAGTGGTACCAAAAGGTACCAACAATAATTCTGTCCCTAGGGACGCCAGGATTCATGACGAAACATCGGATTTTCTGCTTAACTGCAGCTACAAGTTCTTAATCTTTAATGTAAACACACTTTGGCTAGAAAAATATTCACAGACAAGCAAATACAAACGTTTTCTTCTCCCGACGTCAGCCAGTGACTGTGGCGCCTCGAAACACTCCTCGCTTTTCTGCACCTCACACGAAGTTCTTCTTAGCAGCACGTTATTTTTACCCAACAGCATATCCGGAAAGGAGACGATTATCCAATGACAGAATCTATGTGGCGAGAAAACGTATGGTCTCAACGCAGCAAGCCAAAATGTGCGTTGGTACCTTTTGGTACCGCTGGGCGTTAATGGGTTAACTTTAACTACTAAACTGAATGTTGCAGCATTCATGTGCCAGAATTTCCCCAGTGGGACATCATCTGCTTGCAAAATACACTTGCAGAGTGCTGGAAGCGGATGTGAAACGCCAGCCACCCTGGGCTCAAAATTGAATAAAAGCCAAACCATATTGTAACAAACCATATATCATCCAATAATATTGTTCATTCAATCATTAACTCCCAAAAAAGGTAGGTACACTACAAGTAGAAACACCAAGATTTACTCTGACCTGACCTAAACTGATCATACAATTGTAAAATAATCTGAACACAATCTGCCTTTACCTAACTTAACAAATGGTTGAGTAGAGATATTTCATATTTGAGATATTTGGTGTAACTTATAAATGCTTTGTGTAAAAAGTGTTAAGGTATCGATATGTGGTGTCACTTTTCAAGAAAAAGATGTGTTCTTTCCATGCATGTTTTTTTCCTTCCATGACATTTCTGAGGGCTGTTAACGGGCCCTGTGTGCGGTCGGACCTTACACAGCCTCCAAGCTCCGCCCACTGCGTCCCTACGTCAGCCTTCTGTCACTGCACACAGCGACTGCTGTGGCCGGTCGGGACTGGCCACAGTGGACCGTCTACCGCACGCAGTCGCTGAGCCGTGACGTCAGAACTGCCTACCCATCCCCTACCCCCACGCCTGAGGGCTGTTCACGGGCCCTGTGTGCGGTCGGACCGCACACAGCCTCGAAGCTCCGCCCACCGCGTCCCTACGTCAGCCTTCCGTCACCGCACACAGCGATCGCTGTGGCCGGTCGGGACTGGCCACAGCGGACCGTCCACCGCACGCAGCCGTGACGTCAGAACCGCCTACCCATCCCCTACCCCCACGCCTGCTGGACGCACCGCACACACCGCACGCAGCAGTGTGCGGTGCCCGTGAACACCCCTCCGATGACACCGCAGGCGCACACACCGCACTCAGCAGTTTGCGGTGCCCGTGAACACCCCTCCGATCTTTTGCCAGTTGCCACAGCACCTGCTCTGCCTGCCATCCTCCAGGTGCAGGCACAAAATGTTGCCACAACCGCCACAACCAAGCCACAAACAGTGTGTTGGTTCTGATCTGACCATACCCCTGCAGTTAGTTAATTTCATTGTTGTTCACATAGCATGTGTCGCCTCCCCCAGCAGAGAAGCTTGTACTTCTGAAGTGGTCTTAAGGGGCTCACACTTAACCATTCACCATAACTGGTGAGAAACAGTTGTTCATAGTGTATGCAGACGGCCCAGAAGGATGACAACTTCTGTCATGTTCAACACTTCTGAGAATATTGAGCTTTTTGTAAAGGAGGAAATAAAGATTGAGGCTACTTCACCAGAGGTGGGTTTGAATATGTGAAATGTTTTCATTGCCATCTATGAATTAGGTACTTGTAAAAGTAGCTGCTGTCGCTAACCTAAGTTAACCCGCGCCCAGATGGGGTCTGCCGAGCAACGCGGTCTGATGGGGGGGGGGCCATTTTGGCCCCCCCCTCAGATCTCGAGAACCACGCAACATAGCGACAAGCGGTAAACGGTGTTGGATAGCCCCAGCGGGGAACTACCTTGTGACCCAATTTCATTGACCTCGGTCAAACCGATGACGTCACAGGTCAGGTCAAAGGTCGAATTTTCACCGTTTACAGGCATTTCAAGAAATGCGTTGTAAAATCGAGTAAAATGCATTTCATTGAAAATCATCGATGGAGAAATGTTCTTCAAACACATATTTTGCTATTTGAGGTCACTGATACCAGGTCAGGTCACTGGGGGGTCACAATATGAAAGTGTCGTGTGATACATGTTTTATGGTCCATTTTACATGACAAATGCGATTATGTGGGTCAGACAGACTTTAGGGCCAGCTTAGGTCACGTTTTGGTCAAGGTCAGGTCAAGGTCAGGTCAAATTAGGTCAAATTTCAAAGTTGATATTTTTGCATAAAATGGGTATCGATTCGATGCAGCTCGTCACGGGGAGTTCAATGGTGGTCTCCGTTTTGCGCTACGAGGTCTAGAATGGCTAAAAAGTGAGTTCAAAAATATGACGTCATCAATTTTTAACAGTTTTTTCGCTATAACTTGGCCAAAAAAAGAGGTATCGATCTAAAATTTGGTATGTAGATCGAAGAGCGCAGGGACTATCACATATATTCCGGTTTTTTCGAAATTCGAAAATTTTTAGGAAATTTTTTGAGTTTTTCTAAAAAAATCAATTTTTTTGATTTTGGGGGGTCAAAATCCCAAAATTTCGAAAATCCGAGATAGCAGTTTTGTAGCGCCGTCTTTTCTCTACACAACCACATAAAGAACTTTAAAATTGCTTGTCAACTGTAGAATTGGTGATCGTTTCAAGATGTCATGTTTTTTGCTCATTTTTGCTCGAACATGACCTCAGTTTGACCTCAATAACTCCTGACCTGAGGTGACCTGTGACTTGAAATTTTGTGTGAAGGTGTCAAATTGATGCCCGGTAAGGTACCCAAAATTTGGCGGCGCTGCGCGCCGCCGTTTTCTCGCTATTTAAGAAAAACCACAGGGGGGGGGCCAAAGTGGCCCCCCCCATCAGGGCGCGGGTTAAGTTATTGTAAAAGTAGCGGCTGTCGCTGACCTAAGTTTTATGTTATTTTTTCCAATAATTAATGGGCTTGCTTTAAATTAACTTTGTTTCTGGTTCTGTTTAGCCTGAGTGGCCCCCGCCATCACCCGCATCTGAAGAATGTGCTTCGTCGGACCATGCTGGGCAGTTTATCAAACTGGAGAGGAATGCACAGAGCCGGTCGCCATCACCAACAGTTGACTTCAATGGGTTCACAGACTTTGATCGAGACAGGTAAAGACTGGGGCTTGAGTCTTATACTTTTGGCCAGGGCTGTGGAGTCGATGGATTTTAAGACTCCGACTCCCACTCCGGCTTCGAAAATCGACTCTGACTCCGACTCCAACTCCGATTCCGACTCCGGACGGTTCTATTAAAATGCATATCATGATATTGAAGTTCATAATGTAGATGTTTTATCTGGCCTCAAACGATCCCTTGTGCGTTCCAAGGCTTTGCGTTGCAAATCTATATTACTATTTGAGGAGGGTGCGTCTGTCCGTTACCGAGGTCCCGACTTGGTCGTGCTTTGCGTGGACTACAGGCCAGACCGTTGCACCTAGCCCGGTGAAATTTGTACAACTTATAGATCAAAGATGCGCGACGTGCCTTTGAGGGGTCTCAGCTCGATCGGGTCGTTAGTGAGCGCGTGGCGCGTGCTCAAAAAGTGCAAATTCGCGTCATAGACTTTACATGTATAAATCGGCGTGCGAAATCGGGCGAAAACGGCTAATTTTGGCCGACACGGTTCCGGTCCCGGTGCAATATCTTGGTGACCACGGGTCCGACCGGCACGGGGAAAACAGCATCGTGTACAAAATTGAACGGGCTATTGAATGGTGTGCAATGCAGAGGATAGCACGCGCCACGTGCACCGGAGAGGGCACTTTTATTTGAAAAATTGCGGTTTTTGAGAGATTTTGGAATTAATTTTATTTTTAGGTGACCGTTAAACGGAGCGAGTTGAAACAACGCCTGTTGACAAGAGAAATGTACCGCCTCTCATGGAAAATTGTGAATAGCTAATTGATCGACGACAAGGTGGTATAAATCGCTGGAGAAAATGGTTTTTGTCGATGATGTGCCGCTTTCTTAATTACACGGGTTTTGCTGCATAACCTGATATGTTTCGCAATTGAAACTGGTACCGTTTGAAAGAGCATTCAATTTTGTCCAAGATACACCCAACATTTTTGCATGACAAGCAACAATATTCTAAAAAATGCAAATGTTTCAAACCACTACATAGTCATTTTTACCGAAATTCATCGATTGTCCTAAAAAGACTTCACGCCAGTTTTCGAATCATTCTTAAGTAGAACGCATGATAATACGACACGGGCACCTCGATGCGACGTATCTTTTTGTTTTATTACAAAATGCTTGGCCGTCAAAAAGCAATCGAAGGAAATGGATACCAACTAAACCGACACAGACCAACCCAATAATACCCACGGGTCAAAAATAACCCTTCTTCGCGTTGCGGAGCACGCGGGTAACCCTAGTATGCACTAAAGGAAATAGTTCAATTTTAACATGGGGGTTTGGACTGGAATAGCAGTTCCGTAGCTTTAGCTGAGACATGGCTTAGACAAGCACAAATCAGGTGCTTTTACGGCCCAACGATCACCCTAGGCAAAGATATTCCATTTCTCTTCCCGAAAAAGTGCGTTGCTGAGGAATGTGTGCCTTGCAGCCGTTGCAGGGGTCATTTCCCTCTTTTGCAATCTTTCAAAACTGGAGAGTTCTTCCTATATTAAAGTATAGAAAATAATATTTTTTACCAAAAGGTTTTATTTTCTTTGCTGATCATTTTGAGCATTAAAAGAAATCATGAATCCATTGAAAAAAAACGAATTTCGTGAAAGTGAACTATTCCCTTCTAAAAAGAGCATGCATTGTTCAAAAGCAGGTTCTGGGGAATTTACCGTCTTCTGTTTCTTTCGCTGAAAACATTCGTCCAAAACAGAAAAATGGCCTTTTCTAAATCTAATTTCGAGCGCAGTATCGTCAATCAAACAGGTGCAATGCATGATTTGAGCCATGTAGCGTTAATTGCGACTCCGGAGTTTGAGTCGGTAAGATTTTGGCGACTCCGACTCCGGGCAGAACTGTCGACTCTGACTCCGGCTCCGCAGCCCTGCTTTTGTCACTTCATATTTGACATGCAATTTGTAAGTCAACTGTAAAAAATGTTGTTATTAATTACATTTTTATAGTGTTTACAGAGTTTGTGGAAGCTAATATGAAATGAATATGAGTATAAATCTATTAATAAAAATAACGTTTTTTTTTTGCTTTTTGAATGAACAGATATACCATAGCTTACACTACTATATGTACTTAACTAACCCAGCCCATCAAAAGTTGACATTATTTGTATATTGTGTTTTGTTACAGTGCTCACTACATTGCCGATACAAAGATTGACAGCCTATTGGGATGCCTGCCAGATCTACAAGATACATCAGATGGTATGTGGATGCAAAAGCGCAATATAGTGAGCATACCTATTTAATGTTTTATTTTGTATAATCAATAATGTCAGCAAGGCTCTCTTTTTACCAGTTCTTACACTTACGTCTTTCTGCACTATACGCCCCGCTATCACTGTCAGTAAAAGATCGAGGTAAATATCTTATTACGGAGCGAGCGAAGCGAGTCAAATCTTTCCTTAGATTAACGGAAATTTCTGAGTATGAGCGGCCGGTCGGCCGGCCGTGCGGATACTTTTGCGAGGCTTATATCTCAGCAACCACTTGACCGATTTACATACGGTAATTTTTGTAGGGTAACTTCATTCCTTCTACGAAGTATTGGACTATTCCCGATGTATGTGGGTGACCCCTTATGCACGTGCCACGTGCAAAACGGAGAGGTGTCAGTTTTTAATAATGCACAATTCAGTTGGGACCCATTTTGCACGTGCGCACGTGCAGGATGCCGCTTCCAGATCTCGAGAACGGCTGGGCCGATTATGCTCAAATTTGGCATATTGCTAGAGACCAGTTAGTAGGATGCACTACACAGCCCGGTTGTAAATACCCCCCCCCCCCCCCACACGTGCAAAGGTCACCCTCTCGCTGGCTCGTTTCTCGCCCCAAAAGTCGTCTTACTGGTGATAAGTACATAAATCAAAGAACATTAATCAAGTACATAAGTTAAAGGGACCCTCCCACCTTAACATTAGATTTGAGTTGAGATAGCCAAAATGGGGTCCCCGGCTCACAATTACCGGTTTCGGCACTCACAACATCGAGAAATGTCTTAAATCGGAAATATTGAATTTCAAAATTGCAGTATTTTGATTCAGATGCATAGGAATACCCCTCTGAATGTGTGACGTCAGCGCAGATATCTAACGATTTTTAAATGTTTGACTAAAACGTTTTGTAGCACGCGGTGGTATATGCTGCTTTGCGCGCAAGAAGTGCCGCACTTTCAGCTGCCAAACTATTGCTTCCAAATAAAGTCGCTAGGAACAGCGGAGATCCCAAAAAGTAAACAAAAGTAAAAGTCTAATATCTTGAAAACCGGTGAATACCTATTTTTGGTGAAATTTGGTAGATATTCATTTTCGCTCTTTCTGAACCGAGCGACATCACTTTCATGCCAATTTATTAACTTTTTGGAAGGTGGGAGGGTCCCTTTAAGTACATAAATCAAGAGGAAAACAGCCGGTCGGACTTTAACAACTGGTAAGTTCCGGTGCCGCTCGGTAGAATTTCTAGGTAAATTTTCACGGTAGCGTTTTTGGATGGGTAGTTTGGTGCAAGAGCATTTAGGTAAAATCGGAATTTACTTAGGTAGGTAGTTTGGTGCAAGAGGCCTCAGCCCTCAGGTCTCCGAATTTAAGACTTACTCGATAGTTTGTGCCCAAACCGGCAAGTACGAGCCAGGGACCCCAATTTGACTTTCTCAACTCAACATTAATGTTAAGGTGGGATCAGGGATGGTCACTTTAAAGCATTGGAGGTATTCAAACTGAAAGTTACATGTAAGATAAGTGTTTATTATTTTTCAGCACATCCCGACGGAAAGGTTCCTAAGAGTCGCCGCATGGTGATAAACTACAGAGAGGTGGATGGTCTGAACGACAACAGCATGTGTAAGTACCTGCTTCGTCGATGCCTAGATGCTGAATATGTTGCATGTTCTTGTTATGTGTATTGCAAAGTACCTAATGCATTTGCAGAACCAAATAATGTCAGACCAATCTGAAAAGAACAATTTCTTATAGCCTAGCAATAGGTACTTTCCCTGCGCAAAGTTTTTTTGTCAAGAATTTGTTTATCGCAGTTCTAAATGCATCTCCTGTGTTCCGACAGTCTGTGAGCTGTGCTGCTGTGATTGGGACGGAGATTGTCCTGTCCATGGTCCGCTGAAGGTCATACAAGACACTAAGGTAAGGGACGGGAAACTGTCATTGCTCAGCTATTTTTGGCTTGCGTCACATCTTGCTGAAGCTTTCAGGAACATAAGATTATGAATCTGGTGAATATGCTTCTTTTTCCTCAGATTTCCATCTTTTTCAAAGTGGCTTTTTTAAACATGGTCTGTGGCATAGCGTGTGAATTGATGACTAGAGAACCGGGAGCCTCTGTTGTATTTATTTATTTCACATCATCCGGTCATTCCACAGTACAGGGCTATTCATAGACCGTTGTAACGCCCAATCTGAATGTCGTGTGGTCAGCAGGTCGAGGGTTTGCGCCAGTGATGGGGAAAATTACACCCATTTTATTACAGGTACCACCGGGAGTCGGGGACCGGAAGAGGGACGTCAAAACTCTGCCGCATTTCCTCAGCACTGGCCAGTCGAAAATATCAGAATCCAGCACCGGTAAGCTAAGCGTCTTACGTAAGCAATGACGCACAACATATGCCATATCCATCACTTGCATTCTAGCACATGCAATCGATCACTTTTTCGAGGACTTCAGCTTTCTAAATGAAATAGTGTATATGTCCTATAGCTTCCGCACGTTGTGATATGACATTGCCGATGTCATAAAATGTGATTGACATGTGATAACTTCCCTTTTCGTTGTGAATTCACAGATGTGCATTTCGGCTATTTCAGGAGTGTGGGCAGATAAGGATATTCCGGCGCGCCACAGACTCGGTCCCTACGAGGGCACCCTAAGTACCGACCGACGACAAGTCCGAACCACCGGGTACAGGTGGAAGGTCAGTTGGTCTGTCTATTGCAATTGGTCACTGCGAAAGGAAGTCGGTAGCAAAGTGGACGCCATTTAGTTGCGTCCTAGAAAAGCCGTTCCTGGCGCCAAATAGCTGTTTCAGCCTAAAATAGGTCGGCAGCACGTGTTTGGCGATAAGCAGCAACTACGGCGAAAAATGACACATTTCAGCTTTTTTGGCACTAATTCTCCGTAGTGGTTGGCTCCAGGGGTGGGGGTGGGGGGGGGGGGGGGGGACGCTCCTGCTTTTTTAGCATCAAGAAAAGTGTGACAGACGTTTGTGCCTTGTGGAGGATTGTCGACGAACTATTGTTCCTTGAGCAGTATTTACGCGCTAGCGGAAAATTGATCAATCAGCGCTCGGCAATCCTCGACGCTGATTGGTCCAGTGCTCGTGACGAAATTGCGGGGGACAGCAGTTATTTCTCTATGGATCCGAATAGGCTTTTGGATTTGGGAGGTGTTTTAGATTGTATGCTGTTTCGGGCTATTTGCGAGTTTACTTCTTATGACTACTTCTTATAGACTATCTATCTAATCTACTTCTTATGTTTGTTTCAATGTCCCACAAAGTGACATTAAAATTTCGCTGCCCCCCATTTTTCGTGAGGCTCTTACGCCCATGCTGTGTGGTGTGTGTCGCCGGCGTGGATGTGGTACCGCCAGCTCGAATGCCCGGAGTGCGGCGCCGGCGGCGGGCACAGCCGCCGTGGCACCCGGCGCGGCCGCCGTGTGCCAACATGTGCATCAGTGCTGCGCAAATAGACGGAATAGAGCATAATCGATCTATTGTACGAATACATGCACAAACAAAGGGGTGTAGACCCGCGCGACAAAGAAATACCAGACTTGTCCGCCTTCCCACTTCCTCTGAGAAACTCCGCCGCTTCTGGCCACATGCTCAATTGTGCATGCGCCTGGCCCTTGGGCCGAAAACGTTCTCTTTTACATTGTCAAAAGCGTGCCATAAACTTGATGCAAATTTTCTGTCTGATAGGGTGAAACGAATCCGAAAAAGGGCTACAAATAGGCTGGGTAAATGCGAAGGGAATGAGCTGCTGCGTATTGGAATTCCAGTGCCCATTCAGCAATCACTCCGACCAGATAATCAATCGCATTCTAACACCCATGGTTATGCAATAAATGCGAAACGTTTGGTAATTTCTTGCGTTTTTATCCCTTTTAAAATGAATTAAAAAAGTTTAGGCCATACACGCACTTATATGTCACATCTGTCATTTGATAATCCTGGTAACACATTAAGTTTCTTGTCAGGCTCAGCATTGTAATGTCAGATTCAGTTATGAGGTTCCAGTAAGTTTTTTTTTGTGCTATGTAGCAATTAGGTGCCAGAAACAGCTACTAAGGGATCCGAAACAAATATACTCTTGAAGATATATAGGCATTTAGGTGGTTTCGTAACTATTGAAAAACATCGAATTCGTTGCTTCTAGAAGCTCAGCTAGAAGCCGAAGCTACATGTATGAGTATTAGAAGTAAACTCGCAAACAGCCCGAAACAGCTACTGTATGAGTATTACCTTTCTTCACTGATGCTTGATTCTTGCTGTCTTTACCGTTGTCTTCAGATCAAGAAGGGTGACCGTGTTCATCACTCGGTGAATGCCGAGGACCCGAGCTGCAGCAACTGGCTCAGAAGGGTCAACTGTGCCCGCTCGGAGGAAGAAGCGAATCTGATTCCCTTCCAGCACAGGGGCCTGATATACTTCAGGTTTGTTACCATCTGTTTCAAGTTTGGATATTCTTGTCTTGTCAGTGAGTCTTTATGTGCAATACATATATGTTGTACTCTATTGTAATATTGCTGCGCATCAGCGGAATTGCTACCTTTTGGTAGGTTATATAATATGCATGTTTGATCTTATACATGCTAAGACATCCGCGTCCATGATTGATCTTTGCAGGACATCAAAGCCCATCCCGAAAGGGTCAGAGCTGCTGGTGTACTACGGAGACGACTCGGCCCCCCGGGAGCTGACCGTCCACTCGGAGACGTCTGGGGAGGCTGTGACTTCCTCTCCGGCCGGACCGTCATCTTCAGGTTAGTTAAAGGTAGTGTGCCACCTTTGAAAGATTTCCCATTTTATTTTTCCTAGGATAAGAAGCTTCTGTTTTTACATAATATTGCAAAAAAATCAAAAATGGGCCTGGAATAGTGCCTTTTTCGCCAAAAAGTTTATCGGTTTTTCGATATGTATAACAACTGTAGTGGGCTGACCTGCAAACAGGCGTCGGGCAACAATCACGAATGCGGCGCACATGTGACAATAAGCAAAGGTCATTATAGAGTTACGACGTACGGGAATGAGTTATCAGCTGTCTAATCGTAGACAACACAATGTCGAGCCTTAAACTGTATGCCTGTATTGGTATTGTTTCTTTTATTTGGCTGTCGAACATTATTTATGGTTTGAAATATGATTTTTATGTAAAATAATTGATATGAAAAAGCCGTCTAAGTTATGACCCCATTTCACCACACGCAAGTGGCAGAAATGACAATGATCAGCTGACGCATTTTTCTTGGCCGAAGTCAGAGCGCGCGGCCCGACGCACCACCACCGCACCACAAAGTATGAGCAGAAGCCGCGCCTAAAGCCAGGGCCCCGGTAACGTGAGGTAGCCGAGTCGGGGCAGCGTGCGCTGACCCAAGCCGGGGCCGCAGCTTTGGGCGCGGTCTACCGCATCCCCGCGGGCAGCCCCGGGCTATCACATGACACCGGGAGGACGCGCGGCCCCGGCTTGGGTCAGCGCAGGCTGCCCCGACTCGGCTACCTCACGTTACCGGGGCCCTGGCTTTGGGCGCGGTCTACCGCACCACCTAACAGGCGTGTTCGAAACCGCAGGAGATGATGATGAACGGGTTTATCGAAACTTGATTGGATGAGCATATCGGTAATAGCAATTTCAGTGTGTGCATTTATTGTTCATAGTGGTGTGAAATGTGTTTGGGGTACGACCGACAACCCGTCGGGGCGAATTTCGCACTGGGGTACTCAAAATTTGAAGAATTTAAGATGTTTCCATGAGTTTTGAAGGTATGGATAAGTTCTAAAAATCCGGTTCTCCTTATCCGGGTCATTAACTCCATACGTTCCAGGAAAGCTGGCACACTACCTTTAGTCGATTATTTTTTTTGTGCTGGCTTTTTAGCTGCAAAACAAGTTACATTATAACAAAGCAAACCCCATGCCTAGCAAACCAAGGCGGGTACATTGCGATAACAGTGTCCCGTCACGCTGGGCGCAAAATGACTGTTGTCGTCGACGCGCCTGCAAGCCCCAATAAACAAACAATGCAGTAGCCACGAGCGGGCGCCACGCTGACGCTTTGAAACACCCAAACTGGACGGAACATAGCTCGAAAATTGAAAAAAAAGAAACGCCGTCTTGCGTTTACACTGGACAGACCGGTGTTTGTGCTCTCATCCAAACCATTAAAACAGCTACAGTAGCTCTGAGGTAGCTATTGTAGCGCTTGATAGCTATAGATGGCTCTGAAGAGCTCATGTAGCCCTTTAGATATGGAGCCACATGTGCCGGGCGCTGAGGCGCTGACGCCGTCATCCGGTAAATAACAGGCTGGAACACGGCTCCGATCAGGTGTCCGGGCGATTGCCGTGATTGCCGACCGTCCAATGAGAAAGATGCTGCCTCCTTCATCCCTTGGGACGTTGGAGGGATAGACCTATACTAGCCATGTCAAGGCTACAGTACTTATGATGATATTTTGATGAAATCACTAATATTTTTTTCATTTCTAAAGGAGATGCTGTTCAGTCTCGCTCACATGACCGATTCACTCTCTAGGTATCGGGGGCTCTTTCCAATGCCGTCACTGCGACTACTGTGCTATGAGACAAGTGCATCTAAAACTGCATGTGAAGATAAGGCACGGCAACATCGACGGGACCAACAGCTTCCAGTGCGAACGGTGTCAATACTCCACCGACCATTGCGGCTGTATGAAAGACCACCGTAGGACTCACACTGGAGAGCGGCCGTACCGCTGTGACATCTGTAATAAGTGCTTTCTTGAGCTTAGTAAACTGACCATCCACCAGCGCGCACACACGGGAGAGCGGCCGCACCGCTGTGATATATGTGGGATGTTATTTCCTCGACCGGGTTCTCTGACTCGGCATCGCCGTACACACACGGGAGAGCGGCCGTACCGCTGTGATATATGTGGCAAGTCGTTTTCCCAGCAAAATGAGCTGACCCGCCACCACCGTACACACACGGGAGAGCGGCCGTACCGATGTGATATATGTGACAAAACGTTTGTTGTAGGAAGTAATATGACCGCCCACCGCCGTACGCACACGGGAGAGCGGCCGTATCGCTGTGATATATGTGACAAAACGTTTGCACAACGGAGTAATCTGGCCAACCACCGCCGTACACACACGGGTGATCGGCCCTACCGCTGTGATATATGTGGCAAGTCGTTTTCTCAGCAAAGTGAGCTGACCCGCCACCACCGTACACACACGGGAGAGCGGCCGTACCGCTGTGATATATGTGACAAAACGTTTGCTGTACGAAGTAATCTGAACGCCCACCGCCGTACGCACACGGGAGAGCGGCCGTACCGATGTGATATGTGTGGTAAAACGTTTACCGTACAATGGACTTTAAAGGGACCCACCCACCTTAACATTAGTTTTGAGTTGAGATAGCCAAGTTTGCGGCCAGGCTCAGAAACCACCATTTATCCTGGTCGCAACCCCCGCAGCTTTATGGTGTTCAAGAAATTTCTTCCCTTTACTTGCAGGGTGGGACCAGCGTGGTCCCTATCTCTTAACCATTACGGGAATCTGATGACGTCATCAGGCTTTCGAACGTCCGTTAAATGTTTGACTAAAACGTTTTGTAGCACGCGGTGGTATATGCTGCTTTGCGCGCAACAAATGCCGCACTTTCAAATAAAGTCGCTAGGAACAGCGGAGATCCCAAAAAGTAAACAAAAGTAAAAGTCTGATATCTTGAAAACCGGTGAATATTTTTCGATGAAATTTGGTAGATATTCGTTTTTGCTCTTTCTGAACCGAGCGACATCACTTTCATGCCAATTCATTAACTTTTTTGAAGGTGGGAGGGTCCCTTTAACAACCCACCTCCGTACACACACGGGAGAGCGGCCGTACCGCTGTGATATATGTGGTAAAACGTTTGCTGTTCGATTTAGTTTGACTTGCCATCGCCGTACACACACGGGAGAGCGGCCGTACCGATGTGATACATGTGGAAAGTCTTTTTTCCAGCAAGGTGCGCTGACCACCCACCGCCGTACACACACGGGAGAGCGACCTTTCCGTTGTGATATATGTGGGAAGTCGTTTTCCAAGGGACGTTATCTGACCACTCATCGCCGTACACATACGGGAGAGCGGCCCTACTGATGTGACGTGTGCAGGAAGACGTTTACTTTTCTCACTGATCTAATAAGACACCACCTGTACAAACGGGAGAGCGTTCGTACCGCTGTGCTACATAGGGGAGAGTGGGGCACTTTCGTGCATGGGGCATTTCGTTTTCAGCAGTTTATGGGAAAACGAGTGACTGCACGAGCTCAAGGTAAATTATGAAAATATGTCTATCATTGCCGCCCCTCGTGTACTGTAGAAGACGACACTGTTCACTCTATTCACGGAACTGCTGCAAACTTGTTTGTTGAAAAAGTGTCATTTTTTCAACAATATATTTTGAAATATATTACAAATAAAGTGGTGGGACAGGTCTGTGCACGCACTGACTAGTGGCACATTCGTGCATATTTTTTCGTTTTTGCGATTTATGACGTTATCTGTAGTAGGTTTCACTTATGACGCTCGCACTTATGACGCTCGCCTGACTCACCCCGCGTTCGATGTCTCTCGGACGGCGAAGATTCTACGTCGTCCGGCCAATCCCGCTAGAGGTCAGCGGGGGCTCGGCTGCGGTTATGGAACGTGATTGGCCGGACGGCGTAGAATCTTCGTCGTCCGAAAGACATCGAACGTGGGGTCAGTCTCGGCTGCTTGCGACGTCGTGACAAGTAATTTACATGACCTTGGCAAGGTCACGTAGGCACGATGGTCGAGGTCACGATGGTCGGCAGTTGGTACATTCTTATTGGCCAGCCCATTAGGTATTTCTACATTTGTGGTGCACCGTGCAATGCATTCTTGTCGAAAGGAATCAAATGAAATGACCCCCTGCCAATTTCTTTCGGTGAATTTCTGGTAATGCCCGGTAATTCCTCGAATTTTGCAGGGTGCACGAAAGTGCCCCACCCTTTGCACGAATGTGCCCCATACCTCAACCTGGGGCAGGTTCGTGCAAACGCTCAGAGTTATTAAGAGCCATTTTTTTCTAATTGAAGCGATAATTTTAGAGGATAGCTTTTAAAGAAGAAAAATATCTGCAATAGTTCCTTTCCATACTACAATCAACAATTTTGCCATTGCACCAAACAAAGAGCAGATATATGGATTTATTAAAAAAAATGGATAAATCCATTTTTCCCATAGGGGAAATGGATTTAATGGACTTCCCCTATGGGAAGTCGTTTTCTTAGCTGGGTCATGTGACCATTCATCGCCGTACACGTACAGTAGAGCGTCTCTAGTCTCTACTGATGTGACGTGTGAAGGAAGACGTTTAGTTCTCTCAGAGATATGAAAAGCCACCGTGTCGTCTTCACACCATCTACAAAGAAACATTAACCCGGCAGGCGGTGGGCCTCCCGGCCACCTTCCGCGCGGTGCGGGAGGCATTTTTGCCCCCCCCCCCCCCGTATCTCCGAAACTACTGGACGGATCCGTAAATTCGAACGGCGCTTGATAGCCCTGTAAAATTTGTCGAATGAAACCGAATTCTATTGACCTCGGGGTCACCGATGACGTCACAGGTCAGTTCAAAGATAAAATGTTTAACCGTTCACGGGTCTTCTAGGGAATGCGCTATACCATCGACCAAACGCATTTAGTCTAAAATCAGCGATAGGGCGACAGTTTCCTAGAACAGCCCACCGCTAAAGTAATGTGCGGTTTTACCAATCTCAACGGATGACGAAAGAATCGACCCTTTTGAACACGAGACCAGGGGTGCCAATGAATGGTGTATATCGTGTGATTTAAATGTTAGCGGTGTGTGAATGTGTTTTAGGCGTTTCTTTTTATAGAAGTTACTGGTCGATCATCTAGACGTGTATATTTTTTAAATCATAAAATTGTGTGACAATTGTGCTTTAAATATGGCGCAATGACGATTTTGACTTATACGTGTTTTTTTTTTTTTTTTTGGTGTGTGACAGATAGCTGAAGAAGGGAGCCGAAGTGCTCTTGAAAGCTTTCATTGAAATAATAAAGCTGGTGTAAAAAATACGTTTTATACATTTCTGGGTCAAGTTAAAGTTTATTCAACGTGTCTCGACGAGGCTAAGTCGATTCCGGCACAATCAAATGTCGTGCCAGTTATGAATCAAAAGTTTTTTGCAGAAGAAATGTAGTTTCAGATTTTTTACTCTCTTCTCCTCAAGGCTAAACTATTAATCCTAGGTCTTTGACATGGTCCACAGAGATCGTTAATAGACCCATCAAATACGGTTTCTCGCAGTGCTGCTGTAGCTCTAGTTAATCCCGAGTTATGCGCCAGTTCGGCCAGAATATCGAAATGGGTAAAATTTGACATTAAACAACCTCTGGTGACCGGACGTTTGACCTCACCTAAAAAATGACCGAAGTACTTTCTTTATTATCATTTGTTTACGCTCTCTTCAATGCTGCTTACTGCTTGTCGCTCCATGGCCCAGGAGCCGGGTTGGACGGGGGAGGCTCAAAATGCTCCCCTCTCCCCTCTTCCACCCCCACCCAGCACTCAGTGGAAAATCCTGACCATTGGCACGGCGCGGGCGTTTTGAAGGAGACAAGGAACCTATTTTCACTCAGAATGAGTAATTTTGGGTGCGCTCACATGGGTGAAGAATAGGAATGTGCATACCAGTGTCTGAGTGTGGGTGATGGTTAAAATGTCATATTGTCATGGTCATATGCCGACGTAAGGAAGTAGTGTACCTTTTTCCTGTCGGAGCTTCTGTTCAATCTCGCTTACACGACCGATGCACTCTCTAGGTATCGGCGGCTCGTTGCGATGTCCTCATTGCCACTTCAACTGTTTGGGACAAGATCATCTCGACAAACACGTGAAGAAGTATCACAGCAACATCGGCAGGAACGGCAGATTCAAGTGCAAGTTGTGTCAGTACTCTACGGATCGTTCCGACCATATGACAAACCATCAAAGGATCCACACGGGAGGCCGGCCATTCTGTTGTGATGTGTGTGGTCAGTCGTATTCTGATCCATGTGGTCTGACCCGCCACCGCCGTACACACACTGGAGAGCGGCCGTACCGCTGTGATATATGTGACAAAACGTTTCCGGTACAAGACAGTCTGACCAAACACCGCCGTACACACACGGGAGAGCGGCCGTACCGCTGTGATATTTGTGGGAAGTCGTTTTCTCAGTCAGGTTGTCTTACCCGCCACCACCGTTTACACACGGGAGAGCGGCCGTACCACTGTGATATATGTAATAAGTCCTTTCTTCAGCGTAGTAAGCTAACCATTCACCTCCGTACACACACGGGAGAACGGCCGTACCGCTGTGATAAATGTGACAAAGCATTTGCTGTAAAATGTGGTCTAATCACCCACCTCCGTACACACACGGGAGAGCGGCCGTACCGCTGTGATCTATGTGACAAGGCTTTTTCTCAGCTAGGTACTCTGGCCAGCCATCGCCGTGCACATACATCGCCGAGAGCGGCCATACCGCTATGATGTATACAACAAGTCATTTGCTGAGCGAGGTACTATCACCGCTATCACCAACCATTGCCGTACGCATATGTTAGAGCGGCCCTGATCTGCTGTGACGTTTGCTTGGAGGGGTTTTATCTTCTTGGTATTCTGACACGTCCCCGTATTACGTATACGTATGTTAAATCAGCCTTGTTGTTTTGACCTATGCACTGTAAGACTTGTAGTCTTGTACTCATCTCACGTCATCTGAAAAGCCACCGTCGTCCGTCATGCTCGCACCCGCTTGAAACATGAAAAGTGTGCCGTGGACAGTGAATGCTCAACTACATAGTCTGCTTCTTTGGCGAAACACAATTTTATTCACCCCGGCGTTGGACATGGTGTGAGCTGAACTGTTTACAAAGATTACATTAATTACCATGAAAGACCTACGAGTATCATGGGTGCTCGAGCAATGATAATGCGCGTTCGCCTCTCATAAGACATGATCGGTCTTCAATGCAAGGGGATACAATAAGACACTTGCGAGCCCACCCGGTCTGAAGGATGTGGTGTTACGGCAAGATTACTTAGCTAATAGTGTTGAGGATCTGATATGCGATGTGAAGTGGTGATTGATACATGCCAAGAAGAAGTATCATTGTCCTATGATGCGCGTTAGATTTATATCGTTACTCCTATGATGCTGAGTTTTTTAACGGGAGTTTTAATCTCTGCATTTATCTTTATTTTAAACTGGTAGCACTTGGTAAAAAAGGATACTTATTGCACAATAGTTTTTATGTGCTTTAGGTACTTTTGTACGCTTTATAGTTGCCAATGCCAATGGCCAATGCCGCCGAAGAATGTTAGGGGACTACGTATTCTTACCATCGCCTTGTGACTATTCCCTGGTGTCTTTTTGCCCATAATATATATGTTTTTTGTGCCTTTGGTGTTGGTTGTTGTGTATTTAAATTTCAATTTTGACGCGAATACAGTCAACTATTTTCATTTGGCACAAATTCACTCATGAATTTCACTGCGTGATCACAGTACATGGTTTTCAGGACTGTACCTGAGGTTCTGAGCCCTAGCGAATAGTGAGATTTTAGTTTGTTACTGTCGGGAACTGCAACTGATCATAAAACGTATTACAAGAGAAGATATCATCGAGAGTGGGTACCCGACTATATACCCAGTTCGTTACTGGCGAGACCGGTGCTGAACTGCCGGTGAGTCACCGGGTGGTGCAGGGCTCTTTACTCGGCCCGGTTTTGTTATTGACGGCATGCCAATCTGCCAAAGGATGAAAAAATACGAGCCAGGCTTAGGCTCCACGACTGCAGTCGCTTTTCCGCTGTTGTACTATGTACCCTAGGATTTCGACAGCTCATCTTTGGAACGCTGTCAAGTTATTTGTACTGATATTAAGGACGGGCTTACTGAAGGTGACTCCTTGTCATGACTATGCGGACTAAACTTATCAGCACGATAAGTAAACTATGATGTGAATGCTCCTTAACTGTTTCACATGCTAAATGACGAACTGTTTATGGAAAGGATACTATGTGACAGACGACAGTGGACATTTTTTTTCATGCGTCTGCTTGCAACCACAACAATTTATTTTGAAACACTGTTGAAGGTGTCATAGCTGCACATTTTTTAGGTCTTCAGGCCTTGGTGCACTCGAGTCCCGAATCGCCTCTCAAGTTTTCTCTTAACACGCGCAGTGGAAGAGTTCCGAGAACTACGCCTAGTAGAAGTGGAGGGACCCCCACAACTTTTCATTGGCCCAGGAGCCATGGGGCAGTGCAGACAGCTTGTTTTCCCCAAGTGGGGGGGGGGGGGGTCAAAGGCCACAAAGGAAACTGAACGGAAGAAAATGGAAAAGTGAAAAATCCCCATATCTGAAATAAGCTGGTTGCCACGAGTGTTGTCAATTTATGAAAATGGTGGGGAGCCCGACACTGGCAAATCTCGCCAGCCTACCTACCCCCATTTGCTCTTCTCGGATTTCGGCCACTTTCTTTTGAGGCACAGGAAAATATGAAAAAATAACATAAAATAAAAGACATTAGCAGGGAAAGCCTCTGCACAGACCAACCTAACAGATGCTCACTGAGTAATATCTGTAACATCTGTATTCCGTAATCAGATATGAAACGTGGTCATTCAGCTCCAGCTGTAAACGTAAACACCGAGTGGCATATGCATTATATTCAAATGACATGTCTCGGCGGCAGCACCTGTCAATAATGAAAATCAGAACAAAGAGCACTCCTACCAAGTGTCCCCTCGCCGTCTCTGTCCGGCCACCGACAGCCGCGGCCATCTAGCGTTGCATGGATATAGGTGTTGCTAAAGTGCGAAAATCTGAGAAAAACATGGGGGGGGGTGAGAGCAGCATTAGGGGGGGGGGCAAAAGTATACAAATGACACCAGTGGTTGCCAGTTGCCACATTCTCTGATGACGCCAATGTGTGTACGTAGTCTACGTACCTACATTATTTTCTTTAATTAGCGGTACCGAACTTCAACGTCCCGCGCCCGCGTGGCAGGCGACTGCGAGCTGGTGCTGCCATTAAGATGATTTTTACGATTGCTTGAAGGTCGTCTGAGATAAAGAGCTGAAATCGGCACACCCACCAGTGGATCAAGCCGGGTTTTCTGGTTTAAATTGCTAATGTTCAGAGCAGGTCAGGTCACCGACCTATGTCGTCTTCCGGAAGCCTCTGCACGGTCCTTGGGCGTCGATGACCACTGTAGTCCGGGCGCCCAAAAACTCGTGCCATCTTTTCACTCGTGCTGATAATTTGTCATCTTCCCGGCAGACCCATGCATAATTATATGTCTCTTGCGTGTTCTTTTTTTTTGCATCTTTTGCCTATACGATATGTTTTAATTGATGCAATATGATTTCCAAAAGTCTTGCCACAAAATGCTAACCAATTCTTTCAAAGTTTTGGTTATGACTGAATGATATCAGCTATGTCTAGTTAATGTAAAAGGTATCTTTTTGTTGACAATGACACGTGGTCCGAAACGTGTGGTTTATTTTTGTATCTTTTGTATTATTGTCTATAGTTCGTTTTCCTTAAGTTTGCCCCTCACTGTAAACGTCTTTTTGAACACAGCACGAGAATTGCTAGCTGAATTACTGAGAAAACTGGTTGGCGCACATTGTATTGGAGATATGAATAATATTTTCAAAATAAGTTTTGAACACCGACGATGTAACGTTAATGTTAAACGCCGTGCAATTTATTAATTAGCTCAGACATAATTCCTGAGAAGTCGTCTATCACTGTGGAACTGTAGGTATTGGTAAATACGAGCTATGAGTCTGTGAAATAGTAAACAAATTTGATAAAATTGATCGTCTGTGAAATCTGGTGAAATCAATGTGCGCCAACCAGTTTTCTCAGTAATTCAGCTAGCAATTCTCGTGCTGTGTTCAAAAAGACGTTTACAGTGAGGGGCAAACTTAAGAAAAACGAACTATAGGAGGAAAAAAACACATTTGTAGCCTAGCTCTTCCCATGACAGCCTTTGTGGTGTTGTGGCTTCAAGTGGCACACGGGAGAGCGGCACGGCCAACTTTACCTATACCTTCACCCTTTGACTGTCTTCAAACATTAGGTATCGCCATGTTTTCCAGGCGGACTGCCAACGGTCGGTTGTCCTCACTGCGACTTCAGCTGTCTGGGACAAGATCGTCTGAACATTCACGTGAAGAAGAAACACGGCCTCATGGGCAGGAACGGCAAATTGAAGTGTGAATGGTGTCAGTTCTCTACGGAGAGATTCGATCACCTAGTCACCCACCGCCGCACACACACGGGAGAGCGGCCGTACCGCTGTGATATATGTGACAAAACGTTTGGTGTTCGATTTAGTTTGAATAAACACCGCCGTACACACACGGGAGAGCGGCCGTACCGCTGTGAAATATGTGACAAAACGTTTGCCGGACGATGGACTCTAACAATCCACCGCCGCTCACACATGAGAGAGCGGCCTTATCCCTGTGATTTATGTGCAAAGTCGTTTTCTGCGCACAGTAAGTTGGCCATCCACCGTCGTACACACACGGGAGAGCGGCCGTACCGCTGTGAAATATGCGACACAACGTTTGCTGGACAATGGAATCTAACAAGCCACCGCCGCTCACACATGAGAGAGCGGCCTTACCCCTGTGATTTATGTGCAAAGTCGTTTTCTGAGCACAGTAAGCTGGCCATCCACCGTCGTACACACACGGGAGAGCGGCCGTACCGCTGTGATGTGTGTGACAAAACGTTTGCCGGACAATGGAATCTAACAAGCCACCGCCGCTCACACATGAGAGAGCGGCCTTACCGCTGTGATGTATGTGCGAAGTCGTTTCGCCATCAAAGTAATCTGACCAGGCACCGCCTCACACACACGGTAGAGCGGCCGTAGTTTGATATACATACACCTGAGCCAAAACGTCAAGCACACCTGACCGAACATAAACGATGTCATGCGCTGATTGGTCAGACGCTGGTACACAGACGTGCCCACACCGCCGAAAAGGTGGTGCGATACCGTTGAAAGCTCGGCCAAGCTCCGGACCAGGGAACGGCCGTACGGCTGCTCCACCTGCGGGGTACGGTTCCTTCACCTGTCACGTGCCATCAATATCATACATATACGGACCCATGGTGTGCTACAGAAACGTGACAAGATGAAACATCCTGCTGATATGTGACACAGCTGATTTTGTAGTGTACCTACCTGGTGAAACTGCATGGGTTGCAATACAATTGGATCGAGAAAACGGTCTGTCATCGCTGGCGGAAAACTGATCACGGTGTTTTGAGGGGACTTTCTTTTTGGTCAGCTCCACGCGCGCTGCACGGTTCGTCAGTAAGTCATTACTCATTACATCCACAAAGTAAACAAAATATACCATTCGAAAGATGACGGTGAGCTGATTCCAAAAATGTAGCTATGTCAAAATCGTTCAGCGGCCTTTTTCAAAAATTGCGTTTTACAACTTTGTGTTCAACGGGCTGTCCCGGACGTTCTTGAAATCATAGACATGTTTTTTCGTGTTCCAGTGAACGTTGAACGCCAAAAGAACGATATGTAGCGGAAAAATATCCTCAATTATTATTATGCGTCTCCCACAGCCAACAAAAAGGCGCTATCACACAGCTCAGAGTAACGAATCAAAGTTAGCCACACAGAAGCATGAAATGACCCTTATCGACTAGCAGACCCGGCGCTCTCGGCCCGCCTGACTTGACACGGAATTGACGTTCGGCTCTCGTTCTACTAAACGGGTGTCATATTTGTTAGTTGAACGATTCAAATCGCTATCAAAGTTATCCAGGATACCTGTGTGATAATTAATCTTCTTCAAAAAATAAAAATAAATAAAATAAATAAATCTCAGGTATCCTGAATAACTAAAGTATCAACTTGAATCGTTGAATTTATAAATTATGACGTCCGTTTAGTAGAGCGACTGCCGAACGTCATTCAGTGGCCAGTCAAAAAGGCCGAGAGTGCCGGGTCTGCGAGTCGATAAGGGTCATTTTTACGTTTCTGCGTCGCTGACTTTGATCCATCGTGAGAATGAGATGAATGATTGCGCCTTATTGGCGGCTGTGGGAGACGCCATAGATAGATAGAGGCCACCCTTGGCTTTTTGAAGATGACGGATTCGTGTGTGCTGCAACACTGCATGCATATTTTTTTTCTTGAAAATGCAAGTGGCCAATGTTATATGCTAGTATGACAACTTTGGCCCAGCAAAAACATTCATTAAAAATGTATGGTTTCCGGCTTTTTTGCTCACTTTTGCCGAGCGTATGACAACATTAGCTACCTTAGCCAGTTTTTTTTTTTAAGCATAAATCACCCAAAAGACAGCGTGTATCTAAACCACAAGGCCAGGTTTCCAACACTCACTACCTTGACCTGTACACAAAAGAGCATTCTGGCAGAATCCAAGCACAAAACCCTAAAAACCCACTGGCATCAGTACCTGCCACTCGATACTCAGTGCTATCAGTACTTATGTCAGTACTGCTTCTCAAATCGGGACCCGACAGGCGTAGACCTCGAGTACAGGGTGACACAAAAAAAGCGGTCATCACCAAAATTCGAATAACTTCGGAAGTTTTATTCAGATCATCACCAAACTTCGGCCACTTTAGGTCACACCTATGTAGCAGACATCCACCAAGTTTCAAGTCTTCACTACGAATACTTTTAGTACAGTGTGTGTTTTACGGACGCTCCACAATGTGCTCCAGGTGAGCGCCCCGGCGCTGCAGGGCGTAGGCACACCTGCATCCGGCGGGCAAAGTTGCCGATAACCCGATAAGAATAACGTTTCAGGGGTAGCACACCCCCTGAGCACTGTCTCCAGAGGCCATTGCACTCTGTAAAGTGCACAGCCATCGGGTTATCGACAACTTTGCCCGCCGGATGCAAGTGTGCCTACGCCCTGCAGCGCCGTGGCGCTCATCTGGAGCACATAGTGGAGCGTCAGTAAAACACACACTGTACTAAAAGTATTCGTAGTGAAGACTTGAAACTAGGTGGATGTATGCTACATAGGTGTGACCTCAAGTGGCCGAAGTTTGGTGATGATCTGAATAAAACTTCCGAAGTTATTCGAAATTTGGTGATGACCGTTTTTTTTTTTGTCACCCTGTATTTCGTTTTTCAACCGAAGGGAGGCGCTACTCGGATAATGCTCGGGCAGCGCCTTTGGTTGCTAAAACAAGACACGCTGTCCACCTATTTTATTATTTTAACGAAATGAGTTACCATTCTTAATTGTGGTGCCTTCCGAGCTTACCTCAGCCACTACAAGCTGGAAGCCACAATTTTACTACTGTCGCACCCGTTTACCGTGCTCACTGGATCCTAGCCTACCCTGATTTTCTGTTAATTTTTTCATGGGTTGTTTTAACCCCTCCTAGCCCTTCAACTTGGCCTTAGGACCAACTCAGTATTGTTCCTGAAGGTAACCGATGAACAGTCTTACCGAACCATAACAACAACTTTTCTGCGTTAGGTAGGTAAGTGCCTAAAAAAAAATTCCAGGCGTGGGCCAAAGTTGCCCTCGGTGGCCAAAGTTGCACGAAACTACGGTACGATATGTTTTAACTGATGCAATATGATTTCCAAAAGACTAGCCACAAAATGTTAGCCAATTTATTCAAAGTTTTGGTTATGACTGAATGATATCTATGTCTAGTTAATGTAAAAGATCTCTTTTTGTTGACTGACAATGGCACGTGGTCCTAAACGTGTGGTTTATTTTTGTATCTTTTGTATTATTGTCTAGAGAGAGAGAGAGAAAAAAACACATTTTGTAGCCTAGCTCTTACCACGACAGGATTTGTGGTGCTGTGGCTTTAAGTGGCACACGGGAGAGCGGCACGGTCAACTTTACCTGTACCTTCACCCTTTGACTGTCTTCAAACGTTATCGTCATGTTTTACAGGCGGACTGCCAACGGTCTGTTGTCCTCACTGCGACTTCAGGTGTCTGGGACAAGATCGTCTGAACATTCACGTGAAGAAGAAACACGGCCACATAGGCAGGGACGGCAAATTGAAGTGTGAATGGTGTCAGTACACAACGGAAAAATCCGACTATATGACAAAACACCTCCGTACACACACAGGAGAGCGGCCTTACCGCTGTGATATATGTGACAAAGCGTTTGCTGTACACTGTACTCTGACTCAACACCGCCGTACACACACGGGAGAGCGGCCGTACCGCTGTGATATATGTGGCAAAACGTTTACCGTACAAGGGACTTTAATAACCCACCGCCGCTCACACACGAGAGAGCGGCCTTACCGCTGTGATATATGTGACAAAGCGTTTGCTGTACACTGTACTCTGACTAAACACCGCCGTACACACACGGGAGAGCGGCCGTACCGCTGTGATATATGTGGCAAAACGTTTACCCGACAATGGACTTTAACAATCCACCGCCGCCTACACACGAGAGAGCGGCCTTACCGCTGTGATGTATGTGCGAAGTCGTTTCGCCATCAAGGTAATCTGACCAGGCACCGCCTCACACACACACAGTAGAGCGGCCGTAGTTTGATATACACCTGAGCGAAAACGTCAAGCACACCTGACCGAACATAAACGATGTCATGCGCTGATTGGTCAGACGCTGGTACACAGACGTGCCCACACCGCCGAAAAGGTGGTGCGATACCGTTGAAAGCTCGGCCAAGCTCCGGACCAGGGAACGGCCGTACGGCTGCTCCACCTGCGGGGTACGGTTCCTTCACCTGTCACGTGCCATCAATATCATACATATACGGACCCATGGTGTGCTACAGAAACGTGACAAAATGAAACATCCTGCTGATTTGTGACACAGCTGATTTTGTAGTGTACCAACCTGGTGAAACTGCATGGGTTGCAATACAACTGGATCGAGAAAACGGTCTGTCATCGCTGGCGGAAAACTGATCACGGTGTTTTGAGGGGACTTTCTTTTTGGTCAGCTCCACGCGCGCTGCACGGTTCGTCAGTAAGTCATTACTCATTACATCCACAAAGTAAACAAAATATACCATTCGAAAGATGGCGGTGAGCTGATTCCAAAAAATGTAGCTATTTCAAAATCGTTCAGCGACCTTTTTCAAAAATTGCGTTTTACAACTTTTTGTTCAACGGGCTGTCCCGGACGTTCTTGAAATCATAGACATGTTTTTTCGTGTTCCAGTGAACGTTGAACGCCAAAAAAAGGATATGTAGCGGAAAAAAAATATTATCAAATATTATTATGCGTCTCCCACAGCCAACAAAAAGGCGCTATCACACAGCTCAGAGTAACGATGAATCAAAGTCAGCCACACAGAAGCGTGGAATGACCCTTATCGACTAGCAGACCCGGCGCTTCTGGCCCGCCCCGCGCCCGCCCGGCCACGGAATTGACGTTCGGCAACGGCAACGGCAGCAGCACAGGAACGACAAATTGAAGTGCGAATTGTCTCAGTAGGGGAGAGTGGGGTAATTTGGCCGGTGGTGTAAATTGGCCGCCCCCACCTGCACGGTGTCTTATAAAAGTGAGTGAAATAACTCTAGTCTCTATTCATTTGTCATGGGTAGAAATAACTGGAGGACAAATGTCAAAACTTTGCCCATCGTAGTTTTATTCAAAATTAATAAAACGTTAATTTCATTAGAAAATGGTAACTTTTACTTCTGTTTACAAAGTTGTATAACATGTAGTATTTGGGCTAAAAACGAATTCAGACATTATAGCGCCATTCTTGGGGGTGTTCAGCGGTTCCAAGAGCAATTTTATCTAATTCCGTAAAGCCGTGATGACTTTATAGACATACATTTTCAGAATGGCAATATGGGGTAATTTGGCCGGGACTAGTGGGGCAACTTGGCCGGTGCGCTCATGGTCACTATGCTGGGACGACCGAGTTTTCATGGTCAATTGTACCATAAATGACATGATTCATGACCAACTTCGACTACTTTGATGCCTTACTTCCGATTGGTCAACTGTAAGAGCATGTGACGTCATCAAAGGTTACCAAACGTTTTTTTGCTAATAAATCCTTACATAAAAATGGTACAGCCGCACAAATGGTCTCATGCTGTTCAGCTCGCCAAGGCGCATCGAATGATATGCATGATGACCTTGAAATCACGTGACCTTGAGGTTAAGCGACCTGATGCAACGTGACCTGAGGTCAACCTTTGACCTTGACTTCTCAAGGTCAACACATATATCTTTCGATGCGGACTGACGAGAGAATTACGATGGTACAGTCGTGTACAGGTTGATGGTCCTCTACTCTTTATCCACCGGGTTCCTATGGCTCAGCATTGGCAGCAGCCGCCTGGTACCGGTAGGCTGTGCCGCATGACCCGAATGTTATGCGGCACAGTCTACCCACGCCGTTTGACATCGGCTCGGGTCGCCGGGTGGAGCGCTTTGTAGACCAGCTGTTGCGTCAGACCAGCGCGGGGGGAGGGGCTCGTCTCAGTGGTTGGCGTGGGCTGGCGAGTGGTGTGGGGCGTGTTGGTGGACCATGGGGGCTGGTCGGGTGTGTGTGGTCACTTCCTGAACCTGCATTGCACATTTTGCGTCGCTTAACAATTGCATTCCTGTTTTTGATAAGCACAAAGCACGAAAGACCCAGCGAATATAATTTACTTTACTTGTGCATTGTGCAAAACGTGATTTGGCACGGTATCGAGGCAACCATAGGTCTTGTGCCTATGCATGATATTTAGGCAATACGTTTATGAAAACGGTAGATTGATACTGGATGTCAATTCGTATGCTAAATGTTGGCACGTATTAAATGAATGAATGAATCAATCAATCAATCAAACAATCAATCGACATGTATAGGGGAGAGTGGGGAAAGATGCCCAGGGTTTTGCTATGTCATATATTATTCGAGAATGACGATGGGAAAGCAAAAACTTGGAGCTTCAACGGAAGCCGACATCATTTTTCTCCAAAAATATCACACTTTCGTGTCTGAAATATTATAACTTTTTTTTGCTATTAAGCATTTTCCTAAAGAAGTGAAAGGGGGCATCTTGCCCCACAGGGTGGGAAAGACGCCCCCTGACGTTGAGAAAGATGCCCCCTGCACTATAAGTGACATAAATGGGCACGTGAATCGCCTGAACGAATCAGTAGTCCCTTCGAGCCTGCAGTAGACACCAAACGTCATCAGAAGGGCCCTCAAAAGTAGTCGTAAGGGGCTTCAGAGGTCATCGTTAGGGCCATCATAGTCCAGCGCGGCCAAACAAGCCTCCGTGGTGGCGTTCGGAGACCACTGTGGGGCTCTTATAGGTCTTCATGATGCTTGAGGACCCTCGAGCCCATCGTGGGGACCTCCGATGCCAGCGCGGCCCGTGGGGCCAGCGTGGGAGCCCTCAAAGGATGTCGTGAGGGGCCCTGGAGCTAATAATGGGGCCCACAGAGGCCGTCGTGAGGGCTCTCAGAGTCAGATGCCGCCCAAAAAGTCGCTATGTGGGCCGAGAGACCGGCATGAGGAGCACCCGACCGTACTGGACTCTCAATAGTCCCAGATCGGCTTTTGTCTACATCATAAGTATGTAATAAATGATTTGACGGGCTGTTTGAAGGACAGCCTACGGATTTAGGGGGAGCGTCTTTCCCCATCAGGACAGGGGGCATCTTACCCCAAGGTACCGAAGTAACATTAAATCAGTACAATTTGTTAGCCATAAAACTACACCCTGAAACAAACTGTTTGGGACACAGTACACGCATGCTAATGTATCACGACTATAGCAAGGGACGCAAAAATTATTTACCTTCTTTGATATTTACAATGTTCTGACACCAAAATATTTTTTGAAAGCAGCAAATAAAAAACATGCAATCATCAGCCAGCCGTTGCCCAACTGAGCTTCGCAATTTTTTGTGCAGTTAACAAGGCAGGCTTCCGCTTTACGCTAAGAACATTAATTTCCAGGTTTGATTTTTTGTTTTGCCGCCAGAGGGGGTGGGGCGTCTTTCCCACCCTGGGCATCTTACCCCACTCTCCCCTAAAACTGTAACCACTAATAGCAATCAAACCATCCTAACTCGGAAAAGCAGCCGGAGCCCTGATGAGGCTCGAACCGGGACTCCACGCTGCAAATTTTGCCTATGATCCATCATCATTCCACCAAGCTACAGTGACCGGCACCCGAACCCACAAAAACATTAATTGACTTTGCCGCCGACCTCCCGGCCCCGCCGCCCGCCCGGCCAGACTTTGCCCCGGCCATAGCCACCATCCAGTGTAGCTCAGCGTAGGAGTGCTCGACTGTCAAACTGACCGGTAGTGAGGGGCCCGGTTCGAAACGCTTCGGATGCTGGATGTTTATTTCACGTTGGGAGGCTTTGCGTTTAGTCCACTTTTCAGAAAGATCATTTGGTGACTGACCTGTTTTCTTTCTTTGCTGCAATTCATGAGGAGACCGTATGCACCCTTACCTGTCCTTCCGCACCCCACTTGGGAGATGGGTGGTTGCCCCCCCCCCATGGGTTTTGTGAATATATCTAAAACGAATTTTTGGAGGGGGGATACGATCGGTTCTATGCGACAAGTGACCACAAACACCCAGCCCCAGGTCCGCTCACTCCTTACCCATATCACCCCCTCCCCACAACACACTCCAGCCCGCCTCATCCACTGAGCCGAGCCATAACGAGCCTCAGCGCCCGGCGCGACCCGTCAGCGAACACTGTTATATAATAACAGTGACAATATATCAAATCCTTGAAGCTCTATGAATGTCGTCTCGCCAGGCACGTACCCAGGATTTCGCCCAGGAGGGGGCCACCTGCTTCCGAAGGGGCCCTTAGGTCACCCGGGGGCCCCCAGGCCGCCCAGACGACCAGGGGCCCCCAGGCAAACAGGGGCCCTCAGGGGTCCCAGGCAACCAGGGGCCCCCATGCGACCAGGCCCCTACCAGGGCCCCCCATGCCACCAGGCCCCGGCTACCAGGGGCCCCTAGGCGACCAGGGGCCCAGGAAACCGGGGGGCCTCGGATGACTGCAGGGGCCCATCGGGTCATCAGGGGCCCCTCGGGTAACCAGGGGCACATAAATGAAGCTTTGATATCATTTTTTCTTCCTAGTAAAAGACGTTTTATCCAGTGTTTGAAAAATATACCGGGGCCGGAGGGGCCCCCTGAGCGCCTTCGGCGCTCAGGAGGGGGCCATGGCCCCCGTGGCCCCCCCCTTGGGTACGTCACTGCGTCTCGCAGATCCGGTAGTTTGGGCTTCAACGACTGAATGTTGAGGTGTCGAATTATCAGGTCTGGTCCAGTGTCGCCGTGGCGGCGCCAGCTCACGCCGCCTCGATGTCCCCGACGCCTGGACGCGCCCCTGCCCCCGCGGCGCACGCAACCGTCAGCCCGCGTCCCCGCCGGTTCGCTGACAGGTCGCGCCCCGGGGCGCTGAGGCTCGTCATTGCTAGGCTCGGTGGATGAGGCGGGCTGGAGTGTGGTGTGGGGAGGGGGTGATGTGGGGAGGGAGTGAGCGGGCGGACCTTGGGCTGGGCGTGTGTGGTCACTTGTCGCATAGAACCGATCGTATCCACCCTCCAAAACTTCGTTTTAGATATATTCACAAAACCCTTGGGGGGGGGGGCAACCACCCATCTCCCAAGTGGGGTGCGGAAGGACAGGTAAGGGTGCATACGGTCTCCTCATGAATTGCAGCAAAGAAAGAAAACAGGTCAGTACGCAGAGCTACACTGGATGGTGACTATGGCCGGGGCAAAGTCTGGCCGGGCGGGCGGCGGGGCCGGGAGGTCGGCGGCAAAGTCAATTTATGTTTTTGTGGGTTCGGGTGCCGGTCACTCTAGCTTGGTGGAATGATGATGGATCATAGGCAAAATCTACAGCGTGGAGTCCCGGTTCGAGCCTCGTCGGGGCTCCGGCTGCTTTTCCGAGTTAGGATGGTTTGATTGCTATTAGTGGTTACGGTTTTATACATGTCGATTGATTGTTTGATTGATTGATTGATTCATTCATTCATTTAATACGTGCCGACATTTAGCATACGAATTGACATCCAGTATCCATCTACCGTTTTCATAAACGTATTGCCTAAATATCATGCATAGGCACAAGACCTATGGTTGCCTGGATACCGTGCCAAATCACGTTTTGCACAATGCACAAGTAAAGTGAATAATATTCGCTGGGTCTTTCGTGCATTGTGCTTATCAAAAACAGGAATGCAATTGTTAAGCGACGCAAAATGTGCAATACAGGTCCAGGAAGTGACCACACACACCCGACCAGCCCCCATGGTTCACCAACACGCCCCACACCACTCGCCAGCCCACGCCAACCACTGAGACGAGCCCCTCCCCCCCCCGCGCTGGTCTGACGCAACAACTGGTCTACAAAGCGCTCCACCCGGCGACCCGAGCCGATGTCAAACGGCGTGGGTAGACTGTGCCGCATAACTTTCGGGTCATGCAGCACAGCCTACCGGTACCAGGCGGCTGCTGCCAATGCTGAGCCATAGGAACCCGGTGGATAAAGAGTAGAGGACCATCAACCTGTACACGACTGTACTCAAAGTTTTGGCCTAGCTTGATTACTTCAAAAGTTATTCGTAAAAAACGGTGATCGCATCTAGAGCCGCTAATTTGGCTATTTTGACCCCTGTGACCCCTGAGCCAACCTCCAAAATGCAGCAAATGCGTCATAGGACACACGTCATTGCTGAATCTGAAGCTGACTCGCAATATAACAGAAAATCCCGACCGCAAACTAACACCGGCCAAATTGCCCCACACCCCCGGCCAAATAACCCTGCTAGTGGGGCAATTTGGCCGCCTTGCAGACCTTTGTAATACGTCACAATTTCAATATAAGTAATTACTCTATCATTTCAAGTTCACTGTCCAGTAAAGTAAAATGAATGCGACACCTGCCAGCGTTGAGAAAATGCAGAAATGTGTCGTCAATTTTAAGTTATATCGTTTTCTAAAAAAAGCGGCCAAATTACCCCACTCTCCCCTACTCCTCGGACAAGTCCAAACATGGCAGACCACAGCCATAGGCGGCAGAACGGGGAGGGCACCGGGGCACCGTGCCCCTCTTTGATTTTGGCATTGTAACATTAGCCCTATGGGCGTTGCATGGATAGAATGGGACCAAAAGTCGGCAGTGCCCCCCCCCCCTTAACCCTCGCCGGCACAGGGGGGGTTGATGCAACCCCCCTACGGTTTTTCGCGAATAACTCGCGTAAAAAGCGGCCGATCGCGACGAAACTTTCAGTACCCTCGCATTGATCAATTTTACACCTACCCTGAAAATTTCATGACCCTGACCCCAATGACCTTTGACCTGTGACCTCTTTTCTGTGACCATGTTTGGCCGAAATCGCGGTTCGGCGCATGTCGGCTCGCATTAGCCGCGCGTTTGCAAGCTTTTCGTGGTTTCAAACGTTCAAACATGTGATTTGATGTTACTCCAGTGTGTGTCAAGGTCACCTGAAGGTCAGGTCAGGTCATTGACCTTTGGTGACCTCGGGTGACCTCGGTTCACTTTTTCGAGTTTTACATGAACCATTGAACCATTTGAACATTTACGAAGTAGTTTTGGTGACTTCGTAACATGTTACGAAGCTGTCCGAGGCGGTTGACACGTATTACGAATACCCGTCACAACCCCTACCGGTTGACCTGACCTGACCTGACCCGACCTGGTCTAAATGCTTAAAGACATCATCTCTGATCAAAACTAACACGATATTCGTGATCAGCACCCCGGAAAACCACGTAGCAGCCACACTTTACGACTTTCTAACAGGTCCCGATTTTCCCGGTTTTCGGGTCATTGACCTGACCTGGAAGGTCACCCGATGACCTAGGACCTTAAAATTGGGTATCATCGGCTTCCTCTCGTGACGGACAACACGCTCGTTTTTTCCGCGAAGCTCTAGCTCGAACAGGGGCCAAACGCGAGGGGGGGGGGTCGTACCAACCCCCCCCCCCTTGTGCCGTCGAAGGACTCAAAATGGCCTGTGCCGGCGAGGGTTAACCCGGCAGTTGCTGGGGTATTTCGCCACCCGCCGTTTGCTGGCGGGGGGGCGTTAAACGCCCCCAGCCGATGACTCGAGATCCAATAGGCGCAGCGAAACGCACGAGGCGGCAAACGAAAGAAGGCGACGAGACGCTTCAGATGAGTACTTAAAAGTTGAATTTTGAGGTCACAGGTCGGGTCAAGGTCAGGACAAACACCTGAAATCGGGCTTTCAGCAGCATGGACTTCAGAACCTTGCAATGGGCGTCTCTCGTCATAAACTCTGTCAAAACGGTGCACAAGCCTTCATTTCATATAAGGCCTACAAGAGTGTCAGATCCATATAGAGGTCAGTCAAGCATAGGTCAGGGTCAAGGTCAGGTCAACCAGGTAGCACATATCCCCGAAAATCAAAACTGATATTCGCAGCCTGTGACACATGTTTTATGGGTAATTTTGGGCGTAGAACACGATGGTGACATTCATTTTATCATATGTGTACACTGTACGTGTTTGTGTCAAAAAGCTCAATTTAAAGGGACTATCCCACCTTTAACATGGGGTTTGAGTTGAGATAGCCAAGTTTGCGGCGAGGTTCAGAAACCACTATCTATCTAGGTTGCAACCCCCGCGGCCTCTTGGTGTTGAAGAAACTCGTTCCCTTCATTTGAAAATGGGCCTTGTACAAGGCCCTACCTTCAACCGTGCCTTCAACATGGAGCGACCGTTAGTGTGACGTCACCTCGCTTAGTCATTCTGATTTAAATGGGTTTGTTCGTTGAAAAATCGCTTAAAACTTGGTCTGAACTTTGTTGTGGTGCCTACAGAGTAAAAAGAATCAGCTTTATGACAGTAATGTGGCATGGGGAAGGAGGTAATTTTGGGCTGTGACGTCACATATTCGAAAGTTTGTGTTTGGAATATGGGAAGCCTAAGATGTTTAATGAAAAATAAATGCCAGAACCATGTTCCTGGTCATCCAATCTATAAAGTCGGGCACAATTTAACTGGTTTTCACAACATTTTAGAAGGTGGGATAGTCCCTTTAAGAAATGCATGTATCATGGTCGTGAAGTAGTCACGAGAAATTGCCAAGATTCAGTTCAAGATTTTGAAAAATGCGGAACGATAATAAAAAAAAAATCGAAGATAGCCATTTGATTGGTCATGGTATTGGCAGTCTAATGGCGTTTACGGCATGTCTGTATCTTTCTTCTGTGATTTTATATGTTTTTTTAACATATGCCGTTTTTGGTCGAAAACTCAAATCATGACGTCACTAAAACCTCGATATCTCAAAAAATTTCCGACCGATTTTTTTTGAAACTTTGTCACAATAAACTTCAATTAATTCCCTACAGGCACCCAAATTTTGGCGCGCCTGCGGCTCGCCGTTTTTATGCTATAGCGAGGCGAAAAAAGGGGGCATTTAACGCCCCCCCCCCCAGCAACTCGCGGGTTAATTGTAGGTGTTCCGCCGCTACTGACCACAGCCGCTCACATGCAGCAAAGCGGCCGTACCGATGTGATACATGTAACAAAACGTTTTCTTTACAATGGAACCTAGCAAACCACCTCCGCACACACACGGGAGAGCGGCCGTACCGCTGTGATATATGTAACAGAACGTTTGCTGTACAGTGTAGTCTAACCGTCCATCGCCGTACACACACGGGTGAGCAGTCCACATTCCAGGTGTCTAAGCCCAATGTCTCTATTGCGGTGTTAGCTTTCTACTTCCAGATGCATGCGCTTAGAACCATGACAATTTGGGACATTTATGCACAAAAAAGTACAAAATATTCCACGAAAACCGTCTCGTGTGGCTCGTAGGTTACTCCCTTGCATAGTAAACCGCTCAGCAAACGCATCTATATCGCGAAGATAAAAAAATAAACGGGCCGTATCAGGAGACTTCAACGCCAGAAACTGATTTTGCTCGAGACTTTGACATGACGCGGCAGGATAGGTTTTAATTTTTCGGAAGTTTTTCTTATACAGCTGGTCTTCAGTTGTCCTGGAACAAAGGAAATCATAAGAGCACCGTGATCTGTGACTAGCGACACACCCTACTAAGCAATGAATTATTTTTAGTAAAAATATAAGCTGGATGCGTTCTTACGTTGCTCTTCTGCTTCTGCTATTGTAGAGGGCTTTTATAGGGACTATCCCACCTTTAAAAAAGTACCGTTTAGGATTCAGAAATGTTACTCATGATATAGTGACGAATTCTGAAAGTCTTTACGCGTTTTCATCTTATACTTTTTGAGATATTGCGACTTTTATATTTCATTGTGACCGGTGACGTCATTTAGATCGGATCTGTGACCTAATGAATTTACTTCATGTGAATGTAGAGGGAAATTTGGAGGCAAATATATTTGCTCTCAAATATGACGCGGCTCATACAATAGCAAAAGTATCTCTGATTGGCTTATTCGTAAGTCAAGTGATACTTCACTTGATTGCGTGACAGGCGTTCAAAAGGCAAATGACGTCATCAGATTGCCGTTAATGGTTAAGAGATTGGGACTTACTTGTACAGGGAACATTTTCAAATGAAGGGAGCGAATTCCTTCAACGCCACGAGGCTGCGGGGGTTGCGCCCAAGATAGTTAGTGGTTTCTGAACTTCGCCGCAAACTTGGCTATCTCAACTCAAACCTAATGTAAAGGTGGAATAGTCCCTTTAAATCGTCTATATCTTCAAAACCGGCCATTTCTTCGCATATTGCTCCTCTTTCTTGTCGCTAGAAAATTAGTTGGGCTTTCCATTGACATCAACGGTTGAGTGGTAGGTACAGGGTGGACCAAAAAGGATGGAAACATTTTAAACTCGTATAAAACATGCATAATTGCATGCATGTGACTGGGAATGATACCAAACAAGAGAACATTTCGTGGAAATTCATAATGGCATCACTCTCATATGCTTTCTCCCGTTTTCAGTCTCTCACAGCAGATGTTCGAAGTGACCACCTTCGCGAGATAGGCACAGAGCGACCAGCCTAGCGGCTGACACGATAGCCCGCTTGTATGGCTCACACAGCCTTGCTGATCGCTCTCTTGAGTTCAGAGGCTTTCTAGACCTTCCTTGTAGACCTGGCCCTTGAGATGACCCCACAGCAAAACATCCATAGGGGTCAGGTCGGATGAGCAGGTAGGCCAGTTCCGACTGGCACCGCGGGATATCAGCCGGTCACCGAAGTGGTTTTCGATGCACTTGAGCGTTGTTTTTGCGATGTGAGGAGGCGCACCGTCTTGCTGGAACCACATAAGGTCTATGATGGGGCTGCCATGCTTCGTTTGGACTCTCTCTCAGAACTTCCTAAGCGCCGCCTGGTATACGCTGTTGATTGGCGGTCACGGTGTTGCCGCTCCCTTCCTCGAACCAAAGTGGACCAACGATTCCTTTTCCGCTGGGGGCACATCATTTCGGTGACCTTGCTGCTGTGCAGTGACTTCTTGATCATCTCATCTTAAGGGCCAGGTCTACAAGGAATGTCTCTGTGACCTGAAGAGAGCGATCACCAAGAATGTGTCAGCCATACCAGCGAACATGTGTCGTCGGGCTATCGCGTCAGCCACCAGACCGGCCGCTGTGCCTGTCTTGCGAAGGTGGTCTCTTCGAACATTTGCTGTGAGAGACTGAAAACGAGAGAAAGCAGATGAGAAAGCTGCCGTTATGAATTTCCACGAAATGTACTCTCGTTTGGTACCATTTCCAGTCACATGCATGCAATAATGCATGTTTTATGCGAGTTCAAAATGTTTCCATCCTTTTTGGTCCACCCTGTATGTGTACTGTATAGTACCCAGGGTAACTTTTAAAGAGGGGGAAGGGGGAATTTCCCCCCTTCGAAAATTCCACTCCCTTTTCGAATTGTGTGTGAACGGCTAGGGAGGGAAGGGGGAATTTGCCCCTTTCAAATTTATTTTTGAGCCCATTTTCAATCAATTCGCTACTCAGATTCTATAATCATCGTTGATCAGACTCTAGTCATCAATCAACGTTGCTGGCGCTTAGATACTTTTCAATTTGAGGTTCCATCCAACAATTTTACGTTCAGTGCAGCGGGAACTCCAGATTTGACCCCACCCGATACCGATCGGATGGTCGGTGGGACCGTCTCTTGTCTTGTCTCTTCCGTCTCTTCGCAATCACTGACATATCGCTACAGGCGTCCGCGTAGAAACCGGCGGGGGACGGGGGTTATGACCTCTCCGAACCAAGGGTCTTCCTTCGAACCAGGGTCCTTCAATCGGTCTTGGCCTAGCAAAAATAGTCACGTGTTAACCTCTCTCTATTTAGAAAGGCGCTACGATGTTTGGCCAGGGTAATAGGTTGATACTACTGATTGACATTTGCAAGGGCGCCAGTGTTCTAAAATTGGATTTTGGTTGGGTGTGCCGATGAAGAAAAAAAAAATCCTAGGATGAGAAAAAAGGAAATAAATAACCGAAATATATTTGCAAAATGGTGTAATGCCAATTTGTATGTCAACTGATAAACCAGGGTTTCATGTCAGAATCTTGACAGGGCCTGTGAAACAAAAGGATGTGGGTGCATCAACTGTCAAGTGACATGTAAACTGGCTGTTGGAAATACATGAAACTTTTTTCAGAGGTAAAGTCGGCCATTCATATTTTAGGGATGAAAGTATTTTCCCATTAGGTGTGATTTGCCACCAAAAAGTCTGAAAAATGGAACACTGAAGGGCGCAGTCAAGTTGGGACCTCCCCCGCCCCTTACCGCCAAGGTAGGTAGGGGAAAGTGTGGTAAGACGGGCACCTTAACTTTGGAGCCATTTTTCGGCCGGTTAGAAACATCATAGAAACGGAAACTGAATGAAAACCTTTTTTAGACATTTTACTTCCAGTTGCCAGAAGATGAGACTTAGACCTGATTCCACAAATAAACTGCAACTGTTTTTGCAAAACCTTGCAAAAACCCGTCTTACCCCACCCCATGGGGTAAGACGGTCACCACATGGGTAGGGCAAGACGGCCAGCTTCTTTCACCGACCAGCACAGCTCGCAGCAAATGCCCGAGATTAGCCGCATTGATACAGTCGCTCGTTGGTCTCAAGTGCTTCGGAAATGGCAGTATGCGAGATTCGTGCAGAAGGCGTATGCTCGTATATAGGCCCTAGTTCAGAAGCCATGTAGAGCCGTTTTTCACATTCATTATTCGAGAATAAACTGTGCCGAAGGAATATAGCTAACATGTCTGTGAGTATCGGAATCGAACATATTCTTATAAAAAATGCTTCTTTTTTCCTACAGCAACAAAAATATTTTCACCATTACAGACCCATTGGATTCATGGTTGCCCGTCTTACCCCAAACTCAATGTCAGAAGTTCCGCACGATTTTTCTTTGTGGACAATTGATGCAGACAAAGCAAATCCGCGGTGAATGAACACTAGTGGCATATGAATGTACGTACCACAAGTGATTGCCAGTTTTTAACTCTGTTGTGCTGCACACAAAAGCTGGCACAATACATTATGGTTTTCAATGAAATGAGTGTTTTAAAGAAATCAAAATAAAAGATTATGGACTGAACACAAATTCACCAGACTTCAATGGTGGTGTGTAGTGGAAAAGGCAATTCTGGTCCTAATTTTTCTCGCTCGTAGCGCTATTGGTTTGGTCTGCAGAAGGGGTGCCCGTCTTACCTACCCTGACCGTCTTACCCCACTTTCCCCTACATACGTATATTTTTTAGCTAATTTATTTTTTGGCAACCTAACAATATAAAGTGGCCAGAATCCGGGGAGAGAGTAGGATTTGGGGGTAGGTAAGGTTCTGCAGGCGCCATCCTAACAAAAACCTAATGGCATTCGGCCCCCCTTTCAGATGCCCCTGGATCCGCCCCTGCCCCGAACTTTATTCCCCCTCTCGAATTTTCCTGTTAAAGTAACCCTGATCAAAACAATTTCTTGACCTTGCCAGATATTCTCATCAGTATCGCTGACATGATCACTGCCCTCTCCAGGTATCGGAGGCTCGGTCTGCTGTCCCCACTGCGACTACGCCTGTTCGGGACAAGATCACCTCGGCAGTCACGTGAAGAAATATCACAGCAACATCGGCAGGAACGGCAGACTCAAGTGTGAGTGGTGTCCGTACTCCACCGATATATCCGCCCATATGGCAAACCACCAAAGGACCCACACCGGGGAGCGGCCATATAAGTGCAACTCCTGTCCGGCACGGTTTACTCAGCAGTCCAGTCTCCAACGACACGTGAAGATTCATGCAGAGGAGAGACCGTACGGCTGCCCCTCCTGCCCAGCACGGTTTAAGACCAAAACAGATCTCTCGCGTCACATGCAGACACACACGGGGGAGAGACCGTACGGCTGCCCCTCCTGTCCAGCACGGTTTAATGACCGATCAAATCTCTCGCGTCACATGCGGACCCACACGGGAGAACGGCCTTATTGTTGTACCTCTTGTGCGTCACGGTTTAGTGACCGATCACATCTTATTCGACACTTAAGAACCCATACGGGGGAGAGACCATATGGATGCTCCTCCTGCATAGCACGCTTTAATCGCCGATCACATCTCATTCAACACACGCGGACCCACACGGGGGAGCGGTCATATGCGTGTAGCTCATGTGCGGCACGGTTCAGTGAACGATCTAATCTCATTCGACACATTCGGACCCACACGGGAGAGCGGGCGTAGAACTGACATTCTTGTCTGGCACGCTTCATTATAGCATTATACTTGACATTCGCGTCACCTGCAGACCATTACGGCTCTGAAATGGTCTCATTGGACCGAAAGGGCCTAACCCAACAAAACAAAAAAACCTGCAGACCATTACACACTCGCATGTCTGCCAGTACAGGTGCGATCAATGTGACAGGGGTATTGTTAGACGCACCAAGTTGTGTAGACATGTTTAGCAAGTTTAGCAATTTAGCAGAATGTTTACAGGTTTAGCAAGTTGAGCAGGATGCTGATGATCGTTTGATGTTTATAGTTTCAATACCTATATTTAATCGGTGTTTTTAGGAAGGAGAGGGCAAAATATGAACAAATCGTTTTAATTCTTATATAAAGCGAAACTGTTTTCACATGACTGAAATCTCCTATCCAGCTCGACGATTTTTGGTGTTCTTCCCACGATGTTGCTCTTGCTTACGTGATTGACGCTTTTTATGTATTTTATCTGGTTAGAATCAATGTCGTGTGCGACGGTCGCATTCAATTGTGAAATCCATACTGTGGTAAAATTCATATACCCTGGTTGCTGACGGGTCGATGCATCGCGATGTAAACTGGACCGATCGTTTAATCTATTGGACGGGTATTTTCTTTGTATGTGCGATGAATACATGTAAATAGAGTGCATGCTCTAATAATACAGAAAGATCTCATCATGCAGTGCAGGACCCGGCCATCATAGGTCGACCTGAGCCCTATGAGTCCAGTAAGAAGTAGAACCCTCAGAGGCCATCACAGGACCCTCAAGCCACTGACCAGTTTGGGACGCTTAACCCTCTCCCGTATAGGGGGGAGGGTGAATGGACCCCCTTCGGTTTTTCGGATGTCGTTCATTGTTTTTAACCAAGCGTTGTTTATCTTTCGCTTAGTCCCCTTGCCTTCAGGTGTCTCTGAAACGGCTCACTGTCCTTGCTGCTACTTCAGCTGCCTGGGACAAGATCGCCCAAACCAGAACGTGACGAAGAAACACGATCACATGGACAGAAACAGCATATTGAAATGCGAGTGTTGCTACTTGTTGTACGAAACATTGCAGCTGAAGGATAAGCCACCGTAGAACCCACATGAGTCAGCAGCCATTTGGTTGCCCTTCTGTAACACAAAGATGCGAGAGCAGAAGCATCTGAATGACCACACACAGACTCAGACGGAAGAGCGGCTTTTCTCCCATTCGCCATGTCCAGCACAGTTACGAAGACGAAAGCAGCTCAGTGACCAAAAACATACTCGCACTCAGATCTCCTGTGTCACAAGCTAATCCACACGGGAGAGCGGCCATATGAATGTTCCTCCTGCCTAGCACGGTTTAGTTGTCTATCAAATCTCACTCAACACACGCGGAGTCACACTGGGGAGCGGCCATAACTCCTCCTTCGACACACACGGACCCACGGAGAGCGGCCGTATGGGTGTAGCCAAGGTGTAGCTCCTGTGCTGCACAGTTTAGTTGCCGGCCACATCTCGTTCGACACGTGCGGACCCACACGGGTAAGCTGCCCGAGGACTAGCCATGTTCCACGAGAGTCTTCATTGTAGGCTCATGAACGAAAATTAGGTCATCTGCCGGCCATCACGCACAGTTTTACTGATAAAGCGATGCAGGTGTGATGGATGTGGTATAATAAACGAACTGAGCTGTGAAGACATGCTGACAGGACGCTGACGAGTCCTAAGCGTTTCATTGCGATTTTCTAAAAGTATGGATGATCATTGATCAGTGTGACTGAAAAGAAGGTGACCATCCAGCACCATGTGTTGGTGAAATTTGCATTTGTGTCAGACCATGGTTCTGTGACGAAATTCCACTGTTCAAATGTGCGGTGCTTTCTCCACGTTTTGTAACTGACTTCGACACTGTTCTAGCCCTCGCCCGGTGTAATTTCCAGCCGCGGACGTATGAAGGGGGGGGGGGGGGGTCCGTTGGAGTGGACCCCGTTGCCATTTCGCCCCTGATCGACCTAGGGCTTCGCGGAAAAAAACGAGCGTGTTGCCCGTGACGAGGAAGCCGATAGTGCCCAATTTTAAGATCCTAGGTCATTGGTTGACTTTCCAGGTCAGGTCAATGACCTAAAAACTGCTCACTCAACCGTACCGGACAGGAGTTGCACTTATACGCCTGCTCCCCGGTGTGGGTCCTTCGGTGGTTTGTCATATGGATATACATAGATGTCGGTGGTGTACCGACACCATTCACATTTGAGTCTGCTGTTCCTGCCGATGTTGCTGTGATATTTCTTCACGTGACTGCCGAGATGATCTTGTCCCAAACAGTTGAAGTGGCAGTGGAGACAGCGGACCGAGCCACCGATACCTGGAGTCCTTCATCCATGCCTGGAGCCTCTAGAGAGGGTATTGGTCATGTGAGCCATATAGTACAGCATAGCTGATACGAATGAGGAATTATCATGACTTACATCGACATATGATCATGTAATGTGTGCGCATCACTTCCGGGGCTCTCTGGTCGTACATTAACTGATACATTGTGCATACGTCGTGCTCCCATAACATCACGTCTATCCTACCCCACTCTAGCTCAAGTGTGCCAGTGAGATGTTCACGGCGGCCTAAGCCGGTGACAAGGCGGGCTCCAAAGTTCAGACATTTTTTGAAGCCTTCGCTTCTGGGTCACCGTACAGCTCCCCCACGCAGACATGCAGTACCGTAAGTGGGGAAGCATCAGTGCTTCTACAAGCAGCCGTTTGGTTTCGCGTGGAATGCGGCTCTGCATTCTGGCGAGGCCAATCAGCACACAGTAGGTAACATCTCTTGACGATCATCGACACATGCTGCTCCCACGACAGACACGAGTCAACGGTGACGCCCAGTATCTTAGCCGACTGCACAGGACTAATATCGGAGTGACCAAAATGTACAGTGAAGTTGAAGTTAATATCTTTGCGCACTGATTTGAGAAGGACCAAGTCCGTTTTAGAAGGATTAATTTTGCGCCTATTTTGAGTGAACCATGTGAGTGCGACAGATAACGCGTTTTCCATACGACACTTAAGATCTGACAAGATTGACAAGATGATGACAAGACACGCTCTTTTTTACCGCGAAGCTCTAGCTCGATCAGGGGCCAAACGCGAGGGGGTCGTATCCCCCCCGCTATAGGGACTGAATTGAAAAAATTGACAAAACAGTGCTCGTTCGTTCGTTCGTGTATTTAGGAAACATCCATAAAATGGTTTTTCAGTGTTCCACGTCAGTGTACAATGTACATGATAAAACATTGGCATATTTAAAAAAAGACTTACATTAAAATAGATGAGACACACTTCTTAACCCGCGAGTTGCTGGGGGGGGGGGGGGCGTTAAACGCCCCCACTTTTTTCGCCGGGCCATAGCATAAAAACGGCGCGCCACAGGCGCGCCAAATTTTGGGTACCTGTAGGAAATTGATTGAAGTTTATTGTGACAAAGTTTCAAAAAAATCGGTCGGAAAATTTTTGAGATATCGAGGTTTTAGTGACGTCATGATTTCTGACTTTTCGACCAAAAACGGCATATGTTCAAAAAATCATATAAAATCACAAAATAGACATACAGACATGCCGTAAACGCCATTAGACTGCCAATACCATGAACAATCAAATGGCTATCTTCGATTATTGATTATCGTTCCGCATTTTCCAAAATCTTGAACTGAATCTTGGCAATTTCTCGTGACTACTTCACGACCATGATACATGCATTTCTTAAATTGAACTTTTTTAGCCAAACACGTACACATATGATAAAACGAATGCCACCATCGTGTTCTACGCCCCAAATTACCCATAAAACATGTGTCACAGGCTGCGAATATCAGTTTTGATTTTCGAGGATATGTGCCTACCGGGTTGACCTGACCTTGACCCTGACCTATGCTTAACTGACCCCTACATGGAGCTGACACTCTTGTTGGCCTTATATGATGGATTGTGCACCGTTTTGACAGAGTTTATGACGAGAGGCGCCCATTGCGAGGTCCTGAAGTCCATGCTACTGAAAGCCCGATTTCAGGTGTTTGACCTGACCTAGACCCGACCTGTGACCTCAAAATTCAACTTTAAAGTACTCATCTGAAGCGTCTCGTCGCGTTCTTTCGTTTGCCGCCTAGTGCGTTTCGCTGCGCCTATTGGTTCTCGAGTTATCGGCTGGGGGCGTTTAACGCCCCCCCCCCCCCAGCAAACGGTGGGTGGCGAAATACCCCAGCAACTGCAGGGTTAAAGCTATGCATAGATGACGAGCTTCTCACGTGTAGAGGCAGCTCATTTCATGCTCTAACTGCACGACTAAAAAAGCAGCGCCGACCGAACTCCGCGCGCGAGCGCGGTATCTCCAGCTGTCCATCATCGGTTGCCCTAGTGCTGCGCGCAGCTACATCAGAACGACTGACGATGCGCGAACACAGCAGTTCTGGCGCGTCTATGCCGTGAATGAACTTATACATAGCATAAAGGTCGCGTTCAGCAATCATGACGTCTATGGCGCGCCAGCCGAGGTCGCGAAGTACGCCCGACACCCTCTCGCGACTACCTAGGCCTGTCACTATTCGAACGGCGAAGTTGATACACTTCTGCAGCCTGCGCTTCTGGGTTTTGGTACAGCTGCCCCAAACACACATGCAGTACTGCATTTGGGGGAACACAAGTGCCTCAATCAACAGTTTTTTGGTGTGACGAGGTATGCGACGCTGCATTCTAGCGAGCCCGATCAACACAGAGTAGCAACGCCGCATGACCATAGACCAGTGGTGTTGGGGTGGGGTTAATCTTATGAAAACCGTTTTGTGGCCCAGAGGTGGCAGTCTACCTTAAAGGTGGGATGGTCATTGGTCACTTTAACAGGGGCGACTTGCCCATCATCCCCTCCACTACCATCGAGACCCAGACAAGTTATCCACCCCCATTGAGAGACCATTTTCTCTGTCTAATTGTATTTCAACCGATATTTGTTTTAAGAAAGGCACACTACAAAACACAGCTGTCTCACAAATCGACAGGATGTAGGTACCATCTGGTCACATTCCTGTGGCACACCATGTACAGTAGGTATGTGTATGATGACACGCGACAGGCGAAGGAACCGCACTGCGCAGGTGGAGCAGCCGTACGGCCGTACCCTGGTAGGTACAGAACTTCACCGAGCTTTCAACGGTACCAAACCACTGTGCCAGCTTTTCAGCGGTGTGGGTACGTCCGTGTACCGCCGACTCACCCATCAGCGCGTGCATGACATCGGTTATGTTAGGTCAGTGTTTGCGCTCTCTCGTGTGTGTACGGCGGTGGAGAGTCAGAGTAAACGGTCGAGCAAAGGACTTTCCACATATATCACAGCCGTACGGCCGCTCTCCCGTGTGTGTACGGCGGTGGTCGGTCAAATGACTCCCGTGAGAAAACGACTTACTACATATATCACATTGGTACGGCTGCTCTCCCGTGTGTGTACGGTGATGGGATGTCAGATGACCCAGCTGGGAAAACGACTTATCACAAATATCACAGCGGTAAGGCCGCTCTCCCGTGTGTGTGCGGTGATGGTTGTTCAGATTACATTGCTGAGAAAACGACTTCCCACAGATATCACAGCGATACGGCTGCTCTCCCGTGTGTGTACGGCGGTGGGCGGTCAGACTATACTGTACAGCAAACGTTTTGTTACATATATCGCAGCGGTACGGCCGCTCTCCCGTGTGTGTGCGGAGGTGGTTTGCTAGGTTCCATTGTAAAGAAAACGTTTTGTTACATGTATCACACCGGTACGGCCGCTTTGCTGCGTGTGAGCGGCCGTGGTCTGCCATATGTTTGGACTTGTCCGAGGAGGACTGAGATGACTTGCACTTCAATTTGCCGTTCCTGCCGATGTGACCGTGTTTATCCTTGACGTGCGTGTTCAGACGATCTTGTCCCCGACAGCTGAAGTCGCAGTAAGAACAACTGACCGCTGTCAGTCCACCTGGAAAACATGGCCAGACAGTTTGAGACAGCAAAAGCGTGAAGGTTGCTGAGCCCCTCCCCAGTGTACCATTTTAAATCGCAACACCGGAAAAGCTGTACCTATTTTTTCTTTTGTAATGGGAATAGCTATAAAATGTTTTTCATAGGCAACCTTACAAAAGCCACAACAATAAACCAAATGTTTCGGAAAACGACATTTGCCCGTATGAAAGAGGAAGCCGATGATATCCAAGTATCCAAGGTCTTAGTTTATTGGTTGACATTTTAGGTCACGTCAATGACCAAAAGTTCGGGATCTGTGTCATTGGATTTCTCGGGGTGCTATTCACAAATTTATTGTTAGTTGAGCTCACAGATAATGGCTCTTCATTCATTTAGGCCAGGTCAGGTCAGGTCACCAGTTCTCACGTCATCCACCCATGTCACGGAGGACTGTTCACGGGCCCTGTGTGCGGTCGGACCACACACAGCCTCCAAGCTCCGCCCACTGCGTCCCTACGTCAGCTTTCCGTCACCGCACACAGCACGGTACATAGAATACTGCACACAGCGACTGCTGTGGCTGGTCGGGTGGCCACAGCGGACCGTCCACCGCACGCAGCCGTGACGTGAGAACCGCCTACCCATCCCCTACCCCCACGCCTGCTGCACACACCGCACACACCGCACTCAGCAGTGTGCGGTGCCCGTGAACACCCCAGGTCAAGTTACGGTTCGTCTAGAAAACATTTCATCCACAAAAGAAACGAAATATATCGTTCGAAAGCTGACGGTGAGCTGATTTGAAAAATGTAATTTTATCAAAATCGTTCGATTGCCTTTTTCAAAATTGTGTTTTGTAAAAACGTATTAACTTTTTTATTCAACAGGCTGTCTCGGACATTCTTATAATCCTACGCATGTTTTTCGTGTTCCAGGCTTAACGTCAAAAGAACAATATGTAGCGAAACAAAATATTCTCAAATATCAATAAACGTCTCCCACAGCCGACAATGAGGCGCAATCATTCAACTCATTCTCAAGATGGACCAAAGTCAGCCACGCAGACACGTCAAAATGACCCTTATCGACTCGCAGACCCGGCACTCTCGGCCTATTTGGCCACTGAATGACGTTCGGCAGTCGCTCTACTAAACGGACGTCATATTTGTAAATTCAACGATTCAAGTCGATACTTGAGTTATTCAGGATAGGTGAGAATATTAATTATCACACATGCATCCTGGATAACTTTGATAGCGATTTGGATCGTTTAACTAACAAATATGACACCCGTTTAGTAGAACGAGAGCCGAACGTCAATTCCGTGACCGGGCGGGCGGGCCGAGAGCGCCGGGTCTGCTAGTCGATAATGGTCATTTCATGCTTCTGTGTGGCTAACTTTGATTCATCGTTACTCTGAGCTGTGTGATAGCGCCTTTTTGTTGGCTGTGGGAGACGCACAATAATATTTGAGAATATTTTTCCGCTACATATCCTTCTTTTGGCGTTCAACGTTCACTGGAACACGAAAAAAACATGTCTATGATTTCAAGAATGTCCGGGACGCGAGTTTCCTAAGTGTGGAACTATTCATACCGTCGCCCGTTCGAGTGACGTCATCAGTTGGCGCTGGCGGCTAGGTGCATGGATTGGCGGGTCCTTAAGTTGGCGAAGAGGCGGAGCCAGTTATCCTGCGTAAATATTTAGCCAGTCTTAATTTTAGCGAGTTCCCTAGTTAGGAAAAAAAGCAACTTGTTCTACGTGAATATATAACCGGTGTTATTTCAGTTATCGTTCGTGCATTCGCCCACCTTGGAAGCATATCTCCTACGAGGTGCTTGAGTTTTGACGGTGGGGTTTGTGCACTGCGTTTCGCTTCAGCATTGAGTAAATGTCTTCAGTATTACGGCTGGTGATACTGCCTGTCGGCGTTGAATGATGTTTAACACCAATAGGACACAGATTAGTAGGTAGTGCGGATTTATTATTAGCAGATCCATTAGCGAGATTATTAGCGGATTTATTATTTATTTTATTCGCAGGTAGTGCGGATCTATAGTGCGGATAGTGAGTGACGCCATCTGGACCGATACTGGAGATGGTAGCGCCACCTGCCGCCACTTAACTGCTCGCTACTTGTAACAATGCCTGGCTGGTGCTGTGTGCTGATTGTTTAAAGCGTAGTACCTTATGACGCACAATATAAGGTCACTTTGCAAAATTTGAGGAGCATGGACGAATTAATTTGTGAGACATTGACGCCTTAGTAATACGTAATTGTTCCAAACACAAGCTACGTATTAGATTTCAATGTATTGCTCAACTTCCCATAATAACACCAGGGGCGCTAGTGCCGCGCGCCGCTAGCCTATAATCGTGCAGCGATTGGTCGGCCGACTGTGAGCCATGACGTCACAGCCTGTAACGTCATCTCGGCGAAGCTTACGCCAATCAGAGAACTTAGGTATGGGCAGTTCCACACTTAGGAAACTCGCGTCCGGGACAGCCCGTTGAACAGAAAGTTGTAAAACGCAATTTTTTAAAAAGGCTGCTGAACGATTTTGAAATAGCTACATTTTTTGGAATCAGCTCACCGCCATCTTTCAAATGGTATATTTTGTTTACTTTGTGGATGTAATGACTTACTGACGAACCGTGCAGCGCGCGTGGAGCTGACCAAAAAGAAAGTCTCCTCAAAACACCGTGATCAGTTTTCCGCCAGCGATGACAGACCGTTTTCTCGATCCAATTGTATTGCAACCCATGCAGTTTCACCAGGTAGGTACACTACAAAATCAGCTGTGTCACAAATCAGCAGGATTGTACCATCTTGTCACGTTTCTGTAGCACACCGTGGGCCCGTATGTATATGATGACACGTGATAGGTGAAGGAACCGTACCGCGCAGGAGGGCAGTCGTAGCCCGTACGGCCGTTCCCTGGTACGGGCTTGGCCGAGCTTTCAACGGTATCGCACCACCTTTTCGGCGGTGTTGTGGGTACGTCTGTGTACCAGCGTCTGACCAATCAGCGCATGACATCGTTTATGTTCGGTCAGGTGTGCTTGACGTTTTGGCTCAGGTGTATATCAAACTACGGCCGCTCTACTGTGTGTGTGAGGCGGTGCCTGGTCAGATTACATTGATGGCGAAACGACTTCGCACATACATCACAGCGGTAAGGCCGCTCTCTCATGTGTGAGCGGCGGTGGCTTGTTAGATTCCATTGTCCAGGAAACGTTTTGTCACACACATCACAGCGGTACGGCCGCTCTCCCGTGTGTGTACGACGGTGGATGGCCAACTTTCTGTGCTCAGAAAACGACTTCGCACATATATTACAACGGTAAGAAGACCGCTCTCTCATGTGTGAGCGGCGGTGGCTTGTTAGATTCCACTGTCCAGCAAACGTTTTGTCACATATATCACAGCGGTACGGCCGCTCTCCCGTGTGTGTACGACGGTGGATGGCCAACTTACTGTGCGCAGAAAACGACTTTGCACATAAATCACAGGGGTAAGGCCGCTCTCTCGAGTGTGAGCGGCGGTGGATTGTTAGAGTCCATTGTCCGGCAAACGTTTTGTCGCATATTTCACAGCGGTACGGCCGCTCTCCCGTGTGTGTGCGGCGATGTTTATTCAAACTAAATCGAACAGCAAACGTTTTGTCACATATATCACAGCGGTACGGCCGCTCTCCCGTGTGTGTACGACGGTGGGCGGCCATGTGGTCGGATCTCTCCGTAGAGTACTGACACCATTCACACTTGAATTTGTCGTTCCTGCCGATGTGACCGTGTCTATCCTTGAGGTGCATGTTCAGACGATCTTGTCCCAGACAGCTGAACCCGCAATGAGGACAACCGACCGTTGGCAGTCCGCCTGGAAAACATGACGATAATGTTTGAAGACGGTAAAAACGTGAAGGTGCAGGTAAAATTGACCGTGCCGCTCTCCCGTGTGCCACTTGAAACCACAACACCACAAAGGCTGTCATGGGAAGAGCTAGGCTACAAAATGTTTTTTTTTCTCACAGACAATAATACAAAAGATACCTTTTACATTAACTACATATAGATATCATTCAGCCATAACCAAAACTTTGAACAAATTGGCTAAGATTTTGCGGCTAGTCTTTTGGATATAATATTGCATCAGTTAAAACATTTCGTATAGGCAAAAGATGCAAAAAAAAAGAAAAGGCAAGAGACAGACATATACCTAACTATGTATGGGTTTGCCGGGAAGATGACAAATCATTATCAGCACGAGTGTGGTAATCTGTTCACGAGGAACCAAAGGTCCCGAGTGAAAAGATGGCACGAGTGCTAATAATTTTTTATCTTCCCGGCAGACCCATGCATAATTTTATTTCTCACACACTATTATAGTCTGGCAAACCAAAGAAAGAACGGAGTTAAAGCGCCTCAATCACTTTGTACGTGTTTTTAGCACTTGAAATGTATGGCTTGGTGAAATTTGTGAAAAAGTTGTGAGGGAAAATATGCTCTTACAATATAAATGCACATGCATCAATGACCGAAGCACTTTAAATCCATTCTTTCTTACGTTTGCCAGACTATAATTGCTACAAAATCTTTAATTTTTTATTTCTATAAATTTAAAAACGGGTGATCTTGTCCCGGCGGGGCCGGGAAAAGATCAAGTGATCTTTTCCCGGGCGGGAAAATATTCTATTTCTGCCACGAACGGTTCATTACGATTTATCCTCGTGTCTTTGGCCAATGGATCTTTCGATTCGGTGTGTAAGAAATGCTGTTTTTTTTCGCACAATTCAGGGGGTGCGCTCCGGGCTTTTAACATTACGAGAAGTGGAGACACCTTCGCTAGCGCTATCAAAACCGTGAGCATTCTAAACAACAAATGCAGTGATCCCACCAATCAGCGTACGGTAGGTAATACTCGACGCTCATTGGCTGATAAGCCAGTGACGATTTTGGGGGCCAGAGCGTTAGAGGTAACCTATAGCAGCACGGGCCGTTCAGCCTAGGATTTCATTTTGACATTTAGACCAGTCTGATATAAACTAGAATCATTTATGAAAACTGCAATTCATTCTAGTAGTGGTCCGACAAGTCTTTTGGCTTTTTTGTGAGATGATTCGTTGTAAAATGAGTTATTAGATGCGTACTCATGCAAAATATGCCCCGTTACCATGACAACCTGAGTTTGTTTGGTCCCCAGAGTCGCGGTTACTAAATTCATTTTTGTCCCCAGTTTTTCGTCGGGAGTGTTCTACCTGGTTTACATAGCCTTGGCACAATTAAAGGGACCCTCCCACCTTAACATTAGATTTGAGTTGAGATAGCCAAAATGGGGTCCCTGGCTCACAATTACCGGTTTCGGCACTCACAACATCGAGAAATGCCTTAAATCGGAAATATTGAATTTCAAAATTGCAGCATTTTGATTCAGAGGGGCTAATGCATAGGTATACCCCTCTGAATGTGTGACGGCAGCGCAGATATCTAACGATTTTTAAATGTTTGACTAAAACGTTTTGTAGCACGCGGTGGTATATGCTGCTTTGCGCGCAACAAATGCCGCACTTTCAAATAAAGTCGCTATAGGAACAGCGGAGATCCCAAAAAGTAAACAAAAAAAAAGTCTAATATCTTGAAAACCGGTGAATATTTTTCGATGAAATTTGGTAGATATTCGTTTTTGCTCGTTCTGAACCGAGCGACATCACTTTCATGCCAATTCATTTACTTTTTTGAAGGTGGGAGGGTCCCTTTAATAAGGTCATTGCTGGTGAAAAAAGGCGGTCATTGCTCTTTACCTTCTGCATTTGTACTGTTTCCGTCCGTCCGTCCGTCCCCCGTCCCCCCACTCTCATCTCCTCTCTCTCTCTCTCTCTCTCTCTCTCTCTCTCTCTCTCTCTCTCTCTCTCTCTCTCTCTCTCTCTCTCTCTCTCTCTCTCTCTCTCTCTCTCTCTCTCTCTCTCTCTCTCTCTCTCTCTCTCTCTTCTTTTTCTCCGATTTTTAGTCGTTCAGCGTTTTCTCTACATGTACAGGTCTCGCGGGCTTTAGCGGTAGGTTTTGCAGCTAGAAAATTTAGTGTACTTCAGGCTATATCTTCGTCGTCTTAAGCTTTTAAAGGAAAAGGGCCACCTTTAACATGGGGATTGAAACTGAGATAGCCATCTTGTAGCCCGTGTCCGAAAACGTATCTGTCTACCTCCTTACGGCCGATTTCGGCCTCCATTCGTAGTTATCGGCAATTTTAAAAGAAAATACGCCAGGAATGCGTTCTTATCCCAGGAATGCGTTCTTATCCGACAATACAGCCACCCGCGGCGAGGCTTTGGTTTTTTACCAATCAGCTCCAACCAGCTCAGCTTTAACCAATCAGCTTATCTGACACAATCCGACGAGTCTGTCTTCTGAACGCTGATTGGCTTGAGTGTGACGTCATCGCTATGCCATCATACAGTAGGTGCCGTAGAGAGTATCAACATAGTACCAATATGTTAAATAGTTTTAAATACTTTTTCGCGAATTGTGCACTTCTGACACCAGTTTTAAAAAGAAAATGAAAAATAATAATGTCAAAATGAAAAACAACGATATCTTCATATTTCACGAAGGTGGCCCTTTTCCTTTAAGTGTTGAAGATGCGATCGACTTGTTGGTTCACAAGCCGGCCATTATCATGTAAAATGGCTTCATCGTAGATCGATTAGTTTCTGAGATCTAACCGGAAATGTAAAAGTGCAAAACCTACCGAGAGCCGTACATAGGTACTCAGATCTCACGTCATACACCGAGGTCCAGCGCGCGTGGAGCTGACAAAAGAAACTACCCTCAAACCAAGGCCGTATATAGGAGGTAGAATGGTTGTTGGTTTGTTTACATCGGTGACCTTGAAAAATAACGTCAGCGGTTGTCTGCCAATCTTCGCCAATATTTATCTTTGAGGATTTTAGCCTCTAATGCAGTTTGATATTATCCTATGTGCTCCCTTAGAGCCTAAAAAAAGATTATTTGCTGCACAGCAATGTCTTCAAAATCGACAAAACCTTGAAACCCTGCGACGTCATCAGTCTCCTGAGCCCTCCCTATGTGGTAGCATAGAACCGTAAGCCCCTGCCTCAAACCACTGTGATGAGTTTTCTGCCAACCATGACAGACCATTTCCTCCATCAAATTGTATTGCAAGCCATGTTTGTCTCATCAGGTATCCTACCAAACAAAGTTTTGTCACATATCAGCAGGATTGTACATCTTGTCACGTTTCTGTAGCACACCATGGGTCCGCATATGTATGATATTGATGGCAGGTGACAGGTGAAGGAACCGTACCGCGCAGCTGGAGCCGCCGTACGGCCGTTCCCTGGTACGGAGCTTGGCCGAGCTTTCAACGGTATCGCACCACATTTTCGGCGGTGTGGGCACGTCTGTGTACCAGCGTCTGACCCATCAGCATGCATGACATCGATTGTGTCGGGCCAGGGCTGATTGCCGATTAAACGTTTTGTCACATATGTCACAGCGGTACGGCCGCTCTCCCGTGTGTATACGGCGATGGGCGGTCAGATTACTTTTATGGGAAAACGACTTCGCACATATATCACAGCGGTACGGCCGCTCTCCCGTGTGTGAGCGGCGGTGGGTTATTAGAGTCCCTTGTACGGTAAACGTTTTGCCACATATATCACAGCGGTGCGGCCGCTCTCCCGTGTGTGTACGGCGGTGTTTAGTCAGAGTACAGTGTACAGCAAACGCTTTGTCACATATATCACAGCGGTAAGGCCGCTCTCCTGTGTGTGTACGGAGGTGTAGTGTCATATAGTCAGATTTGTGCGTTGTGTACTGACACCATTCACACTTCAATTTGCCGTTCCTGCCTATGTGGCCGTGTTTCTTCTTCACGTGAATGTTCAGAAGATCTTGTCCCCGACAGCTGAAGTCGCAGTAAGGACAACTGACCGTTGCTAGTCCGCCTGGAAAACATGACGATAATGTTTGAATAATGTTAAAACATGAGGGCATTAATTTGATGTGGCAGCACCACTTCAAGTGACTCAGCACCGGAAACGCAGACAAAGAACTATTCAACTTAGTCCATTTCTACACAATGACAAAACAAATGCTGCAAAAATATACCAAAGGTTTCGGATAGCGAAGTGTTTTTGTCAGTCCTCTATATCTTTCATATAATATCTACATTGATAAAATAGATATGAACAATGTTCATGCGGCTCTGTCGCTTGCTTCGCGTCGCTAACGGACATTATTTCATAGCCAGTCAATCTCACGATACATTAATGTTGGACCCGTCCCGATCGGCTGCCTGGTTGCTGAGATATGGGGCCGAAGCCACACCCGTGTCAACGTTGCGGCGAAGTTTGAGGGTATGAGTGGAAATTCAAAACGATACACCCGCCGCACTGAAGTGCCCACGAGCGATACTCATGCGTTTCATTGCCCGCCGACTGCTATTAGGTTGTTGTTGTTGTTGTTGTTGTTGTTGTTGTTGTTGTTGTTGTTATTGTTGTTGTTGTTGACTCCACTCGGCCCCGGTTTACCGGGTTGTAGTCGTTCGACTCTGGTGGGTGGAAAGCCGGCAGCCAAGGCTGCAACCACGTCGTCCTTTCTCATGTCGGTGGGGCGTCCGTATATGTTGCCCAGTGCGTGGAGGCAGGCCCCGCATAGGCACAGCCAGCGCAGCAAGACATACTGCAAGGTATCCGCCTCCTTTCCACGCACCAGGCACCGGGCGGCCAGGCAGTCGATGTCCGCACAGCTGGGGCAGGTGGGGGTCCGTGGTCAGCCGGCGGCCGATGCGGGGGGGGGATACTCGGCCGACGCACTCCGGTAGCTGGTGGATGTCCACCGCTGCCTCCCGGCTGTCCAGCAGTACCGGCGCGGGCAGGGTCTGATCCGGGAAGATGCAGCGGTACCAGCCACCGGGCCAGCTCTCTTGCCATGAGCGTCGCATGGCCCTGGCGGCGGCGCGGGTAATGCTTCTGACATCCAGGGGGCACTGGTCTGATCAAGCTCGGCGACCTCCTTTGCCAGAGCGTCGGCCCGCTCGTTGCCCGGCAGATCGCAAGGGGCTGGGACCCACTGGAGGTGAAGTCGCCGGCCGCGGTCGGCCAGCTGCAGTAGGAGCCGCCAGATGCTATCTCCTAGCTGGCTCGCTTGCGCCGCCGGTCCCACGTCCACCGTCTGTAGTGCAATGTCCCAAAATTTGTCGATTTGGGTGGGAAACGACATCCAATTGAAATTCATTTTCCACTCTCACCAGCAAATTTTAAGAACAATTTTCCACTCCCAACCAAGAAAACCTAGATTGTTTACCTATAGAAAGAGCAGTTGTGTGGATGCCCGGTTTAGCATCAAACATTCTACACCCTAGAATAGAATGCCTGCTTTATGCCGTTTCTCACTCTTTCTGGATCTAATCGAATCAGCAGTTTTCCACTCTCTTCCCTCTTTTTGGTGGGGAATTTTCCCCTCTAACACCCAAGACAAAACTCAATTTTGGCACACTGCTGTAGTGCCGCCCTGGAGTCAAGGTAAACGATGGTGGTGTTCGCGTTCGGGTGGTGTCCTTGCCCGGTGGGGGTTCCATTGCAGCTACCTCCTCCAGGGCGGCTCGTAGTGCCACCAGCTCTGGTGCTGGAGCAGAGGACGCCGGCGGGGGTCCTGACCGAGCGCTCGATCCCGTCCGGGAGGACGGTCAGTGTCGCAGGAGATGGATACCTCCTCTCGTGAGGTCCGCAGAGGAAGCAGCGCGGCGACGATAAAATCAACCGGAGGGGTGGCGACGCCCACCCAGGGCGGCCGCAGCGTCTGCCTGCCAAAATCGCGCCATCACGAGGTATTGCGGAGTCGGCTGGGGACGGTGGCCCCAGCAAGTTCCCGGAATGGGTCCCCGACGGGCAGTGCGGAGGCGCGCGCCAGCATCCTCGTCGCGAGGGTGGCGCGGCGCACATGCGCAGTTAGTATACCGGCCTCCGCCAAGAGGGCGTGTGTCGGCGTCGACCTGGGGCATCCGGTTACGGCGCGGGCCGCTACGCGCAGCTCCCGGTCCACCAGCAGTCAGCACAAGGCGGGAGCGGGACGCCGCGGGGAGCCATGCGGCCGCCGCATGCTCGATGGCGCCGCGGGCGTAGCTGTTGGCCAACGCGCGCAGGTGGTGCTCTATGAGTCCCCACGAGTGGCCGATGAGCTTCCGCAGTTGGGCGGTGCGGGGACGAGCCTTCCGCTCGAGGTTCGCGCAGTGCTCTCCAACGTGGAGGAGCCAATCGAGCATGTCCCCCAGCAGCTTGGCGGTGGGGGTCACTCGGACAGGTACGCTGGACACCTTGATGGCGGCGTCTTTGACGTCACGGCTCCACTGTGAGAGCACCATGATCTGGGTCCTCTGGCTCTCGATCATCATCTGTTCACGTATCGCCCATCTTGTCAGGAGGTCCACATAGTCTTGAGCCGCGGATAGAGCTGCCTGGATTGTCGCACCGGCGCTGAGGGTGGCAGTGTTATCGAAGCACATGAAGATGGCCGTTCGAGGGGCGTGGCGGAGGTGGGCGATGAGGTCAGCCGACCAAAGTGTGTAGAGGGTGGGGGGGGGGAACCGAGGCCTGGGGAGGTCTGCTCTTAACCCGCGCCGTGGTGGGGTCTGTTTATAACGCGTTCTGGAGGGGGGGGGGCTATTTTTTGCCCCTCCCCCTCCCTCGTAGGTATCTCCGAAACTGCTGGACAGATCCGCAAAATTCAAAGGGCGTTCGAAAGCCCTCTCAAATTTGTCGAAGGAAATCAAATTTCGAACCGAACGACGTATTGATGTTTCGTATTGCTGTATTCAGTGGCGGATCCAGGGGGGGGGTCAAAATGGGCATTTGCCCCCCCCCCCCAAACGGGATAATTTTAACATTACGCCTATGGACGATGCATGGAAAGAATCGATAAATTATTATGGTTTGCCCCCCCCCCCCCAAATAAAACTCTGAGCTGGATCCGCCTCTGACTGTATTTTAGTGTCTCGTGTGACTTGGCTGAAGAAGGGAGCCGAAGTGCTCTCGAAAGCTCTCAATAAAACTATAAAGCTGGTGTCAAAACAACTTTTTTGCACATTAATTATGTCCCAGCTGAATAACAACATATACAACTAGTCTCCCTCGTGCTTTTTGCTTGTTCCAGCCGTCTTGGACCGTCTGTAGTAACCTGGCCAGGTTGTCCTCTGCTGCAAGGCCGCAGCGGAATCCCACCTGCTCTGTGGGAATCAGGCGATGGAGGTTGCACAGGTGCGTTAGCCGCGCCACCACCATCCGCTCGGCCAGCTTCGCTACGGAGCTGGTGAGGGTGACGAGGCGGTAGCTGGATGCCTCGGGGGGGGGGGGGGGGGGCGCCCGGACTACAGTGGTCATCGGCGAGCTGGATGCCTCCTTCGGGTCCTTCCCGCCATTTCAATTTGGGATTATGACAGCTCTCCCCCAATCCGCAGGGATCTCGGCTAGTGCCCAGCTCTTGTTGGCGAGTTGGAGCAGCCCGTCCCTGGCTCGGGGGCCCAGGTGCTGTAGGTGCTCCGCGCACACTCCATCCGGGCCCGGGGCCTTCTTGGGCTTCAGCTTCTGGAGCTGGGCGTCGAGCTCCGCGGCGAAGAAGGGCTGGCAGGCGTCAGTCCTCTGGTTCTGGCAGGTGCAGGGGGCGCGCCTGCGGCTCTTCAGCTCCGCCTTAGTGAGCATGTTCCATTTCTTCCGTCTCACGTGCTAGCTGACGGGCCTGAGGTGTCCCCACACCGTCCACCTTGGGAAGGCGACACTCAACGAACGGCACTGTTTTTAGGTCGAACGAACTTTTACTACGAACGAACGCACTACAGTGAACGAACTTTTACAAAAAATTGCATTGCGGCGAAAATTGACTCGTGGTTCAGAAGATAAGTGCTTAAAAAAGCAAGTCAGTTCTCCCAAACCAATGAGTAAATCTGGGATAGAACTGAATGCTCTTTTAAACTGTAAGTTTCATGGACCTAAATGATTAAGCAGAAAACTCGGTGTGATGTGCGACGTGCTCAAACACCCGCTAATCAAACGATTAATACCACTAAGACCCGAGTCAATAAGCTGCATATCATTATATCAATGACAGATGTGGAATATTTATCTGGAAAACCGGAGTAAGTTCCAATCGTTACGAATTACGATTTTTCGTCAGCAATGGAAATAGAAAAAAACGTCAAAAATCACATATCCCAATATAAGCAACACCCCTCGCGTACGTAGCACGTGCCACTCACCGAACCACATACCATCCAAAAGGCTAATTAATAATCATCTACACATCAGCGTTCGGCCCAGGTCGATCGGACGCCACATTCCCGATTTATCGCCACGGCAAGCGACCCTCGCCGCCCACTTTTCGACGTTCCGACAAATTTCGACCGCAATATTCCCATGTTGAGTATATGGAGAATTCGGCGCTTTTCAGCGCGTGCAAGTACCAGCCCTACCCCCATGACTCACACAAACCGCGTGTCCGTGACGTCATCAACACGCCATGAATCATCAAACACCCCGCTCGACCCCACCGTGAGACCTGCGCACGACGGCCAAGCACACTGACACCTCTGCACCGGTACAAACAGACAGAAACACATACAGAGTTTCCTTTCACAAAAAGTATAGTAGATCGTAAGGGAGCACTTACAACATTTAACAGATTGGCTTTGGGTAATTTTTGGCGCTTGTCTTTTGGTAACTATACGTACGTTATCAATGCTGACCATTAATAGTTATTTTCTACTGGCATGGAAAATCATACTGCAATGCGGCAAAACTTGAATTGGTAGTAGCACAGAGAACAGTAGTATTGTACTATTGTTATCTGTGGTAATATCGTTGTAATTGTTGTATATTTTTGTTGTTTATTTTTGCAGCATTTCCATTGTCGTTCTCTGTGACAAAAAGGCTGTCACATCTATTTGCTACAACTGTGCTGGTCCTGTCTGTCTGTCTGTCTGTCTGTCTGTCTGTCATAGGCAACGAATCGTCAAAATGCCTGAGTGCTTTTTCTTTCGGCACCTGAAGCCTCAGGGTCATATGTGAGGCCATTGGAAGTCAGGTCAGATGTGACCCCAACTCCTCATAGGAACCCGTGTAGGACCTCAGAAGTTTTTTATTTTCTGTGAGAGGCCAGCAAAGGCGCTCAGAGATTTGGGTGGGCTCTAAGAGATCTGCTGCGCGGACCCTCGGACAACTGCGCAATATTGGTCCTCTGAGGTTCACGTGGGCCCTCAGAACCTGACGTAGTACCCTTTGTTCAGCCCTCAAAGATGGCTGACGAGGCCCTCAAAGATATGTGGGTGGTGGGTCTTCAGAGACAGAGAGGGAGTAGGTCATTATTGTTTGTTTGTTGGGGGTTAGGGGCGCGCCGACTGCGAGGTCATTTTGCGCCCATAACAGAGATTTTAAATACGTCTTTAATTACTTACTTATTTACGTTTTATGCTTAGGAAAGGAAAGTAACGGCGAATTTGGCTGCACGGATAAAGGAAAATATGCTACCGTTATGGATCCAGCGCGAATTATCTGAGAGAAGGTCTAAGAGAGTCACTGTGGGCGCAGGGACACCCGGAAGAAAACTTAACTCTTAAAAGTTAGAAGGGCCGAAGGGCCAGTGAAGGCCCCCTAAGCCCATGGAGGAGGATGGTAAGGGTGCTCCCTGCGACACCCTTGGCTACGCCACCCGCCCCCGCAGACGCCAATGACAACTGACTAATTACAAATAACACTATAACTAATGACGCTGGCAGGCCAGGTTGCCAAAGCCCACCGATGTTTAACACACGAACACTACACTGATTGCCCACCAGTTGGCACACGGTGACTATGAGGTGATGTCGATGAGCTATGAGCGGCAGTGAATGTTAGCTGACCTGCATCGCCTTCATGGGCGCAGGACTGTACCCGTTATCAGTTCTGACAGACACCAGCTCAGGAAGGTGATTAGGACAGTGCACATACAGGGTGTCCGGAAATTAGTTGCCCCTTCATCAGGTCGCCGCCATAATTAATGAACAAAGAGCCCCCGGTCATAGTTTATTTAGCGATTTATCCCCTGCCCTGTCCTACCCATTCCCTCACCCGCTTTGGCATTCCATAGATCAACATGTCCAGAGTATCCGCGCTGATGTTCAGCCACACCTATCACAGGTTCCTGTAAAGTCCGTGTTCTGTGGGAGCTGGTTCAATCTTGATGAGCTCCTCCTTCATGATTCTCCATGGGTTTTCGATTGGAATTAGGACAGAGGATTTTATTTGAGTTCCTACTTTATTTCAGTCTTCACCATAACTTCAGCGCGATGACGCTTTGTCAAAGAGAATCTTTCGTCATAGTAGACACCACGTTCAGGTGCGAGTTACGCCTGCCAAACACTGGCCCCTGGCGCCTCGCAAGTGTCAAGGTCAGGCGACCAGGTTAGGTCATGTGACTAACGAACAGCTGTGGATAGCCTGAGGCACGCTCTTAGTAAATTTTCAACAATTCTTAAAGCGCACGGTGGTATTATAGCTGAATGAACAAGGGGCAAATAATTTCCGGACACCCTGTACAATAAACAGTTACATACCGCCGCAGTCAGGACAGCACACATGACCAGGGCTGCGAAATCGGAGTTGGAGACGGCGACAGAGTCGGTTGGAGTCGACAGTTGTGACTGGAGTCGGAGTCGATTTTGGAAACTGGAGCCAGAGTCTGAGTCACCGAAAATCCGTAAACTCCGCAACCCTGCCAGGTTTGCGGAGTCGCAGTCGGAGTTGGCTTACAAGCAAGATTCAGAGTCGGAGTCACCGAAAATCCATCGACACCGCAGCCCTGCACATGACGGCAGTCCCCGCGGCGCACCGGCCCCGGTACTTACCGACCAGTCGCTCCACATCGTCGACTAGACGGCCGAGCCTGCCCTGCTCGGCCTCCAGCCGACTTCGCAGCTCGGCGTTCTCCGAGCGCAGGATGCCAATGATGGACTTCAGAGCCGCCGGCGGCTTGTTGGCCAACTCGGTCATGTCGGAACTGCCAGCGTCGGGAACGGGAGAGGTGCCCCGCGGAGCGTCGTCGACGCACTGGAAGTCGTCGTAGCGTTTTGGCCGTTTGATGCCGCGGGAGGCGCGTCCTTTGGCCGAGCGGGAGGGAGAGGCCGGCGCCGCCTTCTGTGAGGTCCTGGCGGCGAGCGCATGAAGCACTGTCACCGACAGTCACATACCGACAGCCGGGCACTGTCACCTACAGTTACACACCGACAGCCGGGCACTGTCACCGACAATTTCATGGACTGTAAGCCCGCTGGCGCCATATCACAACAGTGCAGGTGTCTTTCTCCATATGGTCAAAGCCAATGAAAAGATAAGAGCGCAAAGACAAATGAGTTAGCAGGCAGGATATACGAATTCATATTAGACAATCAGAAATATCGCCTGTATGCACCCTACGCGAAAAAGGCCAGAATGTCTAAGATCATCTGCATGTTTGTCTCTGTCGAATTATCTGTCAAGCATCTCTGACTGTGTACCTCTGTCGACAGTTACCAAAAATATCACTTCACCGACTGCGTATACTTTCGATTTATCCCGTCATACTCGTGTATCACACCAGATAGAATCTGATATACTTCCATCCCAGTTATGAAAAGAATGATTCGATAGGCAGCCCACGTCGGTTGGCCACCGAAGTGCCACACTTTGTCGGCGCTGACGCGAGGAGAACTTACTTGTCCAGTCGCCTGTCGGGGACTGCCGTCGGCCGCAGCCGCCGGTCGGAGAGTCGGAGTGGGCCACCCGTGTCACCGTCCGAGCCGCCACAGTTGGGTACCACCAACGGCTGGAGACGTGTGTTAGGGTCAGGGGGCAGGTCGCAGTACACCAGTCAGGGGGCAGGTCACAGTAAACCAGTCAGGGGGTAGGTCACAGTACACCAGCCAGGGGGCAGGTCACATCCAACCTCACACGTGACTAGTGACTGTGACGGATAAACGCCTATCACAGCCTGGTTTGGAAGTGAGGCTTCAGGGCGCCGACTGTTACTGAGGTGACCTTCCGCCCATCACAGCAGAACGTCACAGCTTGTCACTTACCGGGGTTACATGAGCGATCCGTTCCAAATACGCACTACGCTAATGCGCATCAGCTCCCCACAAACGGATCTACGGCACCGGTTACATGAGACTAATTCGTTTTATCTACGTCAAACGGATCTTGTTTGGCTCACCCGGGCTGACTCCTCGACGGCCGGTAATTCGTATCACAAACGGAATAGGATTAGCGTACAATCATGGCGCAGTTGCGGCATTTACCGGGACGACTCAGCTAAATTTTAAATACTTATATCATTTGATAGGCTCAAAAACATTTAAAATTAACATGAAATCAAAAAATGAAAACAAAGTTTTCTTGTTTTAAGTCAGTGGGCACTGATTCGCCATGCAGCGACAGCAGGGTGGTCAGAAAAAATTATCTATAAAAATATTTCATTCATTTTATTTCACATGCAAAGACTAAACCAAAATACCAACATTTTTTTTTGCTATTTTCTACGAGGCAGCCAATAAAAAAATGCTTAGTATTTTGCATTTTGACGCTTCCAGTCAGCAAAGAATAGTCCTTGTGAAATACGGCCCGAATCGTGTGCCTCGGACGTTTCGGTTACATGAGCGATCCGTTCCAAATACGCACTACGCTAATTCGCATCAGCTCCCCAAGAACGCATTCAGTGCACCGACTACATGAGCAAAAATTCGTATCAGTGACGTCAAACGGATCTAGTTTGGCTCTCGGCCCGATGCGCATTACAAACGGAATAGCATACAAATGTGGCGCACTTCCGTAGCAATAGAGGTGACTGAATTAAAAACTCAATATCTTATGTCTTTTTTGCATTTAATCTGCTCAAAACATTCTCAATTAACTTAACAAAAAAAAGTTAAACATAAAGTTGTCTTGCTTCGACTCATTGAGCACTTGCCTCTCTTGATTTGTCCTAGTGCTGTCAGAAAAATGTTTCAACTGAAAGTACTTTGATATTTTCTTTTTGGTTTTCACTCTATTTATTTGTGAAAACTTGACAAAATACCGACATATTTTTTCAATTATTATTTCAAAAGAAGCAAATGAAAAAATACCCATTATTTTGCATTTTAATGTTTCTTTTTGGAAAGAAATAGTTCCTGTAATACGTATCTTGGTCCAATTCGCTTCTAAGCCTCTTTCCCTGCGGATTTTGTTCGGACCGCCGATTCGTATTAGCAGGTGGATACATGAGTCGGTAGTACGCTCCTGATTCGCATTAGCGGTGGATCCGATCGTGATACGCATTTGCTTTGCTCATGTAACCGCGGATCGGATCACCGATTTGTACTAGCAGGTGGCTACATGAGTCGGTAATGCGTTCCTAATTCGAATTAGCGGCTAAATACGTATTTACTGTGTTCATGTAACCCCGATCAGTGGGATTAGAAGTTAGGCCTCGGCCGTTAACATCAGTCAGCTGAGTGGCAGTCAGCTGCCAAAGCAGACCAGCTGTCAGACTCGAACCGCGCGCACTCGGGTGTTGTTCGCATCCAACCAACTGGTCACTGGTACAGTCCACAGCAGAAGTAATGTGCGGTTTCCGTCATGGGTATGTTCCGCTTCTGAATCTTAGGAACGATTAGCCAGACTACAATTAAACTTTGAATGTAGTTTACATGTATCGTCACCCTTGCAGCAGCTGCAACTTTGTCTATTGACGTCTTCTTTTCGGTCACTCTGCATTAAAAAATCGTCAGTCAAAGCCATCCGTTGAGATTGATAAAACCGCAGATTACTTTAGCGATAGGCTGTACCTTTATCTCGTCGTCAGCACTCTGTAATGTAACGTGGCGCCCCTCGTGCTTCTTGGTGTTGTTGAAGCAGACTCGGTTCCGAAGAAAACTCAGGTGTCGGTTGTTTCTTCTATTTAGCCATAGCCGAGCAGGGGACACGCTAGCGTTACGACCCGGTGGATCTTGCGCCGCCCGTCTCGGGAGTGAAAAAGTGGAGAGTGAATCCGGGGCAGATGTTACAATACCTCCCCCACCCCTTATAAGCAAAGCAATTTACGCGAAATTGCGTCGAAGCCGGAGCCTGAAGGGCACAGGATTAGCGTAAAACAGGCGCCAGGAAACTTAATCTAACGCGAGAATAACATACAGTAGAATACATTGAGCGAGTACAGAAACAAAACACACGCGGAACACTATCATGGTATCTACAGGGTGGGGCAGAAAGATTTACCTGTTTGTTTTCGGTCAATAACTCAATAAGTTATAAACGGATTTTGATAAAATTTTGCATGCAGCTTCCTAACTGACTCATGTATCAACATTATGATCCTTTTGCATTTTGTAATATCTGTTGGCGAGCTATAGCGAAGATGACTAAGAGAGCCCAAATTGCGGCGCTGAAGTAGGTTGGCCATAGCTCCTGAAGCGTTGCCAAACAGCTCGGTGTTGCCGTAAAAACTGTTTGCAATGTTATTAAATGACTTAAAAAGACAGCCTTAGTGTCGACGAAGTCCATGCCAGGCAGAACAAGGGATATCTGCTTCAAAAAGCTGGTAAATATCGTGCACAAGAGGGTGTTTCAAGTTCTAGGCGAAGCATGCGCAAACCGCCAAGGGATCTCGGTGTTTCGCCAAGAACCGCCTGGAGAATCATAAACGACGGCTTGGGCTTCATGTCATACAGTGTGCAACATCGGCACCTAATTTCGGCGGGATCCAGGGAAAAGCGGCTACACAGGACCCAAAAGACATTGGAAGAGATGAGGAGCGCCGGTAACAAGGCATTCTTCTGGTCCAATGACAACATTTTCATGCTTGAGCCCCAGAGACACTCCCAAAGCGTCAGATTTTTGGCAGATGGTCCATCCAGCATTGATCCTGCTATTCGCACCATTTTTCGTCGCCAGCAGCTTGCTGGTGTCTTGGGTTGGGCTGCCGTCGCATCCGACGGCTCAAAAGGAACCTTGGTCTTCATCAAGGAGGCTGTAAAAGGTAATTTACAGGTTTAAGTCCATCTGCTGGAGAAACACGCTTTGCCTTGGGTCACTCAGTCGTTCCGAGACGGATACGTCTTCGTCCAGGACGGTGCGCCGCCGCAAACGGCCAACATCGCTCAACCGTGGTGGGAGACCCACATGCCTGGGTTCTGGGACAAAGACATTCGGCCATCATCAAGTCCAGACCTGAACCCGATGGACTTCGCAATCTGGACCATCTTGGAGAGGAGGGTGTGTGCAGCGGCACACAGCAGAATCGCCGCCCTGAAGCTGGCCCTCGAGACGGCACCGTCGAATCTTGGCGGGGACACCGTGCGGCGCTCGTGCCCCTCCGCAGAGGAACGTTTCGAGGCAGTGGTGAAGGACAAAGGTGACCCTATGGAGTCATAATGCCGTCGCTGAGATGTGTACATGTTACTGCATGTTACTGCGGTCAGTCTGCGACTGACCGCCGCCAGGTCAGGTCACGCGAGCGAGCGCTCCGCTGTACAGTGACCGGTCGCGAGTCGGCTGTGGCGTGTGGTCGGTTTGAGCCGCCAGAGAGTGAAGGTGATAGGTGTCTGAGTGATCACCGGCGGCAGCGAGTGACCAAACTCTTGATCAGCGATGGATGCTAGCACGCTGAAGAAAACAGTGCTGGAGTGTTTGAAGGACGGGGAACTGCGCGGAGAGTTCCAGTCGCTTATCCAGGAAATGGTGACCGGAGCTGTGGCTGAGGCGATGGCCGCTCGAGACACGGAGATCGCCGAGCTCAAGGACCAGCTGAAGCGCACCACGGACCAACTAAACGACCTGGAGCAGTACTCCCGACGCCTCTGCGTAAACATAACAGGAGTACCAGAGACGAACGGGGAATCGACGGATCAAATTGTCACGGACCTAGCCAAGATGGCTGGTGTTGCCGTCACTCCGAGCGACATTGATCGTTCACATCGCATCGGTAAGCTCAGTGATGGGAAGAGTAGACCAATCATTGTCCGGTTTACGAACTTCACCAAGCGACAGGAATTCTACAACGCCCGGAGAGAGCTGCGGAAGCCGCGACCTGTCCGCGGATCCACAGTGTCTGCAGAAACGGCCGGCAAAACCTTTGTCTCAGACAACCTCACGAAGCTAAACCAGCACACGATGTACGTTGCCCGTAACATGAAAAAGGAGGGCAAGTTACACTCCGCCTGGACCGACGTGGGCAAGATGAAGGTTCGGGTGAAGGAGGGAGGCCAAACGAAGATAATCAGGTCGCTTGAGGATCTTTACGCAGTTGCCGACCCAGCTCGCCAGCCTGGGGCCGCCCCTGCCGAGTCCAGCAGCGGCGCCCGAGAGAGCTCCCGTGGCGCATCGGGTCGGGGCAGGAGCGTGCGCGGTGGTAGAGCCGCCCAGTAGCGCCCTCCGATAGCGCGGCCCGCCCCACGCCGAGACGCTTGGCGCCGCCCCTGCGCTGCGGTGCAGCTGTCCTGGTCAATTCCGCGGCGTCTCGGACATGGTCTCTGCTCGACCTGGCCACGCGTTATCTGTCTGCGGATCTTCCCACCCACTCGACTCCGGCGGTGTGACTCAGTGAACTCTGTTGACCTGAGCTCTCCAGCTCGCCGTTTGGTCCAACCGGGACTGGGCTCAGTGCTGTCAGAGTGACTGTAATCAGCCACAGACATACTACAGCGATCGGCGCAGCAAATCAGTAGCAGCTGTCAGTGCTGTGCCGAGCTCGGCGTTCACTGCTGTCGCCCCCCACTGACAGGAGCTACCTGTGCCCGGCGAGCCACCGTAGTCGCGCCCACAGACAGTAGCCCGACCGCGACTGCGCCGTCTCGGGAGGGAAAGAGGACTCGGGGATCGCGGCGGGTACCTGGGAGAGAGGGCCAAAACGAGGGCGGGGAGGGGGAGGGAGGGTGTGGAAGGGTGTTGTGGGCTGGGAACTGGGAGTGGGTGTGGGACGGTGGGCCGCTGCTGGTGTTTTATACAGTTTGTTTGCTTTTGTTTGCCTATCATGTGATAGCCTGTCTTTCTCAGTTGCACAGGCATATTATTTTTCTTTATTTTATTTTTATTCCTTGTTTGCAATCATGTGTTTGCCTGTTTCTGTCTGAGGTTAAATTGTTGGAGTTTATTGAATTTTCATAAAGTAGAGTCGGCATATATTTATTTTTGTTTGTACATTGCCAAGTTGAATGAATTGAACCATTTGCACTTAGCTGATCCATACATACATGTTCGTTTTTCACTTGTCACTCGCTGTCGCCGCCTATCGTTTACCAGCATGTGCTGTGTTGCAGTAGCCGCCGCCGTTCGGCCCGGGGTGCCCGTCTGCCGCGCTGCCTTCCCGCCCGACTCGGCACCAGTGGTGGTGACCAGCAGCCGGCCGCTCTCATCGTCCAGACCAGACTCTCTCGGCTCTACTCCGGCGCAGGCTTGTGCACCTCCAGCCGCTCACAGTCCCAACATCCCTCTCATCATCCTTCGAGAACCTTACAGAATGCCCTTTGCACAATCACCCATAAGATTACAATTAATAACTTTAGCCCAGCCCGCCAGTCATGGCGTGTTCCCCACATTGACACTAACGAACTCGCAATGGTCACTATACAACCTTTACAAGAACATTAGAATTATGCTAGTCATTGGCGGCGTTGAAACAAACCCTGGACCAGAATTGTTTGACCACCTCAACATTGCTCACATAAATATAAACAGTATCACTGCAGGGGATAAAAAACACGAGCTTATGCAATTTGTAAGCATGAATAGTATAATGTTATGCGCTCTTACCGAAACAAAACTTGATGATACGGTTTCTCCTTCGTTATACCAGCTCGATAATTACCATGCCCCTTTCGTTCGACACAGAGATAGAAATGGCGGAGGAGTTGCGTTATATGCTCACGCTTCGTTACCGATAAAGAGACTTAGGGAGCTAGAGATCGGAGACGAAGAATGGATCTGGGCCAAAGTCTCGGTGCATAAACTTAGCTTGGTAATATGTTGCATATACTTACCACCAAATCAAACAACAGCCAGGTTACAACTGTTTATTGAGCGAATGACTGAAAGCGTTTCACTTGCACAGACCCACTCACCCACAGCTATAATGATATTAGGGGATTTCAACGCTGGAAATATATATCTAAATAGTACTGAACACAAGCATAGCGGCATCACAAACTTTGATCGCCAGCTCAACGACACTTTCAACATGCTAGACATGAAGCAACTCATATCACAGCCAACACGCATAACTGACAACGTCAGTAACCTGAGAGACTTAATTTTTACAAATAATGCTGACATTATTCTACACAGTGACACGCTCTCAGCATTCTCAACTTTGGACCACCTTCCTGTAACCACATCACTGCGTACAACACACAGTTCATCAAACACTGACGTTACGTTTAAGACAATCTGGGACTATACGAGACTTGATGCTGATCTTTTTACCAGACTTCTTATAGACACGGACTGGGATCATATTATCGACAATGACGTAGATATAGCAACGGAACAATTCACATCTGCCATCTTAAAAGCCGCCGAGACATCAATACCACATAAGAAGATACCAGTGAACCAGCGTAAAAAACCATGGGTGACATCAGACTTGATTAAACAAATAAGAAAGCGTGACAGACTCTTCAGACGGGCTAAACAGACTCAGACCACTTACGACTGGGAAAGATGGAAATATCAGCGTAACATCGTAACGGCGGTAAACAAACGACTAAGACAAACCCACATACAAAGCCAAGTTCAGAAACTCTTACAGCACAAACAAGACCCGCACAAGTACCACCAAACACTTCGCAAATTAACAGGTAAGACAGTTGACAGCATCATTCCACCGCTAGAAACGACTGACGGAAAAGTACTGACAGACGACTACGAAAAGGCGACATTGTTAAACGACTACTTTGCCAGTCAGGCAAAGCTCGATATTCCAAATTCGCACACCGTACCAATGGACAACATAGGACACACGACGATTCCCACCCTCGGTACAATTGAGACAACTGAGAGAGAAGTCCTACGAATCTTAAACTCCCTTGACTCTAATAAATCCACTGGCCCGGACAAAATCCCAGTAAAAATATTAAAATTATGTGCACTCATCATAGCAGGCCCACTTTCGAAATTGTTTAATAAGTCTCTCGCGTCTGGAATTTATCCTTCAACGTTTAAACAGGCCAATGTGAAACCCATATATAAAAATAATGGATCACCATCTGATTATACCTGTTACCGACCCATCAGTCTTTTATCTTCCCTTTCAAAAGTTTTTGAAAAAATTGTCCACAAACGCATTTATGATCATTTAACAGAACACTTATTATTGACTGACAAACAGAGTGGATACCGGAAAAAGCACAGCACGGAACAACAATTACTTTATTTGACCCATAACATGCACAAATCACTCGACTCAGGCCATGACTTCACAGTAATTTACCTGGACATATCAAAATATTTTGACAAGATCTGGCACCAAGGACTATTATACAAATGCAAACATGACTTTGGCATAACTGACTCACTGTTAAAATGGTTGACTTCCTACCTCAGTGACAGACGACAACGAGTGCAAATAAACAACACCTTTTCGAACCAACAAATTGTTAACGCTGGCTGTCCTCAAGGCTCTGTACTCGGACCTCTCTTAGCCTTAATGTATCTTAACGGAATTCAACAAAACATCGACAATGAAATTTTACTTTTCGCAGACGACACATCTCTTCACGCATCCCACTCAACGACAGACCTCCACGACGTAGAACTTTCACTTCAACGCGACCTTGACGAAATATATAAATATGGCAGAAAATGGGCAATTACATTCAACACAACAAAGACAGTCCAGCAAACATTTTCACGTAGAAATAATTTCACAGCACCACGTCTCACATTTGGTAGGAATCCCATACCCATTCATGAAAACCACACTCATCTGGGATTAACATTCTCCAATGACCTACATTTTCACCATCACATCAACAAAATTTGTAAAAAGGTCAACCAATCACTAAGCCCACTATATCCAATTGCACAGTACGTACCCAGGCCCATTCTCGACCAAATTTATAAGACGTATATCAGACCACACTTCGACTATTGCGACACAGTATACGACGGACATATCACGACACACGACGCCATGCGACTCGAGAGACTACAAAACAGAGCGGCAAGACTCGTGACAGCAACCTTATTTAGAACACCAACTGACAAGCTTTTACTCGACTTAGGGTGGGATAGACTATCGACGAGAAGACGCATGCATAGAATAACACTTTATCACTCATTCAACAGCCACGAAGAGTACACACCACAATATATTAAAAATACAATGCCTCACACACGCGCTGAAAACACCGGACGAGTCTTAAGGAATGCCAGTACACATACAACGACACCTAGCCGGACCACTTCGTACCATAATTCATTTTTTCCATTAACGGCTAAACACTGGAATGATCTCCCCGAAACCATCCGATCCCTGCCACGAACATCCTTCAAAAAGACCATTTCTGAGCGGCTGGGGGTGACCAAGCCTCCAAAATTTTATGAAACTGGGTCTAAATTGGGAAATATTTTACACACAAGACTAAGAACCGGAATGAGTCACCTGAACTCTCATCTCTTCCAAATTCAAAAAAGTGAAACATCAATGTGTGCTTGTGGCTTTCCAAACGAGAACGTTCGGCATTATATCCTTGACTGTGCACTCTACGAACCACTAAGGCTAGAAATGTTTCAAACTATTTCTTATCAAATAGGTATTGAGCTAAATGAAATTTCTCCTAAGCAAAAACTTGACTTTCTTATTCACGGTGAAACTCTGGACGATGAGAGCGGCTGCGCGGTCGCACATCTCTTTCAAAAATTCATTTTATCATCAAACCGGTTTACAGAACACTAAATTCAACACCAAGATACCACCTTGATCTAGGTTGTCAGGCTGCGGTTGGACGTGGCGCTCCGGACTGACCGTGCGGTGGCTCGCGCACACTGCTTTACTGCTCGGTGTCTGTCGTGGCGGCGACAGCCAACTCGTATGCTTTGAGTTTTGCCTATCAAATGTTTTCTGTATCTTAAGTTTAGGATCTCATCTGGTATGTTTTTGTCTGTTTGTTTGTATTTTCTTCTTCCAGAGTGATGCTCAAACTCAAGCGCTTTGCGCTTTTGCATCCCTCTGCTGCATTCTTCCGGAATCTTTCTGTCTTTGATAATAAACATTGTGTGTGTGTGTGTGTGTGTGTGCATATATGTGCCAGAAATCAATTTCATATCTTTGTTCGGGGCCGAAATGTTTAAGAAAATCAAGAGGTAAATCTTTCTGCCCCACCCTGTAGCGCAAAACTATAGTCTAAACACTTAACCTACCCGCATCTAGTGCAACTGGGCTAGACCACGTGCACACGGCGGAGGCCGAGGCACCTTGACCATGGCTGGAGGGCTGAGCCATGTCGGAAAGCAGCGATGGAAGAGCGGTAGATGTACCTCACACCAGAGGCGACAAAACAGTGGTCGGTCCAGTGCCCGGTGGCACGAACGCGACTCGGGTCAACGGTTAACTCGGAGCGGCACCTCGCTGTGGCGCTGCGTCCTGGTCAACTGAATGCTCAAGCTCAAGCTGCTCAACAGGAACAGTAATTCTGCACGGACGAAACCATTGGTGGCGATTCTTGCCGCTCGAAGGTTGGCTCTGGGGGCTCTTGCGGGACAGTTCGGAATGGCGTCGGGTAAGGGAGTTACCCCGTGAGGTGCAACAGTGCTTAATGCAAAATGCTAGACAGCAAAATGAGAGTACCCCAATGGTGATCATCATGAGCATGGGACGTGAGAAAGCTGGTGGGGAATCAATCGTGACGTGCTCCAGTGGTTGTGCTTCGATCGTGTTGAAGTATGAGTCTGCACGCATGCCATTAATATGCAAAGGAGGAAGCAACGAAAGATTGTAACGTGTGATATTGGCGAGCGTGGCAGACCAGTGAGAGCGCTAGATGGGCAGAGAGGCGTTGTCGAACACGGAATCGGGCGTGAACTGGGGAAGTTCAAGGTGGGTTTCGCTAGTATAGTAGGGCGGAAGGTAAAATGAGTCGCTCGAAGCAGCGCATTCCGGTTCGAGGGTTAGCATATATTCGATGGCACGAGTGAAGGATATAAGTACGACTGAACGGAGTAGTAGTGCTAGAGCACATAATGGTAAGGCGGAAGGATGCGAGTAGAGCAGTAGCGTTGGGATTGTTGTCTATCTTTCCGGAAGAGAGACACGACACAGGAGACCGAGCCAGCCGTGGAGTACGCTGGTTCGTGTAGGGAGCAAAAGGGTTGTTTGGCAAGAACGCATGTTTCTATTTCGGATGCTTCGGGTTGTATGTAGTGTTGTCTGTCCTCCGACATCAAAAGTTAACGGGGTTCATCAGGATAGTATGACAGGGACACGTTGTGCTCGTGCATGGGCACGTTATGTGGGAAGCAACGGTATACATCAAATGCATAGCGGGTATGTAGGAGTGGGATGTAAAAGAGGACATGATAGGTATCTCCGTCTTCGACAAGTTTGGTCTTAGCGATGCGAATAAATTCGCTGGGCTGATCGATCGGATATGGTAGTTCGAAGTTGGAGGGGAGTTTCTTGGCTATCCGACGCAGAAGTTTTTGGAGGTCTCGTTTGGGGATGAGATTTTTGTGGAGGATCCCTACCTGAGCCAAGGCGAATTGATGGGTTAAAGAGCTTAGCTCTGCGTACAAATATGAACAGCCTGAGTTGTGCTGATAATGCTGTAGGTAAGTTCGAAAAGCTTGAATGACAGTCGGACATCGTCAGTGTCATTCCGGATTGAAGATATGGCGTCCGCATAGGCTACGTTAAGGTTGCGAACTGCGCTAGTAAGTGACTGGGTGCTTTTCGGAGCGACTACACGAATCTGAATTTGCAACATCATAAGGGCTTATCTAAGCATCGTTGTCTTGTTTCAGGCGTAGTCATCGATTCCACTAATTCTGTTTGGCCCGTTTACCATTTTTTTTTTTCGTTTTGTAGGATTATTCAAGGAGCCTACCTAATTTTACTCCGTTTTGTAGGATTATTCAAGGGGCCTACCTAACTTGGTGCTTTTCAGGGTGAGGGACGCGGCTTTTAGGATCCTAACGTCATCATGCTCTAATTCGTCACACACTTCTTCCATCATCGCTAACCATTTTGCGAAAGTATCGGCACTCGATCCATCAAATATGACTTTACCGATGTCCAATGCATCTCTGATAGTTTGACTGTTTCCCAACCGCTGAACTGATCGTGCAAGCTCTACGAAAGTTGTCTGTTCCATGTTGATATTTTGCTTGAACTTTTCTATATCTGACTTTGACAAAACTATTTCTGACTGAATTTTACGTTCTGTCGCTGTTGGTGTGAGGCACGTACCTGCTCTGTGGCGATCGGTGCTTTGCGACGGCGTCGTCTCCCTCACTGGTCGGTTCTCCCTCGGATGGTCGGCAGCGGTGGGTGGGGAGTGACCACTTGATTTCGGCCTGTCTCCTGACGGTAGCTCTCGGGGAATGGCGGGACTATAGCCACCGGTGTTGGCGGCTGTACCGTGGTACCCTCGCTGTCGGGTACTATGACGTCGTCGATGTCGTAGTCGTCTCCGATGTCTGCAACTGTAGAGTTGATCTCGATGTCGTCGGTCGTCGTCGAGTGATTCTCAGGCTGAACCTGTTGCGATGTTCCGAGGCCTGTTTCCGTACGGTCCTCCTCCACCAGCGTGGCGCAGTTGTAACGGCTGGGCCAGCGGTTGTTGACCGGCGGTGTTAGAGGATGTTCGGATGTTGGTCCGTAGTTCCAGCCGCGTTACAGGGGCTTCGGCAGATGCGCGATACCGGTGGATTCTTGATGAGGGTGGCGTATTTGGAGGGCAGCGGATAGCGGCGTGCCGGTTACTTTTGACCAGGTGAGTCAAATATACTGCTCGCGACAGGAAGATGTGTTGAGATGGGTGTCGTGGGCAACACCTCTCCAGGCAGTAGGTGCAAGGGCAGCGATGGAAGCCGGGTGCTGATGTTGTCACCAGGTCACAACCGCAGTGGTGACAGTACCCGCAATCGAAGCACCTGTGCACGTCTGGATGGTAGTGGCACTGGCACTCGTGGGTCTGACTCAGGTTGTAGCGTCTTGCAAGATATTGCTTGTGATTGTCGCAGACCTTATTTGACGTGAGGTCTGGGCCTTGTAGGAGATAGATCGACGGGATGATCGTATCCCAGCAAAGACACTGGCCGCTGGGATTATCGATATCGTTGAAGTCAGTCCCAAGGTTTGGTCTTCTAAACCCGTTATTCGGTGGTGCTGGAAGCACGGGAATGGTAAAAGTTACTTAAAAGTACCTCAGGGCTGGGCGACGGCAGTGACATCGAAGTCGTTGACGTCACTTGATCCGGGTCACGGCACCAATGTAACGCTGACGCAACACAGTTGTCACTTAACATAAACGCAACGTCATCACTCGTTCGCAGTTCAGACATGAGGCGGATCTCGCCCGTCGTTACACTGTCACGCATCATCAGTCATCCTTGGATATGACGAGTGCTAGCCTTATACTATTTATACACTTGTCACTGTTTGATAATATCCAGACGTCGTAAACTCGTTCTCCTTTATGCAGATGTCACGGTTGATGAGACCCAACCATAAACTTGTCACAGAATGATGAATCGTTTCCAGGAACGGCTGGTCTCGGTGATGGTTGGTATAAATTGTTTACGCGTGACTCGACTGTTTTAGGTTCGGAACGGGCCGGTCTCTGTGACAGTTGGTATAAATTTTACACGTGACTCACGAGTTCGTGGCGCCGCGCACGGTCAGTGAGGCGACTGGCGAGCGATGGTTGAACGAAGACAAGCAAGATTTTGAAAAAGTAGGGGAGTGAATCCGGGGCAGATGCTACAGTACCGCCTCCACCCGCCCCCTGAGCCGTCTGAGTGTCCTAGGCCCGACCGCTGCGCCGTCAGAAGGTACCCTGTACCATCCCAACCCGCCCCCTGAATCACTTGCACTGCACTGCCCCCGCCGCGACAGCTGTGCCGTTTGCCGTACCGTCAGAGTGTCGTCGCCGTCGCCAGACAGGTCCGCGACCGCGTGCAGCGCTCGTAGTTTCGACTTCAGCTCCATCTGAGGACGCGGGTCAGCCGTCAGGACAAGTGCCGAACATAACGGTAGTCGCGGTACAGACGTGACACAGGCACTGTCGTGACGCGGTAATCGCGCCTACAATAGGGCTCGTCTCACGTCTGCGTGGTAGGTTTTTTTCTTTTTTGACAAAACCGATGTTGACTGGAAGGGTATCTTATCCGTCGCTGGAGAATCAAATTCCTTGATGCGAGAGGCTCCACACCTCCCATATGTGCCTGATCGTGGTCTAATTTTTCCGCCCAGTAAGGCGGCAATGAACAAATATTTGGACATCTTCGAAATTATAAAAAAAAAACACTTAGCCCTTTTGCCACACTGGAACGATAGTCTGTTTAATGATAAACTCTTTCCAAATAGTGAAGCATCAAACTCTTCTGTGATGTGATTTCCGATCCAATGGTAACATAGGTTAAAAGGTATAACCATTATTTAAATAGAAAACAGTAGAATCTGCTTTAAATCCACCTGGGTGATACTCGTTTTGGATCTAATAACCCGCGCCCTGCTGGGGGGGGGGGTGTTTGAACACACCCCCTCCTTGTGGTTTTTCGCGAATATCTCAAAAACGGCCATATCATGCATCAATTCTACACATGTTGTGAAAATTTCAGACCAAGGTCATTCAAGGTCAGGTCACCAGGTCACTTGAAGTGACCTCACCTCATAAAAAGTTTCAATGTCTGTCATAGCTACACCGAGAGACCGATCGCTTTGAAACTTTCAGCGATTGCTAAGAGCAATAGCATGTACAAAATGTATATTTCAGAATTTTGATATCGATGACCTAAGGTCAGGTCAATTTTGCGACCTCCCCATTATAAGTCAATGGGAGAAAATTGAAATGCGTCTCTTTTGGACGAAAGACATTATAAACACTCCCAAACACTGAATTACAAGTGGTTTAGACACAGTGAACATGAAAATGGTGTCCGTGACCCCTGTTTAAGCCCTGAGGTCATCTTAGGTCACGAATGGTATCTAACAGTTTTTCGCAAATAACTTTTGATAGAGGCATGCTAGAGCGATTAAAACACCTTAGATGTGTTCAGCTCGACGATACGGATCGACTGATATGCAACATGACCCTTTCCGGTCAGGTCATGACCTTGACCTGAGGTCAAATTTTCAAGTTGACCTTTCAAGGTCAAGTTATAGTTCATTCGATGCTGTCGCGGAGGCGCGGAAGGAGAGACGACTGAGCGGGCCGAGACTTGTATTGCAACTGTGGTTCTGATTCTGATTGGGGTTCGCCAGTGCCTGTGCGTTATATGCAAGGTGGTTGCACAATGAAGGACCGGTCCGCCGACCTTCTGGTATATCTAGGTCGTCGGGCGGTGCCGTCACGAAGGGGAAAGTGACGGGCATTTCATTGTAACAAAGCTTGAACGTGTACTCTCTTTATCATGATATGGAAGAAGGGAATCGGTCCCACATTATCTTCCCTCCCCCAGGGAAGCGTAGGGAACCGAAGCGATCATAACAAAGAGAGGAAACGTTTAGCTGACGGAGAAAGAAATTTCCATATGAGCGTATCACAAAATGGTATGAACAGATAAGTAAGTTTCGTGACAATTACACCTACTACCGGGCGATCCCTCCGCACTCTTGGCGGGGACCGTCCCTGGGCATCTCCATGGCCCTCGGCATCTCTGGCCGAATATCAATACAATATAATTTCAGTGAATTGACCACGATTAACGTATTTGAATGTTCATACCGTTGAGAGCAGGCTCTTTTTACGTTTACTAGTGTCAAAATGACACGGCAAAGTGCAGGCAAAAATTAAATGCACTTGCAATTTCTCCGTAAATTTTGGGGTGAGCAACCACAATGAAGCGCAACAAACGACAGAACACTGACGAAAACGGATAATGAAACAGTACGGTTTTTGAAACACATCGAAGTTAAAACAAATTTCACAGCACAATTTCACTGTCACTTTTTGGCGAAAATACAGCAAAAGTTCATAATGGGCGAATTTTCTTGATTTCGGTGCCAATTTGTCTTGAATTTAGCGTTGAAGTTTTTGTTTTATCTTCTCTCCTCCGAGCTCGAGTCCTTCATCGAGGTGGTGTCCATCACTCGATGATGCTGAGGAGGACGGCGCGGGCTGATGAGCCGTGCGCTGTCGGCGGGCTCCGTAGCTAGTCCAGGGCAGCTGATGACCTTGCCGCAGGGCAGATAGTCTTGCTGGGCAGAGCTACTCACTGGAGACGGTGCTGCTGGACGATGACGAGTCCAGGATGGTCAGCTCCCTAGTCGATGAAGCGACGTAGGGGCGATACACTGTCACGGAGCACGGACTAACCAGTCTGCGATGTCAGTGCAGATGTAGAGGCTGGGGTCCGTTGTGAGGGGCACAAGTCCCCTCGACCGCCGCTGCCACCATTGTCGCGGAGGCGCGGATGGAGAGACGACTGAGCGGGCCGAGACTTGTATTGCAACTGTGGTTCTGATTCTGATTGGGGTTCGCCAGTGCCTGTGCGTTATATGCAAGGTGGTTGCACAATGAAGGACCGGTCCGCCGACCTTCTGGTATATCTAAGTCGTCGGGCGGTGCCGTCACGAAGGGGAAAGTGACGGGCATTTCATTGTAACAAAGCCTGAACGTGTACTCTCTTTATCATGATATGGAAGAAGGGAATCGGTCCCACAATGCGTCTTGACGAGAGAAACACGATGCCGGTAACAGTAAGTTCGTACAAGGCTTGGGTCAAAAGTTATTGCAGAAAAGCTTTCCGAAAAATCGGCTATTTTTGCAGTTTTTGCCCCCTGCAGGCAAAACCGTTAACGTTAGGTCAAATCTGAGAAAATTACCCAGAAAGGGCGTTGATAGGGCTATCGAATGCGCTTTTCCGCGGCGCTGTAGCTCTATTGGTTCCCGAGTTATGCGTTGGCTTCTTGGAAATTTTCGACATTCGACCTGGAAATCGGCGAAATTTTGCCTTCAATGACCTCTGGTGACCTGACCTTTGATATGGCCAAAAAATTGACCGAAGTGATTTCGTCATTATTTTTGACGCTCTTTCGAACGCCGCCTTCCGCGTATCGCTACGTGGCCCAGGAGCCGAGTTAGAAGAGGGGGGGGGGTGTTCAAACACCCCCCCCCCCCCAGCAGGGCGTGGAAATCCAGGACCCCCAGCCGGGCGCGGGTTAAGCAATGGCTTTATTAACCGGGGTCAGTTATGCTTCTATGGAGCATGAATCCGTGCACAGGTCCAGTGGCCACAATCAGCGGCTGGATTTGTTATCCGAGGATAATATTCCAGGAGATTTTACTGTACCTACTACGCGGTGGGACAATGCTGTACTTACACTGGAGCAAACCATGACACTCACAATGACAAACATTGGCGGACACTGTGTCCGAAAATAGCATGAATGGTGGCACGGACACCGTCAGCCAATGACACAAACAGTGGCACACATATTGACACAACTGCAACACACCAGCACACTCATACAGGGTGTCCCAAAAGTTCGTTCTCAACTTTTTTTCTCGAGGCCTTCTTAATTAAAGACACGCTGAATTTAGTTCGTTACTGAATTTATGTGGTTGCCATTGCAACTGGCAATATACCCCACAGTAACTAATGCGACTAGACAAAATATTTTTAGCTAGAGAGTCCAATCCCTGTGGAGACGGCTAACGCCGCAGCATAGAGGTCTCCGATACGGATAAGTCTCGGTATTTATGTAGCGTGTCGCATTCACTTGTATTTGCTTCCGGGTCAATATCACAATTCAGTACATGTGCCGCACTCCCGGCGCTCGGCTCCGATCACACACTGCCCCGCGACCGGTCAGCGACCTCCGCCGGCAGGCAGATAGGCCCGCCCTCTACGATCGAACACCGAAAGCTGCAGTTCTTACTCCTAACACTAGTTGAGCGCCTACATTTAGTCAGCACGTGGGTCATGTTCGCGAAGATTGAGGGTGATTGGAGCCATCCATTCTGTAGCCAATGTCTGTCGCTGACTGGACACACAGTCAGCAAGTGATGCCGATGATTTGTCGGGAGTCAATCACTGCGAGTTTATCCTCTTTCCAGTCAGCCCTCGGGAGTGAGCCATATGGCCAAAACTGTGTGGCGCCAAACGTCCAAGTGGCCATCAAAAAGGTCTAAGCGTTAGAAGGCTGGTAAGCAAGCTTTTTAGGATAAATTACCAGCTGTGTTAGAGTATTTTTTTCGGGGTACCGGTCACCTGAGCTTAAGACTTAATGGAGGAATCAAAACAGTGTAAAATGTCTTAAAATGGCCAAAAATATGTTTCGCTATGCCTGAGGCTAAAAAAACTAGAGGGCCGATGACATCAATGTGGTCATCTGGACTACCTGATGTCCGAGATGAAGCACTCGTCCAAACCCCAAGACGGTCTCGTAAGGGCGACGGAGAAGGCTTCTGTTTCGTTCCGCTTTATTCCTATGCAAAAAGCCAGGGTCACGGTAATGTAGGGGTAACAGGCGTCCAGACGCTGATCAGGTTGCGATCGATACTCCAGAAACAGTGTTGGGACGCAGAATGCTTCTCCAAGAACATCTAGGAGTTCAAGCCTTCTAGCTGAACCCGAGCCGCGAGTATGAGCACATTTTTACAGGGGAAAATGGCATCTGGGACTCGGGAGGTCGTAGGCCCATCTTCAAGCAAGACAGTGCAATGCTGCCAAACATGCCGGTTGGCACACAGCAACATGCATTTATTCATGTGTTTGCCTATGAAATGGGGAGCACATTGAGGGGTCATAGATACATCAAAACGCAATGTACTCTGTTTTAAATGCAAATATAATGTGAGAACGAACTTATATAGCACCCTGTAGTTAGTATCTTTACAATAGCAGACTCACCCCCACTAACACACCAGCACACTCATAGTAAAAATAGCCGACTCACCGCCACTAGGGCTTGTCCTTCTTGTTTGCTGGCCCGGAGTGCGATCACAGCCGCATCCAGGGCCCCCAGGCACTCAGTGAGATGCGCCTGGGGCAGCACCAGCTCGTTTGGCGTCCCGTCCGTGTACGGAGTATCCATGGGGTGTGAGTACTGAGGAGCAGTGTACATGCTGCCAGACCGGCTGCCTGCCAGATCCGTGCCAGAGTCCAGGTTGGTGTCTGACAGGTAGACTTCCTGTGAGCCAGCTACAGCTGTTGTCTGAGAGCAGTGGAGAGCAGTGGTTAGAGTGGGTGACAGAAATGAGCTACATCCAGTTGTCCCTAATCCGTGGCTAACGCATAGCAGACAATGTGGGTACTGTGTTGTGTGTACCCTGCCGAACAAGGCTGTGCCCCGACTGTGAGGTCTGCAAATCCACCCATGCCGTGTTGAATGCTGCCAACAATCTAACAATCTACCTATACCTATGAGTAGTTTTCTAGCTTAAAGGGACTATCCCACCTTCTAAAATGTTGTTAAAACCAGTTAAATTGTGCCCGACTTTATAGATTGGATGACCAGGAACACGGTTCTGGCATTTATTTTTCATTAAACATCTTAGGCTTCCATATTCCAAACACAAACTTTCGAATATGTGACGTCACAGCCCAAAATTACCTCCTTCCCCAGGCCACATTACTGTCATAAAGCTGATTCTTTTTACTCTGTAGGCACCACAACAAAGTTCAGACCAAGTTTTAAGCGATTTTTCAACGCACAAACCCATTTAAATCAGAATGACTAAACAAGGTGACGTCACACTAACGGTCGCTCCATGTTGAAGATAGGGCCCTGTACAAGGCCCATTTCCAAATGAAGGGAACAAATTTCTTCAACACCAAGAGGCCGCGGGGGTTGCAACCTAGATAGATAGTGGTTTCTGAACCTCGCCGCAAACTTGGCTATCTCAACTCAAACCCCATGTTAAAGGTGGGATAGTCCCTTTAAGCTGTAACTAGCATGGCCTTTTCATGGCCGCTGACGGCACACATGTCAAATTGGGTTTCCATGGAGACATCAACAAGCTCCTAGTTCCAACATTAGGTACCACAAAGTACCTATGACGCCAGCCCGTGAAATGTGCTCACTGTGCTGGCACCTGCTGGCAGCTCCAGTGAAACAGGGCCCAGGACCTTGTTCTATTATGGCCCAAAGAACATCCTAGGTAGATATATATTCCAATATTCCATTCCTCATTCCAAAATCAGCAGGAATGTCCTGCCCGTCCTGTCCTATGGAAGAATACAGCCAGCTTTAGCCTTGGCGGACCAAACAGAGCTCTTGATAAATCATGGCAGACTGATTTTGATTTGAATCAGCTCTCCAATGAAAAATAAAGGCAGGAAAAGCTTTTAAAAATGTGACTGAAAAACTGGTGACAGGGACAGTGGCGGATCCTGGGGGGGGTCCACGGGGTCATGACCCCCCCCAAAAGGTCTGAGAGGGTCATTTGACCCCCCCCAAAAGCCGAAGACCTAAATGCGCTATAGACGCCGTCTTGCATGCTCAAAATCACATGTCAAACACTTCTGAGCTAATACCTTTGTTTTTCTGGATCGTGTTGCGTGAAAAGGCGTATTGAAGGCCAGAATCTTACTCATTTTTGTCTCAACCGTGCGAGCACCAGGGGATGATCCAGGAAAACTCCAAGGGGATGGTCATGAATTTAATTCGTGGTGCCCCTACCTATACGCAAAATTAAAAACTCAACGGATTTCGGCCACTTAATTTTGGTGATGTCCTATTTCCATTTTTTTATTTTGTTTGTTTTATTTTTAGTGCCCCTGGGCCCTGGCAGGTCAAAATCACGTCGGAGGCGAAAGAAATTCACGGGAATCCCAAAAATCACGTCAGGACATTCAGGGCACTCTGACCAGCCTGACAGCTAGGGCCCTTCTTACTTCCTGGGGCCTCCAGTGAATAACCGCTAGTGTCTGTGTCGGCCCCTCTGACTCCTCAGTAGGTAGGAGGCCCTCTGTAGAGGAGACCCTCTGTGGAAAGGAGACCGCCTGAATGCAGAAGGCCCTCTGAAGAGAGGAGACCCGCTGTAGAGAGAAGGCCCTCTGAAGAAAGGAGGCTCTCTGTAGAGAAGAGGCCCTCTGAAGAGAGGAAGCCCTTTGCAGAGATGAGGTCCTCTGGCTCTTTGAAGAGAGGAGGTCCTCTGTAAAGGAGGCCCTCTGAAAGGGAGAGACCCTCAGTAGAGAGGAAGCCCTCTGTAGAGAGGAAGCCTTCTGTAGTTAAGAGGCCCTGTGAAAAGAGGAGGCCCGCAGTAGAGATCGGTGGTCCTCTGTAGAGAGGAGACCCCCTCTGTGTTTTGACAAATGTTTTTGCAAATTTTTCGCGGCGCTTCGCGCCGCCGATTCATGTACATACGTACAGGTCAATATGAAATCGTGACTGTAATTACATAAACCAACCGTGTCAAATTGAATCAGAATTCATATGTGTACTGTGAAGAAACTCCGGCTTGTACTGCCATGCTAAAAGGGTGGTAAAATTTGTGTTTTGGAGCGGAGCTGTGTTTTGACACATTCTTTTGCAAATGTTCTCGGCGCTTCGCGCCGCCGATTTATACACCAATCAATAAGAGAGATCGTGACTGTAATAACACCAACCGTGTCAAATTGAATCGGAATTCATATGTGCACTGTGAAGGAACTCCGGCTTGTACTAGCATGCTAAAAGGGTTGTAATATTTGTGTTTTAGAGCTGTGTTTTGACAACTTTTTTCAAATTTTTGCGGCGCTTCGCGCCGCCGATTCATACACAGGTCAATAAGAGAGATCGTGACTGTATGCTACTAATGCATTGGGCATTAGACTAATGCATAAGTGAGGTAACTATATCTACTACTTCTGGGTTTTTAAGTCGGTCGATCCGCCCCCCCCCCCCCAGTAAAAAAATCCGTGGCGACGCTCCTCTATAGGTGGGTTTCACTAACTAAAACTACTGAGCCGAGTGACTTACGATAAAACTTCAACTCAGAAACGACGAAGATCAAATGTCATTGGATCTCGACATACTCGCTCCCTACCCCCCCCCCCCCCGGTCGTCAGAATTCATTCATCAGACCTGGCATGTCGGCCGACTGGTGACCCCCCCCAAAACGTTCCCCTAGATCCGCCCTTGGACAGGGAGCATAAAAGTATTACCGTAAAGTGGGGCTATTTGAGTTAGTGGGGCTATTTGAGACAGTAGGTATTTCAAACTGCTATAAAATGAAGATCGTTTGATTTTGATGTGATATTTTTGCTCAGGAAGGTGTGGAATCGAGCAGTAAATCGCCTGAGCAAAAATTAAGCATAAATTTCAAACAATTTTATTTTATAACAATTTTAAACACTGTCTCAAATAGCCCCACCTTACGGTATTTATTTTTAATTTAACGGCCTCACTGTACCTAAACGTTTCTTTGAACACAGCACGAGAATTGCTGGCTGAATTACTGACAAAACCGGTTGGCGCACATTGAATTTCACTGACGATCAACTTTGAACTTTATCAAAATCATTTCTTCCTGGCTGATGGCTCACTTCCTGGCTTCCTGGCTCACACTTCCCAGAATCTCAGCCCATATTTGCATATCTTTACAGCCTCACAGCACAGCAGTGTCCAAAAACTCGTCAATATGGGTGGAAAATGACATTCAAATAAAATTCATTTTCCACCCTCCCCATCAATTTTGAGGAACAATTTTCCACTCCCGAAAGGTTTGTTTTTTTTCCGAGAAAAAGTTGTGTGTATGCTCGTGCCTCGGTTTGAACCCATACCTACATTCTATGCTTTTTAATGAAAGCATGCCATTGGTCCGTTTTCACTCTGTGGATCTAAATAACCAGCCCTTTTATACTCTCCCCCTTTTTAAGGGTTAACCCGCGCACCGACGGGGGTCTGCGCCAACTTCGCACCGACGCAGTCGAGAACGAAGCAAGATAGCGACAAGCGGTAAACGGCATCGGATGCGCACGGTCAAGATCTACAATTTTTACTAAGGTTATTTTCAGGTCAGGTCAAAGATGACGTCACAGGGGTCGAAAAAGTCAAAATGGCGGCGCTAGATATTGAGCTTTTCCCGAATAACTTTCGAATTAGTCAAGATAGGAACAAACTAAGGGCATCATCGTGATCCTCTCGTCAATCCGCATCGAATGATATATATGTTGACCTCGAAAGGTCAAGGTCAAAGGTTGACCTCAGGTCACGTGACCTCGAGGTCATCATGCATATCATTTGATGCGTCTTGACGAGCTGACCACAATGAGACCATCCACGCGGCTGTATCTTGTTCCTGTACGGAGTTATTGGCCAAAAACCTTTGGTGACCTTTGATGACGTCACATGACCTCACAGCTGCCCAACAGCAAAACAGACCTCAAGGTAGTGAAGGTTGCTCGTATATAAAGTCATGTATGGTATATGGGGCCATTCCGACCCGTTTTAGTGGTAAAAATAGGGAGTTGATTTTTCCCCCCTTGACTTATAATGGGGAGGTCGTGAAATTGACCTGACCACCGATATCAAAAGTTCACGGACACCGCACACTGCTGCGTGCGCTGTGTGCGGTGCGTCCAGCAGGCGTGGGGGTAGGGGATGGGTAGGCGGCTCTGACGTCACGGCTGCGTGCGGTGGACGGTCCGCTGTGGCCAGTCCCGACCGGCCACAGCGATCGCTGTGTGCGGTGACGGAAGGCTGACGTAGGGACGAAGTGGGCGGAGCTTCGAGGTTGTGTGCGGTCCGACCGCACACAGGGCCCGTGAACAGCCCTCTGATTCAAAGTGACCTGGTGACCTGACCTTAAAAGGTGGGAGGTTCAAACTTGCACACCATGTGTAAAATTGATGAGGAAATAGTCGTACCAAATTTCGCGGCGCTACGCGCCGCGGTTTTCCCGCTATTCGCGAAAAACCTCAGGGGGGGGCGGATATCCGCCCCCCCCCGTCGGTGCGCGGGGCCCGACGCACCGACGGGCCCCGCGACCAAACAGGGCCCAGGGCCCTGTTTCACCGGTGATAGCAGCAAGCTGCTATCACGTTTCGCGAGCTGACGTCATGTCGTGACGCCATACTGTTGTCGTAATGGGTAGTTCCAGCGCACGATGGCCGCGACCTTGGCCGCGACATTAAGTGACGTATGAGCCTAAAAGTAAGAATTTATGCAGTCATGATAGTTTATTTACTTTTGATATATATTTTTCTAAGATGATGTATTTAAAAGAAGTTGGGTTTAAGGAAAATTTGGACGTAAACTTCGAACATTTAGTCGATGACGTAAAACAATATTGCGGCAATCGTGCGCCAGAATTGCCCCTTACGTCAGCAGTATGACGTCATCACATTACGTCAGCTCGCGCAATTTGATAGTAGCTTGCTGCTATCACCGGTGAAACAGGGGCCCTGTTTCACCGGTGATAGCAGCACGCTGCTATCACGTTTCGCGAGCTGACGTCATGTCATGACGCCATACTGCTGACGTTGTGGGCAGTTCCGGCGCACGATGGCTGCGACCTTGGCCGCGGCATTAAGTGACGTATGAGAAAGAGTTTACGCAGTCATTAAAGTATATTTATTTTCATTATATATTTTTTTAAATATGATGTATTTAAAAGAAGTTGGGTTTAAGGAAAATTTGGACGTAAACTTAGAACATTTAGTTGATGACGTAAAAGTATATTGCGGCAATCGTGCGCCAGAATTGCCCCTTACGTCAGCAGTATGACGTCATCACATTACGTCAGCTCGCGCAATTTGATAGTGGCGTGCTGCTATCACCGGTGAAACAGGGCCAGGGCCCAGTTCGCACCCCGTTTATTTATCAGCAGACTTATGACGTCGGCGGTCGATTTACGTCACGGGACATGACGTCATCACTGCAAGCTACGTGCTACGTGAAAGAGACATATATGATGCTGTACTGACATTGGTGGCGCACATAAACAAATGCTCTCCGCACTGTTTTGTGTGTTTATTGTTTCACATAGGTATGTTGTGATTATATTCGGTTTTGAAAATTTATTTTTTGTGTTATTTAAGTTTATATGCTGTTTATTTGTCCAGCCATAGGTGACAGGCATAGAACGTTCATTTTCTATTTGTAAACGATTTTACCTGCGTTTTTGTTTTCGTTTTGGAGTACCTACTTCATAGAAGAGCATTTCAATTTAGTGTTTGATTGTGTCAGAATATGTGTGCTAAAATGCAATATTTTGCTTCATTAGATTTGCTGTCCCCTGAAGTTTGTAAGGATTAAAATACTTGGCCACTCAATATTGTCATTTTATTTCTCAATTTATGATCACAATTATTTATTATAAGTAGGTACTGTGTGGTGATACTTTTGCTGTTTCTTCCTTCAAGTTATTGTTATTGCCTTGTGTTTTATCTTGGCATACCTATCCATGTAATTTTTTATCTTAAATATAGGAAAATATTCCCAAGAAGGCACTGAATTCATAGCACTCGTACATGTGGTGATTGTTGGTGATGTGTATCCCGGACCGTGAAGCTTGAAAGCCTACTTATGTGCCACAATTTTTAATATTCAAGTTTATTTTTAATGATGAAATTATAAAAAGTTGATCAGAACCTTGCACGGACTGGTTTGCATATGGAATGATCAGTTCTCATCAATCCGAACAAAAATATGTCACATGCTCATGAGAACATTTACTGCAGGTCTTTGACCATTTGCTGGAAAATGCCTTCTGCCAGCTGTCCGGTAAAGTCTTCAGACCTGAGGCATCATCCTGTTATCACTCTGAATAGCTTGGTGAGGTTGCTGAAGGCCTCTATTACTGCTTCCTCTGAGGCTCTGACCCTGAGGTGCTTGAGCAATAAGCATTTTGGACTTTAAAGGAGGGAACATATATGGTTGATGGCTGTGATGAGCATTGTTAGTATTATAGTTTTAGTGATGATGAAATAGCCTTTGCTCATACTTAGTCGAAAAATGACGAAAAAACAAAATATATATAAAGACACTGATATTTCGCCCTTGTGGCTTCTTCAGAGTGAACATTTAAAACATTCATATTTGAAGCAGAGATGGCGAACGTGCGGATAACATTCTTTGCACCACCGATCACAAGTTGTTGCTACCATAAATAACAATAATCCAATTTTAACACTTTAACCTAAGTACTAATCCTAAATACATCTAAGTCAATGATACCTAAAATAAAAAAGCATGATTTACGATCACGATCTTCTCCCCAGACTATCACAAGTTGTTGCTACCATAAATAACAATAATCCAATTTTAACACTTTAACCTAAGTACTAATCCTAAATACATCTAAGTCAATGATACCTAAAATAAAAAAGCATGATTTACGATCACGATCTTCTCCCCAGACTTCTCCCTCATCACTAAAACTTTAAAGGAGGGAGTGAATTTTCTGATCCCTTGTTTTCTTGGCAGGTGATTTATCGCTGCTTAGGGCCAGCGGCCCATCGGACAGCCTTGAGAAGACCGCCGCACGCTGTTTGCAGTCCGTCGACCACCTGTCTTCAACGGACGGACGCCCTCGGTCCCACTCAGCAATTGACTGAAGCCTATCGCGCCGATATGCTCGCTCATCTTCCATCCTCGCCCTGCCTGATTGTTTCGACGACCCGGGCTGTGGTCCCTGAGGTTCGGAACCCGTCTCGCTGGCCTGCCAGCAGGAGGCCTGGCGCTCGTCGCAGACGAGCGCTGCAGTGTGGCCAAATGCCTTTATTTTTTGGCATTGATTCGTTGTGTGACGTTGTTTTGTTCGCATGTGGCCATGTGGATAAGGCGACTGGCCAGTGGCCATAGCCTTATCCTTCTCGTTAAATTTGTTATCAGGAAATAAATGTCACCACTCACCATAAATGTGTTCTACATGGGCAATGACTAACTATTCTACTGTACATTTTACGGATGTCACATTTCATGGTGCTTCAGGATAGATATCACAAGCGTCGTACTTCTTTGTTACGTTGATGACGCACCTGTAACCGCAGGCAATAACAGCCGGACACAGGCTGACACGCGCTATTCACCGATGGGCATATGAACAGATGGGTGTCGTGATCGTGGGCATGGTACTGCCTAGACTCGGCAATAATTAGGGCATTTTTAATTCTCGCCGAACCTATCGGTTTTCTTCATCAGATGCCGTTTAGGGGGAGGGTAGATGGACTCTGCCCTCCCCGCCCCTCGCCATTTCGGACTAAATTGCGACATTTTAGGGCCGTGCAGAGGTTCACTTACGACGTCCCAAGTTAGTAACCTGACCTGACCTAATAATGTGGTCGGTGTGAAGATCCGTCTTTAATGTTCAAGTGCGCCAGCTTTCATCTCTATACCAGCGCCTTCAGAGCAATTACCTTAAAAAGAAACGTCGAGGCCGACACCCGAACCCCCTCTTCTCGGTGGCGAGGGCTAGGGGGTAGTGCTTATTAAGGGAGAATGGCTGTGCTATTTGACTGTGCCATTCGAGCCCTACCAACACCTGTGATGAACCGACGCCCGGTGCGAAAGGAACATCGGCGTTCTCGGCCAGTAGCGGCGGAACACCTTCAATTAAGGGGGGGGGGCACTGCCGACTTTTGGTCCCATTCTAAATTCTTTCCATGCAACGCCCATAGGGCTAATGTAAAAATGTCAAAATCAAAGGGGGCACGGTGCCCCATTCCGCCGCCTATGTTCTCGGCAAAGTTGCCAATGATTTGCAAAGTTTGAATGATTCACTGCATAATGCCAAGTCCTTTTGGCTCCTGCGAGATGTCGCTAGCGCGTTGATGAAGTTCAATATAGAGGTCACTAGCGTCGAGCCATGAAACCCAAGATTACTTTCGTGAAACTGAAACCTACGCAGCTAACGGATGGGGCTGCAGACAAAAGTACGCCAAAAGTACGTCGTGACCGTGGTCTCCGCTGCTGACAATCAAAAGGGACATTGCTCAGCTTGTTTGGCGCACGTGTGACAGCGGCGCGGGGCGCGCCCAACGGCCGCGCCTTCGCTGCGGTTGGCCCACAGCGACCGCACGAACTCTGCGGTTATAACAGCAGCCTACGTCACACACTGCTGGCGCGACTCGAGCTCCTATTGGACAAATTCACGTGGTCTCCGTTGCTAGGCAACAATCTCGTCCATCAGCCAGCGTATGGATGGTGGCAGTGGTTTTGTAGTGCGGGGCCCTGTTTCACCGGTGATAGCAGCACGCTGCTATCACGTTTCGCGAGCTGACGTCATGTCGTGACGCCATACTGTTGACGTGATGGGAAGTTCCGGCGCACGATTGCCGCGACCTTGGCCGCGGCATTAAGTGACGTATGAGCCTCTAAAAGTAAGAGGTTACGCAGTCATGGTAGTATATTTATTTTTAATGTATATTTTCTAATATAATGTATTTAAAAAAAGTTTGGTTTAAGGAAAATTTGGACGTAAACTTCGAACATTTAGTTGATGACGTAAAACAATTTTGCGGCAATCGTGCGCCAGAATTGCCCCTTACGTCAGCAGTATGACGTCATCACATTACGTCAGCTCGCGCAATTTGATAGTAGCTTGCTGCTATCACCGGTGAAACAGGGCCCCGGTAACTTTTTTGTCTGCGTTTTAGATCACTTTGTAGCCCCATTAAAAGAAGAAATATCTCACTTTTGTGGTTGCCCATAGTAAGCGCACGGCAGCCTACGTCAGCAGCCTGCGTGCGTTTCTCGGCCTCTCATTGGTCAACAGCACAGTCCTATCTCTTCAACACAGTAGCCACCTAGTGGGCTGTTGGGGAAGCTGTTTTGACAGCAGCGGGCGAACAGGGCCCTGTTTCACCGGTGATAGCAGCAAGCTGCTATCACGTTTCGCGAGCTGACGTCATGTCGTGACGCCATAGGGCTGTTAAGTGTGACGTCACGGTTCCAACAGCTGACTGCGCTAATGCTGTAGAGATAGGGGATTATCTAGAAAGGTGTATTGTGGCGATTCAAAAATTGTCCGACCCTGATTTGGAATTTCTTTGGAAACTTAGATGGATGAATAACATTTCTGAAATTGATTTGCTTCAAGTTTCATCGAAATTTGGCTGAAAAAGCCCAAAGAAATGTGAGGCTACTAAATTCACAATGGTGTTAGCATTTGTGGCGCATATGTGACATTTGGTGAAAACCACGTGACACCGGTCTTAGTTAGGACGGCCGGTTTGTTTTGCGCGGCGTAGTTAGGTCGCCGCCCTCCTCGCGAGGCCGGTAACGTAAGTTAAGCCACTAAAAAAAAAAAAAAAAAAAAAAAAAAAAAAAAAAAAAAACAATAGTACGTTACGGACATTTGCACGTTTCTGGGCTGCAGGCTGTGTTTGACGTGTTTGGGCATGGTGTGAGCTATCATGGCCTTCGTTAGTGTTGCAGCCATAGGTGATTTTTTTCAAACTATGTCCAGTGTGATTGAGAAGGGTGAAAGAGCATTGGATGGTGGCAAAATCCGATCCATTGCCCTGCAGGATGGCAAATACATTGTGGCTTCTGTTGAGGCCAGCATGAAGAAAAGGACCTATGATGTTCAAGTGAGTATTTCTTCATGCTTGTGATAGGCATTTCAAGTACTTTATGAAATCTGCCTTCATGAAATCGTGGCATGAATGTGGGAACAAAATTGCAATTGCAATTGAGAATGAGGTGAATGTGGCAAAAGTATTGAGTGAACATGACCAAATAAAAGAAACATTTCATTATATATTTTCATTCGAGTCTACATAGGTACTCCATAGTTCTTTATATTATCCCCATGTGACAGGCATCTTGCATTATTTTACCTTAGCAAAAGCTGAATAGGAAAAATGAGATGCCACGGTAGCAGACGTAGCACGAGCTGCCATATGCCCCAGAATGCATTTTGCTAACCAAATCAAAACACCTAACCAAAGATACATAACCTGACCTACAATCTACTTCCTACAACCTACAACCTTGAACCTACCACCTTCAACCTATGATATCTCACATGGCAGCTCGTGCTATGTCTGCCCTACCAGTACCGAGGCCACTTGGTATTGTTTGTGGAGGACCTGACCTCCTCCAGCCCGGAGTGTAGTTGATGTTAGCTTGGTTTTAAATTTAAGTGTATAGTAAAATGATAGATCAATTGATCTACGTAGCAAGTGTGCGGCAGACTTGTGTGGCATCCTGTGCAACCATGGACATTTAGTGGAATTAAATGGATAGGAGGGTTTATAAGTTGAAATGGAAATGGCAATTTGGTTTAGGCGATGTATCTAATCTTCAGTCTCACTTCATTCAAGATCACTCAAAGAAATTTGCTTTCAAATTTCAGTTATTTTTGTTTACTTTTATTAAAGCATCCCCAGATATACAGCATATACTTTTAAAAAGCAATCCCTTTTTGCTAAAATCTAACATCAAGTCATTGTCCAAAACATTTATGTTTTGTAATATCAACTATGATTATAATGCATATTTGGAAGGTTCTATGAATATAAACAGCTGCAATCAATTGTGCTCATTTTGTGAACTTATTTTCATGATAAACATTTCACTTGAGTGAAACGTCCACTTTGATATTAATTGAATATGGTTTGAACTAATGTGTTAGAAAAATATCATGCAGGTATTTAATAAAAATCTGAATAAGGCTTGCTGATTACCTGCTGCAAAGGTGTAAATTGTTGTTATTCTGTGTTTCAGGTCACTGTCGAGAACAAGAAGCCAGTGGATGGAAGCTGCACATGCCCAAATGGTCAGCATCGGTGCTCCCACATGGCTGCCATCCTTCTGTATGCACAGAAGAACTGGTCGCAGACTGATCGGCAGTGTCAATGGAACCGAGGATCCAGCAACGCGACAATGTTGAAAGCAAAGGAGATGTTCCCCCAGGAAGACAGTTCTTTGCTGGTGAGCTCTGTCAAAGAGGACCAACTGGCATGGCTGTATGACCAGGTGAGGGAGCAGCCATGTGGGCTGGCATGGCTGTTGGCTCCAGAGTCTCAGCCTTCCCCAGAAGAGAAGGTACCAAACATCGACAGCATCCTAACTAGTGCTGAGTTTCATGCATCAGCTGACAAGTCCCACTTCCTTTTAGCAATGCTGTCTCTTTCAAAGGAAGAGATTGCAGAGGTGCAGAGGGTGACCAGTGGTCAGGTCAAAAACCCCAAGTGGTTTGTTGCTAGAAAGGGAAGGCTGACATCGAGCAACTTCGGCCTCGTCTTGAAGGCAATTGCCAGAGGAAGATACCCAAAGTCACTATTCAAAAGGCTCCTTGGTGGCTATGACCCATCCGGCAGTGCAGCTGTAAAATGGGGACGAACCCACGAAGCAGCTGCAAAGCGAGCGTATGAAAATCGCACTGGAAAAAAGGTGGAAGAGAATGGGATTTTTCTCTCTGAAGATGGTATGCTTGGGGCCTCTCCAGATGGTGTAGTGGGGGATACACTCCTAGAGGTGAAGTGTCCGTGGACACACAGGTGTCGAACGATCCAGGAAGCCGTGCAAGCAGATGGAAAGTTTTTCTTGGACGAAAACCTGAATCTTAAAGAAGATCACGATTACTTCCACCAGGTACAGGGCCAGATGTGGTTAAGTGGCTTCACCAAGTGTGACTTTGTTGTCTGGACGACTCGTGACTTACACATCGTTACCATCGCCAGAAGCGATTCATGGACTGTAAACCTAGAACTCCTAAAACAGTTCTATAGGGTCCACATGGTGCCGAGCATCATCGGGTCCGCTTAACCCGCAGGGCTCATGCCTGCTGGGCGATATGAGATTTGCCACTGTGATGTAATGTGTACAGGTGCGCGCCAGGCTGGTTGTCGTGTTTCACTTTCAAACGTCAAACTGTGTGTAATGTACAGGTGCGTAAGTAAATGTGTGTCACTGTACAGGTGCGCGCCAGGCTGGTTGTCGTGTTTCACTTTCAAACGTCAAACTGTGTGTAAATAATGCAAATAATAAACATACATGTTTGTGGACAGTTTTATTGACAAGTAAATGTCGCGTACCACAGCGCACAGCTGAAACAATTTCCAGATTATCATACTTCCATGACAGCTATAACTCAAGAAGTGTTTCATCAGACAGTGAAGACATATCAAACAGTTCGCAAACCAGTTTAGGACAAAATGCACAGTTTCCCGCGATAGTACTCCGGGCGTTGGTGAGAAAAACACAGACAATGCTATTGACTTACTTCAATTGATAACTACGCAAACGTTGCATCTAACAGGGTGATACCACTAATAACGCGCAGTTTGCTACCCGGCTTAAGAGGACATGTTGCTAAGTTTCTCGTGGCTTATGATAGGGCTCTGGGCGGTGGTGAGGAAGGCACAGACACGAACTATATTGTCTATCATATTCCTATACTGGTGGGGTATGCCATCTAAAATGGTGTAATACTTCAGCCGCTGAATCGCGCGCTCAACGTGCACGCGGGCTTCGGCAACTTCCCTGTTGTGCATCACCTCTTGCTTGGTGAACTGAGGCTGAAATAGATACGCAGGTGTGTTGACGGTGACGCCATCAGGTACAATGTCCTTGATAGGAAAACCTTTGTCAGCCAGGATGAGGTCGCCTGTGGTTAGCTGCTCCAACAGGCCGCTAGTCTCCACGATGTGCTTGTCAGAGGCATTGCCGCCGTAAACGTCACTGACAAAGTTCACAGTGCCATTGGGTGCCACCCCAACCATGACCTTGAAGGTGTTGGCAGCTTTGTAAGCACTGTAGGTGCTTGAGCGGCCCTCACAGCTATCAGGTCGCTGAATCCTAATTTCTGTGCAATCAAGTGTCGTCCTGCAGTGCCTGAACTTCCTGAACGATGCTGGCATAGATTGAGAATTCTTTTCTCTACTAGGCATACCCTTCCCAAAAATAGGCTTGAACAGAGCCTCAGCGAAGATGGACACAAATGTCCTGAAGACATTTGTAACGGTGGCTACACTCTTGTTAAATCTCACGCTTAGATCTGTGTGCCCAAAGTTGTGTCGCAGTTTCATCAACACCAGGAGAATTTGGTCCTCTAATGTCATCGTTGTGACCTTGAAGGTGTGGTATGTAAAATCACACATGCTCACATATGTGACTAGAGTTTCAAACATTGCTCTGCTCAAACTAGTATAGTAAGTTACTAGCTGTTCGCTATGGCTAATCTGGTTGTAGCAGAACCTCTGCTGCTGATAAGCTGCTGCAGTTTCAAGTCGTTTGATATGCTGTTTGAGAAGCTCGTTCTCGGCAGACAACATGGCCTCACTATGCACAGGTGGTCCAAGGACAGCATCTTCCATTTCCACAGCTGCATCTTGTCTTCTGTTTCCAGGAGAAGAGTGATGGGGTCTGGTATCATCAGGCAAGTTGATCCGCTTCCCTTCATTCCATGGAAACCTCATTGGACCTGCTTTTTTGCCATTAGGGAAGTGCCACGAACAGATCCTTGTGTGTTCGGTAGGGGTGAAGTTCTCCCTCCTGCAACAGAAAAAAGGGATTACATGATGATTTAGATTAGGCATGCATGATTAGGATGACGCAAGTTACAAGCCCTTCAAGTAGAAAATATCCACAAAAACAGGTTCATGCGATTGTTTCTGAAATGAAGCTTGCCAGTTTATTAATAATTTTCAATTTGAATGTTACAAAATGTAAATGTTTCAATGTTCATATCCAAAACATACAACAGACTTGGTAAATATATTTGTGCTATGACTACTGTTACTGCTATTTATGGAGTACCTACGCACCATGCACAAGTGATTGACGATCAAGGCTCTGAGTTAACCTTGTGAATCATTCCGTAATGATGCCAAAAATAAATATTTATCATTATCTGATATTATATACTCTATAGCTTTTATAGAAATAGTTAACAATAATTTGATGTTTTTATTAAAAGGTAAGATGCCATATTTCCCTTGCACGATTTATGGAAAAGATTTATGATGGGATTTATGAAAGCTTGACATGTAAAATATGCTGATTCTCAAAATTCTTACTAACCTTATCGCACGAATGTAGCGTTGACGGATCAGTTTGTTGCTGGGAAACCTGTAGAACGCATATTTGTTTTTGTCCCCTGACCGGTTCGTACAGCCTGGGACACAGCAATTCACCATCTCGATGTTCAAAGCTTAAAACAAGCGTGCGTCTTGTGATAGCTGACCTGAGGTCTGAGAAACACAGTAGGTATATCTAATTAATAACCCACTCCAATTCACTACCTATTCACAGCTAGTACATTTGCCCATTGGTGCCCGTGTTATAAACGTAATGGCGCAATGTCTTACCTGCGCCAAAATCGCACAAGTTTTTTTAATTTAGCAGCCGTGCAAAAAAATCATGTTTTTTGTGCAAATCAATGAATATAAATGCATTTAAGTTGACCAAAATGACAACTTAATACCATTTCCATTATTGAAACATGACATAACATCGGTAAACGTCCCCAAATTCTTGCATTTTAGTTATGAATCGTTTGGCCTATCTCTACAACATTAGCGCAGTCAGCTGTTGGAACCGTGACGTCATCACTTAACAGCCCGAGGGCTGTTAAGTGTGACGTCACGGTTCCAACAGCTGACTGCGCTAATGCTGTAGAGATAGGGGATTATCTAGAAAGGTGTATTGTGGCGATTCAAAAATTGTCCGACCCTGATTTGGAATTTCTTTGGAAACTTAGATGGATGAATAACATTTCTGAAATTGATTTGCTTCAAGTTTCATCGAAATTTGGCTGAAAAAGCCCAAAGAAATGTGAGGCTACTAAATTCACAATGGTGTTAGCATTTGTGGCGCATATGTGACATTTGGTGAAAACCACGTGAAAACAATAGTACGTTACGGACATTTGCACGTTTCTGGGCTGCAGGCTGTGTTTGACGTGTTTGGGCATGGTGTGAGCTATCATGGCCTTCGTTAGTGTTGCAGCCATAGGTGATTTTTTTCAAACTATGTCCAGTGTGATTGAGAAGGGTGAAAGAGCATTGGATGGTGGCAAAATCCGATCCATTGCCCTGCAGGATGGCAAATACATTGTGGCTTCTGTTGAGGCCAGCATGAAGAAAAGGACCTATGATGTTCAAGTGAGTATTTCTTCATGCTTGTGATAGGCATTTCAAGTACTTTATGACCCTAGAGAAAAAACCATTAGCAATGGTCTAATGGTCTAATGGTCTATATGGAAATTGAAACCCTAATGGTCTAATGGTCTAATGGTTTGTAGTGGTCTAATGGTCTGATGGTCAGATGGGCTAATGGTCTAATGGTTTCTTATGGGCTAATGGTCTGATGGTCTAATGGTCTGATGGTCTGATGGTCTAATGGTCTGATGGTCTAATGGGCTAGTGGTCTAATGGTCTAATGGTTTCTTATGGCCTAATGGTTTCTTATGGTCTAATGGTTTCTTATGGTATGATCACCGTACCATAAGAAACCATTAGACCATAAGAAACCATTAGGCCATAAGAAACCATTAGACATGTTTTCTGATGGTCTATGGGTTACCAATGGTCAATGGTAACAATGGTTTCTGGTGGTATCTTGTTAAAACATTCATATGGTGCAAATCCGATCTATTAACATTGGCATTCCACATGGTAATACATGACATAACGGTCCCCGATTCCCCAGCATTCATTTTTCTCTGCCATGTTCGGTCCCATGTATGTAGGTACAGGCACGGATCTTTTTCAGCCGTGTATATTTTCACATTTGGAGCCTTGTCTTTTTTCCGATGAAGATCTAGGAATTTTGTTTCATTATGAAGCGGGATCATTTTCAGTGTATGCTCCGCCTGTGTCTTCTGCCCCTCGCTTCATCATCTGTGTCCGTAGTTAACCTGTAACAAAAGTGCACCTTTACATGGTTGTCTTTCTTATTGTTAGTTGATCTTTACATGTTTTTTTTTATATTTTTTATGCTTTTGATTATTTGATCATAAGTTGAAATTTTTAATCTTCTATAAAAAGGAGAACTGGTAAATGCACAGGGTGGCTCACGTAAAACACCTGATTTGAGACTTGAATAACTTCCTTCAGTCTTAATTAAATTGGAAGATATTTTCACACAATGTAGGTGCATATGTTGAGGATTATATTCATCCAATTTTCAGACAAATCCATTCACGTTCAGCTCAGTTGTGCATCTCGACGTGACCCCATCGTTTTCAGTAACTTTCTTGAGGCGCTCGTGGTATGCCAGCGTATATGTATTCCTGCGCATCTCGACGGTGATCCCTGCAAAGGCGGCGATCTAACCCGACCTTACAAGTTACAACTCCAGAATGCTCGCCGACCACGTCACGTATAATACCTTCGAGTTCATAAACCCCTATATTAAAAAATCACATGGGGTGAGGTCGGACTTTACTTAACCTGCCCTGGCTATACCCTGGTTACCGCGCTTGCCCAATCTGCTTTGCCGAATCTGCCCTGCCCCAGCCCATCGCGCCCGACCGACCTCACCCCGCGTGACTTTTTCATGTAGGGGTTTGTGGAGTCGAAGGTATACGTGACGTGGTCAGCGAACATTCTGGAGTTGTAAGGTCGGGCTAGAGCCGCCTTCCCAGGGATCACCGTCGATCAGATGCGCAACTGCAAGGAAGCCGCGCTGGCATTCCACGAGCGCCTCGAGAAAGTTACTGAAAACGATGGTGTCACGTCAAGATGCACAACTGAGCTGAAAGTGAATGGATTTGTTTGAAATTTGGAAGAATAACCCAAACAAGCACCTACATTGCGTGAAAAAAGCTTCAATTTGAAAGTCTCACGTGAATTTTCATACAGCCTGTAACATATGCACTATGTACCTATATTAGGCACATTAAACATTACTTACTTCTCAGTTCTGATGGCAATTTTTGGGGGGTGAGCCTTTGCTTCGTCTCACACCCTTGAATCCGGTTCCAAGGTGTGCAGGCGACTGACCGGTCTGCTCTTCCCCCTCCTCTCGGTTCTCGTGGCGCTTCCTCTCCTGCTGGCGGTGGGTCTCTCGGGTCTCTCTACGACCTCACGGCGACGCTCAGCGTTCCGCAACGCTTCGGCCTCGCGCCGCGCCTGCGCTAGCCCTTTACGGCGATGGCGCTGGGCAACGGCGTTCGCATCCCGAGCCCTTTGGCCCTTTTGGCTCGCACGGCGAGGCATCTCCAAACGTTCTCACGCACACAAAGTAAACACACTTTAACTACAAAGCACTACATAATTAATAACACTTATGGCGGTAAAAAACAGCGGAATCTTTCTCGGGTAACACCGTTTCACCGATCATTAAAGCAGCACAGAAGGACGCGAATTGTAAACAAAAATTTCACAAGCGGCAAATAAAACTGAAAAGATTTGCCTTGGATTTGCCCATTGTTGCTATTCATTCTTTATTATTTCTTAAGCATCCTCGGAATTAGGCGAGTTGTGTTCTTTAACACACTGGTTCCTCTGAATCAGGTGATTTATTGGTGAGTTACTGACAATGATGTTTCATGATCTCCCAGGCAGGAAAATCGCATAAGTTACCGCAAAACGCGGTATGCGGCATTCGAATAACCGTAAAAAATAATGGAGAAAATGGTTCTAAATACTAATAGGTCAATAATAGGTCGATGATATAATAGGCCAGTTATATAATAAAATACTAATAGGTCAAAGGTCAGGTCACCAGAGGTCATCAGAAGATCAAACTTTGCCATTTCTTAACAAATTTTGACCAACCGAAGCAGAACTCGGGAGCCAATAAAGCCTGCAACGCCGCAGGAAAACGCATTCGATAGCTTTTTTCGAGTAGGTAGTAGAGATGTCAATCGGATACCAACTTTTTGGTATACCGATACCAAACCGATACCAACTTGGTATTTGGTAATTCAATCGTAATCAGTAATGTGTTTGGTATTTTGTTGGTATCATAAGCCCTCACTAACGTATAAGAGGCTAAGAAATCGGTAAAAAGTTGGTATTTCCCTCAGTTTCCCAAGTTGGTTTGGTTTCGGTATTTCCCCATGGTTTTGGTTGGTATTTGGTTTGGTATCGGTATTCCGATTTTCCGTAATTAACATCACTAGTAGAGTAGGTAGTAAAGTAATCTTGGGCGGTGCCGCAGAGGCCCAGCAGCCGCCGGGTTAACCCTCTTTCTGGAATGTGTCCCCAGATCTGAACTAAATGAAGGCTCCAATTCTAAAATAGCTATCTTTATGAAAAATGTGTTTTTTCATAACTTTTCACTCAAGGAAGGCACATTTATTTTGCCAGCATCGTATTCATCTCGACGAGATGCATCGAAATAACTCCAAGTTGACAATTGACATTGAAAGGTCACTTTAAAAATTTGACAAAGTCAAGGTCATGACCTTACTGGAAAGTCATGTTGCATTAGCAGTCGATCCTTATCGTCACGCTGAACACATCTATATGAGGTATTTTAATCGATATAGCATGTCTCTATCTCTGAAAAGGTTGCAAAATTGACCTGACCATAGGTCACAGATAGCAGAATTCCGAGATATTTATTTTATGCCCGCTGATACCCTTATCCAACTCTGAAAGTTTCAAAGCGATTGTTCAGTCCGCTGTCGATGCAGCACTCCTTGCATATTAAAGCACAGTTAGTGTTCAATAACATATTCAAGATCCATAAAAAGCCATTACAGGACCATTAAAAACCATTAGAACACCATTAGACCATCACAATTTTGAAATTATCATAAATGAAAAGATGCCATCAGAACACCAACGGAAACCATAAGAATGCCCGTTTGGAGCCCAAAATCAAAACTATTGAAAACCATTAAGAAACCATTAGACCACCAAGTATACCATTTGAAACCATTAGCGACCATCAGAAACCATAACAATACCATTAGAGACCATTATTAGACCATTAGACCATCAGATCAAATTCCATTAGAAACCATAAAGCACCACTGGAGACCATTAGAAACCATTAGGACACCATTAGAGACCATTAGAGCACCATCAATTTCCATTAGAAAACCGTCAGAAACCATTAGACCATCAGATCAAATTCCATTAGAAACCATCAAACACCATTGGAGACCATTAGAAACCATTAGGACACCATTAGAGACCATTAGAGCACCATCAATTTCCATTAGAAAACCATCAGAAACCATTAGAATACCATTAGAGATCATCAAAAACCATTAGAGACCATTCAAGACCATTAGAAACCATTAGAAACCATTAGAAAATCCTAATGGTTTCTAATGGTTTTTTCTCTAGGGGAAATCTGCCTTCATGAAATCGTGGCATGAATGTGGGAACAAAATTGCAATTGCAATTGAGAATGAGGTGAATGTGGCAAAAGTATTGAGTGAACATGACCAAATAAAAGAAACATTTCATTATATATTTTCATTCGAGTCTACATAGGTACTCCATAGTTCTTTATATTATCCCCATGTGACAGGCATCTTGCATTATTTTACCTTAGCAAAAGCTGAATAGGAAAAATGAGATGCCACGGTAGCAGACGTAGCACGAGCTGCCATATGCCCCAGAATGCATTTTGCTAACCAAATCAAAACACCTAACCAAAGATACATAACCTGACCTACAATCTACTTCCTACAACCTACAACCTTGAACCTACCACCTTCAACCTATGATATCTCACATGGCAGCTCGTGCTATGTCTGCCCTACCAGTACCGAGGCCACTTGGTATTGTTTGTGGAGGACCTGACCTCCTCCAGCCCGGAGTGTAGTTGATGTTAGCTTGGTTTTAAATTTAAGTGTATAGTAAAATGATAGATCAATTGATCTACGTAGCAAGTGTGCGGCAGACTTGTGTGGCATCCTGTGCAACCATGGACATTTAGTGGAATTAAATGGATAGGAGGGTTTATAAGTTGAAATGGAAATGGCAATTTGGTTTAGGCGATGTATCTAATCTTCAGTCTCACTTCATTCAAGATCACTCAAAGAAATTTGCTTTCAAATTTCAGTTATTTTTGTTTACTTTTATTAAAGCATCCCCAGATATACAGCATATACTTTTAAAAAGCAATCCCTTTTTGCTAAAATCTAACATCAAGTCATTGTCCAAAACATTTATGTTTTGTAATATCAACTATGATTATAATGCATATTTGGAAGGTTCTATGAATATAAACAGCTGCAATCAATTGTGCTCATTTTGTGAACTTATTTTCATGATAAACATTTCACTTGAGTGAAACGTCCACTTTGATATTAATTGAATATGGTTTGAACTAATGTGTTAGAAAAATATCATGCAGGTATTTAATAAAAATCTGAATAAGGCTTGCTGATTACCTGCTGCAAAGGTGTAAATTGTTGTTATTCTGTGTTTCAGGTCACTGTCGAGAACAAGAAGCCAGTGGATGGAAGCTGCACATGCCCAAATGGTCAGCATCGGTGCTCCCACATGGCTGCCATCCTTCTGTATGCACAGAAGAACTGGTCGCAGACTGATCGGCAGTGTCAATGGAACCGAGGATCCAGCAACGCGACAATGTTGAAAGCAAAGGAGATGTTCCCCCAGGAAGACAGTTCTTTGCTGGTGAGCTCTGTCAAAGAGGACCAACTGGCATGGCTGTATGACCAGGTGAGGGAGCAGCCATGTGGGCTGGCATGGCTGTTGGCTCCAGAGTCTCAGCCTTCCCCAGAAGAGAAGGTACCAAACATCGACAGCATCCTAACTAGTGCTGAGTTTCATGCATCAGCTGACAAGTCCCACTTCCTTTTAGCAATGCTGTCTCTTTCAAAGGAAGAGATTGCAGAGGTGCAGAGGGTGACCAGTGGTCAGGTCAAAAACCCCAAGTGGTTTGTTGCTAGAAAGGGAAGGCTGACATCGAGCAACTTCGGCCTCGTCTTGAAGGCAATTGCCAGAGGAAGATACCCAAAGTCACTATTCAAAAGGCTCCTTGGTGGCTATGACCCATCCGGCAGTGCAGCTGTAAAATGGGGACGAACCCACGAAGCAGCTGCAAAGCGAGCGTATGAAAATCGCACTGGAAAAAAGGTGGAAGAGAATGGGATTTTTCTCTCTGAAGATGGTATGCTTGGGGCCTCTCCAGATGGTGTAGTGGGGGATACACTCCTAGAGGTGAAGTGTCCGTGGACACACAGGTGTCGAACGATCCAGGAAGCCGTGCAAGCAGATGGAAAGTTTTTCTTGGACGAAAACCTGAATCTTAAAGAAGATCACGATTACTTCCACCAGGTACAGGGCCAGATGTGGTTAAGTGGCTTCACCAAGTGTGACTTTGTTGTCTGGACGACTCGTGACTTACACATCGTTACCATCGCCAGAAGCGATTCATGGACTGTAAACCTAGAACTCCTAAAACAGTTCTATAGGGTCCACATGGTGCCGAGCATCATCGGGTCCGCTTAACCCGCAGGGCTCATGCCTGCTGGGCGATATGAGATTTGCCACTGTGATGTAATGTGTACAGGTGCGCGCCAGGCTGGTTGTCGTGTTTCACTTTCAAACGTCAAACTGTGTGTAATGTACAGGTGCGTAAGTAAATGTGTGTCACTGTACAGGTGCGCGCCAGGCTGGTTGTCGTGTTTCACTTTCAAACGTCAAACTGTGTGTAAATAATGCAAATAATAAACATACATGTTTGTGGACAGTTTTATTGACAAGTAAATGTCGCGTACCACAGCGCACAGCTGAAACAATTTCCAGATTATCATACTTCCATGACAGCTATAACTCAAGAAGTGTTTCATCAGACAGTGAAGACATATCAAACAGTTCGCAAACCAGTTTAGGACAAAATGCACAGTTTCCCGCGATAGTACTCCGGGCGTTGGTGAGAAAAACACAGACAATGCTATTGACTTACTTCAATTGATAACTACGCAAACGTTGCATCTAACAGGGTGATACCACTAATAACGCGCAGTTTGCTACCCGGCTTAAGAGGACATGTTGCTAAGTTTCTCGTGGCTTATGATAGGGCTCTGGGCGGTGGTGAGGAAGGCACAGACACGAACTATATTGTCTATCATATTCCTATACTGGTGGGGTATGCCATCTAAAATGGTGTAATACTTCAGCCGCTGAATCGCGCGCTCAACGTGCACGCGGGCTTCGGCAACTTCCCTGTTGTGCATCACCTCTTGCTTGGTGAACTGAGGCTGAAATAGATACGCAGGTGTGTTGACGGTGACGCCATCAGGTACAATGTCCTTGATAGGAAAACCTTTGTCAGCCAGGATGAGGTCGCCTGTGGTTAGCTGCTCCAACAGGCCGCTAGTCTCCACGATGTGCTTGTCAGAGGCATTGCCGCCGTAAACGTCACTGACAAAGTTCACAGTGCCATTGGGTGCCACCCCAACCATGACCTTGAAGGTGTTGGCAGCTTTGTAAGCACTGTAGGTGCTTGAGCGGCCCTCACAGCTATCAGGTCGCTGAATCCTAATTTCTGTGCAATCAAGTGTCGTCCTGCAGTGCCTGAACTTCCTGAACGATGCTGGCATAGATTGAGAATTCTTTTCTCTACTAGGCATACCCTTCCCAAAAATAGGCTTGAACAGAGCCTCAGCGAAGATGGACACAAATGTCCTGAAGACATTTGTAACGGTGGCTACACTCTTGTTAAATCTCACGCTTAGATCTGTGTGCCCAAAGTTGTGTCGCAGTTTCATCAACACCAGGAGAATTTGGTCCTCTAATGTCATCGTTGTGACCTTGAAGGTGTGGTATGTAAAATCACACATGCTCACATATGTGACTAGAGTTTCAAACATTGCTCTGCTCAAACTAGTATAGTAAGTTACTAGCTGTTCGCTATGGCTAATCTGGTTGTAGCAGAACCTCTGCTGCTGATAAGCTGCTGCAGTTTCAAGTCGTTTGATATGCTGTTTGAGAAGCTCGTTCTCGGCAGACAACATGGCCTCACTATGCACAGGTGGTCCAAGGACAGCATCTTCCATTTCCACAGCTGCATCTTGTCTTCTGTTTCCAGGAGAAGAGTGATGGGGTCTGGTATCATCAGGCAAGTTGATCCGCTTCCCTTCATTCCATGGAAACCTCATTGGACCTGCTTTTTTGCCATTAGGGAAGTGCCACGAACAGATCCTTGTGTGTTCGGTAGGGGTGAAGTTCTCCCTCCTGCAACAGAAAAAAGGGATTACATGATGATTTAGATTAGGCATGCATGATTAGGATGACGCAAGTTACAAGCCCTTCAAGTAGAAAATATCCACAAAAACAGGTTCATGCGATTGTTTCTGAAATGAAGCTTGCCAGTTTATTAATAATTTTCAATTTGAATGTTACAAAATGTAAATGTTTCAATGTTCATATCCAAAACATACAACAGACTTGGTAAATATATTTGTGCTATGACTACTGTTACTGCTATTTATGGAGTACCTACGCACCATGCACAAGTGATTGACGATCAAGGCTCTGAGTTAACCTTGTGAATCATTCCGTAATGATGCCAAAAATAAATATTTATCATTATCTGATATTATATACTCTATAGCTTTTATAGAAATAGTTAACAATAATTTGATGTTTTTATTAAAAGGTAAGATGCCATATTTCCCTTGCACGATTTATGGAAAAGATTTATGATGGGATTTATGAAAGCTTGACATGTAAAATATGCTGATTCTCAAAATTCTTACTAACCTTATCGCACGAATGTAGCGTTGACGGATCAGTTTGTTGCTGGGAAACCTGTAGAACGCATATTTGTTTTTGTCCCCTGACCGGTTCGTACAGCCTGGGACACAGCAATTCACCATCTCGATGTTCAAAGCTTAAAACAAGCGTGCGTCTTGTGATAGCTGACCTGAGGTCTGAGAAACAAGTAGGTATATCTAATTAATAACCCACTCCAATTCACTACCTATTCACAGCTAGTACATTTGCCCATTGGTGCCCGTGTTATAAACGTAATGGCGCAATGTCTTACCTGCGCCAAAATCGCACAAGTTTTTTTAATTTAGCAGCCGTGCAAAAAAATCATGTTTTTTGTGCAAATCAATGAATATAAATGCATTTAAGTTGACCAAAATGACAACTTAATACCATTTCCATTATTGAAACATGACATAACATCGGTAAACGTCCCCAAATTCTTGCATTTTAGTTATGAATCGTTTGGCCTATCTCTACAACATTAGCGCAGTCAGCTGTTGGAACCGTGACGTCATCACTTAACAGCCCTATACTGTTGTCGTAATGGGTGGTTCCGGCGCACGATTGCCGCGACCTTGGCGGCGGCATTAAGTGACGTATGAGCCTAAAAGTAAGAGTTTACGCAGTCATGATAGTATATATATTTTTGATATATATTTTTTCAATATGATGTATTTAAAAGAAGTTGGGTTTAGGAAAAATTTGGACATTAACTTCGAACATTTAGCTGATGACGTAAAACAATATTGCGGCAATCGTGCGCCAGAATTGCCCCTTACGTCAGCAGTATGACGTCATCACATTACGTCAGCTCGCGCAATTTGATAGTGGCGTGCTGCTATCACCGGTGAAACAGGGCCCAGAGCTCAGGACAAATCTTCGTATGGCATTTCTTCGTCGCGCAATTCTTCGTCCGCATTTCTTCGTCCGCAAATCTTCGTCGGCGCATTTATTCGTGTCGCATTATTTCGTCTCGCATTTCTTCGTAAGCGCAAATATTCGTAGCGCATTTCTTCGTTTCCGCATTTCTTCGTCGGCGCATTTCTTCGTCAAGCATTTTTTCGTCCACGCATTTCTTCGTCTACGCAAATCTTCGTCCGCATTTCTTCGTCCACGCAAATCTTCGTCTGCGCATATCTTCGTCCGCAAATCTTCGTCCCCGCAAATCTTCGTCCGCAAATCTTCGTCCGCATTTTTTCGTCCACGCATTTCTTCGTCTACGCAAATCTTCGTCCGCATTTCTTCGTCCACGCAAATCTTCGTCCCGGCAAATCTTCGTCCGCAAATCTTCGTCCGCAATTCTTCGTCCGCATTTTTCGTCCACGCAAATCTTCGTCCGCAAATCTTTGTCTGCGCATATTTTCGTCCGCAAACCTTTGTCTGCGCCATCTTCGTCTCCGCAAAAATTCGTCCACAAATGTGGTTCAATAAAACCATGAAGAAATATCAGACCATCAAGTGATTGACGAATTTAATGCATGGAATGGATGATCGAAACTTTTGAAGTCAGGTAGATGAGGTCTGTCAGGTGAAGCTATTGTATTTGGGAGCCGACAATTGTAACATTCCATATCATTTGTGTCCCGGACATTCTTTTTTCGCGGTCGATAAATGACAACCCAGTAAACATGCCGACGTCGGCCCGACGTCGGGCCGAGGCTCGGCCCGATGTCGGCCCAACGTCGGTTCAACCTCGGCCCGACATCGGCTGGACGTCGGATATGCCCGCATGTTCCGACGTCCAGCCGAAGTCCAGCCGACGTCGAGCCGACGTCGGGCCGAGGTCGTTTGCCGAGGTTGACGAGATCGTTCGTCGTTGGACCGACGGGGCCGACGTCGGCATGTTTATTGGGACAACGCGCCAAAAATATCAACCGGCGGCGGGATTCGAGCCCCCCAGTCGCCGACGTCGGCATGTTTACGGCAAAAGCATCAGCCGGCGATGGGATTCGAACCCCGCGTCATTTACACGGGATGCTAGTGCGCTAACCACTACACCACGCAGCCAGATATCGGTTTTAGTTTGTTTTGTTGGGTTATGCCCTTTCGATCTGACAAGACCATTTCAGAGCCGGAAGGATGATAGGATGGAGACATTGGTCTTCTTGGCGAGCACCCTGGTTCCAGTTCATATAGAGTCCCTGGTCCCATTGCTGTTACGTGACACTTATTGGAAAGGGCGACCCCACAATGGATTCATATAGCCACTCTTACACACCTGCACCAACGTTTCCCAAAGTGTCCCTTTGATAAGTGGCACTTTAACAAAGTGACACTTGCCGACTGGCCTTTCTATATGAACTGGGCCCGGCCCTGGTGAGTTGCCGGGGCTGAGCCTGACCAAAGGATAGGCCGAGCAGCCCCCAAGCACTCACCGCACCCGGCTACGGGCGAGCTCGGCTTACGGGCAATCCCAAATGGGATAAAGTTTCCCGTCCAGTCCGGATCAGGGGGTTGCGGCGTGGAGGAAGATTTGAGTTTCCTGAGGATATTTTGAATACAGAAGCTCTTTATGAAACATGAAACACGTATTCTATATTATTTTAACGGTCAAAACAGCGGCCGATGTCGGTCCGACGTCGGCCCGACGACGTCGGCTGGACCTCAGCAATTGATCTCGGTCCGACGTCGGCCCGACGTCGGCTGGACCTCGGCTGGACGTCGGAACATGCGGGCATATCCGACATCCAGCCGACGTCGTGCCGAGGTTGGACCGACGTCGGGCCGACGTCGGCATGCTGATGCCGAGTTGCCGACGTCACTCCGACGTCGGCCGACGTCGGCATGTTTACTGGGAATATACCTAATCTCTTGTACCCTCGCCGGCATAGGCGGCGGAACGGAGAGGGCACCGGGGCACCGTTCCCCTCTTTAATTTTGGCCTTTTAACAGACGTTAGCCCTATGGGCGTTGCATGGAAAGAATGGGACTAAAAGTCGGCAGTGCCGTGCCCCCCCCCCCCCCCTAATTGAGGGTGTTCCGCCGCTACTGCTCGCCGGACCTATTTGTTTTCTACATACACGCCGGCCGAGGGGGGCGGGTACGACCCCCCCCCCCCCCCATCGCCGTTTCGCCACTGGTGGAGCTAGCGCGTCGCGGAAAAAACGAGCGTGTGCGCCGTTACGAGACGCAGAGATTAACAGAGCTGGGCAAGTGCGTTCCTTTAGTGCGTTCCTGCGTTCTTCCGTACGTACGCACCGCCCTTTTTAGGAACGTAAGAACGCAGGAACGCAAAGTTTTGCAAAGGAACGCAAGTAAGAGGAACGCACCACCCGAAATTTTGAAGCGTTCCTGCGTTCTTGCGGAACCACCCGAAAAATTATACTGCTGCCAATGACCTCTGTGTCAAATGTTTGAATCTCGAGTACGTATGTTTGCCGGTAGAGGCGCCACTTGTCGGTCGAATCGAGGAAGGCTTGCTTAGATTTAGTGGTGATGTTTACTATTCGATTCGGTTTCAGGCATTAAATGTGTAAAGATTTTTAGTGGTGATGTTTACTATTCGATTCAGTTTCAGGCATTAAATGTGTAAAGTAAATATGATAACTTTTACTAAGATACATCTTTTAACTTAACTATTGTTTTTAAGCAGGTCGTATTTTTGTTGAAAACCCTACGGATGATATTGGTAAAACGTATTTCAGATATTCGATTCGGAAAAGAGATGTCGAGCTGCTTTTCGGCCCCACGTCGCCATTCTGGGTATTCTGTGATCGATTCGCCCCGTGTTTGGTTGGGCCCGCGCCGCGTGGTTCGGCGGTATTTTTGAGGGAGGAACGCAGGAACGCAGGAACGCTAACGCACCGAGCGAAAAAAAAATTGAGGAACGCTATTCCAGGAACGCACTAACCGCGGCCGGAGGAACGCAGGAACGCTAACGCACTACCGAAAATCGAGGAACGCGCCCAGCTCTGGAGATTAATACCCGATTTTAAGGCCTTCTAGGTCAGGGGTCGGCTTACGGCCCGCGGGCCGGATCCGGCCAGGAGGGTGACGGTTGGATCCGGCCCGCGACCATCTGACGTCCGGCCCGCGGCTGGTATCAGCGACTTACATCGTGTTCCGGCCCGCGGTTCCTTCAGAAATTGACTCCGATAATATAAAAGTGACTTAAATGTGCTTTGGCACAATAGTTCTTCCTTCGCACACTTCATGAGTTTATAAACATCATTTGCGGGTGTTTTTGTCTAATTCTACTTCTAGACAAAACTTGCGCGGGCCGGACGTCAGATGGTCGCGGGCCGGATCCAACCGCCACCCTCCCGGCCGGATCCGGCCCGCGGGCTGTAAGCCGACCCCTGACCTAGAAGGCCTTAAAATCGGGTATTAATCTCTGCGTCTCGTAACGGCGCACACGCTCGTTTTTTCCGCGACGCGCTAGCTCCACCAGTGGCGAAACGGCGATGGGGGGGGTCGTACCCGCCCCCCCCCCTCGGCCGGCGTGTATGTAGAAAACGAATAGGTCCGGCGAGCAGTAGCGGCGGAACACCTTCAATTAGGGGGGGGGGGGCACGGCACTGCCGACTTTTAGTCCCATTCTTTCCATGCAACGCCCATAGGGCTACTGTTAACAGGCCAAAATTAAAGAGGGGAACGGTGCCCCGGTGCCCTCCCCGTTCCGCCGCCTATGCCGGCGAGGGTACAAGAGATTATATTGTCATTCATCGACCGCGAAAAAAAGAATGTCCGGGACACAAATGATATGGAATGTTACAATTGTCGGCTCCCAAATACAATAGCTTCACCTGACAGACCTCATCTACCTGACTTCAAAAGTTTTGATCATCCATTCCATGCATTAAATTCGTCAATCACTTGATGGTCTGATATTTCTTCATGGTTTTATTGAACCACATTTGTGGACAAATGTTTGCGGAGACGAAGATAGCGCAGACAAAGGTTTGCGGACGAAAATATGCGCAGACAAAGATTTGCGGACGAATTTGCGTGGACGAAAAATGCGGACGAAGATTTGCGGACGAAGATTTGCGGACGAAGATTTGCGGACGAAGATTTGCCGGGACGAAGATTTGCGTGGACGAAGAAATGCGGACGAAGATTTGCGTAGACGAAGAAATGCGTGGACGAAAAAATGCGGACGAAGATTTGCGGACGAAGATTTGCGGGGACGAAGATTTGCGGACGAAGATATGCGCAGACGAAGATTTGCGTGGACGAAGAAATGCGGACGAAGATTTGCGTAGACGAAGAAATGCGTGGACGAAAAAATGCTTGACGAAGAAATGCGCGTACGAAGAAATGCGGATACGAAGAAATGCGCTACGAATATTTGCGCTTACGAAGAAATGCGAGACGAAGTTATGCGACACGAATAAATGCGCCGACGAAGATTTGCGGACGAAGAAATGCGGACGAGGAATTGCGCGACGAAGAATTGCCATACGAAGATTTGTCCGGTTACGATATTATATATACCCTGAGGTTAGGTAAGGTCCCAGTAAACATGCCGACGTCGGCCCGACGTCGGGCCGAGGCTCGGCCCGACGTCGGCCCAACGTCGGTTCAACCTCGGCCCGACATCGGCTGGACGTAGGATATGCCCGCATGTTCCGACGTCCAGCCGAAGTCCAGCCGACGTCAAGCCGACGTCGGGCCGAGGTCGTTTGCCGAGGTTGACGAGATCGTTTGTCGTTGGACCGACGGGGCCGACGTCGGCATGTTTATTGGGACAACGCGCCAAAAATGTCAACCGGCGGCGGGATTCGAGCCCCCCATTCGCCGACGTCGGCATGTTTACTGGGACAACACGCCAAAAGCATCATCCGGCGAGGGGATTCGAACCCGTGACATTTGAACGCGAGTTTAGTGCGCTAACCACTACACCACGCAGCCAGATAGCGAATGTAGTTTGTTTTGTTGGGTTATGCCCTTTCGGTCTGACAAGACTATTTCAGAGCCGGAAGGATGATAGGATGGGGACACTGGTCTTCTTGGCGAGCACCCTGGGTCCAGTTCATATAGAGTCCCTGGTCCCATTGCTGTTACGTGACACTTATTGGAAAGGGCGACCCCACAATGGATTCATATAGCCACTCTTACACACCTGCACCAACGTTTCCCAAAGTGTCCCTTTGATAAGTGGCACTTTGGCAAAGTGACACTTGCCGACTGGCCTTTCTATTGAACTGGGCCCGGCCCTGGTGAGTTGCCGGGGCTGAGCCTGACCAAAGGATAGGCCGAGCAGCCCTCAAGCACTCACCGCACCCGGCTACGGGCGAGCTCGGCTTACGGGCAATCCCTAATGGGATAAAGTTTCCCGTCCAGTCCGGATCAGGGGGTTGCGGCGTTGAGGAAGATTTGAGTTTCCTGAGGATATTTTGAATACAGAAGCTCTTTATGAAACATGAAACATGTATTTTATATTATTTTAACGGTCAAAACAGCGGCCGATGTCGGTCCGACGTCGCCCCGACGTCGGCCCGACGTCGGCTGGACCTCAGCAATTGATCTCGGTCCGATGTCGGCCCGACGTCGGCTGGACCTCGGCTGGACGTCGGAACATGCGGGCATATCCGACATCCAGCCGACGTCGTGCCGAGGTTGGACCGACGTCGGCCCGACGTCGGCATGCCGATGCCGAGTTGCCGACGCCACCCCGACGTCGGCCGACGTCGGGCCGACGTCGGCATGTTTACTGGGGTCATGGATAACTTACATGGTAAGTAATCCATGGTAAGGTCAGGTAAGGTTTGGTTATGTTCTTACTAGTTATTTCCTGTCGTATTGTCTCGCTCCCCCACCCAAAAACCCCGGTTCCCAACATTTCCCCTTTTTTGTTGGTATTATGACGTCATTTTCATGCACACATTTCTCTTTTTCGTAAATGGCGCAAACACGTTGTTTATTTCACCGCATTTCTTCGGTGTACATTTCTTCAGTGCATAGGTGTATTTTGGTGGTACACAGTCAAACGGTTTGACCTAGGAAAAAGGTCACCATTTTTGAACTCAGCGTGCCATGGGCTATCTGTATGCCAATTTTGAGCGAAACTATTCCTTGAATTTGAATCTGAATATTCTTGTGCAAAGTGACCTTGACCTTGACCTATGACCTTGACCTCAGTTTTTTTTTTATATGCTACTGCTTCTCGATGAGAAGAATACAGTGGTGGCCGAAATTTTCCAATATCTCTAAAAATGATGATTTTATAGGGTACTGCGACTTTTTAAGTGACCTTGACCTATGACCTTGAACTCTGATTTGTTTCTGAATATGCTACTGCTTCTTGATGAGACAAACACACTGGTGGGCGAATTTTTCAAATCAGACCATAAACAAAGATTCTACACGGTACACAGTGTTTTGACCTCTCGAGGTCAAACGGTTTGACCTAGGAAAAAAGGCACCATTTTTGAACTTGTGTGTGCCAAGTGTGCCATGGGCTATCTGTATGCCAATTTTGAGCGAAATCATTACTTGAATTTGAATCCGATTACGAATATGACACTAACTTTATGGACATGTTTCAATCCGCCATATTTGCCAATCACTGCTTGACTTTGTAATGTAGCTCTGTGATTTAGAGACGCCAGTGCATTGTGCACCGAGTGAGTGTAGGCCTTGTGTGGTTAAAAAACTTTCTAAATTAGAATGCCTTATTTGTTCATTTGAATGCTAGGATGCATGGAAAAGATGAATTTTTCTGATTTTATGACCATATATGGTCATTGCCCCGCCCACTCCAGCCGTTGATTGGCTGATCAACGTTTGGATCTTCGTCTCGTTGTTTCCCCAACTGAAAGTGAACGTTGTAGCTGATGATGATAACAGAAGAAAAGAAAAGGCACGCGGACATTGTGGCGCTTCTTGCTGGCAATGAGGCACCCAAGGTCGCCAACTTACTCAAGGTCGATAGAAGCCTTGATTATAAAGTCGAGCGGAGTTAGCTTGGATGAGTCTGGGGGTGACGTCCCGTCTGTGGCAAAGCGGAAGAAACATTCCCGACGATCTGATGCCGTCAGAGACAAATGATTTCATCGCCAAAGTCGAGAACATCGTCGACGATCACCGTCGACGATGGTGACGTCGTGAAGCCCTGGATCGACCGAGTGGCTGAGGGAAGGCCCTAATGAGTTCCAACAAGACTCTGTAAACGCCCACAGGGCCAGGGTGACGCAGGAGTGGATGAGCGCCAACGTGCACAGCCATATCACGCCCGAGTTCTGGGGCCGTATTCACGTCGATTATTTTCGTAAGAATTTCCTTACGAATGACCTACTTCTTGAGCAATTTTCTTTTAATCACGTGAACTCCGTCGATAAAAACTTAAGAAGTGTCGACGTGAATACCAAATCATACTTAGGAAAGAAAATCGACTTACGAAGTCGACGTGAATACGGCCCCTGGCCGCCAAACTCCCCGGACCTGAACCCGCTGGACTATTACATGTGGGGCGTAGTCGAGAGGGACACTGACAACTGCCCACACAACACTATCGACTCTCTGAAGTCAGCCATCAAGCAGGTGATGGTCAAGATGGACATTACCATGCTGACCAAGGGCAAGGCCTGCACCCGGTTCAGGCCTCGCATAGAGGCCGTCATCGATGCGGATCCATCGAGTGAAGTGTGCTCGACAGGTCACCATCAGTCAACCCAGTTTCAAACTTTCATCCAAAGTGCTGACTTTTGTCAAAAAATTCATGTTTTGTGTGGAGCACATATTGTCTTCATTTATCGGCGCCACCCTGTATATAAATTATAAACTCAGTCTCCCGCTTCTCCGCAAATCTCGGAGAAACGGGAGGAGTAGCAAGGCCCTATAAGGAGTAGTGCTCTGGGCGTCTGTTGGTGACAGTAAATATTGCACGCGTGTATTGCACTCCGTTGCATTATGAATAACTATCGGATATTAGCTCAGGAGGTCAAAATGTATCATGTGGTATGGCTTTATAATGACATTCCTGATCGGACTTGTTAGCAAGCAAATACGTTGCTTTAGGTATTTTCGCAAAGACGGCCGGCGCTCGGAGCGCGGCGGTCGGTCCGCCGCGCCGCGCCGGGCACACATGTGTCATCTGGCCCCTGTCCTGGTTCTCATGCCCACTTGTTGTGTACCACGAGGGCTGAGACGGGACGGGGGCCTGACAGTCTTCGACGGGGCTCCACCGGTGCGCGACGGCCCGGTGCACGACGTGGCCGACGTGGCCTTACGTACGACGCGGCCGACGTGGCCCTACGAGAACGATTCAGTGAACCGCATTTATGACCGCCGTATTGTGCATTTTAACCGTTTCCGTTTCATTCCAGAATAGACTTTGCATATATGAACAATAACTTTATATGGTCCTCCGCGTGACGAACGAGTACGAGTGGAACGAATGAACGAGCCGCACAAACATTTCTGTATCGAACGGGTGAACTGGGCAATTCTCACGAACGGGACTCTTTCTGTAATAATACCGTGCGGTCAGAGTCGCTCCGTGTAAGAAGACCAACTTCCTCCTGACTCACTTTCTCCACTGTTCTCAGACCGGAAGTTGTTGCCGGCTCGTGGGAGCTCCGCCCGGCGCCGACATCAGCTCTGGCATGGATCTGGCGGGCGGCCGGTCTGGCAGCATGTGCGCTGCTCCTCAGTACTCACACCCCATAGATACACCGCACACGGACGGGGCGGCGGATGAGCTGCTGCTGCCACAGGAGTATCTCACTGAGTGTCTGGGGGCCCTGGATGCGGCCGTGATCGCGCTCCGGGCCAGAAAGCAGGAAGGACAAGCCCTAGTGGCGGTGAGTCGGCTATTATAAAGATAATTACTACGAGTGTGTAGGTGTGTTACAGCTTGTGTCAATGTGCATGCCGCTGTTTGCATGATGCATCATTGGCTGTTTGCATCATTGGGTTATGATGGAATCTGATGACGTCATCAGCCTTTTGAACGCACCTTATGCTTTGAAGCCAAAATAGCAGTCTTTTATCCAAAACCGGGTGAATATTTTTCGGTAAAATTTGGTAGATAATCATTTGCACTCATTTTGATTCACGGTACATCACTTTTATGCCAGTTCATCAACTTGTTTTAAGGTGGGAGGGCCTCTTCAAAAAAGTAAACGGTTTACAGTAACATATACAGTTACATATTGGTTACAGTTATACCTCGAAAGCTAGGTATAACTGTAACCAACTGAAACAATTTGATCAGAAATCATATCACAGAGAGGGGTGATGTTTCTCTCCTTTGATTTGGTTCATCATAGAGCAAATTATCCACCCAGTGTGACAATAAAGGACCAAATGTTTGCTTTAGGAAGATGTCCAAACCTTTGTCCATTGCCGCCAACTTGTGGAAAATTTAGACCATACGTGGAGAATTGCAAGGAACTCTGCGTGTTTGAGCACCGCAAATCCGCCGCCCCAGCGTGGGTGACCTTGACCTCCGCCCTCAGCTGCGGTCCCAAAGCCAAGCCGGCGCAGTGGGCGGTGGATTTGCATGGCCCAAACACCAACAACTTCCTACAATATATTCCACCAATGATTTAGACCATGATGAGGTATGCAATACATCCTAGGTGTGAACCGTGAAGCTTCTCGCATCAAGGACTTTGATGGTCCAGTGACCTATCATAGCCTTCCATATTCCATAGCCTTCCAGTTATTATCGGCTTTGTCGAAAAAAGGAATGCCACGCGGTGGGACGAGCCCCGTCATTGCTGTGTCGCTATCCGACAATGCTCGTGTCAGCATCGGTCCGTCCCGCAACTGTTGTTGTTCTCTGCACCTGATTCGGTCTGACGGCTGACCCACCTCCTCAGATGGAGCTGAAGTCGAAACTACGAGCGCTGCACGCGGTCAGCGCGGACCTCTCTGGTGACGGCGGCGACACTCTGACGGTACGGTAGACGGCGCAGCCGCGGTCGAGGCGGTGGCAGTGCAAGTGACTTAGGAGGCTGGTTGGGATGGTACATGGTAGAGATGTCAATCGAATACCAACTTTTTGGTATACCGATACCAAACCGATACCAACTTGGTATTTGGTATTTCAATCCTAATGTGTTTGGTATTTTGTTGGTATTATGAGCCCTTACTAATGTATACTCGTAAGAGGCTAAGAAATTGGTAAAAAGTTGGTATTTCCCTCATCCTTCAAAGTTGGTTCGGTTTCGGTATTTCCCCACGGTTTTGGTTGGTATTTGGTTTGGTATCGGTATTCCGATTTTCTGTAATTGACATCACTAGTACAGGGTACCTACTGATGGTGCTGCAGTCGAGGCGGTGGCAGTGCAAGTGACTGAGGAGGCTGGTTGGGATGGTACATGGTACCTCCTGACGGCGCAGCGGTCGGGCTGGGGCAGTGGAGACAGCTCAGGGGTCGATACGGTGCAGACTAGACGGCACTAGAGTTGGACTGGGTCTGTACTATTTGTCTGAAGATAAGGTACCAGTGGCCAGTAGCTTGGATATGAACAATACAGTTCGAGTTCGGTTCAGTGTATGCGACTCGAGTCTGACAGCTGGGCTGTTCTAACAGGCGACTGCTGACTGCGACTCGGCTGCACTGAACTCTAACATATACTCAGCAGTCGGTCACCTCTGGCTTATGTTGACGGCCGGTTCTCAACTTCGGGTCCAGCTGACAAGCTGTGATCTGTGGTGGGCGCAAAATGACCTCAGATTGTAGTCCGCGCCCTTAATGAGCCTTCAACAAACCATGCTGTGGTTTGCGTGTATCCGTCGCCAATCGTGTGTGTGCTCGGCTATGGCCCGCCCGTTAACCAGTGTACCCTGGCTGTGACCTGCCCTCTGACCTCAATACCCGTCTCCAGCCGTGTACGGTGCCCGGCTGTAAAGGCCCAGACGGTGACGCGGGTCCCCCGCATCGGTCTCCCGCTGACCCGGTGCTGGCGGTTCTCTGTCTGCAGCGCTGCCGGCTCTCTGCCACCACGCGCATCACCGACCGGCTGGCCGTGTACAGACGCCACCCGCCCTCCCAGTCGGTCGACCGGCGCGACCGCTCGCTGCGGCCAACGGCGGTCCCCAACATTCAACTGTAGGTTCTCCTCGTGTCAGGGCTGGCACGGTGTGGTACTTGGGTGGCCAGCCGAACCCGGGCTACCTATCGAATCTGTGTTAGCATAACTGGGGTGGAGCTAAAGGCTTTAACTTGCATGATGTACGAGTATGGCGGGATGATTCGAAATGACAAAATTACGGAGTAGGTGACGTTAAATTTTGGTAACTGCCGACAGAGGTACAGAGACAGAGGTGTTTGACATACGACCGACAGAGAGAAATATGTATGTAATAATCGACACGTTCTGGCCATTATTCACATGCAAGCTGCACCGACCTGTCTAATTTTACATTATAAATACGTATATCCTGCTTGCTAACAGATTCGGTTCTGCGCTCTTACCGTTTGGCTTTGACCATATGTTGCGGTGTCAGCGGGCTTCCTGTCAGTTTTTTCGTTAAAACTGTCGTTGACAGTGCCGCTGTAACTGTCGATGACAGTGCCCGGCTGTCGGTATGTGACTGTCGGTGACAGTGCCGCTGTAACTGTCGGTGACAGTGCCCGGCTGTCGGTATGTGACTGTCGGTGACAGTGCCACTGTCGGTATGTGACTGTCGGTGATAGTGCTTCACGCTCTCGCCGCCAGGCCCTCACAGAAGACGGCACCGACCTCTCCCTCCCGCTCGGCCAAAGGACGCTTCTCCCGCGGCATCAAACGACCAAAACGCTACGACGACTTCCAGTGCGTCGACGACGCTCCGCGGGGCACCTCTCCCGTTCCCGACGCTGGCAGTTCCGACATGACCGAGCTGGCCAACAAGCCGCCGGCGGCTCTCAAGTCGATCATTGGCATCCTGCGCACTGAGAACGCCGAGCTGCGAAGTCGGCTGGAGGCCGAGCAGGGCAGGCTCGGCCGTCTGGTGGACGACGTGGAGCGACTGGTCGGTAAGTACCGGGCCGGTGCGCCGCGGGGACCAGGCTTGATGGATCCCCCGCACTGTTGCGCGGTACTTTTAAGACAAACTATACATCCCATATCTATGATCTCAAAGGATCTGACAGTGACGACAAACCAAGAACGTGAATCTATTTTCCGAGTGGATACTACCATATGCACCCTTTTAAAAGCATTTCTCAATGTGATTTCTTGACGATTAATGTCACAGTGAATTACGATTAGCTATCACACTATATCCCTGAGACATAACATTTCAAATAGTAACAAGTGACCATTGAATATTTTTATGGCGACAAAAAAGTGATAACCTACGTTTTTCACAATTCAAAATCCAAACCTTCGGGCCACAGCGCTCCTCGAAAAGCGCTGCCCTCGTAACCTAAAGATTAACCTCGTAACCTCGTAACCTCTCTGGATCTCTAGACAAAAAAAAAAATCTTCGGATTTATAATTCCAGTCGATGTTTCGACAAATTAGATAGCTGGATCTATGGTCTGGTTGGATCCTCGATCAAGATCCGTGGAATCAAATCCGAGATCCATTTGTTGGATCCGTGAACATGTCTTGTAAGTACAATGTACATGCAGTGGTGCACATGCGATTCCCATCGAAATGCTACCATTTTTTTTTTCTTTATAGGGGACCAAGCGAAACAGCAATGGAAAGGCACAAAAGACTGTTATCGCAGTGTCCGTGCCAAGCCGCGCTCCCTGCCTAGCGGACCGACTGCAGTAGCCCTGACGCCGCTTCAAGAGCAGCAGAAGCCGTACCTCATCTTCTTGGACACGGTTTTGAATGCTAAGACGTGAGTATGCCTAAACTTGTTAAAGCTTTTTTCCCTGTATGTTTGACGCAGTATTGCAATGCAATCCAGTCATCCAAGAAACTTTGCACGAGACGTTTTCTTGGATGGTTTTCTTATATAGCTTGATTTCATCGGGAGCTTCTGTTTTAACCCTCGCCGGCACAGGCCTTTTTGAGTCCTTCGACGGCACAAGGGAGGGGGGGGGGGTTGGTACGACCCCCCTCGCGTTTGGCCCCTGATGGAGCTAGAGCTTCGCGGAAAAAACGAGCGTGTTGCCCGTCACGAGAGGAAACCAATGATACCCAATTTTAAGGTCGTAGGTCATCGGGTGACCTTCCAGGTCAGGTCAATGACCCGAAAATCGGGAAAATCGGGACCTGTTAGAAAGTCGTAAAATGTGGCTGCCATGGGTTTTCCGGGGTGCTGATCACGAATATCGTGTTAGTTTTGATCAGAGATGATGTCTTTAAGCATTTAGACCAGGTCGGGTCAGGTCAGGTCAGGTCAACCGGTAAGGGTCGTGACGGGTATTCGCAGTACCTGTCATCCGCCTCTGACAGCTACGTAACATGTTACGAAGGCACCAAAACTACTTCGTAAATGTTCAAATGGTTGCTAAATTCGAATTCAGCTCCAAAAACTAGCCTAGAAACATGTAAAACTCGAAAAAGTGAACCGAGGTCACCAAAGGTCAATGACCTGACCTGACCTTCAGGTGACCTTGACACCCACCCTAATGCATGGGAGCAACATCAAATTACATGTTTGAACGTTTGAAACCACGAAAAGCTTGCAAACGCGCGGCTAATGCGAGGGCTAACTTAGATTAGGGCCATTAGGGTCAGGGTCATGACCCCCCTCGGCCGTGGCATATGTAGACAACTAATAGGTCCGACGAGGGTTAACTTAGATTGTGCGCTACACGATTATGCTTCGGTTGATTTATTCCTAAAATCAGACGGTTTTTCCATTTCAGTACCTGCACGAGTCTCCGGGGGACGCACTCTGAGTTGACGCGGTTGGATACAGACGTCTCTCAGATCCAGGATTCCGAGTACTTCGGAGCCACTCTTGACGCTGAAGAAGGTGGCGGGGAGGAAGCAGCGTGCTCTCCAACATCTGAGCGCAGCGGCACGGAAACGTCCGCTGCTGTGACACCAACAGGGGTGTCTTCGAAAGTCAGGCCGCTGAGGCAAGTCACTCCTGCCAAGAGTAAGCGGTTTGATGTCGAGATTGTTAATGACATGGAGTCGACGCTGGATCAGCTGATCGCAAGGGAAGAAATAGCAAACAAAAGTAAACACGCAGGTTTTTTCGATGAACTAGAACAGATGTTGGACCGCATGGGAGAGCACAAAGCGTGCGAGTTCAAAGCTAGGGTGTACTCCGAAGCCGTGAAGGTTGCTGTCACCGAGTAACTTCTACCTGAGTAGGCCTTACAGAAAGCCTTACAGAAAGAAGAAAAGGTGTGATTTCGGAAAGGTCAAGTTTTTGAATTTGCTTTAATGTGTGTCTATATGCTAATAAAATCAAGTCAGAACAGTTACAGAAAGCTACATGTTTTATTGTGCACCGTTTCATTTGTTTAGAAAGTTGACCGATAATGTCTTGCGCTTTGTGAGGTTTAAATACCCAAGTAAGTTATAGCTTGCAGGAATACGCAGGATTGTACATGTTACGTCTTGGACGTTGGAACTATGTAGTATGTGTAATGTTGAAATGAGTATTGAATATCAATCGATTATAAGTTCGATGTCTGACCTCCTCGTCTTAGGCGAACCTGAAATGTTCTCAGTAGACCGAAAGAACTCAACCCAAGATACTCTCAGACGCCGACGGGGCCCTCAAGAGTCCACGGTGTGGGACCTAATCGGAGTTGCCGATGGGTGGCCGTTTACTGATGTGTATGGTCTCAGACGCCGGTGGGGCCCTCAGAATCACTGGTGTATATGTAGAGCCGACCCAGGGCCGCCGGTATGGGACCTTAACCCGGCGGCCGCTGGGCCTCCGCGCCACCCGCCGGCCGCTGGGGGGGGGGGGCATATAGTTGCCCCCCCCCCTTTACTTCTGCGACGATATCGTCGCAACGCGAAGAGATAGAGAAGCGAAACTTTGCACACATCTTCCTGAATACCTAGCCGAGGTCGTGTCCAAATTTGGTGTCGATCCCATTTGAAATGACGTCACAGTGACGTCATAAGGGAAATTGTAGATTTGCGACTCTCATATTCCTCACGATACATCGGATATATGGGACCGAATATAAAGGGCCGATTATTGGTCAGAAACTAGATGGAAGTGTAGTTAGATGTTTTAGGATGACAGCAGGTGCTGTCTAGTTCATTAACAGTTGAGTTTCATGCTCAGCGTCATCAGAAACGGTCCATATCGGAAAACGACAAAACTTTATGACGTCACTGTGACGTCATCTTAGGTGCTACAACCACCAAACTTTCCTCAAACATTGCCTAGGTATTCATTTGAAGCTATGCCAAGTTTCACGCTCGTAGCTCATCAGGTTTCGGAGATATTTCACAAAACGTAAAGGGGGGGCAACTTTATGCCCCCCCCCCCAGCGGCTCGTGGGTTAAGAGACCCTGACGTGGGACCCTCAAACCCACACAACTCTGAGCCACACACCGACATCGGTGTGTGACCCTCAGAGAGGCACTGGCGCAGGAACCGCAAAGTAGCCGGTGTGGACCCTCAGAGGTGCTGGTGTGAGGCCCTCACATGGACGCCGTCGTGGTGATCTTTCAGACACTGGTGTGGCGCTGAGCCCACACCCCTCACAGATGACTGTGTGAAGGGCCCTTGGAGTTGTTGGTGCGAATGCTTAATAACCCAGTAGGGCCTCTCAGAGAACGGCAAAGGGCCCTCAGAGGCCGGTAACGGGCCATATGATGCCAACAACGAGTCTTCACAGGCCGGCAAGTGAGGGCCGGCACTATCTTCAGGAGCCCTGTGGAGTCCTTAGAGATCGGCATGGTACTCTCAGAGGCCGGTGGGGCCCTCAGAGTCACCGGTCAGATTTTGGTCACTGTAGAAAAACTGCATTGAACTCGACAACAAACTATTTTTTCATCGCTTAAATTTGCTTAAATTTGACAACTTTGTCTGCTGCAAAACAATCAGCTAAAAAGTTAACATTAGGAACATTATTTCAGCAATATGATGCCCTTACATATAATATACAACTCATTTAGAAACGATGCGTCTTAAACCACAAAAAAACAACACCAAATGTCGAAGCATTTTGGTCTATACATATATTTTTCATTTCGTGGCCACCACTCATTGCCACATTTTGCTATTTTGTATTTGCTGCGCAACAATTGTCCACATGGCGGAGGCTGAATTGAAAGCAGTGTTGCCAGGTCTAGAGATAAACCTCCAGATCTAGAGGTTTTAGGGGAGCGTTTCGGGGCTCCTGAAGGTTTTTGAAAAATGCCGGATTCTAGAGGGTTTTCTAGAGGTAATCTGAAAATCCCAGAAAAGACAATTAGCATCAAGGTCTCTTGAGAACTATTTAGGTACTTAATTTCATGTTATTATCTTTAAGTATTGCATGCTTAAACACACTTTTTTACAGATTGATGGAAATGATAAGCCTACTTTTGGCTTGTTCACTATTGAGGCTCTGGCCGCCGGCTGCAGCTAAAAGTTCTCGATATACCGTGGGCACCAAGGCTATGTAAACCTGGTGCCCTTGCCCACGGTGGGCACCAAGTCCACCAAGTTATGTTATGTGGACAAATGCAAAGGCATGCGAAGGATGAGTGAATTATCTTGATTGGGGATACAACCGGGTGTTTCCAAGCCCAACTGCCAGCTGCTGCCAGCGCGCTGACGTCACACTTTGGGTCTGTTCCAGTCCCACTTCCTAACACATCTAAACTCCTCCAAGGGCAAGATAGAGGAGGTTGGAGCAGGGCCCTCCTTTGATTTGTAGGGGCTAGAGCTGACACTGGAACAGGGAAGCAATCTTGGAGGAGTTTAGAGGTGTTAGGAATGTGAATTTAAAAGTGGTGTTAGGGTTGGGAGGAGGATGAGGATAATTGGGAGAAGGAGGAGGATGTATGGAGAGGTGTGGATGGGTGTGCGGATAGGCACAGGCACGCCTACTGGCTGTTGTTGCTGTTCCTGCTATTACTATTACTCGTGTGTCTAGGGGTGTTTTCTAATCTGTACCATCTGCACAATCCTACTCATCGTTGTCTAGGGGTATCGTCTTAACACTGTACAATCCTGTAACCGTCAACCAATAACCGTTGTCTAGGGGTGAGCTGAAACTTTACCAACTGCTGTGGTCTAGGGGCATTAACTGATCGACTGTTTGCTGGAGACCCACCAGCCCGTTTGTCCGAGTTGTCATACTGCCCGTGTTCCCACATTCGTTGCCCAGCCTCGAGAAAGAACGTGTAGGTATACGAACTAAATATGTATTGTATTAAAAGCCGAAACGTATAAAAGATGAATGAATCAAAAGACGAATGAATAAGGCCGAAACAAGTCGAACAACAAAAAGCCAAAGTGAGCAGGGTCACGGTAACCGTGCCTTGCTAAAATTGCCAAAGTGCCAAAACCATTTCGAGACCATCGAAACAAGAATCAAGCCAAATAATAACACCAACTGAATATCGCCAAAGGGTAGAACTGACCCAGTACAAGCCAAAGATGTTTGCCAGAAGAGCCGAAATAAACTGAGTCATGTTCCATGATACAAGAACCATCATGTTACACCTTAAAGGAAAAGGGCCACCTTCGTGAAATATGAAGATATCGTTGTTTTTCATTTTGACATTATTATTTTTCATTTTCTTTTTAAAACTGGTGCCAGAAGTGCACAATTCGCGAAAAAATATTTAAAACTATTTAACATATTGGTACTATGTTGATACTCTCTGCGGCACCTACTGTATGATGGCATAGCGATGACGTCACACTCAAGCCAATCAGCGTTCAGAAGACAGACTCGTCGGATTGTGTCAGATAAGCTGATTGGTTAAAGCTGAGCTGGTTGGAGCCGATTGGTAAAAAACCAAAGCCTCGCCGCGGGTGGCTGTATTGTCGGATAAGAACGCATTCCTTGGATAAGAACGCATTCCTGGCGTATTTTCTTTTAAAATTGCCGATATCTACGAATGGAGGCCGAAATCGGCCGTAAGGAGGTAGACAGATGGGTTTTCGGACACGGGCTACAAGATGGCTATCTCAGTTTCAATCCCCATGTTAAAGGTGGCCCTTTTCCTTTAACTAGTCACGGTACCGCAGCCTTAACCTACAAGCAAATATCCTACGCAAGTGTGTGTACGTGTGTGGCGGTGCTTGAGTCGTAATTTCGGCCGCGGCAGCGGTCACGAACAGGACAGAGGCTCACAAACCCTCTCAATCCGCCGGTCCTAAGACCCTTGGAGACTAGGGTTTGTATAGCCAGAGTCCAGCCCGTGCCTTTCCACCAAGGCCGGAACTGCCCAAGTACTTACATGATCGCAAAGAAGACCACACTGCGTCGGGACCTCGGGCACGAATCTCTCGCCCGTGCGTCACACGCGCCTTTTTATACGTTTTCACGCAGTCGCAAGGCCGGCCACCTTCTAGCCGGCGGCGAGCTGGCGCGGCCGGCTGTCTGTGTACAATATCGCTATATGTCGCATATGTGTTTTGCTATTTTTGCTAATCTATCAATACCGCAGAGCATTCACAGATAATAGCGCAATCTAAGTCATTGCATAGCGATCTGCTTATCGATTGCACAGCGTTAACTACATATTCGCGCAACTTCTGAAGGCCTTATTTAAATACAAACACCTTATATGATCTAAATACCGTCACCATGGCAAACGTCACCTAACCAACTTAATTACCTATTAACTACCTTGACACACTGAACTACCTATGGCATATCTCAATACACCGACACTGGCATTACACCACCGCACCTAGTTATGCGTTTTGCTAAACATACTAACTCCGCCACCGAACGTAACTATTCTAATATAGCATGGACAATAAACACACGGCCAGGACGCTCCTAAATGTACAGTCCTTATCTACACACTTGATGCAATTAGCATCAATTCTGCGCGACCATCACCAATGTAGAGGTCCACCCAGGCTCTACACTGAGAGGGGTTTAAACTGAAGGAAGGTTTAATCACGCTGCACTGGTGTCCTTTTTTTATAGTTGTTTTCACTTTTTGTTGATACCGATACAAATGCCGGCTGGCATCATACCAGAATCGCCCAATGTCCGAGTCGCTCTTCTCCGCATCGAACCACGCATCGCCGCGAACACTGTCACTTGGGATCCCTCGCTGTCACTGCCCTCCATTGCACGCCAAAACTCGCCATGTCCGCAATATAGCACTCAGTAACCTCCTCACGGTATTCGCGCAAGTAACACCAATCGGTCTTCCGATCTGGCCTGCCTCTCAGTCCCTCAGTTGATAGGAATATATAAGATGTGTCAGACGTTGTGACACTGCTAGGGCTGCATGGATAGCTTGCATTATCCCTGCCCGTCTTGCTAACGATCACTGTGACCAGCGTCCCTGGGTGTGCCCCACGGGCACAGTCCGCCGTGAACTGCTGCTCGCTATTTGGTATCGACATTGCTGCCGATCCCGACCTGTCGTCATCTGTTGATAGCAAGACATGCACGCCTGCAGGTTCTACAGCTGTAAATAGAAGCATAGTCACCCTTCCCTCCCTGAGACCTGTTATCGTAATGCGGGGCGGTAGCTAAGAAATATGACCAGGCTTTTTCAAACGCTCTTTCTTTTGGGCAGTATATCGAAACGTTACTTTGCATCGTTGTGCATAAAATGCTGCAAAAGTTGCTCCAGGTGTATCTTTACGTTATTATGCGTTTCACAAGGTTTCATATGCTAATGCTAATGGTCCCCGGCCCGCGCCGTCCTTCGCGCTTCTCCGCCGTCATTCCGCTAATCCCTGAGGGTGTGTAAATCTAAACATACTGAAGTGCACATTTGCCCTGGAGCTGCCGCGCTCGCCGCCTGTGAGGTCATAGGTCAATGGGGATTTGAGTGTACATGCGATTATGGAAATGCTTCGGGAGGGGGCCCAAAAAGGGGGGGTGTCATCGGGGGGGGGGGGAGTCGAGTCGCTAACCGAAGTTATAGTATCTTCTTGAGCGGTATTATGGCGTTTTAACCGTCTTTTCCACTTCGGTTGGGGGGGGCAGAGTAAGAGAGGGGGTAGAGTATGGGAGGAGGTCAAGGGAAACCGTCCGTTCATGCCGTCTCAGAGGGGGGGGGCGTGTGTGGGCGAGGAAGAGAGGGAGAGAGAGAGAGAGAGAGGGAGAGAGAGAGAGAAGTGGGCGGGGATGGATGGATGAGGCCAGGGATTTGGTCACCAAATAAGGTGAACGATGAGTCGAGGGCGGATGGATGATGAGGGGAGAGGAAAGAGAGAGAGAGAGAGAGACAGGGAGATGAGGCGGCCCAGGCGGTAGTGGCGAAACCGCCACGTCCACCCGTCGTTACCTTTGAAGTCGTTACCTTTGAATGCTCTATGCGGCCGTATTGCCCTGGTGCGAGACCCGCTGATGTGATCAGATTTCTCACATTCCTCCGTTTTTTGTGAAGGAAACGTTGATTTCCACCTCCGGGTTTTCTTGGTGTCCAACGTGGGGCTGCGGCTCAGGGAGTGTCTGTCGCATACATACAACAGTGAGAGGAGAAAGTTTTTTACACGCAACACGTCTCTGACCCGATATCGAAAGCTGTTACCGGAGTTCGCTGGTGTATTCCTGGATTAGCTGCTACCATGATCGTTCATCCCCTCTCCATGCCACCCGTGATACCGATACCTGTGTCAAAAAAAGAACGCTTCAGTTGGTGGTACAACCCAGCTCTGGGATACATCAACTCAATCAAGGTCCTGGCTGAGGAGCTGCGGGATCGACAAGGCATCTGGACATTTGTGGTCTGTCTTACTACTAACTGTATGTTCTGTCACCCACCTAGTCTGTACTGGGGGTGTCATTCAGCGATACGAGTCACTTACTATCACTCTGCCATCCTAGTCGTCGTACGCGGGAGGGTCGGTCATCTACGCAGAATGGTGAGTCGTCCAGTTGTCGGGGCGGCTGCCACCGGTCCTCCTTGCTACTACCGAGGTTGCGGGCTGGAATTATGCCAAAGGGTCTCGGGGAGGCTGGTTGCCCGGTTGTCACACAGAATGCCACTTAAGATGCCGTCACGCTGGGTCTCGGTTGGGTTGTTTGACCCCTCACAGGAGTTAAACATTGCCACCCTGGTAAACGGTAAGCGACGTACCAGTACTCGTGAAGTGTTCCTCACGTGCATGGGGCCGACCGATCCTGAGGGCAGGGAACGCATGTTCCATTGGGATTGACGGCACCTCGTGCTGTGTCATCCTCCGTCGGCTGGTCTTAGCCACCGATGAGCTGAGATCCCGCTCGTGACATTGCTGGCCATCTGTTGGGCGAAGCTGAGGACATCTGCGACCATGTACCCACGAACACCAACTGAACATCATATTCCATTTACGCATTTCTCGGGGTAGTCTGGAGACCGAGAGCTTTTGCACCGACAAGCGTTAACAAGCCATTCTGTATGTGCAAGGGAAGACACTACCTTACACCACTGGGTCAGTGGTCTGACGTCTCCGTCTTCTAATGCGAATCAGCTCACGACGCTCTGGAACAGCAGGGGCCTGCGCCAATGAGACGGTGACTCTATTACGCAGTTTGACCATTCCCCAAGTCAACAGTCCCGTGGTGGTGACATTCAACAGTAGCAGAAAAACCATCATGGACAACTGGTTTTCGGGTTGGGCGGTCCATACCAGCGGATGGTATGACGGCAACTGGTTTCTGAGGGTTTGGTATTTGTGGATAGTGTCATTGAAGGCTTTGAGGTTGAGGGCGTTTTTCTGGATGTCCGAGTTCATCGTAAGATGGTTCAAGAATAGCGTAAGGTTGTCTGGAACCATTAAGTCCGAGGTCAGGTTGCTCCAGAGGCTTCGGGTGAAGTTGAGTGAGAAAAGGTTGACAATAGGAGCATCAGGCAGATCCACCTTGAATTGTCCTTTACCATTGACATAACTGGGAACTTTGATTTGGCCCAAAGAGGCCTCACATCCTGGTTGTAAGCGGAAGGCGCCAGTGCCCGTTAGTTTGTATTGTCCAATCTGACTCTCAGATTGAACACTTTGTCCCGAACAACGAACTTGGAGGTCTCCTCGAGCTGCCCCGTACAACCATACGCCTAACCCAACATGTTGGAAGACTGGCCCCTCCTGGTACTGTACCTGTACGGGACAGGTCACAGTAGTCGGACTGTCCGTGAACAAGTCATAGAGACAGTCGTTACGATCGGGGGCAGGGGTCTTGACAGCCCCCAACAAGGAACAGACCCGCGGTTCTTCACCTTCACACTTTGCCTCCCGGTGGGCATCCATGGTAAAGAAGTTCCCTGGTCCTGCTTGGGTGGTGAAGTAATCAGATCCTGTTTTCTGTACGGCAAGGTAAGAGGTCTCAAATTTGTATGAAAAGAATAGCTTCTCCGGAAACTCAGGATGCACGATGGGCATGGGTATAGCCTCGTACAGCTGATATCGCCCCGAATCTTTGACTATGGGAATAGCCATACACAGGTTTAACCCTGTGGAAGTGCGATGGGTGGCAGTAGCAATGTAACGTAAGTATGAGTAGTGGTCATTGGCATCGTACAGAAGCTTCCAACCCGTTGGTAGCTGATTTCCTAGATTCACTAGGGCCTCACGAAACACTGGATCCTCTAAAAGTTCCCACGCAAGGGTCCCTTCGCCCGCCTTAGCCATGATTCTCCGGATAGTGTCTAAACCCCATTGGGACTGGGTGAGCCCTTCTCGTATGATCTCAATGGCGCTCAGCATCTCCAATCCTACACCAGCGAACTTGACACCTAGCTCGACCGTGCTTGTGGTATTATGGAGCTGTACTAGTGCTGAGACTACTCCTCCCATGGAGGACTCCAGACGGTTAATCTGTTCACCATTATGCAAGGCTTGGGTCGAGACCGAGTCAATGTAACTGAGTTGTTGTTCTACCAAATGGTTGAGTCTCCCTCCCTGAGCCGCTAGCTGGTTAATCCTCTCGGCAAGCTTTTTCGTGTCCTTTTCCGTGCTGAATCCAAAAAGGTATTTGCCCACGTTGCTTACTACGTTTACGAGTCCCCGAGTTTGTCGGGCGTCGTTCTGGACTGCAACGCGCTTGATGACATCTAGGTCCCTCTGGTAATTTGCCAGATCCTGTCGAAAAGCTCCGGACAGGTTGTTCCACATGTTTTGTAGAACCTGGACCAGTGCCTCCTTACTGCCCGAGGCTTTACTCTGCATGTCTCGCATACGATCATCCACTTGTTCCAATTGCACCTGAAGGCTGGAGTGAGCCGCTTCATACGTTTCCAGGTCGATAGTGGTGCAAATTGTCCACTCTGACCCAGTTACGATCACCTCCCCCAGGGGCTTAAAGTAGACCCCGTGGTGAAGTTGAAGCTCAACTCCTGGCGTCTCTGGAGTCTCGGCCGAGACGGCCCAGACCATCAGCAAGAGCCGTAACCCACGGCTTAACCTAAAAGACACAAACACACATACTTACTCTCCACACTCTGCTTCTCTCCCCTTTCACATGGGACTAAAACGATCTGGCGGTCTCCGGTTCCTCCGGGACCTTCTGCGCACGGGTGACGGATCAATTCTGGCGTAGATGGGGTCGTCCTCCCCAGACAAGCTGTCCTCAGACGAGCTGTCGTCTCTACCCTCGATCCCCACCTCCTCGTCTCCACAACGAGACCTCTCTGAATCCGATTCGTCCGAAGAAGACAGATCGGATCGGTCACCGCCCTCACCCAGGGCTTCCAACACACTCGTCACACCACTGTCCAGTATGTCGTCAGGCGTCTGACGGTCTATAGGGTCCCGTTGCCTTCGTCTCAGAAACCCTGGCTCGTATTCTGACGTCTCATGCTCGCTACGTGTCTGAGGGGCGTTCCCATCCGCGGTGGCGGATTTTGGGTCTGAAGCCTCTCCGAGAGCAGCCCTGTGAGCCCGTCTGAATACTTTAGCGGACGTCAGCCCTTCCCGATACACGTGTGAAACTGGTCGGGGTTTTAGTCGGTCGCAATGCACCTTCTCAGGGGGTTTCCTTGACCCTGGCTTCCGTACATCGTACGTAAGCCCATTGTCGTGGCGTCCTACCACCACGTACCCCGGTTCCCATTTTTTGGTCAGCTTTGAGGAATTGCCCGGTTTGGTAACTGGTCTATAGAGATAAACCAAGTCCCCTACCTCGAACACCTTTTCTCGAGCTCTCTTGTTGTAGCGGTCACGCTGGTAGTCTCTGGAGGCCTTTTGGTTGTCGATTACCTGTGTAATCGCGTCAAACTGCCTCTCCCTCAGTTGCGTAACCAAATCGTCTAACTCGGCCGAGTTAGGCGAGGGTTCCGCTCCCAGCGCTTGCTCAATGGGCAGTCGAAAATGCCTACCGAACATCAGAAAGGCTGGGTCCACCTTGTTGCTGCTCTGAGTGGTGGAGTTAACAGCATACTGGGTAGCACCCAGGAACATATCCCATTCCCGTTGGGTCCTATCCAGAGAGGTGGCGATCATGGTCTTGACGACCCCACACATTCGCTCTACATTGGAGTTGGCCTGACTGTGATATGCGGATATGAAGATGTGCCTAACATCCATTAACCGATTGATCTCAGCCAGGAGGGTGGACCGGTATTGTGATCCATTGTCCGAGACTATATGATACGGGATTCCGTACCGGTAAAACGTCGCCACTAGAGCCTGCGCTACCGCCTCGGCAGTGGCTTCTCGAAGTGGTATCAGCTCGACAAACTTAGTGAAGGCGCACACTACCAGTAGTATCCAGCGGTGTCCGCTAGCCGTCTCTGGTAGGGGTCCGACTAAGTCTGTGTGCAGAGTTTCCCATGGTCCATAACTGGGTGGGCTTGTTCCCAGTTTGGCGGGCTTCTCTCGACGATTTTTCTTCGTGCTGTGACACTTCACACAGCTGGCGCAGAAGTTGGTGACGTCTGTTACCATTGATGGCCAAAAGAATCGTTTCTTGAGTCGCTTCAGGACTGCCTGTGCGTGATAATGGCCAGCCATTGGATGGCTGTGGTATTCCGTTATTAGCTGAGGCACTAGATCTGTGGGAATCACTTTCCTGGCCGTTGATGCTTCTGCAGGCTGGTAACATAAGATACTGTCTGCATCCAGATGATAGTTGGGGAGATCTTTCCACAGTGTCTTATTACCTTTGCGCCTTTTCCCTTCCAAGATGTCAATGAGAGGTTTCCACAGGGGATCCTCTCTCTGCGCTTTCCTAAGGTCGGTCGTCTCATCAGGCTTTTCTGTTTCAGTGTGTGAGTCGGGTTGTTCCGATCCTGGGTTTCCTTCTACTGATGCAGCTGCCTGTCGCTGGTCCGAGGTTTCCCTTTCCGTCTGTGTGGTTTCTGCTCCGGAGCGCTCTGCCTTCTCCATCGTGAGCTGGTCCTCCTCTGGATCGGTGGTTGAGGGGATCAGTACTGCAATGCCGATGCCGATGTCGGGGTCATCGATGGTTGCAGCTTCCTGGAAACTTTTCCAATCCACTTCCAGCGGTCCGCGTGACAGAGAGTCGGCCACCACATTCTTGGGACCCGGAACATAACGGATTGTCATGTCCAGTCCTTGCAGCGCCAGCTTCCATCGTTCCAACCGTGTGTTTTGCACTCGACCCTTCTGCACATGGCTCAAGACGTACTTCAGCGGTGCATGATCGCTTTCCAGAGTGAACGAGCGTCCGTGGATGTAGTAGTGAAATGCCTGAATGCAAGCGACGATGGCTAGCGCTTCCTTCTCGATGGTGCTGTAATTGCCCTCGGCCTGGGAAAACGTGCGAGAGTAAAAGGCGATGGGTCGTCTTTCACCTGTATCGTCTTCTTGGCTTATCCAGCCGCCAATGCCCTTATCGCTGGCGTCGGTGGCCACGATAAAAGGTCGACTGGGGTCAGCAAAGTCGGGGTAGGCTAGTGCGTCTGAGTTGACGAGAGCCTTCTTGAGTGCGAGGAACGCATCCTCACATTCAGCGCTCCACTTAAAGTGCACTCCCTTCCTCGTCAGTGCATTGAGTGGGGCTGCAATGGTTGCGAAGCCCGGTACGTGCTTCCGAAAGTATGAGCACAACGCGACAAACGAGCGAATGTCCTTCACCGTGGTCGGTGTCGGGTACTCGTTGATGGTCTGGAGTTTGGTTGGGTTGGGAGCCACCCCCTTCGGCCCAACGTGATGTCCCAAGAATTTCAGCCCCTCCTGGGTGAACAAGTGGGTCTTGGACGGTTTCAGCTTGAGGTTGTTTTCTCTGAGTCGGTCCAAGATCCTCCGCCAGATGGTCAGATGGTGTTCAAATGTGGGACTGTACATGCACAGGTCGTCGATGAACAGGACCAATCCTTCCTCTGAAAGGATGTCCTCAAAGATCTCCATTCCCAATCGCGCGAAGGTATACGGAGACTCTGAAAGTCCCATCGAGAGCACTGTAAAGTGAAATTTGGCCCAGGGCAGCACAAACGCCGTCTTGTGCTGATCTTCCTCTTTTATGGGCACCTGGTGAAAGGCTGCTGCGAGGTCTGATGAACTGAACCACTTGGGGTGATTCTCTCTGATCTTCCCAAGTAATTCATCTGGGTTGGGCAAGGGGAATGTCCTCTTCTTGCTGATCGCGTTCAGTTTCTGATAGTTGACACAGAGTCGCAAGCTTTTGTCGGGTTTTTCCACCAACACCACGGGTGAGCTGTACTCGGAATTGCTCTTTTTGATCAGATTTTTGTCGAGCATGGTTTGAATGATTTTCTTCACTTCTGGCTCCAATGCTTTTGGTACCCGATACGGCTGGGAGACTACCGGGTCATCCGTCAGGGTTTGGATGTCATGTGTGATCCTTGGACAGAGTCCTAGTGGGTCTCCTTCCAACGCAAAACAGTCTCGATATTCCAAGAGAAGGTCCTGTACCTGCTCTAGCTGTTCAGGCGTGAGCTGCTGGCCATACTTGAAGGCGTCAAGGAATTCCTTCTGATCTTTTGACAGGTCCGTCCGCTGGATTCCTTTGTCTGACGGTGATGCCGGACACTCCCTCTCAGGGTCTCGTTTGGTGGACTCCATCTCTCTCTGCTCCTGGTGCTGCTTCTTGGCTTCTCCCGGCTCCCGCTCCGGCGTTGTCATTGCGACTACGTCCGAATAAGGAAGCGCATTGACTGGCGTTAAAAAACCAATAGTCGTATTCTCCTCGAACTGGAACTCCTCCGCTGCTTCATTCACTGCTCCGACCATGAGATGTGTGCTACTCTGTTGACCTTGCAGTTCGCATATGCCTCCTAGGATGATTGGGCCTCCGGACGTGTGGGGTTGCGGGCTAAACTCTAATGGACCGTGAAGTGTCTGTGAACGTTCGTTCTCTGATAGATCACTGAGGTTGACTTCAGCTTCGAGTAATTCAATTGATCGGGGCTCTACGGTCTGCTGTTTCCTAATCGTAACGGGGATGAGAACTGAGCATGGTTGGTACCCTTGGGCATCAAATAAACGAACGGGGCTGCCTTGAACGTATAAAAGGAAGTTTGACAGATCATGGTGGATCATCAACTTGGGGTGGGAGAGCAAGTCAAGGCCTAAAATGGCCTCGTAGGGCCCCATATTTTTGACCACTGTGAACTGATGTGTAATCACAAGTTTTCCCGTGACGTTGAACGTAACCTCTCCGGATCCGATGATCTCAAGGGAATCTCCTGTGACTGATTTAAGAGAAAGATTTGCTGTCTGTAAGGGTTGATCTGACATCTGATGATAAGAATTTTCGCTAATGATTGAGTGTGAAGCACCACTGTCCACCAGTGCGTAGACTTGATGTTGCTTGGCCGTGAGAAGCGCTAACTGGTGGTGGGGTGAGTGGGATGGCCCTTCGAGTTTTTTGAACAGTTGTTGGCAGTGTGACCTTTCTGCTTGCACAATGCGCACAGGACATTGTGGCAAGGCTGGTTGGGGTGTCCCTCCTCCATGCATATTTGGCACCTGGGACACTCGGCAATCAGATGGTCCAGAGAGCCACATCGGAAGCACTTTGCACGGGGCTTCCGTTGGGTACACTGGGCCCGCAGATGACCAGGCATTCCGCACTGATAGCACCGCATCCGCTCCATATCCGATCCGGATCCTGAGGGGCATGCATCTGGTCCCTGCTGCCTGGGTCGGTTGTTACTCCGGGTCGGCTTGCTCCGGTTCTGTTGATGTCCCCTACGGTTGGTGTCGCAACGGTAGCCAGAATCATCGCCATCTTCTCCGTTTTGATTGGCAGTCTCATACATAGCATTAATGGTCGATCGCTTGAAATATCTGGAGTTTACCTCATCCAAATGGGCAGCCAGGTTGACAGCCTCATCGAAGTCTGTGATCTGCCGCTCCGCTAGGGCACGGCTCAGCATCGGAGGTAGGCCAGAGATGAACTGCTCTAGGGCAATGCGATTGAGTATACCTCTCTGCACCGCCCGTTGTTCTTCCGATCCCAGATCACCAGCCAATTCCGGATAGGCGAGTCGAGCGAGCCGCTCCACCTCTTGTGCGAACTTACGCACCGGCGTCTCACGCCCCATCCTAGTCGAATGAAGCTTGGTAACGAGTTTAGCCGAGTCTGAGATACCTCCATACTGTTTCAGTAAGGCCTGCTTTACTTTGGACCAAGTAAATTGTGAGGGAGTCAGCCGACTGCGCAGACCTTCCAGGAAACTCACGACCTGACTCTCGGCCCGCAGGGGTAACAGGGCTAAAATGTCACTATCAGGGACTCCTGTGAGCCTCATCAACATCTCTATTTTCTGCACCCAGTCTGTAACCGCTGTACCATTGTATTCACCCTTGAAGAAGGGTAAATTGCGCAAGATGAACGAGTCATCCTGACCTGTTGTTCTCCCGGGACCACCCTGTGCATTGCGAACACCGACCATCCCCCCGTCCATCACAGGTGATCGGAACTGACCTTGTCCGGCTCCAGGCTGTCCCGTGAGATTACGGGTGTCGCTGCCTCGTGCTAGGCTGTCCATCGGGACCTCGGTCTCGGCCAGGTCATAATATTCCTCGTCTCCTCCCGGCGCTGGAGGGGCCGTGGGTGGGCTGCCCACGCCTTCCGTCTTCCCCACTCGGGCAGACGCCTCCACACCATCCGGGTTTCCCATTCTCTAGAACAAGGAAAAGAACGGAAACGAAGTGGCAACTAATACCTCTCATGTAATGACTGTCGTGGGATCACAGACACCACCCTTATGCAATCTGTACCCCCTGGCGCCTCGTCACTGGCCGTGTCCAAAACTACGGGGCTCGCTGATCAGGCGCCGCCGCGTAGCGCGTATTGCCCAAGGGGGGTTCGCCCCGTATACGCTGTCCCCGGCCCGTAGAGTGGGGTGGTTTGGTCTCCTATCTAAGACTCTACGTCCGGACACTCCAAGTACCCGATCGCCAGGTGACCTCATGCCAGCCGTAGTGTGTCAACGCGCTGGTGGCACCACCTCGTGGCTGCCGAGTCGTCCCGTATCACCGTCACATTTCCCCGGTGCCTACGTCAGGTATCTAGTGCCGCATATCATACCATGCCCATCTTTCAGGTCAGGTCTTTCACTCTAATACGTCTTTCTAATTCGTCTTGTCAGGTGTCATTACGCAGTGTACCGTCCTCCTTTACTTATTACGTTGCCGTTATGTCTGTTTACACTGTCGTTTGTCTAATTCAGTTAGTTATAAAGTAGGTGTAGTCCTCTGTTCGTCCCTATCCATGCTCATAAACACTTGTCTTGGGTCGTTGGTTGACCCTTTTATTCGTCATCAGTCAGTGTCAATTACAAGCGGAGTCGGAGAAGTCGTTAGGGTGGTCTCCTCCTCCTCGAAGAGGGAGAGTAAAAATACGCGAAACTCCTCCTCCTCCGCTTCTGTCCCCCAGTCCTCCGACTCGTCCGACCATGGGGAGGCGCACCGCACCACCTCTCCGACCCGCTGGGAGAGGTCCCATACGGGCTGGGTCGGGGACAGCTCGTAAGCTGTCTCCGACCCCGCCTCCGAGTCCCCGTCATCGTCGGAGGTCATGGGTGGAGTCGGCGGCGTCGTCGGTCGGGCCGATGACTGAGCCAACTCGTCCTGGGTCGGAGTCGGCGGCAGCGTCGGTCGGGGCGACGCCATAGCCGTCTCATCCCCGTGGGGAGGCGTCTGTCCGTCTCCGTCCATGCTGAAGGAAGGGAAAAGTAAAAGTCCATGGTCAGTCGCGATTCGTCACACTTTGTCGGTTCGTCTTGTTAGGATTGAAGATTCTGGCCTGAGGGGGGGGGGGGGGGTCCGCTTTAATCTTACTATTGGGGGTTATTCATTACTGTCTGGAATGGTAATGTCACCCCTTCGCTATACCTAACCCCATCTCTGCGTCAACTAGGTACCTTTCAGTAAAATAAACATTAAACACAAGACGGGAGTCGGGACACTGCTTCGTCTAGGCGCCTGTCAGAAAAATGAACACAAAACACGGGGCGGGAGTCGGGACACACAGCATACATAGCATATTAATATCATGCCATACACGCCTTACGCCAACACACCAACAGCTGAAAAAGGTTTTGGACTCAAGCTGTGGGCGGCGTTTACCACCACCGCCGTGCGGTGGGGTCATGAGGTCAACGCCCTCCCGCAGCCCTCCCCCAGTCCCGTGTGCGCAAGGGCGGATCTAGGGGAACGTTTTGGGGGGGGTCACCAGTCGGCCGACATGCCAGGTCTGATGAATGAATTCTGACGACCGGGGGGGGGGGGGTAGGGAGCGAGTATGTCGAGATCAAATGACATTTGATCTTCGTCGTTTCTGAGTTGAAGTTTTATCGTAAGTCACTCGGCTCAGTAGTTTTAGTTAGTGAAACCCACCTATAGAGGAGCGTCGCCACGGATTTTTTTACTGGGGGGGGGGGGGGCGGATCGACCGACTTAAAAACCCAGAAGTAGTAGATATAGTTACCTCACTTATGCATTAGTCTAATGCCCAATGCATTAGTAGCATACAGTCACGATCTCTCTTATTGACCTGTGTATGAATCGGCGGCGCGAAGCGCCGCAAAATTTGAAAAAAGTTGTCAAAACACAGCTCTAAAACACAAATATTACAACCCTTTTAGCATGCTAGTACAAGCCGGAGTTCCTTCACAGTGCACATATGAATTCCGATTCAATTTGACACGGTTGGTGTTATTACAGTCACGATCTCTCTTATTGATTGGTGTATAAATCGGCGGCGCGAAGCGCCGAGAACATTTGCAAAAGAATGTGTCAAAACACAGCTCCGCTCCAAAACACAAATTTTACCACCCTTTTAGCATGGCAGTACAAGCCGGAGTTTCTTCACAGTACACATATGAATTCTGATTCAATTTGACACGGTTGGTTTATGTAATTACAGTCACGATTTCATATTGACCTGTACGTATGTACATGAATCGGCGGCGCGAAGCGCCGCGAAAAATTTGCAAAAACATTTGTCAAAACACAGAGGGGGTCTCCTCTCTACAGAGGACCACCGATCTCTACTGCGGGCCTCCTCTTTTCACAGGGCCTCTTAACTACAGAAGGCTTCCTCTCTACAGAGGGCTTCCTCTCTACTGAGGGTCTCTCCCTTTCAGAGGGCCTCCTTTACAGAGGACCTCCTCTCTTCAAAGAGCCAGAGGACCTCATCTCTGCAAAGGGCTTCCTCTCTTCAGAGGGCCTCTTCTCTACAGAGAGCCTCCTTTCTTCAGAGGGCCTTCTCTCTACAGCGGGTCTCCTCTCTTCAGAGGGCCTTCTGCATTCAGGCGGTCTCCTTTCCACAGAGGGTCTCCTCTACAGAGGGCCTCCTACCTACTGAGGAGTCAGAGGGGCCGACACAGACACTAGCGGTTATTCACTGGAGGCCCCAGGAAGTAAGAAGGGCCCTAGCTGTCAGGCTGGTCAGAGTGCCCTGAATGTCCTGACGTGATTTTTGGGATTCCAGTGAATTTCTTTCGCCTCCGACGTGATTTTGACCTGCCAGGGCCCAGGGGCACTAAAAATAAAACAAACAAAATAAAAAAATGGAAATAGGACATCACCAAAATTAAGTGGCCGAAATCCGTTGAGTTTTTAATTTTGCGTATAGGTAGGGGCACCACGAATTAAATTCATGACCATCCCCTTGGAGTTTTCCTGGATCATCCCCTGGTGCTCGCACGGTTGAGACAAAAATGAGTAAGATTCTGGCCTTCAATACGCCTTTTCACGCAACACGATCCAGAAAAACAAAGGTATTAGCTCAGAAGTGTTTGACATGTGATTTTGAGCATGCAAGACGGCGTCTATAGCGCATTTAGGTCTTCGGCTTTTGGGGGGGGTCAAATGACCCTCTCAGACCTTTTGGGGGGGGTCATGACCCCGTGGACCCCCCCCAGGATCCGCCACTGCGTGTGCGTGTGTTGTGGCGGTGTCCGTTCAGTGACCCTGACTGTCTGACCTTGACCTTCGGCTCGCGGTACCGTGAACCCTAACGGACCTAGTGATTACTTTCACCGGCGGGAGGCCGGGCACATGAAAACCGTTAAACAAAACAAGCACCTCTACAAGCCAGTAGGAGCCTGTCCAGGTCTCTTAATCGAGCTGATTAAGATCACATCCCGGACCGAGCCACCAGTGTGAATTTAAAAGTGGTGTTAGGGTTGGGAGGAGGATGAGGATAATTGGGAGAAGGAGGAGGATGTATGGAGAGGTGTGGATGGGTGTGCGGATAGGCACAGGCACGCCTACTGGCTGTTGTTGCTGTTCCTGCTATTACTATTACTCGTGTGTCTAGGGGTGTTTTCTAATCTGTACCATCTGCAGTCTGCACAATCCTACTCATCGTTGTCTAGGGGTATCGTCTTAACACTGTACAATCCTGTAACCGTCAACCAATAACCGTTGTCTAGGGGTGAGCTGAAACTTTACCAACTGCTGTGGTCTAGGGGCATTAACTGATCGACTGTTTGCTGGAGACCCACCAGCCCGTTTGTCCGAGTTGTCATACTGCCCGTGTTCCCACATTCGTTGCCCAGCCTCGAGAAAGAACGTGTAGGTATACGAACTAAATATGTATTGTATTAAAAGCCGAAACGTATAAAAGATGAATGAATCAAAAGACGAATGAATAAGGCCGAAACAAGTCGAACAACAAAAAGCCAAAGTGAGCAGGGTCACGGTAACCGTGCCTTGCTAAAATTGCCAAAGTGCCAAAACCATTTCGAGACCATCGAAACAAGAATCAAGCCAAATAATAACACCAACTGAATATCGCCAAAGGGTAGAACTGACCCAGTACAAGCCAAAGATGTTTGCCAGAAGAGCCGAAATAAACTGAGTCATGTTCCATGATACAAGAACCATCATGTTACACCTTAACTAGTCACGGTACCGCAGCCTTAAAGGGACCCTCCCACCTTCAAAAAAGTTAATGAACTGGCATAAAAGTGATGTAGCGTGAATCACAAAGAGCGAAAATGAACATCTACCAAATTTTACCGGAAAATGTTCACCCGTTTTCGAGATATAAGACTTTTATTTTTGTTTACTTTTTGGGAACTCCGCTGTTTCTATGACGTCACGTAAAGGTTTTCTTTACGTCGGCATTTGGAAGCAATAGTTTGGTATCAAAGTGCGACAAATATTGCGCGAATGATGCGTTTATCTTATCAAGGTCAATATATGATGGCCAATAGCATATTTACGTCTGGACAACGAGTTGCGGGGAAAAGTGCTGATTTTGTTGCAGTTTTAGGAGCCGGTGATTAGGCTGGATTTTTGGGTTACTTTTTCGTTCCGATTCATGTATTTCATAGTGTTTGGCTTTTGAATATTTTAGTTCTTTCAGATAAATATTACTTGCCTTACAACGTTTGTAAAAACGTTTCATTTTTTTATAAGCCGACGTTCAGAGTCCTAAAAATACATCAGCACTACAATCATTGTAAACAAACAAATGGAGCACCACTTGGCTCTGTTCCAAGGCCATTTTTAGTTTATCTGGTGGTTTTCTTACTCTTGTACGTCGTTTTGTTGGATGTTTTGAATCCCTTAAGATTGACTTATATCATATATAAGAAGCATGTTGACTGAAAACAATCTGAAGTATCCAGGAGGCTGACAGAGGTCCTGACTCCTGAGGCGCACCTCCTGAGCAATATCAATATTGATATCAAGTCAAAGTTGAACAGGTTATGAAATTTTGGTTGATAAACGAAAGTTGATCGGGCTCATATATCAGCAAGAAAAAGTTAAATTAAAAGAGCTTATTGGCCAAAAACAAGCTATAATATTGCAGACCTTGGAGCAATACTGAAGAGCACGCTGAGCAGGATCATGCCAGAAAATGTTGACTGATGAGCGCATATTCATGTATTGGTATGAATATTGAATGATAACTTACAACAGCAAGATAAATTAGTGCTAACTATCAAGTTAGAAATCTAGAATGAATGGACTTGGGCAGTTTTACTATGCAGTATGCTTAGATGCTATGCAGATTGTATAATGTGCATCAGGTACTCTGGCTGGCAAATGAAACATGCGATCATTCCATTGCTACTGGAGGAGAAAGCTTGGATCACTAAATCCACTTTATGTTGATTTTGATGTTAATCATCACTGTATTTCTTGAAAAAGGATTGTAGTAAAATTGTCAATGTGACAATCCATGCAACGATGTGATCATATAATGTGTTCATACTTCATAGTCATTCGTGATAGTGATTATTGGTCCAATATACAATGGCAAAGCTCTCAGCCTCAGCGTTTCTTCCTGTGGATGGCAAGTACTGACTCAGAGCTTAGAAGTATTAGTTTTCATCACAGGGTTGGGATAAAAAGTACTGATGGTAATCTTCCACCAAGGAACTCTACTTTGACATGGTATGAGATGTAGGCACAAGTAGGTAGGTGCTTAGTTCCTATAGTCAGTAGTTGTGTATGTTTAGTCAGGTTAGCTTAGATTAGATTGTTAGTTTTTTTTTTTTAATTTGCCAAGTGTCCATAAAAATGTGACCTGAGCAATGAGCATACCTGACTAACCTGACAGCTGACCTAACCTCAATCATCACGTACATATTTGCAGCCTACCCAAGACCTGCATAGCAGTAGCACCCAGTTATAGATAGGTACTCAGTACTCACCCTAACTCAATCTTACCTGCTAACCTTCAACTTGCCAAAAGTTAGCTCACATTGCCAAGCTGCATCCAGGGAAACAGTCAACTGAGGAATTGGCTCATTGGGTGGCTAGTGTGAGTCTGTGCATTTAAAGTGTTTCTTCTCTGAAGCTGCTCAGCACTGCTGTATGTCATGTTAGATGCTCAGAAAATGTGGAAATGATTACTAAGCTACTTAAGTGCTTTGTTAATGCTCGAGACATGAACAAGTACAGATCCTGCAGGGTACAGCTATGAGTTAGGTGCTAGGTGAGTATGTTATGTGAATGTGCTGTTCCCTGTTTGACGATAGTAAGTATACAAACAAGCACAGTGTCAGTTATATTCAATCTCCACATAAACATACAACAAAAATGGCCATATAGCCTAACTCCAAAGTCCGAACACACCACAGATAACTTAAGCCTTTGCAGGCACAAAAATGTTTTGATTAACAGGACAGGTATACAATATATCCTCTGCCCTTGGGGATCTTGCTGCTAAGTTGAGGTACGATGACTGAACTTCAGGATTGATCAACCTTTTCTTAGCCACTGCTTATATACAAGAAAGACCAAATGCTTGTTTGTTTTGATTTACAGGACATGTATACAATATATTATATCCTCTGTCCTTGGGGATCTTGCTGCTAAGTTGAGGTACGATGACTGAACTTCAGGATTGATCAACCTTTTCTTAGCCACTGCTTATGTACGAGAAAGACCAAATGCTTGTTTGTAAACTGCGTTGAAAATTTAATGATCCACCTTCAATACTGACATGAAGGCACAAATGAAATAGTGAACAATATTGATATTGATATACACTGACGCTTTTCGCTTCATATTTTGTAACAAACGCGCTAAAACTGCAATATGACAGCACTATATGCTTCTTGACAAAATAAGAAAGTAGTAAAAAATTAGCCCTGATGGCATTCATTCTTGGTGGAAACGTAATTACAAAATGTTTTGTAGTAATTATTAAATTCCGGCCGAAAACAGTGCACGGTTTAAAAAAGAATCATTCCAATGACGGTCCATTCTTGCGGTCCTGAAATCGCCACTATTTCCGGCCTCTCCAACGCAACTCGTTGTCCAGACGTAAATATGCAATAAAGGATTCCAGGACAATCTTCTTATGGCATTTCTTCGTATCGCAATTCTTCGTCTGCAAATCTTCGTCAGGGCATTTATTCGTATCCCATTACTTTGTCTCGCATCAGGGTATATGAAAATCGGCTCGCATTTCTTCTTCAACGCAAATACCTATATGCAAAAGTAAGCATTGAGGGACAAATAAATGCACCGACGAAGATTTGTAGACGAAGAAATGCGGACGAAAAATTGTGCTACGAAGAAATGTCATGCGAGGATTCGTTCGGGTACCATGACATTTATGTGATTTCAAAGTCAAGGTTCACAGCTGATCTGCTAAATCAAGCCAAGAATCCAAACTATCAAAAAACTATAAATATTTGTTTGTCTGTCACAGAGGTCTCAAGCAATATAAGGTTGACATATGTTGAATCAAAAATCTACTGCCACAACTCACATCTCCTGCCTTAGTTTATCATTGTTGTTTAAACTTTCTTTCAAGAGAAACAGAAGCCAGTAGATGATATCACTTCAGATGATTGTTTCAAGATCTGAGTTCAAATGGAAATAAAAGCAAGATCAAGATGAAACAGGGATTATTGCTGTTAAAGTAGTTTGGCCATGATACAACAAGCACATAAATCATTAGCCAAATCAAATACTGGTTGGTTTGTCAAGATGTTTGTTGTCTGTCGTCTGTCGAGCTGCTATGAACACTGAACGCTCTCACTCTTACTTTAAAGATAGTAGTTTAAGTTGAATGGTAGTGAGCTGTAATTAGACAGAGCAGCTATTCAGTGCTCACATCAAGCCAGGCTAGGAAATGGCATCAACTGTGGTGGGAGGAAGCAGGTTCGGCAGCCCTATGTTGTAAACTTCTGTTGTGTCTTGTGTTTGATCAACTTATGTTTTCTGCTCTGTTTTGTGCAGTGATAGTAGCAGGTAACTGCATGCTTGTCAAATTATGTGAATAAACGAATTCATAACATTGCATTTTTCTCTCCATGCAAGGAACAAGTAAGATGTTGTAGAAAATGTAATAGAGGGCTGCATTGCTGATTTTGCACTTTATCAGAGCTTTATTAAGAATTGCTTTCCTGAAAGCTACACACAGGCCACAGCACTGAAATTCACAATGTCATAGCTTTTGGCAGAAAAAAAGAAAAGACTTACCTAGGTAAAATTGGCTGAAAGTATGGCAGAGCAGGTCTTGATGCGTATGCCCATCCATGTGCTTGCCGAAGCCGAACTGACTGCAAGTTGCAACACATTAACTCTGACCCACCATGGTGGCTGGCATATCCTGAACGTTCACCACTCTAAACAAGACAACTTTCAGCCCTCAGCATTGTATTAAAACACTGTACATGACACTCAAAATTTGTTTCAGTGCCATCCACGAACATCAGTCGCCATTCACCAGGCCAGTAAAAACAGAATAGATAATAGTTTCAAACCCATGTAGTCAGAGTTACAAGGTCTGCACCTCAAAACAAAATCCAGGTGACATTCACCACGCCAGTAAAAAACAGGTACTTAGGTAACGTAACAGCTTCAAATCTGGTAACATGTTGGTCGGACTTTACACTACCATATTTACATGGAATAATATGATACCAAACAATAGTGCAACCATTCTGGACAACAAAAGTGTATGATAAAATTAATTTAGAATACTTTGGCAGCATGTGATTTACGAGCACAGGCAGGTGTTACCTACCAGCCTTCTCAATGCTCGTAAAACCAACATTGTAGTTTTGATTTTACCTTATATGATAACACACTTGGCTGCAATGGCACATTTAATTTAATACTGTGAAAAGACCAGTTATAACCACTTCACAAGCACAATTGCACCTCATGCCGACATCCTTTTCCAAAGACAGTCAGCAGCGTCTTTCGTCAAAACTGGAAGATCAATCCCCTTTCAACTGTTAACATCAAACATATTTCTTCATGGTGTGATTTCCATATGGAAACCTTACAGGAAAAGAATTAATGTCAATTGTCAGCTCTTCAAATTTCTTTGGACTTTCACTTGCAGTACCATATCCAGTTTGCTTTGATATTTTGTTTTTTATTCCATGTTGAAGTTGAACACCAAGCTCCAGATATAGCAGGCAGCTTGATCATATTCGGCCTTGGTATAATATCAGTCCAAGTTCCAGTGGTGGGTATCTTCTAATATTCAAATTAAAATGAAAAGCAATAGGCTTTCTCATGTCAGCGCCGACGACGGATTTCACGTTGATAAAAAAGGGAGCTCAAGGTCAGCAAAACTCGGGTTCAAGGAATGGCGGGCGTTGAAATGACTGCTGACGTCATCGAAAAACCGCTAATGGTTAAGAGATAGGGACTAAGCTGGTCCCACCCTGCAAGTAAAGGGAAGAAATTTCTTGAACACCATAAACCTGCGGGGGTTGCGACCAGGATAAATGGTGGTTTCTGAGCCTGGCCGCAAACTTGGCTATCTCAACTCAAAACTAATGTTAAGGTGGGATGGTCCCTTTAACCTACAAGCAAATATCCTACGCAAGTGTGTGTACGTGTGTGGCGGTGCTTGAGTCGTAATTTCGGCCGCGGCAGCGGTCACGAACAGGACAGAGGCTCACAAACCCTCTCAATCCGCCGGTCCTAAGACCCTTGGAGACTAGGGTTTGTATAGCCAGAGTCCAGCCCGTGCCTTTCCACCAAGGCCGGAACTGCCCAAGTACTTACATGATCGCAAAGAAGACCACACTGCGTCGGGACCTCGGGCACGAATCTCTCGCCCGTGCGTCACACGCGCCTTTTTATACGTTTTCACGCAGTCGCAAGGCCGGCCACCTTCTAGCCGGCGGCGAGCTGGCGCGGCCGGCTGTCTGTGTACAATATCGCTATATGTCGCATATGTGTTTTGCTATTTTTGCTAATCTATCAATACCGCAGAGCATTCACAGATAATAGCGCAATCTAAGTCATTGCATAGCGATCTGCTTATCGATTGCACAGCGTTAACTACATATTCGCGCAACTTCTGAAGGCCTTATTTAAATACAAACACCTTATATGATCTAAATACCGTCACCATGGCAAACGTCACCTAACCAACTTAATTACCTATTAACTACCTTGACACACTGAACTACCTATGGCATATCTCAATACACCGACACTGGCATTACACCACCGCACCTAGTTATGCGTTTTGCTAAACATACTAACTCCGCCACCGAACGTAACTATTCTAATATAGCATGGACAATAAACACACGGCCAGGACGCTCCTAAATGTACAGTCCTTATCTACACACTTGATGCAATTAGCATCAATTCTGCGCGACCATCACCAATGTAGAGGTCCACCCAGGCTCTACACTGAGAGGGGTTTAAACTGAAGGAAGGTTTAATCACGCTGCACTGGTGTCCTTTTTTTATAGTTGTTTTCACTTTTTGTTGATACCGATACAAATGCCGGCTGGCATCATACCAGAATCGCCCAATGTCCGAGTCGCTCTTCTCCGCATCGAACCACGCATCGCCGCGAACACTGTCACTTGGGATCCCTCGCTGTCACTGCCCTCCATTGCACGCCAAAACTCGCCATGTCCGCAATATAGCACTCAGTAACCTCCTCACGGTATTCGCGCAAGTAACACCAATCGGTCTTCCGATCTGGCCTGCCTCTCAGTCCCTCAGTTGATAGGAATATATAAGATGTGTCAGACGTTGTGACACTGCTAGGGCTGCATGGATAGCTTGCATTATCCCTGCCCGTCTTGCTAACGATCACTGTGACCAGCGTCCCTGGGTGTGCCCCACGGGCACAGTCCGCCGTGAACTGCTGCTCGCTATTTGGTATCGACATTGCTGCCGATCCCGACCTGTCGTCATCTGTTGATAGCAAGACATGCACGCCTGCAGGTTCTACAGCTGTAAATAGAAGCATAGTCACCCTTCCCTCCCTGAGACCTGTTATCGTAATGCGGGGCGGTAGCTAAGAAATATGACCAGGCTTTTTCAAACGCTCTTTCTTTTGGGCAGTATATCGAAACGTTACTTTGCATCGTTGTGCATAAAATGCTGCAAAAGTTGCTCCAGGTGTATCTTTACGTTATTATGCGTTTCACAAGGTTTCATATGCTAATGCTAATGGTCCCCGGCCCGCGCCGTCCTTCGCGCTTCTCCGCCGTCATTCCGCTAATCCCTGAGGGTGTGTAAATCTAAACATACTGAAGTGCACATTTGCCCTGGAGCTGCCGCGCTCGCCGCCTGTGAGGTCATAGGTCAATGGGGATTTGAGTGTACATGCGATTATGGAAATGCTTCGGGAGGGGGCCCAAAAAGGGGGGGGGGTGTCATCGGGGGGGGGGGGGGGGGAGTCGAGTCGCTAACCGAAGTTATAGTATCTTCTTGAGCGGTATTATGGCGTTTTACCGTCTTTTCCACTTCGGTTGGGGGGGGGGGCAGAGTAAGAGAGGGGGTAGAGTATGGGAGGAGGTCAAGGGAAACCGTCCGTTCATGCCGTCTCAGAGGGGGGGGGGGGCGTGTGTGGGCGAGGAAGAGAGGGAGAGAGAGAGAGAGAGAGGGAGAGAGAGAGAGAAGTGGGCGGGGATGGATGGATGAGGCCAGGGATTTGGTCACCAAATAAGGTGAACGATGAGTCGAGGGCGGATGGATGATGAGGGGAGAGGAAAGAGAGAGAGAGAGAGACAGGGAGATGAGGCGGCCCAGGCGGTAGTGGCGAAACCGCCACGTCCACCCGTCGTTACCTTTGAAGTCGTTACCTTTGAATGCTCTATGCGGCCGTATTGCCCTGGTGCGAGACCCGCTGATGTGATCAGATTTCTCACAGGAAGTGCGACTGGAACAGACCCTTTGGTAGTGTTGGAGCAATGGGCTTGATGATGTCATCACGCGCTAGCAGCGGATGGCAGCGTGCTTTGAAACGGCGCCACGGTTTGTGATACGGATTACGGAGGTAGGTATGGAGGTAGGTATACATACTTTATAATCAGCGGCAATGGAACAGAGGTTTCTAGAGGTTTTTACAACATTTTCTGGAGGTATTGGCATCACTCGACCTGGCAACACTGATTGAAAGTAGATTGCAGTAGATCGTAATGGCGGATGGCGTGGGTTCGTGTGCTCTGAGTCGTTTTTGCATTAATTTTTTCTAGTGTTTCAAGGTGAGATTTTGCAGGAAACTTGGTGTAAATGTGAAGAGTAAGTGTTTTATAAGATGGCATGACACTAATCAGATTGAATTAACAACAATGAAAACGCTAGGTTATGATGGCCTCTCCCAGGGCTGCGGAGTCGGAGTCGGAGTCGGTCGGAGTCGGAGTCGGAGTCGGTCGGAGTCGACAGTTGTGACCGGAGTCTGAGTCGATTTTAGAAACCTGAGCCGGAGTCGGAGTCACCGAAAATCTGTTGACTCCGCAGGCCTGCTAGGTCTGCGGAGTCTGAGTCGGGAGTTGGAGTCGGTCGGAGTCGACAATTCTGCCCGGAGTCGGAGCTGGTTTTTGAAAGTTGGAGTCGGAGTCGCCGAAAATCCATAGACTCCGCAGCCCTGGCCTCTCTGACCCTCACTTTTTATAATACATTATATTTGTTGAGAATAATTGATATTTGATGGTAAATAGATACCTACTGAAAATGGTTCAGGATCGATAAATAAGCAAATATACTATTGTATCGGTCGGTACTGTAGGACCTTGCCGCTTTTTTCCAGCGGCATTAGGAGGAACAGAAAGAGGATGGTTCTTGCGGGAACTGACCGACACAATTGTTATCAGCGTTTTGATCTATAAAATGATACATATTTCTTCAGCTAGTCTTACTGGCAAACTCAGGAGTTGTAGATGATCATGGCTGTGCTGAAAAGTTGGGTCCAGCTTCATCCATTTTTTTATTTTGGTAATTTTTGCCTTTCTATACTCCCACTGTGCATTCCTGTGCTAACTTTCAACATATACCGTAAAATGGGGTGTTAAGGGACAGTGGGGTGTTAAGGGACAGTTGCATGGAAAAAACTTTGAGTCATATTAACTTCCTAATTTGAGAAGGTTCAATAAAAACTTCAGTGTGGTAGTTGACACTGTTTTGCTCTTGACCATAGGACAAAATGCTATGGTTTTTCATGCAAGTGATTTGGTTCAAAAATGGATTTGAAAATCATGCTACATTTTCACAAAATTGAAACATCTCCAAAACTCTGTGTGTGCCTCATAAACTAGTGGGTGTACAGGGAAAATGAATGCATAGGTGTATTGTCACATGTATTGCACTTGTTTCCTGAAAAACTTGTGCAAATCCACCCATTCATTCATCATCCTCTTCCTCTTTTCCGGATACATGCATATTTTGAGGTGAATGTGGGGTGATAAGGGACAGGGAAGAAAACATAAAAAATAAAATCTAAATATAATTTAATCAAGTTTTCTTTCAGTAGGCATGGAAAACACCAAATTCCACATAAAATGCTGGCAAGTTCATGCTTTTATCTCTAACATTTACCTGGTTTACTTACTTACCTGGTTGGGTTCCAATGTCCGACTGTGAGGGAATGGCAATTCAGGAAGTTGAGGCAGGGAGTGGACTACGGAACCCCAGAAACATAAGGCGCGCCAAACAGTAGTGCTGGAATGTCCTATGAGCACAATCATAAATACACTGTCTGGAAATGTGCGCCTCACAACAGTAATTGACATGTAGCATATACTAGTTTCCTAAGATGAGACAGTAAGACATGGTATCAGCCATTACGAGAAACAGTACAATGAGTCATTCAGTTCACTGTCCAGTTTTCCTTTAAATCGCGATACATTGTCCGCGCATACAGCTTCCGCAGAGAGAGAGTTCCATACAGATATACACCTACGAGAGAACGAGCGCTTCCTTACATCGGTTCGCAAGGTCGAGGGAAAAATTTTGTAGCAGTGACCTCGGGTCCGAGATTGAGGAGGCTGTAAGAACAAGTCAGCTGGCTTGATGATCGACTTACCATGAAAAATTTTCCAGCATTGAATGAGGTCAGCACGGAGCAGCCTTCCCTGGACCGAGTAGAGGTTTAGGGCTCTCAGTCTGTCACCATAGGATAAGGACTGCATACCGGAGATGCGTTTAGTCCATCTTCGCTGCACACTTTCCAGTAGCTTAAGGTCCTGGACATATCCGGTGTTCCAGACGCAAGAACAATATTCAATAACGGGGCGTATATGTGTGGTTAAGAGAAAAAGCATAAACTTGGGGGACCGGCACACCGTCGACTTAAGAAAACTGTATGCTAGCCCGCCTGCCCTGTGAGTGACTGATCTGACATGGTCATGAAACTTCAGGTCCGTGTCTACCAAGACTCCCAAGTCCTTAGCCGAAGAAGCGTGTGGGATGTGATTGCCATTGAGGATGTAGGTTGGGGCAGGTAGTTTCGATGAGGATCTAGGGAAACGCAGTACAACGCACTTTGCCACATTCATATGCAGTCCCCACGAGTCAGCTGTAAAGTGGAGCTCGTCAATATCACGTTGCACATCTGCTTGGCGTAAAGCTGTGGACGAAGTAGGGTGATTAACACAGGCATACACTTTGAGATCATCAGCAAAAATTTTGTAATTACATGCAAGCTGTGCGCCAACGCTGTTAATATATATCAAAAAGAGCAGAGGGCCCAAAACGGATCCTTGCGGCACGCCACTCAGTACCTCTCTTGTCTTGCTCAGCTCACCATTAATACTTACTCTCATATGGCGGGAAGTCAGACATCCTAAGTTACATCTTAAGTTATGTAACAAAACATCTCAACACCCTCTTTTACAATGATGGGTCAATGGAGACTGATGTATGTAAATGTGATGTCATCATAAAAAGGCCAAAACAAAGAGGGCAACATAATGACGAGTGACTAGCTTCAACATGGGTTTTTATTGATGACAGAAGATTACTTTTTGGTTCTGTTTACCTTATAATTAGCACATTTTCCACAAGCGTAAACAGCATTGCACGTAATTGGCTAAAAAGGTCATTAGTGGTGAATGAACCTGACTTGTTTTGTGACAGAATATGCAAAACATCTCAATAAATAAATTGTGTGCCCCTCCACACCCCAATTGTGGGCATTTGATGGCCATTTCTTGGAATAATATAGGTGTCCCTTAGCACCCCACATTGGGGTGCTAAGGTACAGTGATGAAAAATAATAAAAAATAATATGCAGGTATAAATCTTAAAAACTTTAATGTGGCAGGCATGTAAAGCACCAAATTCCACATAAAATGCTGACAATTTGATGCTTCTATCTCCAACCCTTCTTGAGTTATATAACAAAACACCTCAAAACTGTCCCTTAACAACCCATTTTACGGTAAACTTATACTTTCTAAAAACCAGTTTGGAGATCAAAATGATGCTATATTGAAAACTTATTTTGAATAGCATAGAATAAGTATTTCATTTTTGCATTGATAACATGGTGGCAAAGTCACCCCATGTGGCCTGCAATTCACTTGGAACAATCGCCACCAAAAATTTTAGCGAAATGAAGTGCCAGTTTTGTTGGATATGCTAACTTAACAGCCTTGCCATGATCAACCATACCAAGTTTCAGCATCGCAGTTGGTCTAGAACATGGTTAGATAATACAAAGTTCGGACCTCTTCAAATTTGACCATTTCAATGACTCCAATAAAATGAAGCCCAGTTAGGTATTTAGTGGTAACTTATCTCTTAATGTTGGTTATTTTGGAAGGCCCATCAATTATCTTTCATTTGTGCATTAAAAATTATTAAATTCTTCGTAAAATATCACTAGAGATCACCCTAAAGCATTTTTTTAGAAGCATGGCAAAGGCACCCCCGTTTACGGTACTCCTCTTAACCCGCTCTGGGCCGGTGCTTCGCGACTTGCGCGCCGGGCCGGGGTGTGTGTCTGAACACCCCCTGTCTAACTCGCCTCCTGGGCTACGTAGCGACACGCCATAACCGGCATTAGAAAGAGCGTCAAAAATAATGACGGAAACACTTCCGTCATTTTTGGGTCAGGTCTTTCAAAGGTCAGGTCGCCAGAGGTCATCAAAGGTCAAATGTAGTCCATTTCAACAATTTTGGAAACTGCCCACGGCTAACTCGGGAACAAATAGAACTACAGCGCCGCGGAAAAGCGCATCCGATAGCCCTTTTACAGACCTTTCTGGTTATAGTTCTCGGATTTGACCTCAGGTCAACGGTTTAGCCTCCAGAGGGCAAAAACTAAAAATAGTAGTTTTCACGAAAATGGTTTTTCGTCAATAACTTTTGACTCAAGAGAGCCACGACATTACTTTTGGCAGCATCGCGTTCCTCTCGTCAAGACGCGTCGAATGAACTATTTGTTGACCTTGAAAGGTCATTTTGAAAATTTGACCCCAGGTCAAGGTCATGACCTGACTGGAAAGAGTCATGTTGCATATCAGTCGATCCGTATCGTCGAGCTGAATACATCTGACGTGTTTTCATCGCTCTAGCACGTCTTTATCAAAAGTTATAGCAAAAAAAAAAACTGCTTGTGACCGTGCATGACCTGAGATGACCTCAGGGGCACACAGAGGGGTCACAGGTGCATTTTTTCCGATTCAGTGTGACGTGTGTCATGTTTACCTATGAGCCAATGTTTGAGAAGGTTTTGAACATCATTCGTCCTAAAGAGGCGCATTTCAATTTTCTCCCATTGACCAAGCATTGACTAAAAATGGAGAGGTCGCAAAATGGACCTGACCTTAGGTCACCGATATCAAAATTCTGAGATATACATTTTGTACATGCTGTTACTCTTATCAATCGCTGAAAGTTCTAAGGCGATCGTTCAGTCGGTGTAGCTATGACGAGGATTGAAACTTTTTCAGAGGTGAGGTCACTGGACCTGACCTTGGTGATCTGACCTTGAGAGCCCTGCCCCTGGGTCTGAAATGTTCACAACATGTGTGGAAAAGATGCATGAACAGGTGTGTCAAAAACGGCGGCGCGCCGCCTTTTTTGAGATATCTGCAAAAAACCGCAGGGGTGTTCAAACACCCCCCCCCCGGCCCGGCGTGGAATAAAGCCACTTGGGAGTTCCGAAGTCCGCTCTCTGCAGTAACGTCTCACCATTCGAAATGTGGCATCCTTACCCACTCCTAAAGAACCGCGCTGGAACAGCGGTCTGCAGCAGTTGGAGTTCTAAAAACAGGAGTTGAGGGCTCTCAAGAGCGCCTACTATGCACTTCTAAGAAATGTTCCCGCAAAGCAGGCATACTCGACTGTTTCGTCGGCGTAGCAGGCATGACGGGGAGTGATCGTGGATGGATATGTTGGCTTGATCGCTGCGACAGCTTTGCAGTGTGCGCTGGTCACTTTCAGGGGGACATGCCCCCGCACTACGGTCACTACAGTCGCAGGTTCGCACTAAAACTCAACTCTAAAACCTGCCTTTATACACTAGGCTGCGTTACGAAAGTCAAATTATTGGGGGTCCCGACTCCGGACCCCAGTGACCCCACCAGTGGCGGAGCCCTTGGTCACTTTCTTTGTAATAAGCAAGGCAATAAGGGATGTTAACCTGTACGCTTGTGATGTGTGTGTGTGGGGGGGGGGGGACGCAGCTGCAATACATGCTTTTTTAATGAAAATAACTGACTCCTCACTCCGGTTAACCCGCGCCGGGCCGGTGCTCCGAGACTTCCGCGCCGGGCCGGGGGGGGGGGGGGGAGGGTGTCTGAACACTCCCCCTTCTAACTCGGCTCCTGGGCCACGTATCGACACGCGGTAAGCGGCAATCGAAATAACGTCCAAAAGAATGACGAAAACACCGGTCATTTTTTGGGCAGGTCAAAGGTCAAGTCACCAGAGGTCACCAAAGGTAAAATGTTGGCTATTTCAACATTTTGGAAACTGCCAACGGCTAGCCCGGGAACCAATAGAGCTACAGCGCCGCAGAAAAGCGCATTCGATAGCTCTTTTAACGCTCTTTCGCCAACATGTCCTCAGATTTGACCTCAGGTCAACGGTTTAGCCTCCAGAGGGCAAAAACTCCAAAAATAGCCGTTTTTACGAAGTGTTTTTTTCGGCAATGAATTTTGACTCGAAAGAGCCACATTACTTTTGCCAGCATCATGTTCCTCTCGTCGAGACGCTTCGAATCAACTACAATTTGACCTTGAAAGGTCAACTTGAAAATTTGACTTCAGGTCAAGGTCATGACCTGACCGGAAAAGGTCATGTTACATATCAGTCGATCTGCATTCTCGAGCCGAACGCATCTAAGGCCTTTTCATCGCTCTAGCATGCCTCTAGTCTATCAGAAGTTATTAGCGAAAAACTGTTAGATACTATTCGTGACCTGAGATGCCCTCGGGGACATAACGAGGGGTCACAGGTGCCATTTTCCGGCTCAGTGTGTCAATTTTACCTACATCCCGATGTTTGAGAGTGTCTAGAATGGCGTTCGTGCAAAAGAGACGCTTTTCAATTTTCTCCCATTGACTTATGATGGAGAGGCCGCAAAATTGACCTGACCTTAGGTCACCGATTTCAAAATTCCGAGATATACGTTTTATAGATACTGTTACTCTTATCAATCGCTGAAAGTTTCGACCTGAGTCTGAAATTTTCACAACATGTGCGGCAAAAAAAATGCGCAAACAGGTGTGCCAAAATTGAGATATCTGCGAAAAACCGCAAGGGGGGTTGTTCAAACACCCCCCGGCCGGGCGCGGGTTAATAAAGCCACCGCTTAATAAATCCAAAACGCCTTGTCACCAAGGTGGATTTATTAAGCGGATTCCACTGTATATGGTAAGTAGCATATTTGGATTCAGGATGTCAAATGATGTCAATGTGAGGATCGGGATATGCAAAATGTATGCTTGAAAGGTGAATCATACTTTTTAACAATTTCTCTGCCTCCTTCCCACAGTGACAGTTCCAGTACACAGTGAGAATTTCATAGACACCCACGATGAATGCCTGTGTTACGGAGAGCCCTCGACTGTTGATGGTGACGGAGGTGAAAGAAGAGGTAGGTAGCAGCAAAGTGTATTCAGTATTTGAGTAGCATACCTATATCTTCTTTAGTATGATGGTAGTATGGCAAATACAATTTATTTGGTATCCTATTTTGAATCAATTTGTTTGAAGAAAAGCAAGATATTATGTGGTTATAATGATGTAAATAATAAACCAATTAATAGGTACAACTCAAATCTAATCAGTATCCAATCTGTCATGGATACTCAACAATAGTGATATAAGGTTAAAAAGTGTGGCTGTGTGCTTTGTAGTTTGCTGCTTATGCTGTATCATGCTGCGTAATTTAGAGTTATTATCTTTCCATTGCCCATTCAGGAACTATCAGCATCTGAAGATGGTTCTTCAGTACACAAACATCTGATGGCTGAGGAATTGCACGACAGGTGGGTTGTACCAGGGCTCATAGTGGCCATTGCTTTAAACCCATTTTTTCTGTGTTTGACACAGGCATAGCTTAGCACACTTTACCAAATAGTCAAAACATCATTTTTACTATTTACTAATCGGTTGGTACATTATATTTACTGTTGTTTGATCAGAAGATGCTCCACAGATCCAGTTAGTTCTCTGTTTCACGTGACATGTTTCATTTCACAGTGATAACAATGCAGTAAAGATCGAGCCTGAGCTGCCTTCAGGAATTACTGACAGCCTGGGGAGCACTGTCAAGACAGAAGGTAGGCACGTATGTGTTTTCACATTAGTTTTCATATTGAATGAAAAACTTGATTGCTTCCCAACAAAATTAGGACAAATAAAGGAAGCTGTGTAATGCAACTAGTGTAAAAGGATATATACCACTTTTGGCTCTTTGCCCAATGCCCATATTCACGGTTTGCCAGCCGTGAATGCATGGCTGCCGTCCAAAGCCAAAACACCGTATGGGCTATTTTTCCGAAATAAGGTTTTTGATACCAGGACAATCCATTTTTGACGCTGCGTTTAGCTGTACCATTTATAGTTTTGTATCAAAAATATATTTTTTATTATATTCGATAAGGTATTATGGCTTTTGTGGATAAACCATGATTAAGCTACTTGGTGCCACCAAAATGCCGTATGGAGTGTGATTGTGAAATTCATCAGTTGTTTCAAGTCGTCAACTCATGCCAAAACACCGTATCACAGCGATGTGGTCTTTTGGCCTTGGCGGACGCTGAACCTATGCTACTTCATGCCACCGTTTCACGTGCGATGCGGTCTTCTGGCTTTGATTTCGAACGAGATTTCCGACAAAACCAGTGACAAAAACACCGTATTGACTGATATGCGGTATTTTGGCATAGGTTGGTGTCGGTAAATCCCCATCACCTTGAGATACACTCTTTTGGCACGAATGATTCAACGTGTTTCGGAAATAAGCTACCCAATATGAAATTCATGACAGAATTGACGGCGAGAATAATAACGACACAATTTTTAGAGGAATAATATTTAAAGATGTAAGCCGTTAGAGCAATTGACCTGCCACACTATCACGTGGGCGAAGTGGCTCAGATCGAGGCTGCTCTGAATGCAGCAAACAGGCGGTCCACCTCACTTCAGGCTAGGAAGCCAGTGGCGAATATCGAAGAGAGGCCGATCGTGATTGGGCTGACGACGGGGTGACGGTGACGGTGTCAGTATGATGAAAGAGGTGATGATACATACGATTAGGTCTGGCAATGCTCCTTCGTCCCTGGCTTACGTGTCTTCAACTGAACAGCGTGGCAATGCCCGAGAACACCCGCAGCGTCAGAAAGGACTGTTATCATGTGGTGTCCGTTTGCATCGTCTGGGAGGTGTAGCCGGACGTTGAACTGGTGGAGGTATCTGGTATTTACTTTTTGCTTGCAACTTGGGTCTTTCACACAGTCCAAAAGTGGACGCTGATGGATGCTGTTCAGTGTGCAATCGAACCACCTCACAATCCAGACTGACGCTAAAGTCGATCTTACCTGAAAACACCGGCATGAATGCCGATGTCGTAGCCGTGCCAGGTAAGTTAACCCAAAACCGAATCAGAAATCAGTTGGTTTCGGTACCTGTGAAAGCGGCCAGTGAACGCTTGAATATGCGTGGAACTCAGACTTTCCTATAACTAGAAGATGGCAAAACTTCCGTTGCTTCATTTAACCATTTTTAGCACCGTCTTCTTAATGTAGCCAATTTGTAGAAAATCCCGATGTACGCATCAAACGTTCGCCCCCTCGGCTTGTCTTCAGTCTCCGACTCTCCGTCATCAAACACATTCCGCTCTCCCCTTTGTAGACTGGGTGAAAGTCCCAAGTTTCAAGCAAAACAGTGATGCAGCCACGTCCAGATATCTCCACCAGTTCCACGTCCGGCTACACCCGTCGTCCCAGACGATGCAAACGGACACCACATGATAACAGTCCTTTCTGACGCTGCGGGTGTTCTCGGGCATTGCCACGCTGTTCAGTTGAAGACACGTAAGCCAGGGACGAAGGAGCATGGCCAGACCTAATCGTATGTATCATCCCCTCTTTCATCATACTGACACCGTCACCGTCACCCCGTCGTCAGCCCAATCACGATCGGCCTCTCTTCGATATTCGCCACTGGCTTTCTTGCCTAAAGTGAGGTGGGCCGCCTGTTTGCTGCATTCAAAGTAGCTTCGATCTTATTTACTTTGCCCACGTGATAGTCTGGCAAGTATTGCTGAAATGCCTTTGACCCTATAACATTCCCCTAATTATTCGTGAATTTTGTCGCCAACTCCATATAGACCCGCCTATTTCCTACACATGATGCAGCATCGATGATTCCGAATGCTGGCAATTGTCGATGGATCATTCCATCATGTAAACTGTATGCTTCAACTTTACCGTAACTTGGAGGTCATCCAAGCCAAAACACCGTATTGGGGCATAAAACGCGATACGGTGTTTTTGCTTCGCGAAAAGGCACGAAATTTACATACAAACCAAACCAAAACGCCATATCGAATGCTAAGTAAAATGATAACGATTACTATGAAATTTGAATAAATGTATCAATTCTGCAAGATCAGACAATTCTAATGGTCTTTTTCCTATCACGGAATGTTGATTCCTTCACATAGAAATCACACCTCAAAGTAAGAAAGCTTAAAATCGTTCTCCTGTAAAATTTGAAAAACCTGGGATGCGGTGTTTTGGCTTTGGACGGCAGATGGGGATCCGTTGGACCCTCCCCCTTGCCGTTCGGTCCCTGATCGAGCTAGAGCTTCACGAAAAAAACGTGCGTGCGGCCCATGACATGGAGAAGCCGATGATACCCAATTTTATGGTCCTAGATCATCGGTTTACCTTCTAGGTCAGGTCCATGACCCAAAAATCAGGAAAATTGGAACATGCTAGTGCTTCGTAAAATGTTATGTTCTATCGAGGTGCTGATAACGAATTTCATGAGTTTTGATCTCAGATGCTATCTTTATGCATTTAGGCCAGGTCGAGTCAGGTCAGGTCAACCAGTATAGGCATTCTGCCAGGTATTTATCATAGTAGGTGTCAGCAACCACTGACAGCTTCGTTACAACTTACATGTTTCGAAGGCACCAAAACTACTTCGTAAATGCTCAAATGAGCACTGAGTTCGCAAACAGCTCCAAAAACTAGCCTATAAACATGAAAACTCGCAAAATTGAACCAAAACGTCATTCAGCTGAGATATTTTCAGTGATTGCATCAGTACATTAAGATGTCTGAAAAGGTTGTGATATAAAACGGATGATATTTGCCGAACCTTGGAAAACAAACTTGGGCAATGTTGATTTGAAACATGCCCTAGCTCCCCTCATGTAAACCCGCACGTGAAATCAAAATATCTTGTCCTATCTTTGCACGAGGCGACTTTCCTTATTAATATTTCCGAAATAATATCCTGTACAATACTAATGATAACCATCCACCAGTCAGATGCGTAGTATTCCAGACCATGCCTCAGTTATTTATAGTCACCGTGGCCTCAGTTGCTGATGCACATATGCATATTCGGTAGATGACGACTGGGACGCCAAGTGGAGGGTGGATGTACCCGACCGGGACCCGCTGGAGCTGGGGCCCGACACCAAGGTGAGGATCTTTAACCTGCTTACGGTAGTCTTCTTCGTAACAGTGTTATTGACGGACTATATGAGTATAGAAAAAAGAACTGATTGCGTTTTAGATTGTCAGTATCTTTTATTCTTTATCTGATTTGCACGTCAAATGAAGATTTTAAAATGTAGCCAATAGAAAAGCTTAGACGGGACTATTTGAAGTGGGTTTTATAACTTTAAAATGATGTGCAAGAATGTGAGCACAGTAAGCGCACCAAATTGCCTTTTAATGACCGCATAATGCTATATGTATACCACTGCCAGTGGCCTCTATGTGTTTTATAACTGGGTTACTATGCCCTGTCACCAATATCAACCCGACAATTGTGTCGAATAACTTTATCGTGATCTTGTCCTTATTTGTTTGCCCATTTTTCGCTATTTTTATATTTCGATTTCATCTATGGCAATTCGTTTTGGGTGAGCGTGTTACCATCACCCGAGTTAAATCATGTTTTCTTTTCAGGTTTCCCTCGGCGATGGTGTTGTCAAAGAGGAGTCCGAAGCTCCCATTGCCGCCGTCGGCGAGGGAGACCAGGCAACAAGCTCAACAGGTGAGGATCTATTTTATTGTATTGGGCGCTAAGGGAATCAACTATTTTGTAGTCTAAAGAAAAGTTCGTCAGCTGGCCGACTTCGTGCACGCTGTTGGAAGCAGGGATGCGGAGCCGTGGAAATTTCAGACGGCTCCGGCTCCGGGTGAAATGCCATGGGGGCTCCAGCCTCCGGCTCCGGCTCCTAGCAAAATGGTCCGGCTCTGGCGGCTCCGGCTCCAATACTCAGTACATCCCCTATGCAGTTAAATACGGGTGGAAGAAAAAGACGATGAGATTGGTGCACGTTGCTTCTGTATTTGCATAACAAGGCTATTTTCATATTTTGGATACCGCATGTTTTACTGCCTTGAACTGTCAAACCGAAATAGGTCAATAATTTTTTTCCTCTAAAAAAATAGGAGCCGGAGTCGCCCCTTTTTTGACGGTTCCGGCTCCGGCTCTGGGCTATATTGTTTCACGGCTCCGGCTCCGGGCAAAATATGCCGGTTCCGGCTCCAGCTCCGGTTTCGCACCCCTGCACAGTGGGGATTTTTCCGATCTAGCGCCTCTTAATTCAAAAAATCTTTTTTGGATTTTTGTTTATTTTTTGTTTCAGTGGGGCTAAGAAATGTCTGAATTTTTCATAAATGGCATTGTTTTATCTGTATGTCCACAACAAAACTAGGAAAAATGCGCCCAAAGTTCACACTCATGTGTGATTACTCAATGGGCTCAGCAAGGCCCGAAAGTATAGCTCAATTTCATTGTCCTGTCCTGTTGGTTTTAATCTTGCGAGGTCTTAAAGTTGCATATCTTCTGAAAGGCACCTTTATTAGGAATGGAATGGCAAACAAAAAGAATGCCACAACCTTACTAAGGTCACAAAAAATGCCCTTTACAAAAAACCCTTTCAGACACCATATTGAAGGAATGGTATTCTAAATAAATGTAGGAAATCAACAATGTTCTCCACACTTTTCCACTCCGAAATATATCCTATCGAATTTGCCACTTTATTATATTATTATTTTCAAGGGGATAGACGTGTTTGAAGATGCTCCGCTTTTTACCGTGTTTCATGCGGAAGGGATTCTAGTTTAGTGTTTAAATGTGTATGTAAATGTTGCTAATTTAACGTAGATCATTTGTATTGTTTTGTTTAAGCACAAAAGTGAAAGCTGTGCCTGCTCTAAGTCTTCAAAAATTGCATTTTTCTTACTTAAGAACATATTTTCGTATTTGTCGAGGCGGGCAGCTTGTTCTTGATTTTTAATCTGCTTACTCGTGCACTCAGCAAGTCGAGGCACCTCTGCGCCTCTTGCTCCACTTTTCGAAATGGCAGCAAGCTTAAAGGAAATAGTTCACTTTCACGAAATTATTTTTTTTTGCAACGATTTATTATTTTTTATGTTCAAAATAATCAGCAAAGAAAATAAAACCTTTTTATAACAAAAGATTTTTTTCTATATTTTGATATAGGAAGAACTTTTCAGTTTCTGTAAGGCACACGCGATCCAGTATGAAAAGAGCATGGGTCCCGAAAATTCTTCAGAAACAGAGAAATTATCGCAGCCACCGGCATTTGGGCGATCTGCTCGATCTGATAATGTTCCCCTGAATGTCCTAATTGATCAGTACGAGAATTTCTCTAGAGTTCTCGTAGATAGTTTCTCTAGTTTCTGAAGAATTTTCGGGACCCATGCTCTTTTCATACTGGATGGAAATATATGCAAGGCACACATCCTCAACGCAAGACACCTTTTTCGGGACGAGAAATAGAATATCTTTGCCTAGGGTGATCGTTGGGCTGTAAAAGCTCCTGATTTATGCTCGTCTCAGCCCAAGCTACGGAACTGCTATTCCAGTTCAAAACCCATGTTAAAAAGTGAACTATTTCCTTTAAGAAAGCCGAGCCCTGCTGGCCGTCGGAGCTTTTGCTTTGGCTGGTATGGTCAACTTTGAAGGCTTCAGCTACTGAGCTGGTAGATGCAAGATGAAGACCAGTCAATGCATAACGCACTGCTGTAGATGCGTAACAAACCCATGCAAGGCGTGCCGCTGTGTCAGATTGGGAAACCCGTGCACCACCTGCCGATTCGGGGATAAATGTCCCAACACGACACCATCTGCCACGACCGACATTGCCGCTGAAATAGCTACCTTGAAGCGAACCGGGCGGATTCTACCCCACGTCCCAAGAGGAGCGCGCATCGCTGTGGCTGACGAACTCGCCCGCCTCATCAACAGCGCCGTCGCTGAGGGCGCCGAAGGCGCATGGCGCAGACAAATGCGCTTTGCTTACACCGCGCTGAGGGTCAAGGAGCAATCGCAGGAGGCGCCAAGGAGGTAACTAGCTGCAAAAGTACGCCTAAATCTGACGCAGAACGGGGACCCAGACGGAGCACAGCCATCGGTGCCACCCACCAAGCGCCGCCGCGGTCATCGCCCAGCGGACGAAGTGACAGCGATGTCCCGACGCGTGGCTTCAAAGCTCACGGACGGCGACATCCGAGGAGCACTCCGAACGCTGACGTCCGATGACTCCTACGCACCCCCAGCGGATGATGTCATCAACAAGATGCAAGAAAAGCACCCGAAGCCGCCTGCCGATCTGTGTGACATCCCACCGCCCGATGACAGCCAGGCGCCTCTGGTGGCCTCTGAGGCGGACGTGATGAAGGCCATCAACTCTTTCCCGCCGAGCTCCAGCGCAGGGCTCGACGGAATCCGACCGGCCCACTTGCGCTCTCTGCTCACCAAGCACACTGCTGAGGCTGGAGCTCGACTACTCACGGCCCTGACGGCGCTCACAAACCTGGCACTGAGCGGTCGCCTGCCCGAGTGTGTGGTGCCAGCGTTCTTCGGCGCATCGCTGATCGCGCTCCGAAAGAAGGACGGCGGCCTGCGGCCCATCGCGGATGGGAGTGTTTACCGCCGCATCGCAGGGAAAGTCGCCGCGGCAGCCGTCTCTGGGGCTATAGGAGCTCGACTGCGTCCAATACAGCTCGGTGTGGCCACAAGGAACGGCTGTGAGGCGGCGGTACACGCTGTCAGAGCCTACATACAAGGGAGCTCAGAATCGGCCGCAGACAGCAAGATCATGGTCAAGTTGGACGTGTCCAATGCATTTAACACCGTGCGCAGGGACTCCATGATGGAAGCCGTAATAGAGCAAGCGCCTGCCATCTAATTAATATTCAATCCTATAGTTCCCGAATTTATTAAGACCATTATTCCTAACACAAGACAGCAAAACACAACACGAACTTTACGAAATATTTCAGCTCAAACAATACCATTGGCCAGAACCACATCCTATCACCGATCCTTCGTCCCATCCTCTACAAGCCTCTGGAACACATTGCCCGAACATCTACGCACAAACAATAACTACTTTACCTTTAAAAAACACCTAAAAGAACTGATTACACAACCCCGTCCACCTCTGTATTATTTCCTAGGCACAAAAACAGGCAACATTTTACACACAAAACTACGACTGAATACTTCAAAACTTAATGCTCATCTTTTCTCCATACAACAAGCTAATTCACCCTGTTGCACTTGCGGCTATAATTCTGAAAACACAAAACATTTCCTACTTTCCTGTCCACTTTATCATACTCAGCGAAACATTCTTTACAACACCGTGTCGCCCGTCATCCGCACTGACTTTTCCACTCTCCCTTCCTCCAAACAACTCGACATCCTTATCCACGGTACAGACCTGAGTCGTGAGGAGGGCCGTGTGGTTGCCACCGCTGTCCAATCCTTCATCATCCTTACCCATCGCTTATAAAATACAACATCCCAAGTCCCAATCCTCACCACTACCGTGGTCGGACGAGTGGGCGCGGTGCGGGGCAGCCTTGCAATGCCGCCGGGGTCGTGGAGCGTTACCGGGCTTGGGCGGTCCGGTCGATCGACGATCACTTTGACATGTTTTGCAACATAAATATTTTTATTCCGTTCTTCTTGTTCCATTGTGTTTCATCATTATTATTGTTGCTAAATACGTTAAGTACTTCTCGTTTAGCAAGCGGCGCCATGATTTAAGTGCGTAGCACTTTTGCGCCAATTGCATACTTTATTTGTTATATTCATCTGTTTGTTATTGAATAAATGGTCTCTCTCTCTCTCTCTCTCTCTCTCTCTCTCTCTCTCTCTCTCTCTCTCTCTCTCTCTCTCTCTCTCTCTCTCTCTCTCTCTCTCTCTCTCCCTTCGTATGGCAGGGCTACAACACCACCACACCGCTCTTCATAGGCGATTCCAAAATCTTGTCTCAAACAGGAATTCAGCAAGGCGACCCACTGAGTTCTCTGCTGTTTCCCTGACGGTGGATGCCGCCGCCAGGTCTGCAGACACAGATATCAACATCTGGTACCTCGATGACGGCACGCTGGCGGGATCAGTGCCTGATGTTGTCTCCAGCATCCAACGAGTGAAGGCAGAGCTGAGCAAGGTGGGCCTCACCATAAATCCGACGAAATGTGAAGCCATTCTCCTGGAAGGATCCAGCGAAGAATCCAAGTCCATCGCTCTACGCCACCTCCACAGCGTCCTGCCAGACATCCGAGAAGTGGCCATGAACGAGTTGGAGCTGCTTGGCGCGCCTGTGCACGACGACCAGGTGCGACGTAAGCTTCTACAAGGTCAGCATATGGTGGAAAAGCTCATCAGACGACTGCAGGCCCTGGAGGAGGCACACCAGGCATTCTTCTTGCTGAAGAGCTACGTCAGCCTTCCTCGCGTTCTGTACCTCTTACGAAGCTCCCCGGCCTATCGCCACCCTGCCCTGCTCGTCAAGATCGACGAAACCGTTCGCTGCGGCATGGAGGCAATCACGAACGTCCGACTGCGAGGCGACTCATGGCGGCAGGCGACGCTGCCCGTCAATCTCGGCGGACTTGGTGTGAGGATGGTGACTGACGTGGCCCTTCCTGCCCACATCGCTTCACAAGTGGCCTCCGCTGACATGATCGCAAGTATCAACGGCTCCGCCGCTGCTCGTGTCGGTGAGGCGACGCGATGCCTGGTCGAAGAGTGGGAGGCTCGCACTGGTCTGCCGTCGCCAGATGTGTCCAGACAGCGCTATCAGCGTGACTGGGACCGAGCAGCAGCGGAAGCGATCAGTCGGCAGCTGCTGGATGACTGCACGACTGATGTGGACCGGGCGCGGCTCCGAGCTGCCGCGCAACCGCACGCCGGCGCCTGGCTGAACGCCTTCCCAGCAGCCAGCGTGGGCACGCTGCTCGACCCAGACACCCTACGAACAGCCGTCGCCTTGCGGGTCGGCGCAGAGGTCTGCGCTCCCCATCGCTGCCGCTGCGGAGCGGACATCGACGAGCGCGGCCTGCACGGCCTCAGCTGCCAGCTGAGCGCCGGCCGATTCCCCCGTCACGCTGAGCTCAACAGCGTGATTAAGCGCGGACTCGCGGCCGCTGGACTGCCATCGGTTCTTGAGCCGGCTGGCTTGTCCAAGTATAAGCGCGGACTCGCGGCCGCTGGACTGCCATCGGTTCTTGAGCCGGCTGGCTTGGACCGCGGTGATGGACGACGCCCGGATGGCATCACAGCTTTCCCCTACGCAGAAGGGAAGTGCCTCGTCTGGGATGCTACCTGTGTGGACACATTCAGCGCCTCATCAGTCGCCGCGTCAGCAGCCCGGGCAAGCGCAGCCGCGACCGCCGCCGAGGGACGCAAACGCCGGCGGTATGAGGCCATCAGTCGGCGCTATCTGTTCCGCCCGGTCGCCGTGGAAACATCCGGAGCACTGGGCTCGGACAGCTGTTCTTTTTTAAAGGACCTCGGCCGACGCATCGTGCAGGTAACCGGAGACCGGCGGGACATGGAGCGCCTCATTCAGCGGATATCGGTGGCAGTGGTCCGCGGAAACGCCACGGCCATACGATTAGCGGGAGCCCACGACAGACCTGACGTCAGAACTGCTGTCACCAGCTTTGACAGAAGCGGTGGCGACAGCCGTGGAAACAGCCACGACGTGGACCGCTGCAGCAGGAGCAGCTGCGGCGAGAGCAGCGATGAATGCGGCGGCGGCAGCGGCCGAGGAAGCGGCGGCGGTGGAGGTGACAGAAGCACTGGTGAGATCAGCGACGGCTGCGACAACACTGGCGAAGGGAACTGCAGCGTCGGCTGCGGCAAGGATTCAGCGACAGCTTTGCGACCCGGTCCAGTGATGCCAGTCCGTCCATCTGCAGGGAGTCGCAGTGAGGAGCCTAGCAGAAACCCCCTAGATGACCCAGACCTGGCCTACTACCTGCTGCCCCGCCGCGAGTCTCCACCGCTTACGGATGCGGACTCGCCGACGACGCAGCAGCTCGCCGAGCAGCTGTTATGCCTCTCTCCCAGCTTGGCACAGGACACGCCCCGACCGCCGCGCCCCAATGCGCTGACCGCATATGCCGCGCTCCTCGCAGAGATGCGTGAGAGCATCCGCGACCACGGCGCTGCTCCAGAACCGCTGTGAACGATCTGAACATTCTCGACTGTGCTTTGGTTCTGTCAATCACTTTTTTCTACCTTACTTCAATGCAAACCATTTAATGTTAATTTATTTCCCCTTGCGTACTTGTCATACAATTTGCCACTTTCTCCTGCACAAGACAACGCCTAGTTTGGCTGCCGAAACTTGCCTGAACACGGAATATTCACATTAGAGTATCTTAACACCCCACTCTAGGAGCGCTAGGGCAAACAGCACGATATAGGTATGTTCCGGACATTGGCGAATAATTTTACTTCATGATTTATATGATGCATATTTTCTGAGACACATTCATTAGGAATAGGATGACAAGCGTAAATTATACATACCGTAACCTTATTAACCATCGCACTTGTGGGGAGGGGGAGGGGGAAGGGGTCGGATAAAACCCCATGGTTTTCCGCAAATTACTCGCGCAAAAAGCGGCCGATCGCGCCGAAACTTTCGGTGCCCTCGAGATCATCAATTTTACATCTAACCTACAAATTTCATGACTCTGAGTCTGACCCAACTGACCTTTGACCTGTGGCATATTTCTCGAGACCATGTTTGGCCGGAATCGCGATTCGGCGTATGCCAGCTCACATTATCCGCGGTTTCCAGTCTTTTTGTGGTTTTAAACGTTCAAATATGTGAAATGATGTTGGTGCCATGCATTATGGTGGGTGTCAAGGTCACGTGAAGGTCAAGTCAAGGTCATTGACCTTTTGATGACATTGGTTCACTTTTTCGAGTTTTACTGGTTTCTTGGGTAGTTTTTGGTGCTGATTTCGAATTTAGCAGCCATTTGAATATTTACGAAGTAGTTCTGGTGCCTTCGTTCCATGTTACGAAGCTATCAGTACCTAGTAGGTGACACCTACTATGGATGGCCGGCAGGACACCTACTGGTTGATCTAACCTGACCTGACCCGACCTGGCCTAAATACATAAAGACATCGTCTGTGATCAAAACTAACATGAAATTCGTGATCAGCACCCCAAAATACCCCGTAACACCCTAACTTTGCGAAGTTTCAAGAGGTCTCGATTTCCCAACTTTAGTTGGGTCATTAAACTGACTTGGAAAGTCAACTTATGACCTTGGACTTTGAAATTGGATATATTCGGCCTCATTTCGTCATAGGCAGCAAGCACGCTTGATTTTTCCGCGAAGCTCTAGCTTGATCAGGGGCCAAACGGCTGAGCCGGGGGTCCAATTGAACCCCCTATACTTGGTTGATTATGCACATTTACAGGTAAAATTCTCACCAGGACACACCAACCAGCATCTGTGCACAATCTGGCTACAATTCTACCTATGGTTTGCCCTCTACGAATAAAGACGTGCTAGATCGGAAAAACCCCCACTGTGCCCTGGTTTGAAGGCTACTGTCTCATCTGTCACCAGTGGACTGATTGACTTGCAGTATTCTTGGTCGTTAGTTGCAACCTTTCCACGAAGCTTCGCACTACTCTGATACATTTGAGTGGCCTCCACTGCACGTGCCACGTGCAAAGTGAAGAGGCGTCTTTTTCCTGATATTGAATCCCATATTTTTTTTTTTTAGACGGTGGCGCTGAATTTACATATTGTTTGAGAACGGTTGGTGTACCCATCGGGCAATTCATTTTCATTTGGATATGACAGCTGACGTGCATCTGTCGACTGCACCCGCACAAATGCAGGGATCCATTTCCATATCGCGATAACGGCTGGACTGACTGCTCTTAGATTCGGTACACTGGTGGGGACCTGTCATGTGTCACCGCTTTGCATTGACTTTCGGGCGGGGCGGACGGCTCTGCTCAGTGATAGGGCCGTCAGGGTTTCGGTCTGGTGAATGTCTAATGTGTATGGTCGGTGTGTGTGTTTTGTGGTTGGATATTGCGTGGAGGGACCATTTTACCGGTCGCACATCTTTAAAGGGACCCTCCCACCTTAACATTAGATTTGAGTTGAGATAGCCAAAATGGTGTCCCTGGCTCACAATTACCGGTTTCGGCACTCACAACATCGAGAAATGCCTTAAATCGGAAATATTGAATTTCAAAATTGCAGCATTTTGATTCAGAGGGGCTAATGCATAGGAATACCCCTCTGAATGTGTGACGTCAGCGCAGATATCTAACGATTTTTAAATGTTTGACAAAAAGTTTTGTAGCACGCGGTGGTATATGCTGCTTTGCGCGCAACAAGTGCTGCACTTTCAGCTGCCAAACTATTGCTTCCAAATAAAGTCGCTAGGAACAGCGGAGATGCCAAAAAGTAAACAAAAGTTAAAGTCTAATATCTTGAAAACCGGTGAATATTTTTCGATGAAATTTGGTAGATAGGTATTCGTTTTCGCTCTTTCTGAACCGAGCGACATCACTTTCATGCCAATTCATCAACTTTTTTTAAGGTAGTAGGGTCCCTTTAAACCAGTTTTTATTGTATCACTCCGAAAAGAGGCGATGACATTAACATTTAACAAGCGGGGAAGGATAGGGCGGCCGGGGATGTGCACCACCATTCACTGCTTGTAAGTTGCACCTCGTTTGTGTCACCGTAGTTACGTGCCTTCGCCATCCCAACTTATCGCTTGCACTTGATGAAAAGTGTCATGTCTTAACCCGCGCCCGGCTGGGGGCCCTGGATTTCCACGCCCTGCTGGGGGGGGGGGGTGTTTGAACATGAACACCCCCTCCCCCTTGTAACTCGGCTCCTGGGCCACGTAGCAATACGCGGAAGGCGGCGTTCGAAAGAGCGTCGAAAATAATGACGAAATCACTTCGGCCAATTTTTCGGTCAGATCAAAGGTCAGGTCACCAGAGGTCATTGAAGGCAAAATTTCGCCGATTTCCAGGTCGAATGTCGAAAATTTCCAAGAAGCCAACGCCTAACTCGGGAACCAATAGAGCTACAGCGCCGCGGAAAAGCGCATTCGATAGCCCTATTAACCCGCGCCCCACTGGGGTCTGCGTATAACACGCCCTACTGGGGGGGGGGGGGGGGGCTATTCATAGCCCACCCTGCTAACTCCGAAACTACTGGGCCGATCGTCAAAATTCAAACGGCGTCTGATAGCCCCGGAAAAACTGTCGAGCGAAACCTAATTTCATTGACCTCGAGGTCACCGATGACGTCACAGGTCAGGTCAAAGTAAAAATTATTAGCATTTTGGCTTCTTCACGTTTTGGGCTCTGGCCGCCGTCTTACAAGTCAGATCAGGCTCATTTTTGGTTCACATACTCGTGAACAGATGCTCTAGATACTCTGAGGGTACCAAACTTGTACTTTGATTTTCAGGTCAAGGTCAGGTCATCACAGGTCACGAAAATATTATATCATGCGTCGGTCACGTGACACATGTTTTATGGTCCATTTAGGCCAAACATTTCGAATTTGATGTCGTCTGTGTCATTCGACGTCATTTTGAGTCGAATTTAGCTTAGGTCAGGTCACTTTTAGGTCAAAAAAGGTTAAATTTTGAAGTTAAAATTTTTTAACAAAAAAGGTGTCTATTGGATGCAGTTTGAGCTCAGGAACACGATGGTGCTATTTACATTGGCGTACGATGTCAAATTCGTGCTGAAAAATTGATTTGAAAAATTAATAATTGTTAATTTTTTGCAATAATGCGTATAACTTGGCCATTTTTGAAGATATTTAGCTAAAACTTGCTAGAGTTAGTCATTATAATGCGTTCTATCACATATTCCGGTTTTTTCGAAAAGTCAAAAACTTTTTGAAAAAAATGTAAAAATATAAATTTTGAATTTTATTATATAAAATTTTCGAAAATTTTCAAAATTTCGAAAATCCGAGAGAGCAGTTTGATAGCGCAGTCTATTTTGAGTCCTCTCATGCAAAGAAATTGGACCTAGCTTAACCCGCGCTCCGTAGGGGGGGCCGAAACGGCCCCCCCCTGTCCTTTTCGGTCGATATCTCCTAAACGGCTGGAGATATCGCCACCAAACTTTCAGGACCCCTCCGGGCATCAATTTTACACATTGTGACCAAAAATTTTTCCAGAGGCTATGATAGGTTTGCCACAAATGACGTCAGAGTGACGTCATGTTCTGTCATTTTCGACCGAAAAAAGACCTTCGCGAGAAGACCTGGCAGGACTACAGCTTTGAAGATACAGAAAAATGATCAAGACATAAAAGGTGTAGAATTGACAGGGCTACAAAACTGCCATCTCGAATTTTTGCAATTTTTGAGTTTTGACCCCCAAAAATAAAAAAACATTTTTTTTTATATATTCGCCAAAAAATCCAAAAAGTTTTTTGAATTTCGAAAAAACCGGAATATATGTGATAGTGCCTACCGTCTTCTATCTACATACCAAATTTCAGATCGATACCTCGTTTTTTGGCCAAGTTATAGCGAAAAAACTGTTCAAAAATGATGACGTCAAATTTTCAAACTCAATTTTTGGCAATTCTAGAAGTCGTAGAGCAAAACGAAGACCACCATTAGACTCCCCGTGACGAGCTGCATCGAATCGATACCCATTTTATGCAAAAATATCAACTTTGAAATTTGACCTAATTTGACCTGAACTTGACCTGACCTTCACAAAAACGTGACCTAGGCTGGCCCCAAAGGCTGCCTAACCCACATAATCGCATTTGTCATGTAAAATGGACCATAAAACATGTATCACACGACACATTCATATTGTGACCCCCGGTGACCTGACCTCGCTGTGACCTGACCTGGTATCAGTGACCTCAGATAGCAAGGTGTGTTTGACGAACAATGTACCATCGATGGTTTTCAATAAATTACCAATTTACTCGCTTTCACAGCACATTTCTTGAATTGCCTGTGAACGGTGAAAATCTGACCTTTGACCTGACCTGTGACGTCATCGTTTTGACCTAGGTCAATGAAATTTGGTCACAAGGTAGTTCCCGGGTGGGGCTATCGAACGCCGTTTGAATTTTGAAAATCGGCCGGTAACTTTCCGAGATCTTAGGGGGGGCCGAAACGCCCCCCCCCCCCTACGGGTGGTAGGGTCCGCCGGTAGCCCTACGGGGCGCGGGTTAAAAACTGAGCTCTTGGGAGCGATTGCCGTGGTTCAATGTTTTGCGTCGAAATCGGCCGAACATGACGTCACTCTGACGTCATTTCCGGCCGACCTATGGTAGGTACGAAGTTCAAATTTTGACACAATGTGTCAAATTGATGCAGCCGAAGGTACTGAAAGTTTGGCGTCGATACGTCAAGCGGTTTGGAAGTTATTGCAGAAAAACGGGAGGGGGGGGCTATAAATAGCCCCCCCCAGTGGGGCGCGGGTTAACGCCCTTTCTGAGTAATTCTCTCAGATTTGACCTAACGTCAACGGTTTTGCCTGCAGGGGGCAAAAACTGCAAAAATAGCCGATTTTTTCGGAAACAGTTTTTCTGCAATAACTTTTGACCCAAGCCCTGTACGAGCTTACTTTTACCGGCATCGTGTTCCTCTCGTCAAGACGCATCGAATAAACTATACCTTGACCTTGAAAGGTCAACTTGAAAATTTGACCTCAGGTCAAGGTCATGACCTGACCGGAAAGGGTCATGTTGCATATCAGTCGATCCGTATCGTCGAGCTGAACACATCTAAGGCGTTTTCATCGCTCTAGCATGCCTCTATCAAAAGTTATTTGCGAAAAACTGTTAGATACCGTTCGTGACCTAAGATGACCTCAGGGCATAAACAAGGGTCACGGACACCATTTTCATGTTCAGTGTGTCTAAACCACTTGTAATTCGGTGTTTGGGAGTGTTTATAATGTTTTTAGTCCAAAAGAGGCGCATTTCAATTTTCTCCCATTGACTTATAATGGGGAGGTCGCAAAATTGACCTGACCTTAGGTCACCGATATCAAAATTCTGAGATATACATTTTGTACATGCTATTGCTCTTAGCAATTGCTGAAAGTTTCAAAGCGATCGGTCACTCGGTGTAGCTATGACAGACATTGAAACTTTTTATGAGGTGAGGTCACTTCAAGTGACCTGGTGACCTGACCTTGAATGACCTTGGTCTGAAATTTTCACAACATGTGTAGAATTTATGTATGATAAGGTGTACCAAAAACGGCGGCGCTCCGCGCCGCCGTTTTTGAGATATTCGCGAAAAACCACAAGGGGGGGGGGTGTTCAAACACCCCCAGCAGGGCGCGGGTTAAAGCACATCATCTCACTACCGAATTCCCAAAGAGACCCTCTGTTCTATACCTAACCCCAAATCAAGTGGCCTGCTCGTTGGACGGTGACCGGACATGACCTCGCTGTGTTCGTAGTGGTAGTGGACAGAGCGGTGCGCACCAGCAGCCAATCGTCGGGTGCCAGACCACACGGGCCACCGGCCGCGCCCGCTGAGACATAGACCCGGGCGGTGTTTCACCGGTGATAGCAGCACGCTGCTATTCGATTTCGCGAGCTACTTGTAGTGTTGGAGCCATGTCAACAAGCATTTTGCAGGGTGTTGGTTAAAGTTTGACATTGGAGTTTGAAAACTGGTATTTACCATCAGTGTGATGTGAAGATGGTGACGTTCCTGACAAATCGTTGAAGAAAAACATTTTGTGCTACCTTTACAAGTCCGAATTGTTGTCAGCGACAGACGATGTAGTGCGAAAGAGTAAGAAACCTGTGATTGCGCCAATTTTATCATAATTCCAGTCCATTGCCCATGGTTCGAAAGGTCTTTCCTTTTTTTGATTTCACACTTTTGAAGCTTTGGTAGGTACTTAGGTCAGTGGCAGCGGAATAGGTATCTTTTATTAAGGGGGGGGGGGGCGCTTTGCCGACTTTTGGTCCCATTCTTTCCATGCAACGCTCATAGGGCTTATGTTAAAATGTCAAAATCAAAAAGGGGCACGGTACCCCGGTTCCCCGGTTCCCCGCCTCCCCCCCCCCCCCGTTCCGCCGCCTTGACTTAAATGACTCGTATATTTAAATTCTAGTGGTCCTCAAATTAAATTTCTTATAACATTTACACTGCGAAGACATGTATGTATTGGCAACCAGCGATAAGCGCCGTTATGTAATCTGGGGTTGATGCGGCGCCATTTATGCTGTCTACAAGAACGGTGATTGGGTCGTTACAGACTGCAGAGTCACGTGGTTGGGGCCAGGGGCGGCGCTGACCTTTTGAAAGTAGGTAGGCACTTAGTAAAAAAAGAAATTCCAAACCCAAGATCATAATAAAAAAGCTACAGACAGGCTACATATTTGGTATCACGACCAATTTTTAGAAGTGGTCACGAATTGTCATCCATTTCATGAGTCCAGTCAGGTGGGAAAAATCCAAGCAAAACTCATATAAGTACTAGTAAGAAGGTTATGAAGACATGAATTAAATTCTTACGGGGATCAATGTGCGCCAATAATAAAAATAACTTGAAGTCATGGCTTTCACAGCACGCCTCGGCCGCCGAGGGTTAACAAGTGATACAGTACGTTAAGAATGCAGCTGTATGCTTGAAACGGATTGTTTCGAGGCAACCCGGAATCATTCAGTCTTTTCTCAGCTCTGTATGACTTATTTTCTGTACCATCGATGCACAGACCACCGCGGCAGACGCACCGATGCTGCACTGAAACTTTCCGCGCCGAAACATGGGATAGCGCACCCCGATCGTGTGCAATAAGACCACGCACTTATAACTTCCCACCGCCCAGCCGGCCGCCCGGCAGATGTCGTGGCTCGCGGTGCCGATAAGGCGCTGCCGCCCGCGCGCGGTGTCGAATTCTCGCCCTTATTGACACCGGCCGGTCGGCGGGCGTAACATGGTCTTCTTTAAGCCGTTTGAGCAGCACTTAGCAGTAATACTTTTCGGAAAAAGGGCATCTTTGGACTCAGAAAAGAACATCTGGGCGCAAAATGAGGTGAATGAACAAAATGAATGAATGACCAGAGGTCACCAAAGGTAAAATGTTGGTTATTTCAACATTTTGGAAACTGCCAACCGCTAACTCGGGAACCGATAGAGCTACAGCGCTGCGGAAAAGCGCATTCGATAGCTCGTTTAAAGAGACCCTCCCACCTTCAAAAAAGTTAATGAATTGGCATGAAAGTGATGTCGCTCGGTTCAGAAAGAGCGAAAACGAATATCTACCAAATTTCATCGAAAACTATTCACCGGTTTTCAAGATATTAGACTTTTACTCTTGTTTACTTTTTGGGATCTCCGCTGTTCATAGCGACTTTATTTGAAAGTGCGGCACTTGTTGCGCGCAAAGCGGCCTATGCTACTGCGTGCTACCAAACGTTTTAGTCACTGAACTCTATAATGTAAAATCGTTAGATATAATAAAATCGTTAGATCTGCGCTGACGTCACAAATTCTAAGGCGGCATTCCAATGCATTAGCCCCTTAGAATCCGAAAACTGCAAGTTTGAAATTCCATATCTCCGAATTAAAGTAATTTTCGATGTCGTGAGTGCCCAAACCGATATTTTCAGACCATGGCCACCAATTTGGCTATCTCAACTCAAAACTAATGTTAAGGTGGGATGGTCACTTTAACGTTCTTTCGCTAATATGTCCTCAGATTTGACCTCAGGTCAACGGTTTAGCCTCCAGAGGGCAAAAACTCCAAAAATAGCCGTTTTTACAAAAAGTCTTTTTCGGCAATAACATTTGACTAAAAAAGCCACGACATTTCTTTTGCCAGCATCGTGTTCCTCTCGTCGAGACGCGTCGAATGAACTATTTTGACCTTGAAATGTCAACTTGAAAATTTTACCTCAGGTCAAGGTCATGACCTGACCGGAAATGGTCATGCTGCATATCAGTCGATCTGCAACGTCGAGCCGAACACATCTAAGGCGTTTTCATCGCTCTAGCATTCCTACATCAGAAGTTTTTTTTTAAAGCGAAAAACGGTTAGGTACTATTCGTGACCTGAGATGACCTGGGGGACATAACGAGGGGTCACAGTTGCCATTTCCTGCTTCAGTGTGTCAATTTTACCTGCATCTCGATGTTTGAATGTGTCTAAAATGGCGTTCGTGCAAAACAGACGCTTTTCAATTTTCTCCCTTTGACTTAAAAAAAGGAGAGGCCGCAAAATTGACCTGTCCTTAGGTCACCGATATCGAAATTCCGAGATATACATTTTAGATACTGTTACTCTTATCAATCGCTGAAAGTTTCAAGGCAATCGTTCAGTCGGTGTAGCTATGACGAGCATTCCTATTTTTTTTTCTGAGGTGAGGTCACTTGGCGTGATCTGGTGACCTGACCTTGGGAGACCTGGGTCTGAACTTTTCACAGTGCGGAAAAGATGCACGAACAGGTGTACGTTGGAGCGCCGCCGTTTTTGAAACATCGGCGAAAACCCGCAAGGTGTTCAAACACCCCCTCCGGCCCGGCGCGGGTTAAAACGTCATCAAACGATTTTGATAAGTTACATTTTTGGAATCAGCTCACCGTCAGCTTTCGAATGGTATATTATATTTCGTTACTTTTGAGCATGAAATGACCTTCCGACAAACCCTGCTCCGCCCCGCCCGCAGCTCATGACAAGTGACAACGCACGTAGGTGCGCGAGGCGGGGCCCCCGAGCACCGCATGGTAGGCGATCAGGCCTGTCTAGCCTCGCGAAACCTCAAAGACGCTTTTTTCCGAAAATTGGAAAACAACGCATTCTAGTCGGCAGAAAATTCATCAAAGATTACGATTAGTGCATTTGCATGGCTCAGGAGACAGACATTTTTTCGAAGACAAAAGGATCGTTAAAGACAGCGTTCCGTAACACTTCATAAGGGGGATGATTACAGCCGATTTTTACGCTCTTTGAATATTTTGCGGAACGATGAAATTGCTAGGTGTTGAGCATCCATTTTGCATGGAAAGTGAAATTTAGATGTTGAGACGATTGAAAAAAGTATCACGAGGAAGAACTGAAAATAATGCTGTATCCCATGCACTAAGACACTATCTATTAGGGGAGCCAATGAAAATTTGCAGCCACTTGCAGCCCTGGCATCCAGACACCTTTTTCTTCTAAGGGTTGGCCGGGGCTTGGTGCACTTGAGCACAAGGGGTAAGTGCCCCAAAGGGTGTTTTCGCGATAGCTCAAAACGCCCAGGCGATAGAGAGCTGCAACTTGGTATACCTGACCTTTGATGCAAGCTGGATCTTGTGACACCAACCGCACTTTCAACTTTCAAGTCAGGTCAGGTCACTGACCTATGACGTCATAAATGAACCTCTGCACGATCATCAGATGTCGCAACTTTGCAACGCTCTCAGTGCCAGAGTAACTTTCACAGGGAGGTGAGACGTGCAGGACTTATTGTCCTTTAGAGGTCTTACGAGTTACAACTTTTATATACCTATCGGATCAGCGGCGTCACCACGGTTTCAGAACTTCTAGGGACACTTTTCCAGGGCGTCGCCACAAACCTTTGCTTGAGTCTGGTCGCCAATGCCCACCTACCCCAATCTTCGTTCCTTGTTGCACTTCGGCCACTGCCTAGTTTAAAAACGAGGGATAACAATTAATGTTTAGTTGGGGAAAAAACGAAGAAGTTACGCGGTAGTATGTAGGCATATTCTTCGATCAGGAAACGCGTGCCCACATCATTCTGCCTATGCAAACCTGCTGGACCCCAGAGGCCAGCAGAGGGCCCTCAGAGCCCAAAATGGTCCCCCGGAGGCCAATGCAGGCCATGAAAGGTCCGGCATCGGATCTTCCGAATCCAGTGCGAGACCATCAGAGGCTAATATAATTTTGGCCCTTACAGGCCAGCATGGGGCCTCAGAGGTCAGTGTGGGTTCCTAAAAGACCGGCATGGGCCAGCGTTGGACCCCAGAGACAAGCAGAGTGCCCTCAAAAGCCAAGATTGGCCCTCAGAGGCCGATGCGGGCCCTTAGAGGCCGGCATCGGGTCTTCAGAATCCAGTGCGGGCCCTCAGAGGCTAATATGGGCCATACAGGCCAACATTGGGGCGTCTGAGGTCAGTGTTGGGTCCTAAAAGACCGGCATGAGCCAGCGTTAGGCCCCGCAGACCAGCAGAGGGCCCCAAAGGTCAAAATAGGCCCTCAGAGGCCGATGCAGGCCCTTAGAGGCCGGCATCGGGTCTTCAAAATCCAGTACAGGGCCCTCAGGGACACGTAAAGGTTAGTCTTGGTACCCCAGAGACAGAAATGCCACCAGAGGCCGATGTGAGGCCCTCAGACGCCGGATGGGCCCCTGAGGCCGGTTTAGGGGCCCAGCGGAGGGCCCTCAGAGGTCAATGCGGGTCCTCCACGGTCAGTGTGGGCACTTGACCACCATGGAAGGGCCCTCAGAGGTCAGTGTAGGGCCCTAAAAGACCGGTATGGAGCTGTTAATAGCTGATGTGGGTTTCTTGAGCCTAGTGACAATCGAATAAGGGCCGGGGCCCCATCGCTTATTTTTTTTTGGGGGGGGGGGCAAATTATATGATGACCCCTGATTTTCCCTTTGGGCGAGGGGCATGGCCCTGATGCCTCCCCCTCTATCCGCCGTCTCCGATCCCCACTCCGATGTTCCAGAGGGAATTGATTTAGGAAATGTAAAATGTTGGCTTGACCAGCGGCCGGCCCAGAGCGGCGGCCCAGTACTGCCCTGATCCTGACCTCCCGCCGGGTCCACGCGCACTTTGGCGACCAGCCCCTCATACAGCTGGGTCTGCCCCAGCTCGTAACCGGCGGGCAGCTGCATATCGTCATCGGTCGGGTTTATAAGCTGGACCTGTATGTGACCAGCCGAGTTCGTTTGAGCAATCACGCTGGGCACCTCCAGAATCGGCTCGGGTGTCTCCTCGGGTGACTGGGAAACAAACTCGACCAATTTCTCGGACGAGTGCCGGCCTGCCGTATCCAGCTTTACGGCGACCACACGCACGTGCCTGGAGGCCGGAGGGCACCGTCACATCTGTGAGGAGGCAAACCGCTCGTGGGCCTTTTTAGTTATCGTGGCGATGTTGACGCGACCGTTCGCAAGGCAAAACACATGTGTTTGGAGAGCTGAGCAAGTTGCGTCATTATTGTGTCCCGGGTTCTTTGCGTGTCCCCAGTAAAGGGAGCTCCAAAAACTTCTAGGGACAATCCCTAGTAGTTTTCGATGATTTCAAAAATTCTAGGGACAATGTCCCTAGTGTCCCTAGTGGTGGTGACGCCCATGTATCGGAGATTTTTTCCTAAACGTCACATGAAGTCAGGTTGGTCACGTGACCTCACCTATAAGTCAATGGGGAAATATGAAAACTGTTATTTTGGCGCCAACAATGAAATACAATTGTCTCAAGTACATGGAATCGTTATTCCATGCACTCCTTGTAAGGTCTGATGCTTCATTTTTGCATTGTTGACCTTGCATGACGTCATTTATGACGTCACTAGGGTCATACGAGTTTTTCGTCAATAACTCCCGATCAAATTGAGCTAGAGGGTCGAAAAGGTCACCAATGGACTCCGGAAGACCTGCCGAATCGAATGATATGCGATATGACCTCCTTCGACCAACTCCGTGACCAGAAGACCTCTGACCTGACCTTGACTCGAGGTCAACACCTTACGGTGGCCTCACCTGAACAAAAAGTATACCATTCGACACGTCTGAACAAAGCGAACACGACGATGCCAAAATCGTGATTCTGCGACCATTTTGTGAGAATTCATTAACCAAAAACCAAACCCGTTGCTTGGGTCACGTTATGAAATGGGGCCTTGCCGGGCGAGATTTACGCTGTTTCATGACATGTATAAATTAGTAGGGCATAAATGTTTGAATAAAAAAAATTGGTTTTGAAGCAATTCTCTACGATGGTACACACCATTTCAATGTCTTACCCAGCTCATATCGTCATAAATTTCGACCTTCCCTCACAAGTATTCATGCGCTATTCGAGCGGCAATTAGGCAAATTGCAAGCTCGCCACAGAGCACAAATCCTGAAAGAGATAGTTCTTATTTAAAACATACCTATGCTCATTAGATATTCAATAAGGATGCTCCTAAATATTATAGTTCTAGCTTCAAAAACATGGATGCTATGAATGCCGATAGGTTTCGCGAGGCTACACCGGCCGGATCGCCCACTGTGCACCGGCCGGGCATGTCGAGCCGGACCACACCTGGGGCGTTCCACGACAAATCGACAAGTGCCCTGCACCCTCATATTTTATTTTTTGCTTAAAATTGGTCTAATGGGTTGTGATGGGCGGGGAAGCCAGCTGTGGCAAGGATTTTTTTCTTCGAGCAACGGTTTCCGAGATATAGCCTCGGGTAATTCCTGGAGGTCGCGCTGCAGCCCTATGTTTGGCGGCCTATAACTCAAAAACTATTGGTTTTCTACGATGAAAACTTAATATGGTTCAACTCACAATCAACCAACAAACATTTTGGCTATCTCGGATTTTCAATTTTTGAAAAATTTTGATCACATGACCTTTTGACCTATTTTTCGAAGAGTGACCTTGATATTTTTTCCACTGAAAGTTGCAATTTTGTCTGATGACGATTAAAGCCTTATCAATTGTCATTCATATGCGAAAATAAAAAAGTGGCTATCGCCCTGCGTTGACCTCAGGTCAGGTCATTTTTATGACCGGTCCATTATTACGAGCGGGAGCGACAACGAGATCTCGAGAATAAAGCAAGATAGCGACAAGCGGTAAACGGTTCAGGGTACACACGGATAAGGTCTATGATTTTTAATGAGATCATTTTCAGGTCAGGTCAAAGATGACGTCACAGGAGCAGAAAGAAAGTCAAAATTGCGGCACTACATATACAGGGTGGGCCGAAATAAAGTACCTTGAAATTTTTGTCTCGTGCTTTTCAAGCGCACGTGCTGCATTTGTGATTTTTTGCATGCCGACTGCAAACCATATGGCAAGATAGATTATCAGAAAACTTCACTTGAAAAATGTGGTCCGACACACAAAAATCGTTTTGCGTTGAGACTTATGTCTTGACGAACTCTCTTGATGAGACCAGGCGGCAGTATCTAAACAGGGAGACACCGGTTGGTCACGTGACTCGGAAACAAAAATCAGCTGATAGAGTGGCGGAATCGCCGTAATCAAACACGAATAATTCCGGACGATAGAGCGGCAGTATATGAGTTTTCTTCACGATAGGCAAACATTGCAATGTTTTATCATTTTATGATCAAGAAACGTTCATAAACCATATATTTCTTCGATGATTACTGCCGCAACCGACGCGCTCATATCGTAGCCAGCGCATAAAGCTGTGCTTTGCGATATTAAATGTAAAGAAAAACATTCTATATCTTGCTTCAACCTTCTACTTACGCTTTTATATATTACGACAGCGACACCATACGGCCTCACCGTTCCGTGCTTCTATCCTCAGGATACTGAAATCCTTCTCCTCCACGCCGCAACCCCCCTCCGGGCTGGACAGGCAACTTTATCTCATGCGGGCTGTTCCCTTGGAGCGGCACCGCTGCTCCCGAGGGAGCGTACCCCGTAGCCGGGTGCAGTGAGTGCCTTGGGGCTGGGTGGCCTGTCCTCTGGACGGGCTCAGCCCCGGCGACTCACTAGGGTGCCTGCCCAGACCAATGTCTCCCCCTATATCCTATTATCCTCCCGGCTCTGAAATGGTCGCATTGGACCGAAAGGGCCTAACCCAACAAAACAAAAACAAAAACATACGGCCTATCGACGCTATGCAACTCCATGGAGTGTCCGGCCGCACTCTTCCGAGTGTGCCGAGATCAGAGGCGGACCATCCGCGGCACGTCCAGCTGCACTGCCCGGTCGCTGGGAGGGCGACACCTAAAGCCGCTCTGGCCGCTCGCTTCCGCGCACAACTAAGCTACCTGGCTACGCCTGTGGGAGGGGAGGAGCAAAACCAACAACAGTCTGATGAGCCAATGGAGTCTGCGAGCCGCGCCAATCAGCGCCCTTCCGCGCGCAGACGGGAGCTAGAGCTATTCATCTCCTTTCCTGTTTTCGCTGGTCCGCCAGTCACCAGCACCGTTCCGTACTCTCGATCGTAGCCATTCAGCCGTGTTGTCCTATACAACAACAGTCAGCAGCCTCGGATCGCGCCAGTCGGCCGCCAGAGAATCTATATTATTTATTTGCCGTACAGCATTGCAAGCGTTACAGTGTTTGCAGCCGGGTGTAATCAGTAGTTGACACATTTATGTTTTGTATCACAAAATTTAAAAATTCATTGAAATATATTCACTTTAATTTGCATACAGCTTTTGATTCTTGACGCAGATTGTTAGCCCTTGCTACATCAAACAGCCAACATCCATATTTCTATTTCCAGAGCTGCAGTGCTGGACACCGAAAGTACATTATGTTCTAATAATTCAATCCAAAGGCACATAGATTTCACGACAAACTTCTAGGTTCCAGAGCAAGTATTTTCTCGCCAGAAGCGCGCGATTTAATGCAGCTGGCGCGCTCACAATAACTAATATCGCGCTCGCCAAAACCTGCCGGTTACAGCCACTCACACCTTACTTCCAACCTCCGTCCCATTTATCATTTATTAGCATATCGAGACAGAATGAGACTACGACATAATCGTCAAATTACATAACACAAATTGCGGGACGTCATCGGAGAGCCCGTTAAAATACCAACCCCAATCTCGGCCAACACCGTTGGGACGGGGCGGGGGGGGGGGGGGGCGGGAAGGGCTTGAAGCTGGAAGACGTATCGGCGTATCCTTCATAGACACGGGTGTTTCGCAACGCTGGAGCGTCGAGCCGAATTCGTCTCAATCGCCGCACTAACACAGCAGCGCTGCGTAGCGCGCTGCAGTACGCTGCCGTGAAACAGGGCCCAGGAGTCGGATGGTCTCGGCGGCGGCGGCAGCGGTGACGGCGCTTGTCACCGTGGAGCCCTTGAGCGACGCCGTCAGCTCGAGCACCGGCGACTAGTGACCTGTAACAGAGCGAGTCGCGTCTCGTCACGTCGTCACCTTTCAGTCGCGACGGCCGTTATATAAACAGTTACTGAGAACATCACGTACCATCCACGGCGGTCGGCGACCGTCACATTACAGTCACGGTGATCGTCACACAGCAGTCACGGCGACCGTCACAGGTCACGACGGTCATCAAATACCAGCCACGGCGAGTATGACTCATGGTCACAACGTCTTCTGTCGCACACTCAGTCATTACGGAGCGAGCGAAGCGAGCGGAGTCTTACGTAGAATAACGGAAATTTCTGAGTATGAGCGGCCGGCCGGCCGGCCGGCCGGCCGGCCGGCCGGCCGTGCGGACGCTTTTGCGAGGCTTATATCTCAGCAACCACTTGACCGATTTACACGCGGTAATTTTTATAGGGTAGCTTCATTCCTTCTACCAAGTATTGGACTATTCCCGATGCATGTGGGTGACCCCTTATGCACGTGCCACGTGCAAAACGAAGAGGTGTCAGTTTTGCAATTGTTGCAATATTTCGGTAACTACTTGGCCGATTGCGCTGAAAGTTGGCATGTAGGTAGGCACCCACTAGGCACTGCATATCCATGTGCCAGAGTTGGGGTGCTGCTGCACGTGCGCACGTGCAGGGGTCGTTTCCAGATCTCGAGAACGGCTGGACCGATTGCGCTCAAATTTGGTACACAGTTAGGGACCGGTTAGTAGGGTGCCGTGCAAAAGCCAGTCGGGACCCATTTTGCACGTGCGCACGTGCAGGGTGCCGCTCCCAGATCTCGAGAACGGCTGGGCCGATTGTGCTCAAATTTGGCACATCGCTAGAAACCGGTCAGTAGGGTGCCGTGCACAAGTCAGTTGGAGGTACCCCCTCGAAATTTCGCACGTGCAAGGCTCACCCTCTCGCTCGCTCCGTTAGTCGCCCCAAAAGGCGCTATACTGGTAATTACAGTACATTAGCCTGTGCATAAACATCTCATCCAAGAAGTCCAAGCCCGATCATTACCCGCGTGGGGCTGCGGTTTGGTGGCGTGCGGCGACCGGCCCGACGGTTCAACACCGGTGCTTACAGCGGGTCGATCCTGACCAGTTCAACTGGCAGCTCACCGACACGGACTGGACACCTGTGTTAAAGCAGCAGAGACCTACGGAGAAGTGGGAGGAATTTCGCAGGATTTTCCTATCACAACTCGACACAGTGGCCCAGGCGTTCACAACTCGACACAGTGGTGACCAAGGCGCAGCTGCGCCCCCCCCCCCCCCCGGTTCACACAATTACTGACCTGGAGATAATGTGATGGTTTCTGGACAATGTGGCTTGATACTGGCCACCACACTCTACAACTTCCTGCCAGGTGACGTCCTTCAGCTGGATCGAACCGCTGTCTTCAGAACCGCCGACAGCAACGAGCCTGTTGAAAGATAACATGCTCAGAACTAAAAAACCACAAAGCATACAATGGAAACGACTAAGCTGGCCACAGGCACGGTACCTACACAACGGCGGTCTTTTATGCTAAGAAAGTTCCATCGCCACAAAAGATTGCAAATGGCTATGTTATAAAAAAAAACTCAGATATCACATATCTAGTCTGATAATGGATACCTGGCCGCACGTCATGTGGATGGCAGCATGGCTTGAGCTGTGTGCTTTGGCATTTCCATGGTGAGATTGGACCCCATGCATGGCGCTGGTGTTTCGTCTGCACGTGCATGTCTGCATCTACTGATCTGGGGTGGTCCAGTTTCCAAGATCTCTTGAGCGTGCTGGGCTACTAAGTTAATAGGTATATTACACTACGCATTCGCGATGGTCCACAGTGATAAAATTGTGGTAAATGGATTTTCTCCTCAGTCCTCTTCTTTTATTCCAACCCTTATTTCTCACTGCCGTTTGGCTGAGGCACCTTGAGGCTTGATGCAGAACGAGAATGCCCATGTCGTGTGGCACACCTTTGATGAGCGTCTGTCCCAGCCAGCATCTGTTAGCAGTGGCTAGGTGGCTGTGCATTAGCAGACCCCTCTGTCAAGCTGACTTGGCTCAGAAACTAGCAGGAGGTTGAGTGTGCATCCTACGATGGGTAGCTGCTCATCTATGTGGCTCTGTGACACAGGATCAGCCTGAGAGAGAAGAAAGCCAGTCAAGGCAGTAATGGGATGTTGTCAGACTGGCAAAATAGTAAGTACTATGCCACAAGTTAAAAATCAATTTAAAGTTTTGTTGGGTTGCCTTTCAAGTTTTGGCCCAAAAAGACTACAGAGTTGGAGGAATGATAGGAATTAGGGGGAGCTATTGGTATGGGCAAACACCCTGGTACAAGTCATTGGGGCTGAGCCCATCCAGTGAACAGGGCACCCTGTCCCTGACACTGCACCTGGCTCCATGTATGCTCCTAGGGGAGCTTCCCACATGGGATGAAAGTGTCCGCCCAGCCCAGAACAGGGGGTTGAGACATAGAGAAGGATTTCTGGTATTCATATAGCAGGCATCTCACATGCTGCCACCCATTTGTGAAGTCGCTAGACTTTCCAGTTCTTGAGACATTTACACAAAATTCGCTTTTAAATCTAATCAAATACCCACCTAGTCTAACAGAACAAAACATTATATAACCTGACCTAACCTTACCTACTAAACTACAACCTACGGTTTATGGTAAAGCTGGCGTCACCGTCAGTTGGTAGGGTGTAGGGTATAGGTTAGTATGTTAATAGCCAATAGGTAAGGTAAGGTTAGGTAAGGTTAGATTGTTTTTAAATTTCAGCTTCCTTTTATCTACACATTTACTGGCTAGCGCTGAAGGTGACTCCAGCTTTATTGACACCCCGTCAAGTTCGTCACCAGGGTGGTGTTTCACCGGTGATAGCAGCACGCTATTCTGCTGACGTCACACTTGTGGTTGTGTTGGAGCAATGTGAGTGGGGCTTGTTGATGTCTCCATGGAAACCTAATTTGACACATGAAATAGCAGCGTGCTGCTATCACTATCACCAGTGATAAGTGAAACACCACCCAGGCCAAACTTGCACCACGCTACACTAAATCTGCGCTGCACGAAGCCAAATCCGCAACGCACCAAACCCACACCAGCTGAACAGCCCCACGACTCACGAGCCACAATGACAACATCTCGTTGAAATTGCCATGCTTCGTCAACTGGCCGTTGGGGTAGAGCATACTTGGTAGGATAATTACCACAACTACAAGACAAATCAATCAAAACATCAACTACCTTTGGCCTTCGCCTAGTTACCTTTTACCTATTTTGATTTGAATCTCAACTGAACCACAGAATTCAGAAAAGGATCTAAAACACAAAATCACCCAGCCTGACAGGCAAAATCTCAGGAAAAAAATAAGTTTTAAAAAGAAGGTACCAAACCAACAACACCTACCTTCCATTATTTATAGTCACAGTGCCTTCCATCTTTACCTAACAAAATCAAATCAAATAACAGACCCCAATAGAGTTCAGTGTAACAGACAAAACAAATAACATAACCGATGACAAAATACAAATTAAAACAAAGGTGTTCTCCATCAGCAAACGAAATGCCGTTCAACCAATCAAATGCAAAGACATGCGTCTGCTAGCGACAGAGGTATATTAGCAGCATTTACAGTACAGTGGACAAAGCACAACTGAGGGTGGTCTGCGGTTTTCAATACCGAAATTCGTAAATTTCCCAAGTTCATCTTGTTTTATGACTCATATCAAAAGATAGAGAATTCTTTTATGTTAATTATTAAGCTTGAACTAGACACCGACATTGTCTTGTTTTTTAGTAATATTCCATTAATTGTCATAGTGTTACCTTCAGCAGAATGGAAGATCATTCATTCTAGACCAAAAAATACACCTTACATCTTCGAAACTGCAATGAGATATGCGGACTTTTAAAGAAAATTGAATTCTCATTTTGATATAGACGTTTTAAGAGCATATGCCTAACAAGTTTACCAAATACAGATGTTTTTGCTCAGGAGTAATCGGTTCCAAAAAATATAAGTTCGAGATTCATAAATACATTTCTAAAATTTCCCAAGATCATAGCGCTTCAACATTTTGATAGGTAGTAGCGTTAACAATTTTGTAATTTTTGGTAAATGTTTTAGACACCGACATAGTCTAGTTTTATAAAAATATTACATTTAGTGGAACAGGGTGACCAAGGACACCAATGGCGGTGGTGCATTCAACATCAACTAAATGCAGTTTCCAATGCTTAAAAAGCAACAAAACTGACATAATCTGAAAGAAAATTTAATTTTGATATTTATTGACCATGATTGAAGTCCCACATCACTGAAATTACTCGACAATTCAGGGTAGAGCATTGGCAGGTCCGGTAGGCTGAACAGCTCAGAACCATGATAATTTCGAAATTGAATGAAAGAGTGTCGGCCTTTGATATTACTTTTCGTCCTTCAATTTTAATTTTTGATTGTGAAAAATTAATTTTGTCCATGAGCAAGCTTTGCGTTTTAAGATATATAATTTTTTAAATGGCGGAGATAGCCAACAATTTATTTTCGTTAATGCTTCACAGGTTCATACATGACGTGCTCTGTGATCATAAATCAAAAATATATATACAAATCGTAAAACTCATCGAAATTTGTTGCTTAGTTCTCTTTTTTAGACTTAAAAGGTCAGCTGAAAATAGTGGTCAAAATACCTTAGTGTTGTAATTTCGAACCGGTTTTACCTAGTTCTCTATATACCGTGTATCTAAAGAAGTTCGGTCTGGACCATCGGAGGCTCGACCTTGCACCGGGGAACAAGTCTATCGAGAAGTGGGTAGCTAAGTTTCGAAATTTCGGAACGGTGGTAAAAACCAAGCCGCCCGGGAGAGGTCGCACGGTCAGATCTGAGGCCAACATTCAACGGGTATCCGCCTCTACCCTTCAGAGCCCAAAAAGATCCACTCGGCGTCGCTCTCAGGCACTGAATATCAGCAGGACAACTCTGCGGAGAATCATGAAAGAAGATCTTGGACTGTACCCGTACCGGCTTTCAATACATCAGAAGCTATCATCATGCGACAGGGAGCGTCGGGTCGCCATGGCCGAGTGGTTCGAACACAACCCACGTGTGTTCAGCAAGCTGTGGTTCAGTGACGAGGCTCACTTCTGGCTGAACGGATATGTCAACACCCACAATGCTGTGCACTGGGGCAAGGAACCACCAGATGAGGTCCTCTGCAGGCCTCTTCACTGCGAGAAGGTTACGGCGTGGTTGGCGATGCGGCACGGCGGGGGAACTATCGGTCCCTTCTTCTTTGAAAATGAAAACGAAGTGGCGACAACGATCAACTCTGCTCGCTATGTCAGCACAGCGCTGGAGCCGTTCTGGAGAGAACTCGGGGAGAGGCCACTCAGGCGTAACCAAGAGTGGTTCCAGCAGGATGGTGCCACACCCCACACTGCTTGCGCATCGATGGATTGGGTTCGAAGTCACTTCCCGGATCGACACATCAGCCTGAAGTCGGCCGTTCCATGGGCCCCTCACTCTCCTGACCTGAGTCCCCTGGACTTTTTCATGTGGGGATATCTTAAGGACCGGGTATATGCGGGAAGACCGGCAACCACTCACGAGCTCAAGACCGCCATAGTCCAGGAGGTGGACCGTATCCCCGCTGACATGGTCGACAAGGCCATCATCCATCTCAAGGAAGTTCGTCTGCCGCTGGTGAAGCAGCGCCGCGGTGCCCACCTGGAGCACATCCTGTGAGGTGTGAGCGGCTGACAGATGCGGACAATAGTGCGCAGTGAGTTTTGCCATTTCATTGTAATTCGAAATATACCTGGTTTACCATTGTACCATTGTAAATATACATGTTATCGAAAGAAAACTGAAGGTACTTCATTTTGGCCCACCCTGTATATGAAGTTTTTCTCGAATAACTTTCAAGGTATCCCAGCTAGGAACAAACTAATAGCACCATCGTGATCCGCTCGTCGATCCGCAGCGAAACATATGTATGTTGACCTCGAAAGGTCGCAAGGTCAAAAGTTGACCTTAGGTCACGTGACCTAAGGTCAACTTTCTAGGTCAACTTAAGGTCAAAGTCGGCTAATGTTGTAGCTAGCGTGTCTAGTCTATTGCATGTGCCATTTCGAAGCTACCCTTATTGGCTATATCGGACGATAAAAAGAAAAAGTGCAATTATTTTTTCCCTCTTCTTATGCGCTGATTAACAGTGTTCGGTCAATTCTGGGACACGCTCTATGTCTTCACGCTTTTACCGTCTTCAAACGTTATCGCCATTTTTCCAGGCGGACTAGCAACGGTCTGTTGTCCTCACTGCGACTTCAGGTGTCAGGGACAAAATCGCCTGAACATGCACGTCAAGGATAGACACGGTCACATCGGCAAGGACGACAAATTGAAGTGTGAATTGTGTAAATACTCTACGGAGAATTCCGACCACATGGCAAACCACCGCCGCACACACACGGGAGAGCGGTCGTACCGTTGTGATACATGTAATAAGTCGTTCTCTAGCTCATCTAATCTGACCCGCCACCGCTGTATACACACGGGACGATACAGTTGTGATATGTGTGACAAAACGTTTGCTGCAAAAGCTTATCTGACCATCCACCGCCGTACACACACAGGGGAACGGCCGTACCGATGTGATTTATGTGGGAAGTCGTTTGCTATACAGGGTACTCTTACCGCCCACCGTCGCACGCACACGGGAGAGCGGCCGTACCGATGTGATTTATGTAATAGGTCGTTCACTGAGTCATCTAAGCTGACCCTCCATCGCCGTACACACACGGGTGAGCAGCTGTACCGCTGTGAAATATGTAATAAGCCGTTTTCTGAGCTGCGTGGTCTGACCGCCCACCGCCGCACACACACTGGAGAGCGGCCGTACCTCTGTGATATATGTGGGAAGTCGTTTTCTGCGCCAGTATATCTGACTCGCCACCGCCACAGGCACTTGACGGATGATTTGTCGTATCGCTGTGATAAATGTGGCATGATGTTTTCTCACCCGGGTGGTCTAGGTATGCATCGCCGTTTCTGTGTTCACTAACCAGAGACCATACAAGTGTGGCGTGTGCTGTCTCGATTTGTGAAAATGATTGGGGGGTGCCCAGAGCTAAGGCAGAACTCATATTCTATTCTTTTAGATAAAGCTGCATTGTGTTTTCTGGGCCTTACTATCAGTGCTATACTAGTTCCCCGCAACGAGTCGTGCGTTAATAGTGCGAAAATAAACTAGATGTTTCGAACAGCATATTATTCGAGCGCCATATTTTCAGGTGAACTGGCAGTGGTCTGTTGTCCTCACTGCGAGTTAAGCTGTCTGGGACAAGATCGTCTGAACATGCACGTCAAGGATAGACACGGTCACATCGGCAGGAATGGCAAATTTAAGTGTGAATGGTGTAAATACTCTACGGAGAATTCCGACCATATGGCAAACCACCGCCGCACACACACGGGAGAGCGGCCGTACCGCTGTGATATATGTGACAAAACGTTTGCTATAAAAGGTAATCTGACCAAACACCGCCGTATACACACAGGGGAACGGCCGTACCGATGTGATTTATGTGGGAAGTCGTTTGCTACACAGGGTACTCTGACCGCCCACCGTCGCACGCACACGGGAGAGCGGCCGTACCTCTGTGATATGTGTGGAAAGTCGTTTTCTGCGCCACTAAATCTGGCTCGCCACCGCCAAAGACACTTGACGGAAGATTCGTCGTATCGCTGTGATAAATGTGGCATGATGTTTTCTCGCCCGAATGGTCTAGTTATGCATCGCCGTTTCTGTATTCACTAACCAGAGACCATACAAGTGTGCTGTCTAAGAGTTATATGGGTGTCGATTTGTGAAAATGGTTGAGGGTGCACAGAGCTAAGGCAGAACTCATATTCTATTCTTTTTTTATAAAACACATTTGCTGTATGCTTTGTCTTGTCTCGAAAAGACGCATAATAAATTGATTGATTGATTGATATTACTCGCTTACCACGACAGCCTTTCCGGTGTTTCAATTTTTTTTTATAACGTTTATTCAATATATAAGCACATCATACATAGGGCACTCACGGCAGGCTGGGTAACGAGGCTGATCTCACGTGATCAGAGATCTCCCGAACCATGCTCTCGCCAGCAAGTATTCGTCGCCAACTTTGCTACCGATTCAGCTCTCTTTTTTATATACGGTTCACAAGGTAGGTGCAACATTCAAGCTCCAACACGGAGCTACAAGCTATAAGGTGCAACATCCTTCAGATCCATGTAGCAGTCTGTTTCAATTTTAAGTGGCACACGGGAGAGCGACATGTTCAACTGAAAACTTTACCTACAGGGTGTCCCAGAATTGACCGAACATTTATTTCCTGGCTAAAAGTACGATTGCGCTTGATTCTCATTAGATACGAGCATTTTAGGTACTTTTATAAGACATTCCTTAGCTGTCGAGCTAGGAGACTGTGTGTTTTTGGTGACCGGTCACGACTCTAGTCAGTTATTATCCGGAGTCAGCGAAGAGTAGTCCCTTTTCGTTTTCAGCCTCAGCAAACAAAAGGCAATCCTGGTGAATAAAGTGCAATTCTGAAGTTCGTAAACGGACTTTCGGCATGGTTCTTGCTGGAGAGCTCCAGTAGCTCATTTGCAAGCAGGCAGGGGTGAGCAAACCGCAGTTATATCAGCGAGCGAAGCCAGAGAGAGGAAGAGCTAACCTGATCGACAAGCCTGGGCGTGACCAAAAAGGAGCATGCACCAGTCGTCAAGCGGGTGGTTGCCATGTCATGGACAACAAATGCCACCCCATCTACCCGAAAACAATCTAAACGACAGATAAGGGTTAGCTACGAAACATCAGTCTACTTTTGACCACTATCTTTGACAAAATTTTGGAATTTGGGGCCCCTCATCTGAAAAATATGCCAAAACTAACGGAAGGACAGTGCAAATCGCTACAAAGCAGCCATTAATCATAACATATGCAACAAAAAGTGAATGGAAACACACTTTGTGGTCTTACGAAGGTATTCTGCCCATTGAAGCGACACAAAAAAGTCGTGTGTGGACGTCAGATGGTGACAACGCCCTAACAGCCGAGACGGCCAGGCACTCGTCGAAAATCAAAGTGTGAGACATTTTGAGCCACGGTGCGCTCCTTTAGCTTCACGTGATGCCCCAAAGACGACCGTTAACACAGATTGCGACTACGGTAATATTCAAGCATTACAAAACTGGTTGTCGTGAACTAATGGCCACAAACGGGGTTGTTCTGGAAACCAAATTGTTGGAAGCCAAAGGTCACGCCATGTTCAGGCATGGAGGCTCTCCACTTCAGATGTCAAAAAACAGCGCAACAGTGGTGTAGGCAGAATTTTTGGTTTTGGGAGAGAATGCCTTATGGCATGGGAACAGTTTAGATGCAAAGTTAATCGAAAATATTTATAGTACCATCCACCGGCAAGAGGTCAATGAAAACCGTCTTACAACCAGTTTCGGGAGACCCGTAAAACAACTGAAGCCAGCATCGTCTGGCATTTAGCTACAATTGTCGGCTAATGTTGTTGCTAGCGTGTCTAGTCTATTACATGTGCCATTTCGAAGTTACCCTTATTGGCTATATCGGACGATAAAAAGAAAAAGTGCAATTATTTTTTCCCTCATCTTATGCGCTGATTAACAGTGTTCGGTCAATTCTGGGACACGCTGTATGTCTTCACGCTTTTACCGTCTTCAAACGTTATCGCCATTTTTCCAGGCGGACTAGCAACGGTCTGTTGTCCTCACTGCGACTTCAGGTGTCGGGGACAAGATCGTCTGAGCATGCACGTCAAGTATAGACACGGTCACATCGGCAGGGACGGCAAATTGAAGTGTGAATGGTGTAAATACTCTACGGAGAATTCCGACCATATGGCAAACCACCGCCGCACACACACGGGAGAGCGGCCGTACCGCTGTGGTATATGTGACAAAACGTTTGCTGTACAGTATAGTCTGACCGCCCACCGCCGTACACACACGGGAGAGCGGCCGTATCGATGTGATATCTGTGGAAAGTCGTTTTCTCAGCAATGTAATATGATCAACCATCGCCGTTTACACACGGGTGAGCAGCCGTACCGCTGTGAAATATGTAATAAGTCGTTTTCTGATGCCAGTAATCTGACCAACCACCGCCGCACACACACGGGAGAGCGGCCGTACCGCTGTGATATATGTGACAAAACGTTTGCTGTAAAAGGTAATCTGACCATCCACCGCCGTACACACACAGGGGAACGGCCGTACCGATGTGATTTATGTGGGAAGTCGTTTGCTACACAGGGTAATCTGACCGCCCACCGTCGCACGCACACGGGAGAGCGGCCGTACCGATGTGATTTCTGTAATAAGTCGTTCACTGAGTCATCTAAGCTGACAATCCACCGCCGTGCACACACGGGTGAGCGGCCGTACCGCTGTGAGATATGTAATAAGTCGTTTTCCCAGCTGCGTTATCTGACCTTCCACCGCCGCACACACACTGGAGAGCGGCCGTACCTCTGTGATATGTGTGGAAAGTCGTTTTCTGCGCCACTAAATCTGGCTCGCCACCGCCACAGGCACTTGACGGATGATTCGTCGTATCGCTGTGATAAATGTGGCATGATGTTTTCTCGGCCGGGTAGTCTAGGTATGCATCGCCGTTTCTGTGTTCACTAACCATAGACCATACAAGTGTGCTGTCTAAGAGTCATAGGGTGTCGATTTGTGAAAATGGTTGAGGGTGCACATAGCTAAGGCAGAACTCATTCTATTCTTTTAGATAAAACTGCATTCTGTTTTCTGGGCCTTACTATCAGTACTATACTAGTTCCCCACAACGAGTCGTGCGTTAATAGTGCGAAAATAAACTAGATGTTTCGAACAGCATACTCGTATTATTCGAGCGCCATATTTTCAGGTGAACTGGCAGTGGTCTGTTGTCCTCACTGCGACTTCAGTTGTCTGGGACAAGATCGTCTGAACAGGCACGTGAAGAAGAAACACGGTCACATCGGCAGGAACGACAAATTCAAGTGTGAATGGTGTCAGTACTCTACGGAGAATTCCGACCACATGGCAAACCACCGCCGCACACACATGGGAGAGCGGCCGTACCGATGTGATACGTGTGGAAAGTCGTTTTCCAAGCGTGATAGTCTAACTATCCATCACCGCACACACACGGGAGAGCGGCCGTACCGATGTGATATATGTGGGAAGTCGTTTTCCCAGCTTGGTAATCGAACCATCCACCGCCGTACACACACGGGAGAGCGGCCGTACCGCTGTGATATATGTGACAAAACGTTTGCCTTACGACGCATTCTAACTACCCACCGCCGCTTACACACGGGAGAGCGGCCGTACCGCTGTGATTTATGTGACAAAACGTTTGCTGTAAAAGGTAATCTGACCACAAACCGCCGTATACACACGGGAGAGCGGCCGTACCGATGTGATATCTGTGACAAAATGTTTGTTGTACGAAGTAATCTGACCACCCACCGCCGTACGCACACGGGAGAGCGGCCGTACCGATGTGATATATGTGATAAAACGTTTGCTGCTCGATTTAGTTTGAATAAACACCGCCGTACGCACACGGGAGAGCAACCGTTCCGATGTGTTATATGTGACAAAACGTTTGCTGTAAAAGGTAATCTGAACAGACACCGCCGTATACACACGGGAGAGCGGCCGTACCGATGTGTTATATGTGGCAGGTCGTTTTCCGAGCTTGGTAGTCTGACTCACCATCTCAGCACACACACGGGAGAGCAATGTTTCCGTTGTGATATATGCGACAAAACGTTTACTACACAAGGTAGTCTGACCACACACCGCCGTATACACACGGGAGAGCGGCCGTACCGATGTGATATCTGTGACAAAACGTTTGTTGTAAAGAGTAATCTAACAATCCACCGCCGTACGCACACGGGAGAGCGGCTGTACTGATGTGATATATGTGATAAAACGTTTGCACAACAGGGTACTCTGACCGCCCACCGCCGCACAGTGGGCCGATATGCCATTCTAGCGCGACAGGGCCTGAATCTTCGAACGGAACCCTTGGTTTTTCGCGAGTAATTCGCGTAAAAAGCGGCTGATCACAACGAAACTTTCAGTACCCTCGCGATACCTACTTTTACAGCTAACCTGAAAATTTCATGACCCTGACCTTAATGATTTTTGACCTGTGACCTTCTTTCGAGACCATGTTTGGCCGGAATCGCGATTCAGCGTATGTCGGCTCGCATTAGCCACGGGTTTGCAGTCTTTTCTTGGTTTAAAGCGTTCAAACATGGGATATTATGTTGCTCCCATGCATTAGGGTGGGTGTCAAGGTCACCAGAAGGTCAGGTAAGGTCATTGACCTTTGTTGACCTTGGTTCACGTTTTCGAGTTTTACATGTTTCTAGACTAGTTTTTGGAGCTGAATTCGAATCTAGCAACCATTTGAACATTTACTATGTAGCTTTGGTGCCTTCGTAACATGTTACAAAACTGTCAGAGGCGGTTGCCACCTACTGCAAATACCCGGCAAAACCCTTACTGGTTGACCTGACCTGACCTGACCTGACCCGACTTGGCCTAAATGTATGAAGACATCATCTATGATCGTAAATAATCGTGATCAGCACCCAAAAAAAAAAAACATAGCAGCCACCCTTTACGACGTTCTAACAGGTCCCGATTTTCCCGACTTTTGGGTCATTGACCTGACCTGGAAGGTCAACCGATGACCTAGGACCTTACAATTGGGTATCATCAGCTTCCTCTTGTCACGGGCAACACGCTCGTCTTTTTCGCGAAGCTCTAGCTCGATCAGGGGCGAAACGGCGGGGGGTCCAACGGACCCCTTCTATACGTTCGCGGCTGGAAAAACACCACTAGGGGCGAGGGTTAAGCCAAATCTGAGGGCTTATTTCAGAAAGACCGCTAAAAGAGCAATTGAATGCACTTTTCCGCGACGATGTAGCTCTATTGGTCCCCGAGGTAAGGGCCGGTTTTCGAGAAATGTTGATATATGCAACATTTTACCTTTGATGACCTCTGGTGACGTGACCTTTAACCTGACCTAGAAATGACTAAGTACTCCATCTGGAATTTCGGACGCTCTTTTGAATGTCACTTACTACGTGTCGCTATGTGGCCCAAGAGCCGGGTTAGAAGGGGAGTGTTAAATCAACACCTCCCGGCCCGGCGCGTTTGACGCCGAGCACCGGTCCGGCGCGGGTTGATGTTTGGCTGCTACATCCAAAGTCGCAAAAAGTCGCAAAAAATGACTGTTGGATCTTGTAGTGCAATGAATCATTGACATGTAGCGAGATTTTCGAAGCGGTACTCTGCGGTACTTTTTTAAAAGTCTATTTGTGTGTGACATCAATTATGTGAAATTATATTTTCGTCTTTAAATCTTTGCGGTGCCAATACATCATAACCAAGTAAGAATTCGCCATTTTCATGTGGTTATGTGTGTTCTGCAGACCCGGAGCTATCGTTTGATGTATATGTTACAGGGAGTACTGAGAAATCATGGTTAGTTTGCAAACTACCTAGGGAGTTTGCAAACTCCCTGAACGATCAGGTAGTTTGCAAAGTACCTGGTCGAACAGGTAGTTTGCAAACTCCCTAGGTAGTTTGCAAAGTACCTGGTCGAACAGGTAGTTTGCAAACTCCCTAGGTAGTTTGCAAACTCCCTAGGGTTGTTGCAAACTACCTATAGGTAAAATGCAAAAACGACGAAACAACTGCCATATACGAGTACATATGTAGATAAGACGCGATGAATTGGTTTAGAGCTCAGAATGAAGCTTGACAGCAATGGTGCATAATGAGACGATGTGGTGTTTTGATGACGCTCTTTCGCAGCTAACTATTTATTTTGTCTTGCTCGCAAATATCATCTTACAGATTAAAGGGACCCTCCCACCTTCAAAAAAGTTTATGAATTGGCATGAAAGTGATGTCGCTCGGTTCAGAAAGAGCGAAAACGAATATCTACCAAATTTCACCGAAAAATATTCACCGGTTTTCAAGATATTAGACTTTTACTTGTGTTTACTTTTTTGGGACCTCCGCTGTTTCTAGCGACTTTATTTTAGAAGTGCGGCGTTTGCGGCAGATGTTGCGCGCAAATAGCATATACCACCGCGTGCTACAAAACGTTTTAGTCAAACATTTAAAAATCGTTAGATATTTGCGCTGACGTCACACATTCAGAGGGGTATTCCTAAGCATTAGCCCCTCTGAATCAAAATGCTGCAATTTTGAAATTCAATATTTCCGATTTAACCCTATTAGTGGCAGGCTCCTGGCTACCCCATATTAGTGGCAGGGGGGGGGGGCTGTTTACGACCCCCCCTTGATATCTCGAGATCTAACCGGCCGATTTTCAAAATTCAAACGGCATTCGATTTGGCTCAACGAGATCTACATTTCTAAAAAAAAATAAAATTAAAAAATGTCAATAGGGGGGTAGAGGGGGGTAAAAACGGGCAAATTGCAGATACATTTTAGACTGTTTATCACGGCCAGATTTCTGAACCAATCTTAACGCAACTTTTGCCGATCGATAGAGAATGAACCAGGAATTCACATGGATCCTAAAAATATGCATTTTCAAAAATCATAGGCGGATACAGATCATTGAGATTGGGGGTACACAAAAAGTATAGTAAATAAGTTTTTTTTGTACTGTTTCTAAAAAGGGTGGCAATGGTCTTGTTATGTTACCATTTTCTTATGAGAGAACGACTAAAATTGTATTGGTCATGCATAGGCGGTGTCAGGGCACCTATGTTGGGAGGTAAAAAATAACCCCCCTTTTTGGACGCCTGGATCCGCCTATTATAGCAAAAACGTGTCAAAAGAGGATGCACAATAACTTTGTATATGTTATCACATGATACCTTTCATTCACTGTTCGTAAAACTGGTGCAGCATCGTGATCTTCGCCCAAATGACTCACTTCACGAATAGGACCCCCAATTCCCAGTGCTCTGGAGCCGCCCCTGGTAAAGTTATGAACTTGAAATTTTCAGGGAATGTGCCCAATTTAGTTTTAGGAAAAGTCAGAAAATTTCAGCATCGTAGCTTCAGCGGTTTCGGAGATATTCCCGAAAAACCTGAGGGGTGGATAAAAACAACCCCCCCCCCTGCCACTAATAGGGTTAAGGCATTTCTCGATGTTGTGAGTGCCGAAACCGGTAATTGTGAGCCAGGGACCCCATTTTGGCTATCTCAACTCAAATCTAATGTTGAGGTGGGAGGGTCCCTTTAATGTCTGCCTTTTTTATTGTAGTCGACAACATGTTACGTTGCCATCCACCTCCTTTCCTTGGACGTCAGCGGCCTCTCCTCCACCGGTCTGGCGTCCATCAGAAAGCGGATGACATCGCCATGTTCGGCGTCTTCCACGACTCGAGAGTTATTGCCGCTCAGCGCTTCCTCCCACTCCCGGAACCTCTGATCGAACAGTTCGTGAGACATCCCCACAGAACCACAGAGCAACCATAAAACAGAAACTGCGATCACTATGCTGCCTCTCCACACTCCGCTCAGCACTGATGACCCGCCAGCACTGTGCACCGTCCACCAGCCGTGAGCCGACAGCGCCTTTCATCCGTATCCCGCAGGCACACACGGACCTGACCTGTCAAGCTCAGGGCAGTCGACTGCTAGCTAACAGGATCGGGTGGAAGCGGGGCGTTGGGTTGACTTAAGATCACATCCTGATTTCTAACCCGCGCCCCGTAGGGGGGGGGGGGGCGAAACGGCCCCCCGGCCCCCGTCCTTTTCCGTCAATATCTCCTAAACGGCTGCAGGTATTGCCATCAAACTTTCATGACTTCTCCGGGCATCAATTTTACACATTGTGACCAAAATTTTCCAGAGGCTATGATAGGTTGGCCATAAATGACGTCAGAATGACGTAATGTTCTGCCATTTTCGACCGAAAAAAGTGCTTCGCGAGAAGAGCTGTCAGACCTACAGCTTTGAAGATATAGAAAAATGATCAAGACATAAAAGGTGTGAAATCAACAGGGCTACAAATTTGCAATCTCGGATTTTTAATTTTTTTATTTTTGACCCCTAAAAATGAACATGAAATTGGATATATTACCCAAAAATCAAAAAAGTTTAAGTTTCGAAAAAAAACGGAAAATATATGATAGTACCTACCAGTCAACCCAACGCCCCGCTTCCACCCGATCCTGGTAGCCAGCAGTTGACTGCCCTGAGCTTGACAGGTCATGTCAGTGTGTGCCTGCGGGATACGGATGAAAGGCGCTGTCGGGTCACGGCTGGTGGACGGTGCACAGTGCTGGCGGGTCATCAGTGCTGAGCGGAGTGTGGAGAGGCAGCATAGTGATCGCAGTTTCTGTTCTGTGGTTGCTCTGTGGTTCGGTGGGGATGTCTCACGAACTGTTCGATCAGAGGTTCCGGGAGTGGGAGGAAGCGTTGAGCGGCATAACTCGAGTCGTGGAAGACGCCGAGCATGGCGACGTCATCCGCTTTTAGATGGACGCCAGACCGGTGGAGGAGAGGCCGCTGACGTCCAAGGAAAGGAGGTGGATGGCAACGTAACATGTTGTCGACTACAATAAAAAAGGCAGACATTAATCTGTAAGATGATATTTGCGAGTAAGACAAAATAAATAGTTAGCTGCGAAAGAGCGTCATCAAAACACCACATCGTCTCGTTATGCACCATTGCTGCCAAGCTTCATTCTGAGCTATGAACCAATTCATCGCGTCTTTTCTACATATGTACTCGTATATGGCAGTTGTTTCGTCGTTTTTGCATTTTACCTATAGGTAGTTTGCAACAACCCTAGGGAGTTTGCAAACTAACTAGGGACTTTGCAAACTACCTAGGGAGTTTGCAAACTACCTGTTCGATCAGGTACTTTGCAAACTACCTAGGGAGTTTGCAAACTACCTGATCGTTCAGGGAGTTTGCAAACTCCCTAGGTAGTTTGCAAACTAACTGATTTCTCATACTCCCTGTAACATTGTAGGGGAGCGGGAGAGCGGCCGTACCAGCTTGGAGATTAGTTTGAGTCAGTGTCCGTTTTAGTTACCTTGGTTTTGTTAAAATTGTACGCGTGGGATATTTAGGCAGGGGTCTGAAAGGAGGCCAGCGCGGCGGGAACCGCACGGGCACATCGGCCGCCATCTATGGCCTCGAGGCGGCTGATGTGGGCGTGGCCTACTCGGGCGAGGGACGAGACGAAAGCAGGGGAGAGGAGATCGGGGGCTCTTGGTGTCTGACTGCCGTCCGGTACGGACATCGAGCCCCCGACTGCTCTCTGCTGCTGGCTCACCTGGCTCGAGGTAGGTTCCGTCACGCAGGGATTGATGCTGGGCTCAAAGCACATCCCATAGTTAGGATAGGAGCACCGGGGTGGAGGTTCGTAGGTAGTTTCGCGCGTCGGTAACCGTTAGGGTAGTGATAGGGTAGAAACTTGCGGAAACGGAAATAATCGGTCGTCTCGGATCCAATTCAATGCGCAGTCCTTTATGATGTTCGGTTTTACAATAAATGGGGTTTGAATTGACCAGATGCATTTGGAGATGGGTTGAGTCGGAGGAGAACGGAGGTTGAGCGGAGTCAGATTCATTCGGTGCCTAGTTAGTCATTGTGGCTCAGGAGCTTAGCTCCAAACCCAGGGTTCGCTACAAACCGCGTGTGCCCCAAAATGGCGGAGTTATTCACCTGAACCACGATGCATAGTTTAGTACATTTAGTTTAGAGGACAGTGGCCCGGGTGGCAGACGGGTAAAAGGCTGGGAGACGTCCCGGCCGACCACTGATCCTGTAGAGTAGAGTAGAGATCCGGAGGGGAGGTAACGAAGGGCCTGCAGGACCGGCCTAAGCCCCCCTCACAAAATGTATTTTTCTTTTTACCTTAATGCATCATATTGCATATCATTCGACTTGGCTGATGAAGAAGAACACAACGACACCATTTTTGAAGCTCTAGCTTCATTGTCTGTCGCGTTATCTGCAAAAACGTAGTTTGACCCTAGTTGACCTTAAGTGACATGACTGGCTTTGTCTATGATAACATGTTTATTTTCGAAATTTATCTTTGATCTAGGTGTAAACCAAACCTGCTCAGTACCTATTATATCATGGAAAACAGTGGTTTAGTGGCATTGCTCTCGGTTGGGGGTAAACTTGGCCACTCGCCCGGGGTGGCCATAAATAAAATAAAATAAAATAAAAATTAGCACATTGGGGTACAATGTGCTAATTTTTATTTTAGAACAGCGATATTCGAAAAATATACTTAAGCCAGCCTGCCTCGTCACCCTTCACTACAAACACTTAAACGGTCCTTACATAACATTCGTATAAATATTAATACTGTATGGTATAACATTAACAGTGCAAGATATCTCACTTTTTAGCTAAAAACCCTTAAAATATCATTTTTGCGCTATAACTTTAACAATATGCAATTTTTGTCAGCCTTAACTTTTTTGCTGGCGTTACCTTAGCTGCCACGCTGAAAGGACAAACAGTTGAGCATTTTATTGTGAATAATTTAGCCGGAAACGGGGTGGCCGGGCTTCCCCCCCCCCCGCCCGGGCTTCCCCCGGCTTCCCCTACCTGGTGAAGCAATCGTGGCTTGCAATACAACGAGATGGAGAAAATGGTCTGTCAATTGTTGGCGGAGAACTTATGACGATGGTTTGAGCGGACCTTCTATGGTCGACCCCACGCGCTCGGGCAGATGGCGTGAGATCTGAGAAGTACATGTAGACAAAAAGTAGAGATGAAAAATCGGGGAGAGAGAGAGAGAGAGTAAATAAAACTAACAGAGGTATTTTTCACTGATAACACTATTAATGGTTTCAAATAAACTAGATGCTTCGATCAGCAAGCTGCGTAATGCCTATCGTATGGTTGCACTTATGCACTGTTGGTACCTGGCATATTGCTTCGGAAAGACAAGCGGGAAAGTGTTCGTCAATTTTTTCAATGTTTAAGTGTTGACGTGTTGACTAAATGTAGGTACAGGTCTCGCGGGTTTCAAGGGTAGTGTTGGCCTGTCCGGCAATACTTTATTCAACTTATGCCTTTATGCCTTTTATCTATATTACTATTTGAGGAGGGTGCGTCTGTCCGTTACCGAGATCCCAACTTGGTGGTGCTTTGCGTGGACTACAGGCCAGACCGTTGCACCTAGCCCGGTGAAATTTGCACAACTTATAGATCAAGGATGCGCGACGTGCCTTTGAGGGGTCTCAGCTCGATCGGATTGATAGGGAGCGCGTGGCGCGTGCTCAAAAAGTGCAAATTCGCGTCATAGACTTTACATGTATAAATCGGCGTGCGAAATCGGGTGAAAACGGCTAATTTTGGCCGACACGGGTCCAGTTCCCGTGCAATATCTTGGTGACCAGGGGTCCGACCGGCACGGGGAAAACAGCATCGTGTACAGAATTGAACGGGCTATTGAATGGTGTGCAATGCAGAAGATAGCACGCGCCACGTGCACCGGAGAGGGCACTTTTATTTGAAAAATTGCGGTTTTTGAGGGATTTTGGAATTAATTTTATTTTTAGGTGACCGTTAAATGGAGCGAGTTGAATCAACGCCTATTTGCAAGAGAAAGGTACCGCCTCTCATATAAAAATTGTGAAAAGCTGATTGATCCAAATCAAGATGGTGCAAATCACAGGAGAAAATGGTGTTTGTCAATTTTGTGCCACTTTATTAATCACACGGGGTTTGCTGCATAACCTGATACCTTTGGCAATTGAATATGGTACCATTGGATAGAACATTCAATTCTGTCCAATATTCACTCTTCATTTTTGCATGATTAGCAACAGCGGCGTATTTAGAAAATCGCGAAGGGGGGGGCCAAGGGTTTGGAGGGCGCCACCTCACCCAAGGAGGGCGCCATACGGTCGCGAGATAAAAAATCGCTCAGTGGGGGTTGGGGGGTTGGGAGGCGTTTTTTACCATGCCACCAGTTTTTTTTTGCGTGACCTCGTATAGGTCGTGCTGCATTGATTTTGCATCGTGTGTATTCTTTATACTCCAGGTCACAAAAGGTCAAGTGTTCTTGAAATGCTGCGCCGAAGGCGCGCGAAATTTTTGAAAACAACCTTTTCCTCCGCTTTTTAGGCACTCCTTTTATACGATCACTGTTCAAAGCTCCTCTCGCTCTTTTACCAAATTTGAAGGTGTAAAAAATACCTAAGGTTTGGTCGGGCCGCTGCCACACAAACTGTACAGAAAGCTTGGCTCATGGGTGTCCATGTATAAAAGTTTATTGGCGGTGGCATATCTACGCACCAGATCACCGTATCGGATTGATACCGGAGCGCGAGATGCGTAAACATCATCCAAATTACCTCAGACCAGCCTTCATAGCCTTCTCACAGATGCATACAGTGTACCCACATAACCAGTTTCAAACACCGAAACTTCAGATGCCTGCTGTTGCGCCCGAACCTGTTGACAATACTTAATCGTAATCCATATAGATGCCATGATGCACGTAAAGTAGGATTAATCCGTTAAGACCAAAGACGTGTTTTATGCATCGTAGAGCGTAGATAGTTTTGGTAGGTATAGATACTTCATTCATTGTGCTGAATGCACGTTCATTTGTGGCAGTTTTCACAGGCAAGACATCAACTATGTGCAATAGAACGACTAAGTTGAAAAACATGCCAAAGGAGTAAATAAATGATAGGAGGGCAGCGATCAACGGATGTTGCCAATAGGTAGAAGGGCTGCGATCCACAGGAGGGCACTAATAGGTAGAAGAGCCCCGATCAACATCCCGAGTTTCGACAGTAGGGCACCGATAGGTAGGAAGTTGGCGAGCAGCAGGAGGGCGCCAATGGATAGAAGGGCAGCGATCAACAGGAGGGCACCAATAGGTAGGAGGGCGCCGATCAACAATCAACAGGAGGGCGCCACCAGGTAAGAGGGTGGCGAGGAACAGGAGAGCACCAATAGGAGGGTGGCGATCAACAAGAGGTCGCCAATAGGTGGGAGGGCGGTCATCAACTGGAAGTCGCCAATGAGCGGAAGGGTGACGATTAAAATGGGGGTGGCAATGGTGAGGAGGGCGCCTTTGCTCAAGAGGATGACACGAACAGGAGGGCGTCTGTGCGGAGGGCGCTGGTCAACAGGAAGGTGCCAGTGGATAGGAGGGCGGTGATCAACAGGAGGGTGCCAGTGGTTAGGAGGGCGGCGATCTACACGAGGGCGCCAATAGGAGAAGGGCCCCGATTAACATTCAACAGGAAGGACTAGGGAACCAATAGGTAGGAGGGCGGCACTGAACAAGAGGGTGCCAAAAGGGAGAAAGGCGGCCTTCAAAATTTCACATGAGGGCGCAATAGGTAGGAGAGCGCCAATAATTATGAGGACGCCGATCAGCAGAAGGGCGGCAATATGTAGCAGGGTGGCGACCTACAGGAGGGCGCCTTCGGGTGAGAGGGCGCTTATTTACAGGACAGCGGCTTACATAGGCGACCACCGTTACGCTTAGAGAGCTACAGCCTACAAATGTGGTTGGAGGGCGCCCGAGGGAGCCCTCCAACCGTATTTGGAGGGCGTATTTGGAATGGGCGTCCTCCGAGGGCGCCCTCCATCCGTATTTTCCCTGTAAACACATTCGCGATTGGAGGGCGCCCTCCAGTCGCGATTGTTTTTCGATTCGATTATATCACAATTGCATTTGCGATTGGAGGGCGCCTTCGGCGCCCTCCAATCGCAAAGGGCGCCTTCGGCGCCCAAGGGGGGGGGGGCCATGGCCCAGTGCCCCCCCCCCTGCCTACGCCCCTGATTAGCAACAGTATCCTTAAAAATGTAAATGTTCCAAACCATTACATTGTCATTTTTAGCGAAAGTCATCGATGGCCCTCAAAAGACTTCACGCCAGTTTTCGAATCATTCTAAGGTAGAACGCATGATAATACGACACGGGCACCTCGATGCGATGTATCTTTTTGTTTTCTTACAAAATGCTTGGCAGTCAAAAAGCAATCGAACGAAATGGATATCTACCAACCAAATCGACACAGACCAACCCAATACCCACGGGTCAAAAAATCCCCCCTTCGCGTTGCGGAGCACGCGGGTAACCCTAGTGATTCTCTAAAAACGCTTCATCGTATACCGATTGGTTTCTGGGATATTCAAAGAAAACTTTAAATTTCGACATTTGGGGCATTTTGACCGCGGCTTCCCGGCAGTCGCCTACAACAGTGGCGCCACCCAACGTTTAGAACGCTGGATCTAGAGGCACGAATGAACCCAGCGCGTAGTGAACGGTGAATGGAAAGGGTTTACGGTCTTCAAACAATATCCCCATGTTTTCCAGGCGGACTGCCAACGGTCTGTTGTCCTCATTGCGACTTCAGCTGTCTGGGACTAGATCGCCTGAACATGCACGTCAAGGATAGACACGGTCACATCGGCAGGAACGGCAAATTGAAGTGTGAATGGTGTCAGTACTCTACGGATAATTCCGACGACATGGCAAACCACCGCCGTACACACATGGGAGAGCGGCCGTACCGATGTGATGCGTGTGGAAAGTCGTTTTCCAAGCGTGATAGTCTAACTATCCATCACCGCACACACACGGGAGAGCGGCCGTACCGATGTGATATATGTGGGAAGTCGTTTTCCCAGCTTGGTAATCGAACCACCCACCGCCGTACACACACGGGAGAGCGGCCGTACCGCTGTGATATATGTGACAAAACGTTTGCCTTACAACGCATTCTAACTACCCACCGCCGCTTACACACGGGAGAGCGGCCGTACCGCTGTGATTTATGTGACAAAACGTTTGCTGTAAAAGGCAATCTGACCACACACCGCCGTATACACACGGGAGAGCGGCCGTACCGATGTGATATCTGTGACAAAATGTTTGTTGTACGAAGTAGTCTGACCACCCACCGCCGTACGCACACGGGAGAGCGGCCGTACCGATGTGATTTATGTAATAAGTCGTTCACTGAGTCATCTAAGCTGACCGGCCACCGCCGTACGCACACGGGAGAGCGACCTTTCCGTTGTGATATATGTGACAAAACGTTTGCTGTAAAAGGTAATCTGACCAAACACCGCCGTATACACACGGTAGAGCAACCGTTCCGATGTGTTACATGTGGCAGGTCGTTTTCCGAGCTTGGTAGTCTGACTCACCATCTCAGCACACACACGGGAGAGCAACGTTTCCGTTGTGATATATGCGACAAAACGTTTACTACACAAGGTAGTCTGACCACACACCGCCGTATACACACGGGAGAGCGGCCGTACCGATGTGATATCTGTGACAAAACGTTTGTTGTAAAGAGTAATCTAACAATCCACCGCCGCACACACACAGGGGAACGGCCGTACCGATGTGAGTTATGTGATAAAACGTTTGCACAACAGGGTTATCTGACCGCCCACCGCCGTACGCACACGGGAGAGCAGCCGTACCAATGTGTTATTTGTGATAAGTCGTTTTCCCAGCTGAGATATTTCACTCACCACCGCCGTTCACACATTGGAGAGCGGCCGTACCGCTGTGATATATGTAAAAAGTCGTTTCCTGAGCAGGCTCTTCTGGCTCGCCACCGTCGCATACACACGTTAGGTGTTGCCATGCCGCTATGATAAATGTGGGAGGACGTTTTCTCGGCCGAGTCGTCCAACTATCCACCACCGTTTGTGTATTTACTAGCCTGAGACTGTGCCAGTGTGCTGTCTAAGAGAATATTTTCAAGGAGTTCCTGTCGCTTGCCGAGACACCGACCTACACCCCTGAAAGGGTGGCACGGTGGTGCAGTATCTTTGAAATGTCGTCCAAGCCCGGACCAGGGAACGGCCGCACGGCTGCCCCACCTGTGCGGTACGGTTCCTTCACCTGTCACGTGTCATCATACACATACGGGCCCACGGTGTGCTACAGAAACATGTAAAGATAGCACATCCTGCTGGCTTGTGAGATAACTGTATTTTGCAAGTGTACCTGGTGAAACAATCGTGGCTTGCAATACAATGAGATGGAGAAAATGGTCTGTCAATTGTTGGCGGAGAACTTATGACGATGGTTTGAGCGGACCTTCTATGGTCGACCCCACGCGCTCGGGCAGATGACGTGAGATCTGAGAACCTACATGTAGACAAAAAGTAGAGATGAAAAATCGGAGAGAGAGAGAGAGAGAGAGAGAGAGAGAGAGAGAGAGAGAGAGAGAGAGAGAGAGAGAGAGAGAGAGAGAGAGAGAGAGAGAGAGAGAGAGAGAGAGAGAGAGAGAGAAAGAGAGAGAGAGAGACAGAGAGAGAGAGTAAATAAAACTAACAGAGATATTTTTTACTGGTGACACTATGGTATCAAATAAACTAGATGCTTCGATCAGCAAGCAGCGTATGCCTATCCTATGTTTACACTGATGCACTGTTGGTACCTGGCATATTGCTTCGGAAAGACAAGCGGGAAAATGTTCGTCAATTTTTTCAATGCTTAAGTGTTGACGTGTTGACTAAATCTACAGGTCTCGTGGGTTTTGTAGGGGTGGAGATCGAGCCCGGTCCTGTGGGTCTGTCGCTATCTCCCCCTTTATCAGCTACTTTAGTCATATGACAAGTGGTTGGCAGGGACGTCTCCCTTGTGCCGTTAACCCGTCTGCCACCCGGGCCACTGTCATTCTACATGTGCATCTACGGTGGGGCCGTTTACTCAATTGGTTCAGTGGTGAATGCTCGCCATTTGGTTGCCAGGCAGTGGGTAGCGTGCCGATGGGTATGCTAATCTAATGAGCACCAAACACCTAGCCGACTTAAGTTAACTGGCAAAACTAAAGTACCGACATAAAAATGCTTCCGCTCTTTCATTCCTCCTTCTCGTATACCTTCATGAAAAGTTGATATCGATTTTGCCGTTATGTATTCACACCAAAATAGTAATCAGACTGCGAACATTAAATACACATCAATAAAGCCGCCAAAATACGCGCAAACTAACCTATCATAACCTAACGCAATCCGCAATATAAAGTTATCCGCCTCCCCAGCTCCAAACCTATCTATAGGAAGACCTTTGAGCCCGCATCTTCCCAGTGCCCAGGGACCGTACCTTGAGACCAAGCCAGCAGCGGTGATTCGTCGGAGGGGCCTTGGAGCAGCGCACTCAGCAGCGAACTGGCACCGAAGACCTCGCTTCACTCCCATTCACCGCTTTTGTACTCGGCCCGAGGCGGTAGTGCGTTCTGAAAACAGGCATGAGGCAAAGGCCATTTCCTTCGAACGCACCTGACACCCAGGCACTAACGCACCGCCAGTCACCGTCCCCCCCCCCCCTGACACACGTATGAACGGCCAGTCTATTCTGACCGTCTACAATTTGGTGACCTGACGGTTTTTAACCCGCGCCCGGCTGGGGGTCCTGGATTTCCACGCCCTGCTGGGGGGGGGGGGTGTTTGAACACCCCCCCTTGTAACTCGGCTCCTGGGCCACGTAGCGATACGCGGAAGGCGGCGTTCGAAAGAGCGTCAAAAACAATGACGAAATCACTTCGGTCAATTTTTTGGTCAGGTCAAAGGTCAGGTCACCAGAGGTCATTGAAGGCAAAATTTCGCCGATTTCCAGGTCGAATATCGAAAATTTCCAAGAAGCCAACGCATAACTCGGGAACCAATAGAGCCACAGCGCCGCGGAAAAGCGCATTCGATAGCCCTATTAACGCCCTTTCTGAGTAATTCTCTCAGATTTGACCTAACGTCAACGGTTTTGCCTGCAGGGGGCAAAAACTGCAAAAATAGCCGATTTTTTCGGAAACAGTTTTTCTGCAATAACTTTTGACCCAAGCCTTGTACGAGCTTACTTTTACCGGCATCGTGTTCCTCTCGTTAAGACGCATCGAATGAACTATAACTTGACCTTGAAAGGTCAACTTGAAAATTTGACCTCAGGTCAAGGTCATGACCTGACCGGAAAGGGTCATGTTGCATATCAGTCGATCTGTTTCGTCGAGCTGAACACATCTAAGGCGTTTTCATCGCTCTAGCATGCCTCTATCAAAAGTTATTTGCGAAAAACTGTTAGATACAATTCGTGACCTAAGATGACCTCAGGGCATAAACAAGGGTCACGGACACCATTTTCATGTTCAGTGTGACTAAACCACTTGTAATTCAGTGTTTGGGAGTGTTTATAATGTCTTTCGTCCAAAAGAGGCGCATTGCAATTTTCTCCCATTGACTTATAATGGGGAGGTCGCAGAATTGACCTGACCTTAGGTCACCGATATCAAAATTCCGAGATATACATTTTATAGATACTGTTACTCTTATCAATCGCTGAAAGTTTCAAAGCGATCGGTCACTCGGTGTAGCCATGACAGACATTGAAACTTTTTATGAGGTGAGGTCACTTCAAGTGACCTGGTGACCTGACCTTGAATGACCTTGGTCTGAAATTTTCACAACATGTGTAGAATTGATGTATGATAAGGTATACCAAAAACGGCGGCGCGGAGCTCCGCCGTTTTTGAAATATTCGCGAAAAACCACAAGGGGGGGTGTTCAAACACCCCCCCCCCCAGCAGGGCGCGGGCGCAAAACTACGGGCGCAAAACAATGCCGCAAATTTAGCCGACGAAGACCTTACAGTTTCAAGGGTAGCTTTTGCCTGTCCGGGTATACTCTATTCGTCTTATGCCTTTTAGGCTTGAAGATGTGGCCGATTTATTCATATACATACATGCCTGCCATGATTCTCTAAAAACGCTTCATCTTATACCGATTGGTTTCTAGAGTACCGTAAGGTGGGGCTATTTGAGACAGTGGGGCTATTTGAGACAGTATTTAAATTTGCTATAAAACAAAAACCAATTAAAATTTATGCTTAATTTTTTGCTCAGGCGATTTACTGCTCGATTCCACACCTCCCTGAGCAAAAATATCGCACAAAAATCAAACGATCTTCATTTTATAGCGATTTTAAATACTGTCTCAAATAGCCCCACTGTCTCAAATAGCCCCACTTTACGGTATCCAAAGAAAACTTAAAATTTCGCCATTTGGGGCATTTGACCGCGGCTTCCCTGCAGTCGCCTACGACAACAGTGGCGCCACCCAACGACTAGAACGCGGGAACTAGAGGCACGAATGAACTCAGCGCGTAGTGAACGGTGAATGGAAGGGGTTTACTGTCTTCAAACAACATCCTGAACGATATTTATATTTATATTTATACAACGATATTTTAGCGGCCCTGGTGGCGCAGTCGGTTAAGGCGTCGACCCGCGGTGCGGGCGGTGCCGGATTCGGGTTCGATTCCCGGTTCCGCCCGTTCCGCGGGCGTCGTCCCCGGCTGTGTCACCAGGTGTGGGGTAGGCTCCCACTTCAGCCGTAGCCTGGGGGGGTGGGTAATGAGGGCCGGGAGGAGGAGGAGCCCTCCTGTAATTGGGACGATCAGTGCCCGTTGGAGGGAGGCCAGAATAAAAAAAAAAAAAAAAAATCCCCATGTTTTCCAGGCGGGCTGGCAACGGTCTGTTGTACTCATTGCGACTTCAGCTGTCTGGGACGATATCGTCTGAACAGGCACGTCAAGGATAAACACGGTCACATCGGCAGGGACGGCAAATTGAAGTGTGAATGGTGTCAGTACTCTACGGAGAATTCTGACCACATGGCAAACCACCGCCGCACACACATGGGAGAGCGGCCGTACCGATGTGATACATGTGGTATGTCGTTTTCCATGCAAGGTGCGCTGACCAACCACCGCCGCACACACACGGGAGAGCGACCGTACCGTTGTGATATATGTGGGATGTCGTTTCCCCAGCTGGGTAATCGAGCCATCCACCGCCTTACACACACGGGAGAGCGGCCGTACCGCTGTGATATATGTGACAAAACGTTTCCTGCAAAAGGTAATCTGACCAGACACCGCCGTATACACACGGGAGAGCGGCCGTACCGATGTGATATTTGTGGGAAGTCGTTTTCCTCAGCAATGTAATCTGAACAACCATCACCGCATACACACGGGAGAGCGGCCGTACCAATGTGATATCTGTGACAAAATGTTTGCTGCTCGATTTAGTTTGAATAAACACCGCCGTACGCACACGGGAGAGTAACCGTTCCGATGTGTTATATGTGGCAGGTCGTTTTCCGAGCTTGGTAGTCTGACTTACCATCTCAGCACACACACGGGAGAGCAACGTTTCCGTTGTGATATATGCGACGAAACGTTTACTACACAAGGTAGTCTGACCACACACCGCCGCACACACACGGGAGAGCGGCCGTACCGCTGTGATATATGTAAAAAGTCGTTTCCTGAGCAGGCTCTTCTGGCTCGCCACCGTCGCATACACACGTTAGGTGTTGCCATGCCGCTGTGATAAATGTGGGAGGACGTTTTCCTCGGCCAAGTCATCCAACTATCCACCACCGTTTGTGTACTTACTAGCCTGAGACTATGCCAGTGTGCTGTCTAAGAGAATATTTTCCAGGAATTCCTGTCGCTTGCCGAGACACCGACCTACACCCCTGAAAAGGTGACACGATGGTGCAGTACCTTTGAAATGTCGTCCAAGCCCGTACCAGGGAACGGCCGTACGGCTGCCCCACCTGCGCGGTACGGTTCCTTCACCTGTCACGTCTTATCATACACATGCAGACCCACGGTGTATGTACTACAGAAACATGTAAAGATAGCACATCCTGCTGGCTTGTGAGACAACTGTATTTTGCAAGTGTACCTGGTGAAGCAATCGTGGCTTGCAATACAATGAGATGGAGAAAATGGTCTGTCAATTGTTGGCGGAGAACTTATGACGATGGTTTGAGCGGACCTTCTATGGTCGACCCCACGCGCTCGGGCAGATGACATGAGATCTGAGAACCTACATGTAGACAAAAAGTAGAGATGAAAAATCGGAGAGAGAGAGAGAGAGAGAGAGAGAGAGAGAGAGAGAGAGAGAGAGAGAGAGAGAGAGAGAGAGAGAGAGAGAGAGAGGGAGAGAGAGACAGAGACAGAGACAGAGACAGAGAGAGACATGGAGAGAGAGAGAGAGACAGAGACAGAGACAGAGAGAGAGACAGAGACAGAGACAGAGAGAGAGAGAGAGAGAGAGAGAGAGAGAGAGAGAGAGAGAGAGAGAGAGAGAAAGAGAGAGAGAGAGAGAGAGAGAGAGAGAGAGAGAGAGAGAGAGAGAGAGAGAGAGAGAGAGAGAGAGAGAAAATAAAACTAACAGATATTTTTTACTTATGACACTATGGTATCAATTAAACTAGATGCTTCGATCAGCAAGCAGCGTATGCCTATCCTATGTTTGCACTGATGCACTGTTGGTACCTGGCATATTGCTTCGGAAAGACAAGCGGGAAAATGTTCGTCAATTTTTTCAATGCTTAAGTGTTGACGTGTTGACTAAATCTACAGGTCTCGTGGGTTTTGTAGGGGTGGAGATCGAGCCCGGTCCTGTGGGTCTGTCGCTATCTCCCCCTTTATCAGCTACTTTACTCTACATATGACAAGTGGTTGGCAGGGACGTCTCCCTTGTGCCGTTATCCCGTCTGCCACCCGGGCCACGTGTCATTCTACATGTGCATCTACGGTGGGGCCGTTTACTCCAGTGGTTCAGTGGTGAATGCTCGCCATTTGGTTGCCACGCGGTGGGTAGCGTGCCGATGGGTATGCTAGTCTAATGAGCACAAAACACCTAGCCGACTTAAGTTAACTGGCAAAACTAAAGTACCGACATAAAAATGCTTCCGCTTTTTCATTCCTCCTTCTCGTATACCTCCATGAAAAGTTGATATCGATTTTTGCCCCTATGTATTCACACCAAAATAGTAATCAGACTGCGAACATTAAATGCGCATCAATAAAGCCGCCAAAATGCGCGCAAACTAACCTATCATAACCTAACGCAATCCGCAATATAAAGTTATCCGCCTCCCCAGCTCCAAACCTATCTATAGGAAGACCTTTGAGCCCGCATCTTCCCAGTGCCCAGGGCCCGTACCTTGAAACCGAGCCAGCAGCGGTGATTCGTCGGAGGGGCCTCGGAGCAGCGCACTCAGCAGCGAACTGGCACCGAAGACCTCGCTTCACTCTCATTCACCGCTTTTGTACTCGGCCCGAGGCGGTAGTGCGTTCTAAAAACAGGCATGAGGCAAAGGCCATGTCCTTCGAACGCACCTGGCACCCAGGCACTAACGCACCGCCAGTCACCGTCCCCCCGACACACGTATGAACGGCCAGTCTATTCTGACCGTCTACAATTTGGTGACCTGACGGTTTTTAAACTACGGGCGCAAAACAATGCCGCAAATTTAGCCGACGAAGACCTTACAGTTTCAAGGGAAGCTTTTGCCTGTCCGGCTATACTTTATTCGTCTTATGCCTTTTAGGCTTGAGGATGTGGCCGATTTATTCATTACATGCCTGCCATGATTCTCTAAAAACGCTTCATCGTATACCGATTGGTTTCTGAGGTATTCAAAGAACACTTAAATTTCGCCATTTGGGGCATTTTGACCGCGGCTTCCCGGCAGTCGACTACGACAACAGTGGCGCCACCCAACGATTAGGACGCGGGAACTAGAGGCACGAATGAACCCAACTTGCGTAGTGAACGGTGAATGGAAGGGGTTTACTGTCTTCAAACAACATCCCCATGTTTTCCAGGCGGACTGGCAACGGTCTGTTGTCCTCATTGCGACTTCAGCTGTCTGGGACGATATCGTCTGAACAGGCACGTCAAGGATAAACACGGTCACATCGGCAGGGACGGCAAATTGAAGTGTGAATGGTGTCAGTACTCTACGGAGAATTCCGACGACATGGCAAACCACCGCCGCACACACACGGGAGAGCGGCCGTACCGATGTGATACGTGTGGAAAGTCGTTTTCCAAGCGTGATAGTCTAACTATCCATCACCGCACACACACGGGAGAGCGGCCGTACCGATGTGATATATGTGGGAAGTCGTTTTCCCAGCTGGGTAATCGGGCCATCCACCGCCGTACACACACGGGAGAGCGGCCGTACCGCTGTGATATATGTGACAAAACGTTTGCCTTACGACGTATGCTTACTACCCACCTCCGCACACACACGGGAGAGCGGCCGTACCGCTGTGATATATGTGACAAAACGTTTGCTGTAAAAGGTAATCTGACCACACACCGCCGTATACACACGGGAGAGCGGCCGTACCGATGTGATATCTGTGACAAAATGTTTGTTGTACGAAGTAATCTGACCACCCACCGCCGTACGCACACGGGAGAGCGGCCGTACCGATGTGATATATGTGATAAAACGTTTGCTGCTCGATTTAGTTTGAATAAACACCGCCGTACGCACACGGGAGAGTAACCGTTCCGATGTGTTATATGTGGCAGGTCGTTTTCCGAGCTTGGTAGTCTGACTTACCATCTCAGCACACACACGGGAGAGCAACGTTTCCGTTGTGATATATGCGACAAAACGTTTACTACACAAGGTAGTCTGACCACTCACCACCGCCGTTCACACGTTGGAGAGCGGCCGTACCGCTGTAATATATGTAAAAAGTCGTTTCCTGAGCAGGCTCTTCTGGCTCGCCACCGTCGCATACACACGTTAGGTGTTGCCATGCCGCTGTGATAAATGTGGGAGGACGTTTTCTCGGCCGAGTCATCCAACTATCCACCACCGTTTGTGTATTTACTAGCCTGAGACTATACCAGTGTGCTATCTAAGAGAATATTTTCCAGGAATTCCTGTCGCTTGCCGAGACACCGACCTACACCCCAGAAAAGGTGGCACGGTGGTGCAGTACCTTTGAAATGTCGCCCAAGCCCGTACCAGGTAACGGCCGCACGGCTGCTCCACCTGTGTGGTACGGTTCCTTCACCTGTCGCGTGTCATCATACACATACGGGCCCACGGTGTGCTACAGAAACATGTAAAGATAGCACATCCTGCTGGTTTGTGAGACTACTGTATTTTGCAAGTGTACCTGGTGAAACAATCGTGGCTTGCAATACAATGAGATGGAGAAAATGGTCTGTCAATTGTTAGCGGAGAACTTATGACGATGGTTTGAGCGGACCTTCTATGGTCGACCCCACGCGCTCGGGCAGATGACATGAGATCTGAGAACCTACATGTAGACAAAAAGGAGAGATGAAAAATCGGAGAGAGAGAGAGAGAGAGAGAGAGAGAGAGAGAGAGAGAGAGAGAGAGAGAGAGAGAGAGAGGGAGAGAGAGAGAGAGAGAGAGAGAGAGAGAGAGAGAGAGAGAGAGAGAGAGAGAGAGAGAGAGAGAGAGAGAGGAGAAAGGGAGAGAACCAAACAGACAGACAGACAAAACCAGTAGTGAGTAGGTAGTAGGTACACAATCAGTAGGTAAAAAAAACACATATTTTTCACTGACGATGACATTAACAAAAGTGCCGGACCCCCCTATTTGTCGCTGGTAGCACACACTCATAGAGGTCAGAAGGGCGACGAACAGTCAGTAATGCTAAGTTGGTGGGGACGCAGGGGGCGCCATACGGTTACGATGGCGCCGTGAGACCATGACAAGGGACGCCATTCTCCTAGAAGGGCGCTGAGTGATTGAAAACGCGATGTGGTCCAGGGGCGCTGAGAGGCCAGATGGGCCGACGCCGAGGGATGCACGGTGGACAGAGACATAAGGGCGCGAGACCTAGGTCCTAGGTAAGTACAGGCCTCGCGGGTTTTTAACGGTAGGTTTTGCACCTAGAAAAATAAGTGTACTTCAGGCTATATCTTCGTCGTCTTAACCCTATTCCTGGCGGGGGGGGGCCTCAGGAGCCCCCCCTGAGGTTTTTTGGTTATTTCTCCCAAACGCGTTGAGTTAGGAAGCTCAAATTTTCTGACTTTTCCTAAAAGGCTTCTACGCAACATGTCTGAAAATTTTGAGTTGATCTGACCTCAGGTCAGGTCACCAGAGGCGGTTTGGTGACCCTACCTCAGAAAAGTTTGCAATCACGCCAGAGCTAGAGTTTTTGACCGATCAATTTCTTCTCTTCAGGCTTTAGTTAGGGTACCAGTATGTGCAATTTGTATATCTCGGAATTTTGATATCGGTGACCTAAGGTCAGGTCAGTTTCGCGACCTCCCCATTATAAGTCAATGGGGGAAAAATCAACTCCCTGTTTTTACCACTAAAACGGGTCGGAATGGCCCCATATACCATACATGACTTCATATACGATCAACCTTCACTACCTTGAGGTCTGTTTTGCTGTTGGGCAGCTGTGAGGTCATGTGACGTCATCAAAGGTCACCAAAGGTTTTTGGCCAATAACTCCGTACAGGAACAAGATACAGACGCGTGGATGGTCTCATTGTGTTCAGCTCGTCAAGACGCATCGAATGATATACATGATGACCTCGAGGTCACGTGACCTGAGGTCAACCTTTGACCTTGACCTTTCGAGGTCAACATATATATCATTCGATGCGGATTGACGAGAGGATCACGATGATGCCCTTAGTTTGTTCCTATCTTGACTAATTCGAAAGTTATTCGAGAAAAACTCTCCATATCTAGCGCCGCCATTTTGACTTTTTCGACCCCTGTGACGTCATCTTTGACCTGACCTGAAAATGACCTTAGTAAAAATTGTAGATCTTGACCATGCGTATCCGATGCCGTTTACCGCTTGTCGCTATCTTGCTTCGTTCTCGAGATCTCAGGGGGGGGGCCGAATCGGCCCCCCCCCCGCCAGTTTCTTGTCCCGGCGGAGCCCGCCAGGAATAGGGTTAAGCTTTTAAGTGTTGAAGATGCGATCGACTTGTTGGTTCACAAGCCGGCCATGATCGTGTAAAATGACTCCATCGCAGATCGATTAGTTTCTGAGATATAACCGGAAATGTAAAAGTGCAAAACCTACCGCTTAATCTCGGGAGAGCCGTACCTGCCTGTACAAAATCAACTCATTTCGTGAGAGAAAGTCATTACAAGAAATAATTTCGGTTTATAGGGCCATCAATAATCATATACCCACTCTCGATCATGGCGAAGTGGCTCCCCGGTCAAGCTGCCCACTTACTGCGTCCTAGCCAACCTAGGCGTAGGCGTCAGGTCGGTCGCGCCGGCGCGGTATGCATAAGTTTGGCGCGCGTCGGCCGTGCCCGAAGTGATCCTTTCCCTTTTTTCCTGCCGACCACGAAAGAAACGCCGTTTCCTGTCATGTCAGGGTGTGCTGGCAATTCAGGGCTGCGGAGTCGGAGTCGGAGTCGGAGTCGGTCGGAGTCGACAGTTGTGACCGGAGTCGGAGTCAGAGTCGGAGTCGATTTTAGAAACCCGAGCCGGAGTCGGAGTCGGAGTCACCGAAAATCTGTCGACTCCGCAGCCCTGCTAGGTCTGTGGAGTCGGAGTCGGGAGTTGGAGTCGGTCGGAGTCAACAATTCTGCCCGGAGTCGGAGTCGGAGTCGGAGCTGGTTTTTGAAAGCCGGAGTCGGAGTCGGAGTCGGAGTCGCCGAAAATCCATCGACTCCGCAGCCCTGGCCAGCATAAGCTGACAGGCTAATTAACCCTCGCCGGACCTATTGGTTTTCTACATACGCGCCGGCCGAGGGGGGGGGCGGGTACGACCCCCCCCCTCGCCGTTTCGCCCCTGGTGGAGCTAGCGCGTCGCGGAAAAAACGAGCGTGTGCGCCGTTACGAGACGCAGAGATTGGTACCCGATTTTAAGGTCCTAGGTCAACCGGTGACCTCTGAGGTCAGGTCAAGTGCCCCAAGGTACGGTTCAGTTTTTGGTGAATAACTTCGCAAAAAATGGCCGCAGAGCGCCGATTTTGGCAGCATCGTGTTCGTCTCGCTCAGGCGCGTCGAATGATATACTTTTTGTCCGGGTCAGGTCAACTTGGGGTGTTGACCTCAGGTCAAGGTCAGGTCAGCACCCCCAGGTCACGAAGTTGGTCGAAAGAGGTCATGTCGCATATCATTCGATTCGGCAGGTCTTCCTGAGTCCATTGGTGGCTTTCCCGACTCGCTAGATCAATTTGATCAAGAGTTATTGACGAAAAACTAATATGACCTTGATGACGTCATAAATGACGTCACGCAAGGTCAACATTGCAAAAGTGACGCATCTAACCTTGCAAGGAGTGCATCAAATCACGATTCTGTGTGCTTGAGATAGTTGGAGATCGTTCCCGGCGCCAGAATAGCAGTTTGAATTTTTCCCCATTGACTTATAATGGTGAGGTCACGAAAATGACCTGACCTCATATGACCTTTAGGAAAAATCCGAGATATACAAGTTGTGGGACTTATAATGGATACTAGATCCTGCAAGTTTCATTTCCCTGTGACATCTCCTCTGGCAGTGAGGGCGTTGCGAAGTTGCGACATCTGAAGACCGTGCAGAGGTTCACTTATGACGTCATAGGTCAGTGACCTGACCTGACCCAAAAATGCGGTTGGTGTCAAAAGATGCGGCTTGGATCAAAGGTCAGGTATGCCAAGTTTCAGCTCTCTATCGCCAGCGTGTTCGGAGCTATCGCGAAAAAACCCTATGGGGGGGGGGGCGGCACCCGCCCCCCCCCCCTCGGCCGGCGAGGGTTAAACGATTGAAAATGTCAGCTTAAAAATGTCACCTTTAAAAAGACGCCGTTTAATTGTGTCAGCCTCTGCTGGAAAATCGGCTATGGATGCAATCAGCAGCTCGTGTCATTAAATCGTCCATTTAATCATCCAATCGACCATTCAGTCATCAAATCAAACATCTGATCAATCATCCATTCAATAAAATCATTTGCTCTACCATTCAATCATCCATTTGATCAAACATTTGAGGCCAAGTTTAGACTTCTAAAGATAGTAAGCATACGGTTATTTTTCAATACGTCTTGTTTACGTCTCAAATACGTCTCAATACGTCTCAAATATCTCAAATCCGTCTCAAATATCGTTATGTTTTCCAGGCGGACCGGCAATGGTTGATTGTCCTCACTGCGGCTTCAGCTGTCTGGGACAAGATCGTCTGAATAGGCACGTGAAGAAGAAACACAGCCACATCGGCAGAAACGGCAAATTGAAGTGTGAATGGTGTCAGTACTCGACCAATAAGTCCATCGATATGAACCGCCACCGTAGGACCCACACCGGAGAGCGGCCGTACCGCTGTAATATATGTGACAAAACGTTTACTAAACAAAGTAATCTGACCACACACCGCCGTATACACACGGGAGAGCGGCCGTACAACTGTGATATATGTGGGAGGACGTTTTCTTGGCAGAATGCTCTGACCAGACACCGCCGCATACACACGGGAGAGCGGCCATACCGCTGTGACATATGTGACAAAACATTTACTGTACAAAGTAGCCTGATGAACCACCTCCGTCTACACACGGGAGAGCGGCCGTACCATTGTGAAACATGCGACAAAACGTTTGCTGTACAAGGTACGCTGGCCAGCCACCGTCGTACACACACGGGAGAGCGGCCGTACCATTGTGATACATGCGACAAAACGTTTGCTGTACAAAGTGACCTGATAAACCACCGTCGTACACACACGGGAGAGCGGCCGTACCATTGTGAAACATGCGACAAAACGTTTGCCAGACAAGGTACGCTGACCAGCCACCGCCGTACACACACGGGAGAGCGGCCGTACCATTGTGATACATGCGACAAAACGTTTGCTGCACAAAGTGACCTGATAAACCACCGTCGTACACACACGGGAGAGCGGCCGTACCATTGTGAAACATGCGACAAAACGTTTGCCAGACAAGGTACGCTGGCCAGACACCGTCGCCGTTGTTCACTCGCGTGAGAGCGACTGCATCGTTGTGGTATATGTGACAGGACGTTTTCTCGCCTCTGTCATCTAACTGCCCACCGCCGTTGGTGTGGTGACTAGCCAGACACTGTACAAGTGTGGTGTCTAATGGAAGACTTTCGAAGAATTCCTGTCGACAACTTAGTTTCAGACATGTGCATGGATCCGAGTTATTGGTCTATGATGGATGGGTCTATGATGGATGGGTCAGTGGATCTCGAAGCAAACTGTAGGTTAGGATCTATGATCCCATCGGATCCGGCGTGAAAAATGCCCGCACCGTGCCCCCCCCCCCCCCCACACTCCCATCGAAAGGTCCTGGATGCGTCCCTGTCTGGGCTGACCCCGGGCCCCCGGGTGACTCGCGGGTCCCTTCAAGAGCAGTTGGCCCCATCTTGGGCGAGATCCTGGGTACGTGTCTCACGTACATCGTACATATTTAGTCCTGTTGATTTGATTCATCGGTTTTATTTATTGATTATAAGTTATAAGCTCGATCTCTAGTCTGTGATCTTGCATCGTATCAGATATACCTAATGACATTTCATGTCGATATGCCTAAAAAGATATGCGAATATTACGTGGAAAAGGAGTGCTACTCCCGCTCCTACACATCCGGGCCAAACAGTGACCGGCCCCTGCTTCTAGCCACCCGGGGCCGGTTGGCCGGCCGGCAGTTAGTCATTACCCGGGGTTGATTTCTGAGGGACTTGCAAAAATGCCTATTAATTGAATGTTTTACGTAATAACTTAGATGATTGGGTATATGTAGGGGAAAGTGGGGTAAGACGGGCACCTTAACTTTGGAGCCATTTTTCGGCCGGTTAGAAACATCATAGAAACGGGAAACTGAGTGAAAACATTTTTTTGACATTTTACTTCCATTTGCCAAAAGATGAGACTTAGACCTGATTCAACAAATAAACTGCAGCTATTTTTGCAAACCCTTGCAAAAACCCGTCTTACCCCACCCCATGGGGTAAGACGGTCACATGGGTTGGGTAGGGCAAGACGGCCAGCTTCTTTCACCGACCAGCACAGCTCGCAACAAATGCCCGAGATTAGCCGCATTGATACAGTCGCTCGTTGGTCTCAAGTGCTTCGGAAATGGCAGTAAACGAGTTTCGTGCAGAAGGCGTATGCTCGTATATAGGCCCTAGTTCAGAATCTATGTTGAACCGTTTTTCACATTCATTATTCGATAATAAACTGTGCCGAAGGAATATTGCTAACATGTCTGTGAGTATGACAATCGAACATATTCTTATTAGAAATGCTTCTTTTTTCCTACAGCAACAAACATACTTTCACCATCACGGGCCCATTGGATTCATATTTCATAGTTGCCCGTCTTACCCCAAACTCAATGTCAGAAGTTCAGCACGATTTTTCTCTGTGGACAATTTGATGCAGACAAAGCAAATCCGCGGTAAATGAACACTAGTGGCATATGAGTGTACCACAAGTGATTGCGAGTTTTTAACTGTATAGTGCTGCACACAAAAGCTTGCACAATACATTATGGATGTTTTCAATGAATTGAGTGCTTTAAAGAAATCACAATAAAAAATTATCGACTGAACACAAATTCACCAGACTTCAATGGTGGTGTGTATAGTGGGAAAGACAATTCTGGTCCTAATTTTTCTCGCTCGTAGCGCCATTGGTTTGGTCTGCAGAAGGGGTGCCCGTCTTACCCAAGATTACTTTACTAATAGTCTTACCTACCCTGACCGTCTTACCCCACTTTCCCCTACCGACTTTGAGTCGCATTTGAATAAAACATGCCAGGGTCAAAAATATTGTTTTGAAAATTAAGCTGGTACCGAAATGATTGCTTTACATGCATCGACAAAAAAATCAAGCTTCAAGCCAACCGAAATATAACCCCATAGTCCGTATTTTTTGGGGGGGGCCTTCGGCATGGGGGGGGGCCAGTTCGCAGGTCGTGCCCATCCCATTGAAAAATCCTGTGTGCGCGCCTGCGGCTGTACCTAGATGGCTTCCTGTATAAAATAGCGGTAGTGGTCGTTGATGGCGTATAATGTGTGTTGTTTGAGCTCCTTGTGTGTGGGTTTGTGTTTGTGTTTGGTGATCCAGTGCTCCACTGGACCGGTCTCGTATCTGAGTTGCATGGTGAGTCTCCGAGACAAAGTTGTGGTTGTAGCGCCAAGGAAATATCCGTCACGGGGCCTGCAATCCTCGTGTGGGCATGGGAATTTGTATATCACGTTGGTGCTGTTACCCATCTTCGTCGTTGTGGTTGTTTTTCATTACAAGTTGTCTGGTTCGCTTGCTCTGATAGTATATGTGCAGTTGTATAAAGCGGTCGTCGTCTTGGTTGCATCTAATGTTTGATGCATCTAATGTCGTCATCTCGGTTATTATTTTGTGGATGAAGTGCATAGACATCAATAGGATCTTGAAATGGTAATCCTCTGGGACCATTTGAAAACCATTTGAAAACCATTACCCTGCTCGCTGATTAGGAAGCGCTGAAGGAGCGCGGAGATGGTGAGGGGCAGGGGGTGCCTTTGCCTAATAGGGTGACGTGGAACAGGGGGAACAGGGGGGCGCATGTGCTGTATCGTGAAACTCGCGGAGCGCCTGGCACAACGTAGACAAAGCCTGGCTTGAAAGTCACCACAAGAGTCAAGACGGACCCCAACCAAGCCGGCTTTCGCAAAGGTCACAACACAAATGATCAGCTGATCAAGATGACCCCAAGCATCTTCGACGGATTTGAGTCCAAAATCCCTAAACGATCTGCCTTGGTGCTGCTGGACTTCCAGCGTGCCTATGACCGCTTATGGCACGCGGACTGGCCGCCAAGCTGGCCCGCCTGGGCAGTGGGCACGCCCGCTTGCGTCATCAGGTGGATCATGGCCACGCTCCGCGACAGGCGGGGGCGGGGGCGGTGGGAGGCATCCATCTCGGACAGCCGCCTGTTCCCCCAGGGCCTGGCCCAGGGCTCCGTGCTGGCCCCCCTGCTCTGGAATATCTACGCCAGCGACACCCTCCCGCGGGCCCCACCCGGAGTACACATCTCTGTGTACGTCACTGTACGCGGATGATGTGGCCCTGTGGGCCACCGAACGGAAGCTGTCGCAGTGCGAGGCGACCCTCCAGCCAGCACTGGACGAGATCTCCGACTGGTGCACTCGGTGGAAAATGCAACTGTCGGCATCGAAATGCACGGCCATCACCTTCTCTCTGGACCCCTGCGAAGCCGGAGGGAAGATACATCTCAAGTTGAGCCTTCAGAACCGACCCGTCAACCACGTCACCTACCCAACCTTCCTGGGACTCAAGATGGACGGCGGCCTCACCTTCAGTGAGCACATCAAGCAACTGAAGAAGTCGATGCCGCCCTTGCCGGACGCAGCTACGGCTGCAACCGCCGCACACTCCGAGCAGCCTACATATAGGATATGTACATCAGGTCTATGGCGGACATACGGCTCGGCAGTCTATATGACACATGCCGCCCCGGCCTCCAGACAGTCACTGGAAGCGGGGCAGAACGCCTGCGGCCGGATCATCACGGGCTGCATCCGCCCGACCAGACGAGACGCACTGCTCGCCGAGGCCCAACTGGAACCTCTCACGGTACGAGCCAAGAAACTCTCCTCCAATGAAGCTCAGAGATTGAAGAGGCTCCCCTCCGACAACCCGGCAAGGGGGGTGGTTGACCGGGAGGTCCCACCGAGACTGAAGTACAGAGCCCATGAAGCCTGGGTACGAGAGGTACAGCAAGCCGAAAGCACGAGCTCAGACCCACCCCTGCCGTGCGATGAGGACGTTGTGCTGGCCGCAAAACCTTGCGTTCGGCGAGTTGCTGCCTGGATGGCGAGCGAGGCGGGCATAGCGGAGCTCCCAACGGAGCCGCTGGCCCTGATACCGCCTGTCTTTCTGCTGGACACCACAAGGCTGACATCATCGACCTCTCTGACGGCGTCCACCTCACGCACAGACCCCCCGGAAGCGAGAAGAGCTGCAGCAGAGACGACGCTGGCGTCCCCCCCCCCCCCCCGCAGCCCGACGTGTTCAGCTGGACCGACGGTTCGGCCGGGGGCGGCACGGACGACGGCGGAGGAGCCCTGATGATCCACCACGAAGAGTCCCGCACCGTCCAGCTTACGGTAGCGGCGGGAAAGGTGTGTAGCAGCACCAGGGCCGAGCTTGTGGCCATCCACGAGGCGCTGACCGAAGTCGCGGGCGACATGCCCGACCGGCCGAGCTTTTTCCTCCTGTGTTGCGACTCGCGAGCGGCCATCGAGTCGCTGCAGGACGCGGCAGATTCCCAGTCGGCACTGGTGGCGAAGACCAGGAACCTGCTGGATGCAATCACTCGATCGGGCCACAGGCTCCACTTACAGTGGGTACCCGGTCACGCGGGCCTGCCCGTCGGGCAAGAGGGATCTGTGCTGCGCGCGCGAGATGTGGTCATCCATACCCAGACCCGACGCCCGTGCTCGACAGACTGGACCGCCGATCGTCGGTGACAGTGGCGCAGCTCCGGGTGGGCTGCTCGCCTCACCGACTCGGACTGGCTGAGTCCGACGCTCGTGCGGATTGCGGCGAGCCCGACTCAGTCGCGCACCTACTACTGGACTGCCCTGCACACCAGGGGCCTCGGACCCGCCGGGGGGCCCCCTACCGACGCTGGGAGAGGTTTTCTCCACCGATGCCGACATCCTGGTGGACTTCCTGGTGAAGACGGGCCGGGTCCCACGGGACCCGGCGTAAGCTGGCAAAGAAGAAGAAAAAGAAGAAGGGCGCATGTGAGGAGGGCGATTATCAACAGGAAGGCACCACGGCCAGTGGGTAGGAGGGCGGCGATGAACATTGAACAGGATAGCGCCAGTGGGTAGGAGGGAACACGAGGGCGCTTGTGAGGAGGGATGGTGATCAACAGAAAGGCACCAGTGAGTAGGAGGGCGGTGATCAACAGGAGGGTGTCAGTGAGTAAGAGGGAACACGAGGGCGCCAATAGGTAGAAGAGTTACGATCAGCATTCAACAGGAGGGAGACAATAGGTAGGGGGCACCAATGTGTAGAAGGGCGGCGATCAACAAGAGGGCGCCAGAAGGGGAAGGAGGGTGGCAATCGAAATTCCAGAGGAGGGCGGCACTCAAAAATTCAGAGAAGGGCGCGTAGGTAGGTACAGGGTGATCGAAAAAAGTGTCACCCCTAACTTAAAATCTACATAACTCGCGACTGGTAGGTCGGATGACTTCGCGCCAGGCAGCATCGGAAAGAGCAGACAATTTCTTTTCAATTGAATGTATTCATGATTATTTTCTATTCCAAATCATGTCCCCATGGGCTCAAAAACCAGTCAATGTGCGGCTTTCACGTGAAACGAAATTCACCGAACGGGATCGGACACCGGCACCGCTGAACGAGAACAATGAGTATCGTAACTCAACATGACACACACCACACATTACACATGGAGTGTATGTTGTTCACTGCAGACTGTTTCTCAGCTGACCTTAGACTCGTTTCTCGGCTGACCTTAGACAAGGAAGACCTTATCAGATCTTCCTTGCAAACATGCGGCCTCATTATTCACAAATTCGCCGGTAACTAGCGAAACATTGCGACAACCTGCACTACCGGATTATCAATTTTATGCAGCGGTAACCATGGAGCAGTTAAGAAAAATGCTCACGTGAGCTGTCACGTGAGCTGTCAGATCAAAAACTCTGTCGAAAGTACAAATTTGCACAACCCAAACTTTTGAACACGCCAAATTGCGTCCTTAACATACTTTTTGAATAGCTACATCTTCGTTTGCGGCATAAACCATGCATATTTACATACATTCAAAAGGAAATTGTATGCTCTTTCTAATGCTGCCTGGCGCAAAGTCGTACGACCAACCAATCGCGAGTTATATGGCTTTTGAATTAGGGGTGACACTTTTTTTCGATCACCCTGTACATAGGCGTCGCCAGAGATTTTCGGTTGGGGGGGCAAAATCAACTTTTGTGTTAAATCTTGCCTTCCTCCAGTCGTTACTCATTCATTTTACATATCATTCAACGCGCAGTGGTGCGAGGAATACGATGGTGACAAGGTTTTCCTTGTAGCTACAGGGTGTCCAGAAAAAACGGATACTATTATTTTTTGCTGTATTTCCGAAAAAAAACACCTTACATTTTAAAATGGCACATGTTTGTATTCGCAAAAATATGGCAAAACAGACAGCAGGTGCCACATGGCACGTAAACTCTTTGGTTAGTCGCGGCAGCTCCTCAAAGCAGATACTCAATGTGAGCGGCCTTACGGCGGATCAGCTCCAGCACTAGCACAGTCTGCAGGTGGCTGATGGTTAGGTCGACCACCTCAGAGGGCAGGCAGACACCTTTCCAACGACGCATTGCAGTGCTCATGAGTTTTGCCAAATCTTGCACTATAAGCACATGAAGTTGGAACAAAATCGGCACGTGTGTTAATGAATGCGACTTAACTTCCTTAGTATCTTTTTTTTTCTGGACACCCTGTATGACTTGCCATTTTTTTACAGAAAATTTAATTTTTTAAAATTTGGAACAAAAAACGACCGGTAGAATCACAATGGCTGCGCTTGCCGACGCACTCTGGAGAGCACCTGTGCAGACGCTCGTCGCTCATGATCATAAAAAGGTTAAACGCTCAGCTTAAGCGAATCACCTTGCTGAAACTTTCATTCACGCATGCATGCAGAGGTTCTACGTAAAATGCATAGGGCTTATCCCAGCCGCCGATTGAAGCTAAGTAGGGCTTTCAGCGGAGAGTGAATGTCGGAAGTGTGAATCGGAGGTAATTCATCTTTGCTCCAGTGAGAGGAGGTGTAGTGTGAACAAAAAGTTTCTCGTTTTTCGTGTGTAGGGAAGCGCTGCAAACGCGAAGAAAAGACGTTTAACGGAACCAAAATTTCGCACGGCATAGCGGCAAGGGATCCTTTAGCGATAGGCTTGGGACTTCCAGGCCATTTTAGGCCACTCAGGGTCAGTGTGGGCTCTCAGAAGCCTGCTTAGGATCCTGAAAATCGGCGCTGGTCACCCCAAATAGTTACGTGTACATATGTGGTGCTTTAGGGCTTTCCGAGCCCAAGGTGGGGCCCTCAGAAGCCAGTGTGGGCGGCGCCGGCGGCGGGCGCTAAGAGACCAGGCCCAGGGTGAGCAGGGAGCCCTCAAATAGCAGTGTGAACCCTGGAGGTCTGTGTCGAATCCCTAAGGACCCTACATAGGGACATAAGAAACATGTGCTGGGACCCTCAGAGGCACACCCGAGTCGTGACCCCTAAACTGCAGGCTTAGGCTCAGCAAAATCTGTCGCCTCACAAGCTCGGCTGAGCTATCAGAGGCCTAAGGTTCTCAGAAATATTTAAAAGTATCCTCAAAGATCCGTGTGGCCCTTCAGAGGTCTACGCATGTGTAAGGTCCTCAAAGATTCCTGTATGGGCCCTCAGAGAATATGAACACCAGTGGGACTCTCAGAGGCCGGTTTGGGCCCTCTGAAGGCTTCTTAGAGCTCAGTGGAGCTCCTTCGGAGCCTGTGTGAAAAGCAAGCAGTCATGAGCCCTGTGGCACTTGAACGGTACTTGAGTCTGTCGCAGACATTTGACGAGAGTTGAGAAAGGCCCGAAGATTCAGTGTCACGCTTTGAACGCAAATTTTGTATCAGCACTTCAAAACTTATGAAAATCAGCTATAAAATGTAATAGCAAACCAACGAGGAACATGAAATGAATCACAGTATTGACACTTCCGAGTCTGGAGTCGGTGTTTTGACGATGTTGGCGACTGCGACTCCGCGACTCTGGCTTGAACGAGTCTGACCTCACAGGCATTCTCAGAAAGGTACCCCCATTTTTTCCCGACTCCAAAATCTCATCGGATCTGTATCGATCTCAGGGGGTGCCCGGTCCGAGGTTGGGGGGGCAAGCTGCCCCGCTTGCCCCCCCCCCGTGGCGACGCTAATGACCCTGTATAAGAGGTTGCCCACCAGCAAAAGGGCGCCAATGGGTTGCGGGGCAGAGGCAGAGGTGAATAAAACTCAAAAGCTGTCACCTACGCGATGTCTAGCTGTCGGCAATTTTTCACAAGTCATCTTGAAACAGAAGGTACCATTTTTTGCCGTTTTCTCATCACCTTTGAGGCCAAAAAAGTAAATTTGAAAATGAGGCTAGAATGTTAGAAATAAACTTATCTTTCAAATTTCAGACTCTGGGCATCACAACGCATCACCATATTTCAATACCTAGTTACACAACAAAAAATAAATCACTATCACTAAACTTACCTATAGGTCTGATCGACTTCCTATAGCTCGTCCTGGCTTCCTGATCCAGTTCAATCATAACTCACGAAAGGATTGTCAGTTGTCACTGATTCACTTGTCTTTGCTTCAGTAGTCAAGACCAATTATCAACGCTCCTACCAAGTTTCTAGGACCGATGGTCATGGACCTCGCACCAGTTGTGGCCCAGATGTGACGTCCCCCGTCCCCAGTCGCCCGGTCCCTCCCTACTCCGTCGGCGGCCAAGGCCGCGTCGGTCCCCGCCTCCGCTCAAACGGCGACGAGCGGGGACGAGCTGTCGCGCTGTCGCCGTTTTTCCTGCGTTGTCTATGGCGCTTCACAACGCACCGGCTGTCGCACCGGCGGGATTTTTCAGCCCCAGCTGTCTACAAAGAGACGACGCTGTTAAATTTTTGTGCCGTGGTTCATAGTGGTCTTCTATGGGAAGACAGCTCTGATTGTAGCGGAAACGGCCTAGTTATCTACTTTAAATGCATCAACTGAGATGCTCGAATCTGTCTGTTTATTCCTATGGCTGTCGCCTACGCTCGCAGGCGAGTAGCAGGGTTTTTTCACCTCTGGGCAGAGGATCTGGATCATGCCGATTGATATGAGGGGGGCAGTGGGTAAGAGGGCAGCGATCAACAGGCTTAGGTAGATTAGCGACTAAGCTACGATTAGTTATCCGCTACGATTAGATTAGATGTCCATAAAGTTAGCTCGTGTTCGTATGCCTACAACTTACGAGTGCGGTTGAAGGGCGCCCGCGCCAGCTTCAACCACATTTTCCCTGTAAACACATTCGCGAATGGAGGTTGCCCTCGGCATCAAGTTGGGGGGGCCGGGGGGGGGGGGGGGGTATGGCCCAGTGGCCCCTCTGCCTACGCCCCTGTTGGCGTTATGCGGGTGGTGGCCTGGTGGGGCTCTAATGGTAAATTTTAGGATACCAAAGGAATTATTATCATGCTTCGTCACAGGGGTTATGTTAACCCTCGCCCGTATAGGGGGGGGGGGGGTCGAACGGACCCCCCCCCCATGGTTTTTCGCGAATAACTCGCGTAAAAAGCGGCCGATCGCGACGAAACTTTCAGTACCCTCGCGTTAATCAATTTTACACCTACCCTGAAAATTTCATGACCCTGACCCCAATGACCTTTGACCTGTGACCTACTTTTCGAGACCATGTTTGGCCGGAATCGCGATTCGGCGTATGTCGGCTCGCATTAGCCGCGCGTTTGCAGTCTTTTCGTGGTTTCAAGCGTTCAAACATGTGATATGATGTTGCCCCCATGCATTAGGGTGGGTGTCAAGGTCACCTGAAGGTCAGGTCAGGTCATTGACCTTTGGTGACCTCGGTTCACTTTTTCGAGTTTTACATGTTTCTAGGCCAGTTTTTGCAGCTGAATTCGAATTTAGCAACCATATGAACATTTACGAAGTAGTTTTGGTGCCTTCGTAGCATAGGTGTAGGAACGTTTTCGAAAGTGGGGGGGGGGGGCCAGGCTCCCAGAGGCACAAAACCTCACCTACCCCCAAAATCCATTTTCTCCTCGGATTTCGGCCACTTTATTTTCGCAAGCATGCTCAAATTGGTTAAAAAAACGTGACCAGAAAAAAGTCGACCAAAATCTCGGGGAGACTCCCGTCCAGAAATTAAATCTCATGGACGCGCCCCCCTGGCCTCCGTAGCCGCGTTGGCACCAGGAGCGGATCCAGGAAAACTCCAAGGGGAGGGTCATGAATCGAAGTAGTGCCCCTACCTGTACCCAAAATTAAAACCTCAACTGTTTTCGGCCACTTAATTTTTGTGGTGCCCTATTATCATTTTTTTATTTATTTGTTTTTGCCCTGGCAGGCCTGTGGTGCCCCTGGCGGGCCTGTGGTGCCTCTGGCGGGCCTGTGGTGCCCCTGCTAGGCCGCAGGTGCCCCTGACAGGTTTGTGGTGCCCCTGGAAGGACTGTGGTGCTCCTTACACGAGCCTGAAGTACCAGCGACAGGCCCATGGTGCCTCTGCGAGGCCGGTGGTGCCCCTGCGAGGCCGTGGTGCCCCTGCTAGGCCGCTGGTGCCCCTGGGCCCTGACAGGACTGTGGTGCTCCTGACAAGCCTGAAGTGTCCCAGACAGGCACGTGATGCCCCTGACAGTCCCAAGGTGCCCCTGCGAGGCCAGTGGGTGCTCCTGGCAAGCCTGTGATGCCCCTGGCAGGTCTGTGGTGTTCCTGGCAGACCTGCGGTGCCCCTGCTAGGCTTCTGGTGCCCCTGACAGGCCTGTGGTGCTCCTGAAAGGAATAGAGTGCCCCTGGGCCCTGACAAGCCTGAGGTGCCCTGACAGGTCCGTGGTGCCCTTGACAGGCCCAAGGTGTCCCTGCGAGGCCGGTGGTGCCCGTGCGAGGCCGGTGGTGCCCCTGGAAGGGCCTTTGGTGCCCCTGGAAGACCTGTGGTGCCCCTGACAGGTCTGTGGTGCCCCTGGCAGACCAGTGGTCCTCTTGCTAGGCCGATGGTGCTCCTGACAGGCCGGTGGTGCCCCTGTCAGGTCTGTGGTGCCCCTGTCAAGTCTGTGGTGCCCCTCTCAGGTCTGTGGTGCCCCTGGTAGGCCTGTGGTGCCCCCGGGCCCCAAAGGGGCATGACCCATGTGACCCCACCTTGGATCCGCCACTGGTTGGCACCCATACTAATTCCAGAAGCATCCAAAAACATTTTTTATTACGAGCGAGCGTGAAACGTGAGAAGTGAAAAGTCAGCAAAAGGTGTGTGTGGGGGGGGGGGCAGTTAACATTGCTGGCCCCCATTCGAAAGTGGGGGACCATTGCCCCCTGCCCCCTGTTCCTACGCCCATGGTAATACGTTATCCATGCTACGCCTATGCCAGTAACCGATCAACTAATGCAAGGCCGCCTAGCATAAATTGTTAGTTTACGCCGTTTAGGGGAAGCGGGGGGTAACACCGCCCCCCTAAGCTTTTCGCCAAAATGAGAGAATATGTGTGAAGTCTCTTGGTAGTTATTGTCTTGGTTACAATATTTAAACATTTGCTCACGTGTTTTAGGTACTTATTTTGCATGCTCCTAAAAGGTTTTCATGTATCACGACTTTTAAAAATACCTTGCATATTTGCCGCCTACAAATTGTGTGGGTAACCCCGCCACCGGTGTTGATGTTAACCCAACCCATCCCTACGAAAGCTTTTAATTGTTCAGAGATCGCGTGCGATGAGTTTCCTGTCGGTAAGTGGTAATTTTCGCAAATAATCGGTAATGGACACCTAAATAGGTATAGGTTCATCAGCTGTTTGCCAGTTTTATACCTACAGCTGGCAAGTGCTTGGTCGGGATGCATGAAAAATATAAAATAAAAAGTCAAATAAGCTGCTTATTCCCGACTTAGGAACATCTACGAACATAAATAAAGCGTGTCTTTGGAATTTCATCACTTATCACGCTACGAACAGGAAACACCGCAACCTCAATTGGGGTAACACCGCCACGGGGTGGCGGTGTTCCCCAATAAGTGATCACAAGCAAAAATCGCCAGCGGCAAGAATGTACTACACGGTTCAAGCAAACCTATCTTACTGGACAAAGCCCATAGGCGTCGCCAGAGATTTTCGGTTGGGGGGGGCAAAATCAACTTTTGTGTTAAAACTTGCCTTTCCCCAGTCTTTACTCACTCGTTTTACATATCATTCGACGCGCAATGCTGCGAAGAGTCCGATGGTGACAAAGGTTTCCTTCTAGCTATGACATGTAATTTTTTACAGAAAAATTCGAAATTTAAAAATTTCATGACAAAAACGACTGGTAGAATTATACTGGCTGCGATTGCCGACGCACTGCAGAGGGCCCCTGTGCAGGCACTTGACGCTCATGATCATTAACCCAGAAAAAGGTGAAAAACGCTCCATTTAATCGGATCACCCTGCTAAAACCTCCATTCACGCATGCATGCAGAGGTTTTACGTGAAATGCATAGGACTTATCCCAGCCACCGATCGTAGTAAAGTTGGGCATTTGGCGGAGAGCGAATGTCAGAAGTGTGAGTCGGAAGTAATTCATCGTTGCTCCAGTGAGAGGAAGTGTTTTGTTCACTCGAGTGTGAACAAAAGTTTCTCGTTTTTCGTGTGAGGGGAAGCGCTGCAAACGCGAACAAGAACTGTTAAACGGAACCAAAAGTTACGCACGGCATAGCGGCAAGGGATTCCTTAAAGGTAGGTTTGGGACTTCCAGGCCATTTCAGGCCACTCAGGGTCAGTGCTGACTCTCAGAAGCATGCTTAGGATCCCGGAGATCGGCATGGGTCACCTCAAATATTTACGTGTACATGGTGCTTTAGGGCTTTCCGAGCCCAAGGTGGGGCCCTCAGAAGCCAGTGTGGGCGGCGGGCGCTAAGAGACTAGGCCCAGGGTGAGCCTCATGGAGCCCTCGGATAACAGTGTGAACCCTCGGGGTCTGTGTCGAATCCCTAAGGACCCTACGTAGGGACATAATAAACATGTATTGCGGACCTCAGAGGGACACGTGAGCTGTGACCCCTCAGATGCCGGCTTGGGGTTAGCAAAGTCTGTCGCCTCAAAAGTTTGGCTGAACTATCAGAGGTCAGTTAAGGTTCTCAGAAATGTTCGAAGGCTCAAAGATCCCTGCATGGGCCCTCAGAGAACATGGACATCAGTGGGACTTTCAGAGGCCGGTTTGGGCCCTCTGAAAGCTTCGTTAGGGATTGTTATGTTTTGGTTCGTTTCAAGTGAAAGAGCACACAATTAATGGGAAACGCGATTTATTTACTGCGATACGTTCAGGCCGAAAAAATGTCCGAGAAGATAACAAGTATGGCGAGCGCCGCGCCTAGTCGCCCGCGCCAGCTCTGCCGCTCGGCGCGCAGTCAGCTGGCGGCGGCAGAGGCGCTCACAGGCATGTAGCCGGGGCGGCCAGCGGTGGCGGCGGCAGGGGCGCGCGCAGGCGCGGCCAGCAGCCGTGCGGGGGTTGGACCATAACACAACACCTCCCCCCCAAGACGATCACATCGTCTTCACTTCAAAGCGCCACAGCGGACCCTCCGGGGTCCGGGCGCACAAGGCCACCGCAGCGCGGTGCAAACGGCGGCGCCTGCGCTCTCTTCCGCGGCGTCTCGGGCGCTTCTTGCAGCGGACGCGCCCGCCGTCGCGCGGGGAGGTCCGCGGCAGGCGTCGCTCCGGTGTCGGTGGCGGCCACGGGTCGCGGTCAGCGGCGGCTCTGGTCACCCCTGGACTCGGGGCCACGAGCGGCGGCAGACGCGAGTCGCACTCCGTATCCCGCTCAGCGAGCATAGCTGCGACGGCAGCTGCGTGAAGCGGGTCCTCATCCACCACCTCGACCGAGTGGAGGGTGGTGTCACCGAGGTTCGTGTCACCGCGCCGATCGGACTTGTCACCGGCGGACACGCATCCCTGCGGCGTACGGAGGAGCGCGGCGGCGTGAGCCGCCACCATTTGTGCGGGCGGGTCTCCGTCCCCACTCCGTACTGGCAGGCCTCCCGCCGGCGGCGGCGAGGCTCCGTAGGCGTCAGCCAGCTCGGTAGGCTGCGCCGCATGACTACAGCCGGCTTGGCCGGTGCCCGCCGGCGGCGGCGACTCGGCGGTGCTGGCGGCTGGGCCTCCATCCGTGTTTCGAGTTGGCATGCCTCCCGCCGGCGGCGGCGAGGCTCCGTAGACATCAGTAGTCTCACTCAGCTCGATGGGCTGTGCCGCACAACAGTCGGCTTGGCTGGTGTCCCCCGGCAGCGGCGACACGGCGTAGCCGGCGGCTGTACCTCCGTCCCTGGTCCGCATGGGTAGGCCTCCCGCCGGCGGCGGCGAGGCTCCGTAAGCTGCAGCCGGCCTGGTAGGCTGCGCCGCGGTACACCCGGTCCGGACGGTGTCCGCCGGCGGCGACGACACAGCGGGGCCGGCAGCTGCACCTCGGCCCGTGCCCAGGGTTTGTAGGCCTCCCGCCGGCGGCGGCGAGGCTCCGTAAGCTACAGCCGCTGCATCCGGGCCTGCAGGCTGCACCGCAGTGGCCCCGGGTTGGCCCGTGTCCGCCGGCGGCGGCAACACGGCGTCACCAGCGGTTTCGTTTCCATGGCTGGTCCGCGTGGGAAGGCTTCCCGTCAGCGACGGCGAAGCTCCGTGGGCGTCAGCCGGCTCTGTAGGCTGCGCCGCGGTACATCCAGCTCGGTCCGTGTCCGCCTGCGGCGGTGACACGCCGGGGGCTGCCTCCATGGTCTGTGCTGGCCAGCCTCCCGCCGGCGGCGGGCAGGCTCCGCGCGCGCCAGCCGGCTCGGTGGGCTGCGCCGCGGTACGGCCGGCTCCTCGGCCCGTGTCTGCCGGCGGCACCGACACGGCGGCGCCGGTGGCAACCGATTGGCCTCCCGCCGGCGGCGGCGAGGCTCCGTACACTCCGTCCGTGCTGCACGTTGGAATGCCTCCCGCCGGCGGCGGCGAGGCTCCGTAGGCGCCCGTAGCTCCGTCCGGCTCTGTGTGCTGCTCCGCAGCACATCCGATTCGGCCCGTGTCCGCCGGCGGCGGTGACACGGCGTTGTCCGGGGCTTCATTGCTGTCCGTTGTCTGCGTTGGCCAGCCCCCCGCTGGCGGCGGCGAGGCTCCGTGGACGTCAGCAGCGTCACTCAGCTCCGTGGGCTGCAGCGCAGTGTGCCCGGCTGGGCCCGTGTCCGCCGGCGGCGGTGACACGGTGGTGCCGGCGGCTACCGCTACTAGCGCCACCCCCGGAGAGTCGCGTACTGTTGTCACTGCAGATGGCACCACCGCTGTGGTGCTGGCCCTCTGGTGGCACACCACCTCAAAATGTCCTGGTTCGCCACACGCACGACAGATGGCGCCAGCGGCGCGACACGTGTCTCCGCCGGCGTGCTGGCGACGACCACAGGTAGGGCAACGCTCAAGAAACTGACGATCCCGGTCTGTAGCGGTGGCGGAATGGGCGACACTCGGCCGTCTGCGCCTCTTGTAGGCCGGCAGGCGCGCCGCGGAATGTCCCTCGTTGCCGCGGAGGTCTGGGCACGTGACACGGGCACCATCGCTCGCCCGACAAACGTTCACGGCGTATTTGAGCGTCAGCTCAGAGTCCTCCAGCCTGCGGCTCACCGCTCCTGAACCACTGTCGGGCACACTGCACTCGGCACGGTCGTCGCACGTCGATGCCGACTTCGGTCGCGGGGTCGGGGTCGCCGACACCGGCAGGCAGACAGTCCGGCGGGCGGCGGCAGCTGGTCCAACGGATCCATCAGCGCCTCGCTCAGCCCCAGACTCTGACACTCCGGTCGTTACGTCCGTCCCCGCGGAGGGCTCCCCGGTTAGGAGCCTCTCCAAGCGCTCCAGGCGCTTGTCGGCCTCGGCGGCTCTCTTCACCTGCCTCTCCAGCAGTGCCGTCAGTTCTTGAACGATAATTTTCTTCATCGCGCTGTAAGCTGCTCAGTCACGTAATTACAAAACCGACCGCGCCATGTTATGTTTTGGTTCGTTTCAAGTGAAAGAGCACACAATTAATGGGAAACGCGATTTATTTACTGCGATACGTTCAGGCCGAAAAAATGTCCGAGAAGATAACAAGTATGGCGAGCGCCGCGCCTAGTCGCCCGCGCCAGCTCTGCCGCTCGGCGCGCAGTCAGCTGGCGGCGGCAGAGGCGCTCACAGGCATGTAGCCGGGGCGGCCAGCGGTGGCGGCGGCAGGGGCGCGCGCAGGCGCGGCCAGCAGCCGTGCGGGGGTTGGACCATAACACAACAGGGATCAGTGGAGCTCCTTAGCAGCCTCTGTTTAAAGCAAGCTCATGAGCCCTGCGACACTTGTACGGTACTTGAGCCTGTCGCAGACATTTGACGAGAGTTGAGAAAGACCCCGAAGATTTCGTTTCACGCTTTGAGCGAAAATCGTGTCAGCACTCCAAAACTTATGAAAATCAGCTGTACCTAAAATGTAATAAAGAACGAACTAGGAACATGGAATGAATCACAGCATTGACATTTCCGAGTCTGGACTCGGAGTCTTGAAGATTTTGGCGACTGCGAGTCAGACTCTGGTTTGAACTGCACGCTCCAACCGAGTCTGACCTCACAGGCATTCTCAGAAAGGTACCGCCATTTTTTCCCGACTCCAAAATCTCATCGGATCTGTATCGATCTCAGGGGGTGCCCGGTCCGAGGTTGGGGGGGCAAGCTGCCCCGCTTGGCCCCCCGTGGCGACGCTAATGACAAAGCCGATCAGTTATTTTTCGATGTAATCAATAAATCAAAATGAGTCTCTACTTAACCCTCGCCGGCCGAGGGGGGGGGGGCGGGTGCCGCCCCCCCCCCCCCATAGGGTTTTTTTCGCGATAGCTCCGAACACGCTGGCGATAGAGAGCTGAAACTTGGCATACCTGACCTTTGATCCAAGCCGCATCTTTTGACACCAACCGCATTTTTGGGTCAGGTCAGGTCACTGACCTATGACGTCATAAGTGAACCTCTGCACGGTCTTCAGATGTCGCAACTTCGCAACGCCCTCACTGCCAGAGGAGATGTCACAGGGAAATGAAACTTGCAGGATCTAGTATCCATTATGAGTCTCACAACTTGTATATCTCGGATTTTTCCTAAAGGTCATATGAGGTCAGGTCATTTTCGTGACCTCACCATTATAAGTCAATGGGGAAAAATGAAAACTGCTATTCTGGCGCCGGGAACGATCTCTTACTATCTCAAGCACACAGAATCGTGATTTGATGCACTCCTTGCAAGGTTAGATGCGTCACTTTTGCAATGCTGACCTTCCGTGACGTCATTTATGACGTCATCAAGGTCATATTAGTTTTTCGTCAATAACTCCCGATCAAATTGAGCTAGCGAGTCGAGAAAGCCACCAATGGACTCAGGAAGACCTGCCGAATCGAATGATATGCGACATGACCTCTTTCGACCAACTTTGTGACCTGGGGGTGCTGTGACAACGCCGTTTGGTCGTGGTTGTCGTTCGTCGGTTCTCGGACTTCTTCCCCCGCCCCTCCCCTCAGACGCAGAGTGTCTTTGAGAAGAGGTGCGCGCGCTCCAGAGCCCCGAGGTGAACTGCCCTCCTCTGGTCCAGAGCCGAGGGTGTGCGTAGCCAGGCCGAGCCACTCGTTACTGGTTCAAACCGGTAGTGAGTGTCCTTTGCCCTGATACGCCCACTCCAGTTCTTTTCCATCCGGCGTTAGCACCCGAGCGGCCGGCGGCCACCGCACCTTCTGATTTATTGTACATCAACAATTAAGCGGCGGCGCCCGGCGCTGGTGACGCATGCCGATGCGTCTGGATAATGTTAACACTGTCACACCGCGCGGCCGAGCCTGCACGGGCTCATCTCCGGTCCCGGTCAGGTCGGGTCACGTCGGAGGAGCAGATGGGTGAACACCGTACAGTATAGGTATGATCAGAAAATAAAAATTTAAACCGGCTAGATGCTAGACGTTACAATACCTTCCCCCCTTATAAAAGAAGCAATTTGCTACAAATTGAAGACGTTCCGGCGCCTGAAGGGCACAGGAACGCACTACACTACCCAGTACAACACTACATCCGATGGCACACGACACACGGCAACACTACAGTATGATTGCTACAACACGTCGCGTTGCCAGCGAGTGGCAAGCAGTACGTCGGCGGAAAAGCAGCGGTACCTCACACCAGAGGGGATAGGTGAGTCGGTCATGGGCTCTGTAGCCCAGACACGACCTTGACCGAGGCAGTGGGAGTGGCGCTTAAGGGTGGCGCCGCGTCCGGCACGGTCGATGGCACGCAAACTGAAGATGATAAGTCGACGTCAACAGAGTCACCAACAGGTGATGGTGGAGGCGAAACCATTGTCGGCAGCTCCTGCATTTCCACGGCGGGCTCAGGTGTACTGGGCATCGCTGTGCGTACAGCAGTGAAACGGGGAAAACTAAAACGATTCGGGGAGGAACATGAGCGCCGAAGTACGAGCATGAGCCAGCCGAGGAGTGCAATCATCGCGCCAATCCTCATGGTTGCGCCTGTAACGACAGAAACAACGATCATCAGCCGGGGCTGGGAAACAGGACTGTTGCACAATACAGCAAAACGTTTGAGACCATCGAGCGCCAATCAGGGAACAGAGCAGTCTGCGTCATGTTCTCCTCCACAAATGGTCGCTGAGTCAGGACTACATTTGGGTCTGCTGTCCCGTTAGACAAACAGTCCAAGTCAAATTGTACTCGAGGTCGTTTACTGTCAGTCCGCTCGGTCGATAAATCGCGTTGTCGCTTTGGCACGTACCGAGCCTGTTGATACGTAAAACCTTCTAGAGGAGTCGATGCGTCACTTGGCTCAGCGACCGAACCGCGTGACCTGAGGTCATATCTATGCCTCGGTAATTGTCCCTGTGAAATACTCCTCTGTGACGACGGTGTCAGCTGACCGTGCTCACCATTCTCAGGCAAGGATGGCGAGTGAACAGCGGGGCTGGCGGTTGTCGCTGAAGGCGGTAGCGGACCTTGTGCAATACCTTCTTCCGCTTGTTGCGGACTTACCGTTAACGGATACGATGGTGTAGCCGGTTCATAGTCAGCGAACCAACTTTGGTCGCTGTACGGTAGCCGAGCAGCACGCATGGGCTGCTGTCTAACTGGATGTTCTTCCGGCATATCACTTACCTGTATAGGTCTCCTGATCGTCTGATACGATCTGTCCCACACGTCATTTGAATCTCTGAGTCTCAAGTTTTCTGAATGTACTATCTTGGTTTTTCCTGTGATCATGTTTTTGATGCAGTAGTTTTCAATTCCTAATTTGGACACTACACGGAAGTAGTTTTTCCAATGGAGCGTCAGTTTAGAAGAGTCACCTGGTTGAACTGAAGGATCGAAATAGAATACCAGATCTCCTGGCTTAAAGTTTGATGGTTTAGCTGAGCTCGCAATGAGTGATTTGTTGTGTTCCCTAGCCTGCTGGATATTGTTGGCTACCTGTGTGTACGCGTTGTGTAGATGTTCGAACATGGCTGGCACGTACTCTTCTCCTGTGTAGCGATGACGGGGCTGCAGGAGGGTGTCAACAGGAAGCACAGGATCTCGGCCATACATGATGAAATAGGGCGAGAACTTAGTTGACTCATTCTTACTCATTCGATAAGCTCCTAAACATGGCTGTAGTATCTCATCCCACTTTGTTTGATCTTCACTTATTTGTTTTTGGATCATCTCGTTCATACAACGGTGAAAACGCTCTGTTTTACCGTTAGACTGGGGATGATAGCTGGACGTGCGGATCCTAGCGACGCCGAGTTCTTTGTGGACTAGATCCAACAAAGCATTGCAGTATTCTGTCCCTTGATCACTGATCACTAGCCTGGGACAGCCATGACGCGGAATGAACTGTTCCAAGAGAATTCGCGCCATAGTGTTTGCTGATTTGTCCGGGATAGCGTAGGCTTCTGGCCATCCACTAAAATGATCTACGATAGTGCACACATATTTGTTACCTGTTTCTGAAATAGGAAATGGTCCGCAAGTATCAATGCCTACGATTTCCATTGGCGCTGAGGGCATTGGCATATCCTGCATAGGTCGTCTTTCTTTGACAAGTTTCTTTCTTTGGCAGGTTTCGCAAGATTGGACGTATTGCACAACATCCTTCAAAACGTTTGGCCAGTAGTATGACCTTAACACCTTGTCGGTGGTCTTTTCGATACCTAAATGACCACCAAGATAGCCATCATGAGCTCCTTCCAAGATAGTTTTTCTCAACGCTGTTGGGACAACGAGTTGCCTTTTAGCATTTGGTCTGGTTTTCGTGCCTTTTTCTAAGTGATAGAGAAGATCATTTTCCATAAAGAAGCCTGGGTTTTGCGCGTCGATCGCATCGTTTTCTAATTTTGTGATAATGCTTTGTATCTCCTCATCTTCCGCTTGTGCTTTCTTTAACGCTTTCTCATTGAAATTGTGATAGTCTAGTGGTTTTGTTTGTTTTTCCTCAGATTCGTTCTCGGTTGGACCTTTAACTGCGTTGTCGATCACGTTTACGTTAACCTGTTCGCCTTGCCAGTCTAGGTGGCAGTTATCGTTCAATTCTCCTGCTTCTGTCGTATTTTGAAGTCGAGACAGCATGTCAGCGGCTGCATTTTTGGAACCAGAAATGTACTCAATTTTACAGGCATATTCTCCTAGAATGATCGCCCAGCGCTGAATGCGCGGGTTTTTCATTTCACTTGTAAACAAATGTTTCAAGGGTTTGTGATCAGTGTAGACCGTCACATCAGTTCCAATCAGAATGGGTCGAAGCTTTTCCAAACTATAGACGATAGCGAACGCTTCACGCTCAATTGTAGGCCATTTTTGTTTTTGTTCTGAAAACTGATGGGAAATGTACTGGATAGCTCGATTCACACCGTCTTGTTCCTGCATCAGAACTGCACCCATTGCGTATTGAGAAGCATCAGTATACAACTTGAACGGTTTGGTGATGTCTGGAAATGCTAGAATTGGCGCTTCAAGGAGCGCTTGCTTGAGCGAGTCAAAAGCACTTTGTGCTTCGCTCGACCATTTGAAACGAGCGTTTTTCTTGGTGAGGGCTGTCAGGGGTTTCGCGATTTTACTGAAATTCGGTACATACTTGCGGTAATAAGATGTCATGCCTAGAAAACTGCGTACTTCTCGAATATTTTCTGGGGGTTTCATATTCTTCACTGCAGACACTTTCTCTGCGTCTACTGAAATACCTTCATCTGAAATGATGTGCCCTAGATAATTGAGCTGTTTTTTGACAAATTCACATTTCGAAATTTTTAATTTGAGGTTTGCTTTTCGTAGGCGGTCTAGGACTTCTTGCAAATGTCTAATATGATCCTCGAACGTTTCACTGAACACAATGATGTCATCTACGAATGCTAGGGCAAATTCACGCACATCTCCTAAAACAGCATTCATACAATTTTGGAAAATCCCAGGGGCACCCGCCGTCCCAAATGGCATGGAATTGTATTCATACACGCCCGAGGAAGTTCCAAAAGCGGTCTTTTCTTTGTCCTCCTCTTTGATAGGAATTTGCCAAAATCCTTGTTTCATGTCGAGGCACGTACGGAACTTCGATTTTCCCAGCGCGTAAAAGATATCTTCAGCTGACGGCATGCTAGCTGCCGGTCGAACAGTAATAGCATTGACCTTCCTAAAGTCTACACAAAGTCTCATTGAACCATCTTTCTTTGGGACCATGATAACTGGCGAAAGCCATGGTGAGTTGCTGCGCCTTATCACCTTTGCTTTAAGCATTTCTTGGATTTGTTCCTCTAGAATATTCTGATGCGCTAAAGGCTGACGTCTGGGCTTTTGATAACAAGGATGATGATCCTGAGTGTTGATTGTCATCTCTGTTACGTTTGTTGTTGTTAGTTCAGCATCCTTTTGTACAAAAACGTCCAAGTTCTTTTTCAGCAGTTCAATGATAGCTTCACGCTGTTCGGAAGGAACATGATCTAGATTGAACGTTGAAATGATATCCATCTCGTCCCTCTCTGTCTCCGACGCTTCCGCATCTACAGTTGACACATTTGGCTTTAATTCATCCTTGTTGACCATGGTCGCTGTTCCCAAAACCTGTCCTTTCTTGAAATGTACGTGTCTACCCGTTTCGTTTGCAATCACCCATGGAATATGCTTGTTCTTTGATATTTTGACCAGTGCATTCGGCAACAAAACACCTGGTTCGTTCTCGAAACAGGGTGATGACGGCAGTTGTGAGACTACAAAATTTTCATCTATATGTTTCTTTCTAGCGATAGAACATTTCACTTGTACCCCTGAACGTGGGAAGACGTCTACGTCCTCCGCTAGTCTCACGAGATTGACTTCCTTTTTGTTTTGTGGCGTTTTTCGCTGCAACGGAAACACAGAACTTCCCATCACAAGGATTTGTGAATCAAAGTCGATGATTGCTTTTCTCATGTTCAAGAAGTCGACACCCAGAATCATATCATGTTTGAAATCCTCAACGACTAGAAACTCATGGTACATTCTGACCTTGCCTAATGTGATACGAATTTGCACTGCTTCTGAAATTTCTAAGGTATGGCCGGTAGCTGATCGCAGGGAAATGTTGGGCGACTTTGAGCATGGTTTCACTAATTTAGGATCACATAGTTCCAGGAATTCTTTGCTAACTAGAGAGAGTTGAGCACCAGTGTCCAAAAGTGTTCTAAACGGGTGGGAACCTATATGAATGTCTACATAGGGGCAATGTTCACTTACCTGTAGCACCTGTATGTGCTTCTCCTGTTCCTCTGGGTGAGGTCCTTCTAGTTTTCCGGCTGCTGCTGCTGATGGGTCTTTGCGTTTTCTGCGTCTGCCCTACGTTTGCGACACGCTCGCTGAACGTGTCCAGCTATGCCGCAATAGAAGCATATGGGCCTGTTGTCTTTTGTCCACTGATACTCCTGTCGTAAAGGTCGGTTGTTAGGGGGACCACGGTTACCTTGACTTTGACCTCTGGATGGCTGGAAGTGGGGTTGTCCGCTGCGATACCGCTGTGAAACCTGTGGATGGACCTGAAAACGCTGATCTTGAAACTGAGGCTGTTGCTGTGGGACTGGTGGCTGGTTCTGGGCGACTAGAACCTGACAAATGTTGTTTAGAGTTTCGGTCACCTGGTTCAGTTGTTGTTGAATGTGGTCGTCCTTTGCTTTTTCTCTAATCAGTGCGTCGCAGTCCATTGGTTCAGAGCCATGAGTGTTGTCCTTAAACAACGAAACGTGCTCCCTTACCTGTTGTTCGTGATGAGCGTGTTTGTAGGCCTCTGCCAGAGTGCTAGGCATTTTTCTGGCAACATTTTCTTGGAGTCGGCGGTCGCGCAGTCCATTTATGAAAGCGTTGGTAAGGGTCTCTGTCACCTCTTTCTCGTCTATGCGGTCAGCGTATGCCTGTTTTCCTAGGGTTCTGATCCTCTCGGCAAAGTCAGCGACAGATTCGTTTGTTTGTTGCAGGGCCGTCCTAATCTTTTGCTTTGATCTTATCACCGGGTTGAGGTGTACATACCTGTCTAGGATGACCTCTCTGAGCTGGGGCCATGTGGTAATCTGCGAGCTGTTTTCCATATAAAAGTCAAGGGCCATACCTTTCAGGGTCTGTGAGGCAACTAGGAGCGTTTGGGCGTCGTCATGGTCCAAGCGGGCACAAACATAGTCCATCATCTGTAACCATTTTGTCAGAGCATCGGCACTCGATCCGTCGAACGTTTTCTTTAAATCTATCATTTGTGCAATCTTTTGTCCTCTTTCCAAGTCACGTACTGATCTCGCAATTTCTGCTAGAATGTTGGGGTCCATGTTGACGTTAGAGTTAGAGTTACACGAATTTCCTAGTTTAATATTTGAAAGAGAACTTAACGGGTTTTCTTTGGTTTCTGGTGTGAGGTACTCACTTGATTTCGGCCGGCGTATTGACGTTTTATTCAACAGTCGCCCTCCTCCGGGTGGTCGAGTATCGGCTGCGGTAGTGCGAGTGGCAGCAGTTGACTGCCTGCCGGGATGGACGGACGGTGGACCGTTTGGTCGGTCCGCTGACGCCAGTGTAGTCGGTCTATGCGCTCGGCTCCTCTTGAGCCTCTTGTGCTCGGCGCTGATGAGGTTGTCGGTCTATGCGCCCGGCTCCTCTTGAGCCTCTTGTGCTCGGCGCATGTGTAGCTGTAGACTCACGCGCTCGGCTCCTCTTGAGCCTCTTGTGGCGCTGGTGTAGTCGTCGTCACTCGTTGGAAGGTGGCTGTGAGCCACCGGCGCCACCGGAAGGTGGTCGTGGGCAACTGGTGTTCCCAGAAGATGGTTAAAGTTGAACTCGGACGAGTCTTTAGCCGGACCGATGCTGTAGTCGGACACCTTTTGATGTGGTGTTGCTGGCTGAATGCACGCTTTTCAGCAGGTGTACTGGCTGATCGGTTGATGCCGCTGCACACGATCGAGCTGCTGTTGAGTTGCGCTCAGGCTGGGTCCGAATAGAGTCCAGTTGGAGTCCAGGCTGAGTCCAAGTTGAGTCGAGTTGGAGTTCAAGCTGAGTTCAATGTGGCCTCTGATGGCGTTGAGGCGTAGTCGTGTCTGACCTCTGATGGAGATGACTACGAGGCAGAATCCAGATAGAGTTGAAACTGACCTCAGATGGAAATGAGGTAGAGTTCACTTCCAGTTGATTTCAGTCTAGTTGGTAGCTGAGACTGACCTTTTGTAGGGCTTTGAGCGGCAGAGATGTTCAGGAGAAGTTGAAGTCCGATCCGGGTCACGGCACCAATGTGACAGCGCCGTTTGGTCGTGGTTGTCGTTCGTCGGTTCTCGGACTTCTTCCCCCGCCCCTCCCCTCAGACGCAGAGTGTCTTTGAGAAGAGGTGCGCGCGCTCCAGAGCCCCGAGGTGAACTGCCCTCCTCTGGTCCAGAGCCGAGGGTGTGCGTAGCCAGGCCGAGCCACTCGTTACTGGTTCAAACCGGTAGTGAGTGTCCTTTGCCCTGATACGCCCACTCCAGTTCTTTTCCATCCGGCGTTAGCACCCGAGCGGCCGGCGGCCACCGCACCTTCTGATTTATTGTACATCAACAATTAAGCGGCGGCGCCCGGCGCTGGTGACGCATGCCGATGCGTCTGGATAATGTTAACACTGTCACACCGCGCGGCCGAGCCTGCACGGGCTCATCTCCGGTCCCGGTCAGGTCGGGTCACGTCGGAGGAGCAGATGGGTGAACACCGTACAGTATAGGTATGATCAGAAAATAAAAATTTAAACCGGCTAGATGCTAGACGTTACAGTGCTGACCTGACCTTGACCTGAGGTCAACACCCCAAGTTGACCTGACCCGAACAAAAAGTATGTCATTCGACGCGCCTGAGCGAGGCGAACACGATGCTGCCAAAATCGCGGCTCTGCGGCCGTTTTTTGCGATGTTATTCACCAAAAACTGAACCGTACCCTGGGGCACTTGACCTGACCTCAGAGGTCACCGGTTGACCTAGGACCTTAAAATTGGGTACCAATCTCTGCGTCTCGTAACGGCGCACACGCTCGTTTTTTCCGCGACGCGCTAGCTCCACCAGGGGCGAAACGGCGAGGGGGGGGTCGTACCCGCCCCCCCCCCCCTCGGCCGGCGCGTATGTAAAAAACCAATAGGTCCGGCGAGGGTTAAAGACATTCAAAAGTGCTCCCAACTCATCGAATTTTTATAAGAGAATGTGCATTTTTCTTTAAATGCCCACAATGAGCTTCGATTACACTGAAACACCGGAACACAAATCAGAAGACGCTTACCTTCGTGCGGTTAATAGGAAATAACGGATTTTTACACTTAACAGTTCATACTTTCGCCGCCAGATGGGGTGGCGGTGTTTCCCACAGTGGCGGTGTTCCCCCCGCTTCCCCTACGCATTCTGCTGCGCCAGTACTGTCTCTCTTTGCAGCGCGCGCTGCCCCTAAGTTGCCACTTCTTGCTTCTGACAAAGTTACCTTTAATTGGGTGGAGGAAACTTGCACTCAATAACGATGAAGCACAAATGGAAATCTTCATGGAAGGGCAGGCCAGAGAACCGTCAAGTTTGTTCTTCGGGGTGATACCTACAAATACATTAAAAAGTTCGGCAAAAAGTGGGGGGGGGGGCAGTTAACATTACTGGCCCCCCACTATTAAAAGTGGGGGGGGCCACCGGCCCCCCGTCCCCCCCCCCCTGTTCCTACACCTATGCTTCGTAACATGTTACGAAGCTGTCAGAGGCGGTTGACACCTACTAGGAATACCCGGCAGGACCCCTACTGGTTGACCTGACCTGACCTGACCGGACCTGGACTAAATGCATTAAGACATCATCTGTGATCAAAACTAACATGATATTCGTGATCAGCGCCCCGAAAACCCCATAGCAGCCACACTTTACGACGTTCTAACAGGTCCCGATTTTCCGACTTTTGGGTCATTGACCTGACCTGCAAGGTCAACCAATGACCTAGGACCTTAAAATTAGGTATCATCGGCTTCCTCTCGTCACGGGCAACACGCTCGTTTTTTTCCGCGAAGCTCTAGCTCGATCAGGGGCGAAACGGCAAGGGGGGAGGGTCCAACGGACCCGGCCCCCCCTTATACGTTCGCGGCTGGAAAAACACCAATACGGGCGAGGGTTAAAATTCCAAAACTATTAGTAGGACTATTAGTAGGGCTCAGGCCTCACCAAATGTAGGTATACAAAACGACACCCGTTGGGGAGGCGTAGCCATTGGTCCATGATATTAGTCCAGAGTCCTCTCCTCTAGAGAATCCCAACCATACCATTCACAAAAACCGTTCCAACCATTCCGCAAGGCACCGTCCTCGGTCCGGCACTTTTCACAGTGTATGTGAACGACATGCCAGCACAGGTCACCAACACAGTGAAGATGTTCGCAGACGATACCAAGTTGTACTGCAAGATGACTGCCAACCACGATGGGCTGCAGGACGACATCGACGCTCTGGTCCGCTGGTCGGAGACATGGCTGCTCCCCTTCAATGGTGCTAAGTGCAAGACCATGCACCTAGGCTTCCACAACCCAGACCGCACGTACCACTTGAATGGAACTGCTGTCGCCGCCTGCGAGGAGGAACGAGACCTAGGTATTATCATCGACAGGCAGCTAAGATTCCACAAGCAGACAGCCGCTGCCGTCGCCAAGGCTTCACAGATACTCACAGTGATCCGTCGGTCGTTTGCGAACCTGGATGAGTTCATTTTGCCTCTTCTTTTCAAGGCCTTAGTCCGACCCTTCCTCGAGTTTGGGAACGCCATCTGGGGTCCATTCTCCAAAGAAGACCAGAAGAGACTGGAGAGGGTGCAGCGACGCGCGACCCGCCTGATCACGGACCTCAGAGACCTGCCGTACCCTGACAGGCTTCGCCGCCTCGGCCTCCCATCGCTGCACTACCGCCGTCGCCGTGGAGATATGGTGACCGTGTACCAGCTCTTCCACGGACTTCTGGATGTGCCGCTTGAGTCACTGCTGACGAGACACGAAGCGCAAAACACGCGAGGCCACCAGTGGAAGCTGAGGAAACCAAACGCCAAGCATCTTTCTCGCAGGAACGCGTTCAGCGTCAGAATCATCAACGATTGGAACGCCCTGCCAACAGACGTCGTCGCTGCTGAGTCGCTGTCGTCTTTCAAGGCGCGGCTGGACCGGCACTGGTCGAGCGTGATGTTCGACATCCCTACCCTGTACTAAGGACCACCCAGCCAGCCTTTCCAAATGGGGCCCATATGGGCCCCAAGTGGGCAGCAAACTGGGGCCCATCTGGGCTGCCCACTTGGGGCCCAGATGTGTTTGTCATGGGCGTCCAACTGGGTCCCATATGGGCAGCCCAGATGGGCCCCATATGGGGCCCAGCCGGGGCACATATGGGTCCCACATGGGCTTTCCCAGCCGGGACCCACATGGGTATAATTGAAGAATCCCACATGGGGCCCATGTGGGTTCGAAATGGGACCCATATGGGGCCCAGCCGGGGCACATATGGGTCCCAAATGGGCTTTCCCAGCCGGGACCCACATGGGTATAATTGAAAAATCCCACATGGGGCCCATGTGGGTTCGAAATGGGACCCATATGGGGCCCAGCCGGGGCACATATGGGTCCCACATGGGCTTTCCCAGCCGGGACCCACATGGGTATAAGCGAAAAATCCCACATGGGGCCCATGTGGGTTCGAAATGGGACCCATATGGAGCCCAGCCGGGGCACATATGGGTCCCACATGGGCTTTCCCAGCCGGGACCCACATGGGTGTAAGCGAAAAATCCCACATGGGGCTCATGTGGGTTCGAAATGGGACCCATGTGGGGCCCAGCCGGGGCACATATGGGTCCCACATGGGCTTTCCCAGCCGGGACCCACATGGGTATAAGCGAAAAATCCCACATGGGGCCCATGTGGGTTCGAAATGGGACCCATATGGGGCCAGCCGGGGCACATATGGGTCCCACATGGGCTTTCCCAGCCGGGACCCACATGGGTATAAGCGAAAAATCCCACATGGGGCCCATGTGGGTTCGACATGGGACCCATATGGGGCCCAGCCGGGTCCCATATGGGTCCCATATGGGCTTTCCCAGCCAGGACCCAAATGGGTATAAGCGAAAAATCCCACCTGGAGCCCATGTGGGTTCGAAATGGGACCCAGCTGGGACCCATACCCAGCCAACATTATTACCTTGGCCCCACATGGGGCCCAGGTGGGTCACTTGGTGGGACCCATGTGGGCAGCCCATGTGGGGCCCACATAAATTTGTCCCTGGGTAAATGGTGGGGCCCACCTGGGCTGGCCCACGTGGGCTCAAGGTGGGTACCATATGGGGCCCACCTGGGCTGGCCCACATGGGCTCAAGGTGGGTACCATATGGGGTCCACGTGGGCCAGCAGATGTGGGCCCTAGGTGGGCTCCATGCTGGCTCACACCTCCCTAGCATCGTTTGCATTAATTGATAAATATTCACCAAAGCCCATTTTAGTTCCCACCAGAACCTACAATTAATTTCAATATGATTACAATATAATCGATGTCTGCTATTTCAATCACTCCCCCTGATCATTGCTGAACGTTCGCCACCGCAACAAAACAAACTGTCAGTGATCAATATTTATATTATCGATAAACACAAAAATGCTGTTTAAACTCTCTGCTCTCTTCTGCTCATCTCTGGACTTCTTCTCTCATCTGCTCCTCCGCTTAAACTCCAGCTGGTCTCCACTCCTGGCGGCCTCCGTCGCGGTTCCTGGCACCCGTAAACCACTTTCGTGGCGCCACCTCCAGCTGGCCGTTGTTGGTGTCCTGGGTAAGCCCGTTCCGCCGCACGGCTCCTCTAAAATAAGCACCAGCAATGTAAAATGTGCAGACACATAAGCGAATTGTGTATTGCCCGTGCTGTGTTCTACCATGATTCTGTATTACCTGCATTAAAAGTAACATCATCTGATTTGACTTGAATAATTGGGAAATGAACGGTAAATGTTATTTTTTTGCAGGAAATAATCTGATGCAGAATAAACATACAAGGTCCGATTATGATGGACACAAAGGACATTAGTGCTTTATAAGTCGGCTGCTTGGAATTCACTAATCGGACAGTAATTGACGACACCTGAAATAACATATGAATGGGAGTGCTGCTGTTATTCTGACATCCGCTATCAGGTGTCCAAGGGAGTTGGGCAATTAAATAAAGAAATAAAACCATTACTTACTGAACACGACATCAAAAAGCCGGGTACCGCCGAAAGCCCTTTTTCCCGTGCCGTCCATTTACGCTTACTCGCGTAGCGAGTGCGCTCGTCATGACGCCTGCTATCGTCCTTCGGACCGGTGTAAGCGGGGGCGCTTACACCGAGGTCGGCGACAAACAGCCACCCGGAGTATCTGTCCACTGCCACGAGGTACTTCCTGCCGGCGTGATCGGCAAAGTCGATGTGTAGTTCGAACGGCCTTTCCGCTGGCGGTCTCCTCATCATGGTCTCTTGCTGCTGAGCGGGTAGATCTCTCTGGCAGCTGGTACAGCAGCGGGTGACATTTTCCACATCCCGGTAGATCCCGGGCCAGTAGACGATCTGTCTCGCGCGGGCCTTCGTCTTCTCCTTCCCCAGGTGGCTGGCGTGGAGGGCTTCTAGAACAGTCCTTCGTAATCGCTATGGTATGACGAGCCTGCAGCCGATCCGGCCTGACCGACTGGACATCTCCACCGACCGCAGTGACGCCTTCTACCTCTGGAAGATGGGAGAGAGATGGGACGACTACGTCCTGATGTCACAGCTGCGACTCGACCAACTAGCGATACAGCTGGCGTCGCTGCGGGCGCGCCTCTCCGACGAGACTCGAACGCGGTCGTGGTTGCGGCGCGGCCGCCACGGCTACGCATTCCTGCTTCCTTTCACTTTCGTTCATCGCACTTTGTACTCACTATGGGCGGGTTCGAGCTAATACCGACCGCGCTATGTGTCGGTTCCGCCCGAATTAAGGCTTTATTGGACACGCACACCACTCAGAGTCTAGACGCCAACTGGCCCGCCCAGACGCCGCAGCCCCGCCAGCCGACCGGCCGGTCGGCCGGTCACCGCCCCGGGCGGTGCAGAGGCGGCCCCAATCCCCGTCCGGTGGGCCGAGCTCCGCCGGCGTGTCGCCCGCGCAGGGGCGGGCTCAGGCGACACAATCATACAACACAATCACAACATTGACTGTCCAATATCAGCCGTAGCTGGTCTCACAAACATCAACTATGCGACTTCCTTACGACGTCGAAGTGTATTTTGGAGGCATGAGACTAAACAGCGAGTTCTTTTTTCTTGTAATATCATACACATTGGACAGTGAAAAAATAAGTAATGGGCTGCCCACATCCAGCCCACCTACACCCCACTACATGGCTGCCCACGCAGTGTCCATGTTAAGCCCACCATACAGGAACACCGCGTGAATGCCTGTGTTTACCAAAATTCCTGGATATGCCCTCGTACATGTGCAAGCAATCTCATTATCAAGCATTATGCCTGCCAAAAAATATGGGGCCCACATGCAGCCCACATATTTGCCCATCTCTAGCCCATGGCCCACCTAGCCCACCATGCCCATCAACTGCCCATGTGGGGCCCACATGGGCATGCTGGCTGGGGTTTGCCCATTTGGGCCCCATGTGGGCCCCGGATGGGTGTGCCCAGTTTGTTCAGGTGCCCAGTCTGCCCACATGCTGCCCGCATCCAGCCCAGATAGGTGTCGGGTCAGTTAACAAAGTTTTGTAGTAAAGTTTGCCCATTTGGGCCCCATGTGGGCCCCGGATGGGTGTGCCCAGCTTGTTGGTGCCCAGTCTGCCCATATGCTGCCCGCATCCAGCCCAGATACCTAGGTGTCGGGTCAGTTAACAAAGTGTAGTAAAGTTTGCCCATTTGGGCCCCATGTGGGCCCCGAATGGGTGTGCCCAGCTTGTTGGTGCCCAGTTTGCCCACATGCTGCCCGCGTCTAGCCCAGATAGGTGCCGGGTCAGTTAACAAAATTGTGTAATAAAGGAAATGTTCATATCCCAGCAAGCATGCCCACATGGTTCCCATATGGGGCCCACATGGCCCCCACCTCTTCCATATGGCCCCACATGGGAATGGCAGTGGGTGCCACGTGGGACCCATGTGGGCCAGCCCACGTAGGCCCATATGGGACCCACGCGGCGCCCACATGGGACCCATATGGGCCAGCCTACATTGACCCCATATGGCATCATGCATGAATTTGATATACTCGTACTTGGAGTACAAAATACACATGAACAACAGCCACCTTTTTTGCTTTTATGCACTTGGAGTAACTTAAATGGGGCCCACATGGGTGATCCATATGGGACCCACATGGGATGCCCATCTCCAGCCCACATGCGTTTGGCCCACCTGGCCCATTTTTATCCCATATGGGGCCCATATGGGTAGCTCATCTGTAGCCCATGTCCCACGTGGGCCCATCTGGCCCATGTTCAACCTATATGGGACCCATGTGGGCATGTTTGCTGGGCAGATAGGTGTCGGGTCAGTTAACAGTTAGTTTTGTAGTAACTTTTGCCCATGTGGGCCCCGGATGGGTGTGCCCAGCTTGTTGGTGCCCAGTCTGCCCACATGCTGCCCGGATCCAGCCCAGATAGGTGTCGGGTCAGTTAACAAAGTTTTGTAGTAAATTTTGCCCATGTAGGCGGCTGGGCCCCATGTGGGCCCCGGCTGGGTGTGCCCAGCGTGTTGGTGTCCAGTTTGCCCACATGCTGCCCGCATCCAGCCCGGATAGGTGTCGGGTCAGATACCAAAATTTTGTAGTAAAGGAAATGTTCATATCCCAGCAAACATGCCCACATGGTTTCCATATGGGGCCCACATGGCCCTCCACCTCTTCCATATGGGCCCCACATGGGAATGGCAGTGGGTGACACATGGGACCCATATGGGCAAGCCCACGTAGGCCTCATATGAGACCCACGCGGCCCCCACATGGGACCCATATGGGCTAGCCTATTTTGACCCCATATGGCATCATGTATGAACTTGATGTATGCACTTGGAGTCCAAAATTCACATGAACAACAGTCACCTTTTTTGCTTTTATGCTCTTGGAGTAACTTAAATGGGACCTACATGGGTGATCCATATGGGACCCACATGGGATGCCCATCCCCAGCCCACATGCGTTTGACCCACCTGGCCCATTTTTCCAATATGGGGCCCATATGGGTAGCCCATCTGTAGTCCATGTCCCACGTGAGCCCATCTGGCCCATGTTCACCCCATATGGGACCCACATGGGATGCCCATCTCCAGCCCACATGCGTTTGGCCCACCTGGCCCATTTTTATCCCATATGGGGCCCATATGGGTAGCCCATCTGTAGCCCGTGTCCCACGTGAGCCCATCTGGCCCATGTTCACCCCATATGGGACCCACATGGGATGCCCATCTCCAGCCCACATGCGTTTGGCCCACCTGGCCCATTTTTATCCCATATGGGGCCCATATGGGTAGCCCATCTGTAGCCCGTGTCCCACGTGGGCCCATCTGGCCCATGTTCACCCCATATGGGACCCACATGGAATGCCCATCTCCAGCCCACATGCGTTTGGCCCATCTGGCTCATTTTTATCCCTTATGGGGCCCATATGGGTAGCCCATCTGTAGCCCATGTCCCACGTGGGCCCATCTGGGACCCACATGGGATGCCCATCTCCAGCCCACATGCGTTTGGCCCACCTGGCCCATTTTTATCCCATATGGGGCCCATATGGGGCCCATATGGGTAGCCCATCTGTAGCCCATGTCCCACTGGGCCCATCTGGCCCATGTTTACCCCATATGGAACCCACATGGGATGCCCATCTCCAGCCCACATGCGTTTGGCCCACCTGGCCCATTTTTATCCCATATGGGGCCCATATGGGTAGCCCATCTGTAGCCCATGTCCCACGTGAGCCCATCTGGCCCATGTTCACCCCACATGGGACCCACATGGGATGCCCATCTCCAGCCCACATGCGTTTGGCCCACCTGGCCCATTTCTATCCCATATGGGGCCCATATGGGTAGCCCATCTGTAGCCCATGTCCCACGTGGGCCCATCTGGCCCATGTTCACCCCATATGGGACCCACATGGGATGCCCATCTCCAGCCCACATGCGTTTGGCCCACCTGGCTCGTTTTTATCCCTTATGGGGCCCATATGGGTAGCCCATCTGTAGCCCATGTCCCACGTGGGCCCATCTGGGACCCACATGGGATGCCCATCTCCAGCCCACATGCGTTTGGCCCACCTGGCCCATTTTTATCCCATATGGGGCCCATATGGGTAGCCCATCTGTAGCCCATGTCCTACGTGGGCCCATCTGGCCCATGTTCACCCCATATGGGACCCACATGGGATGCCCATCTCCAGCCCACATGCGTTTGGCCCACCTGGCCCATTTCTATCCCATATGGGGCCCATATGGATAGCCCATCTGTAGCCCGTGTCCCACGTGGGCCCATCTGGCCCATGTTCACCCCATATGGGACCCACATGGAATGCCCATCTCCAGCCCACATGCGTTTGGCCCACCTGGCTCATTTTTATCCCTTATGGGGCCCATATGGGGATGCCCATCTGTAGCCCATGTCCCACGTGGGCCCATCTGGCCCATGTTCACCCCATATGGGACCCATGTGGGCATGTTTGCTGGGGCTCAGCCCATATGGGACCCAGATTTAGCCCATTATAATAGCCCACATGTAGCCCATGCCCACTTAAGCCCAGATGCCCCACTTTCAGCCCATATGGGCCCCATTTGGGAAGGCTGGCTGGGCATAGCCTCTCCGATTATGCCTTTCACTCGATACGAGCGGGACCCATAGGCCGAGTGGCCTTATAACCCGATGACCAACTAAGGTAAGGTAAGGTAAGGTAAAAAAACGAAAAACTGTGCCTGTTCTAGTTTCTCGCTATAGAATAGTGATAAATTATCGAAATCAGTGCATCGATTTTGGAGCATGGCCTCGCCTAGGACGCTTGTCTGCTTTTTAGACACTTCCTTCTCTCGCGTGCGTAAATTGTAAATATGACCTTGACGTAAAGTTGACGTCATAGTCTTGCCTTGTTTGTTAGCCAATCAGCGTCTGTCTCATCAAATAAACTCTGCGCAGACGCGCTGCGCAGTAGTCGCCGTTGTTGTGAAAATGCGTGTGGAGGGCAAGACCGCGCATTTTTCAGAAAAATCATTACATTTATCGTAAGTATGATGTATATCACATGACTCCCTATTTTGTTTAGTAACCGATGTCTAATATGTTGTTAGGAGACAGGATCATTCCCCTTATTTTCCTCCATTTCAGATACTTGAAGGATTTCCGTGTGGACCAGTGTCCACTCTTTCAACAGCACAAATGCAACCAGCACCGGCCATACACTTGTTTTCATTGGCATTTCAAAAATCAGCGGCGACGAAGGCCCATCCTCCGCCGAGATGGTACATTCAACTATAGCCCAGATGTTTACTGCACCAAGTATGATGAATCAACTGGAGAATGCCCAGATGGAGACGAGTAAGTACCTACCTTGCTGCCTGAAATTTGCATGTTTTTAATCAAATGCATGTTAAAAGAATTAGTAGATTAATTATATAAATATATCATAGGCGGCGGAACGGGGAGGGCGCCTGGGCACCATGCCCCCCTTTGGTTTTAGTATTTTAACATTAGCCCTATGGGCGTTGCATGGAAAGAATGGGACCAAAAGTCGGCACTGCCCCCCCCCCCCTTAATTGAAGGTGTTCTGCCACTACTGAAATATGTATTTTTGAAAGGCACATTAAGTATCTAAACATTGAAGGCAAAATTCCATTTGGCATGCTAAATTCCACAAGCTCTGTTGAGTGTTGTGTTGATTTATTGGTGTTACTGTTGCCTTTTGAACATATAGCTAGGTTGCAAAGATACATATATTGATATAGTCTGTTCCATTTCGATTTTAAGCTTGCAGCTGAATTGCCCCAATGAAAACAGCTGATGTTGAACTGTAGTTCAGCCATAGTACCCAGAGCAGCTACAAGGTAGGTAACCCATAACCGGGCCTGGCGGTAGGAACGCCATGGCATGGAGTCGGTCTGAGCAGTTCAAAACCATACCAATTTTGGAGTGCTATGGCAAAGACTGGCTAGCTGGAATAGGGCCATGTTGACCCAACCCCCTTGTTTCAACAGTGTTCCATTTACACTGGCCCAAATCTGCCGTGCAAAGGCAAAAACTATGTGAGGTCAGAGTCTGACCTCACATAGTAGCTTTTGCCTTTGTACAGCAGAAATCGGGCATGTGTGAGCTGCTGGGGCAAAACAGACTTGAGGCCAAACCATATTACCTACTGCAAAATAGCCTTGCTATGCAAATACAGAAGCAGCGTGTACCAATCTCATCGTCTTTTTTGTCCCACCCGTATTTAATAGTATAGGGGATGTACTGAGTACTGGAGTCGGAGCCAGACCATTTTACTTCGAGCCGGAGCCGGAGCCGCCATGACATTCACCTAGAGGCGGAGCCGGAGTCGGAGCCGTTTTTTTTCTCCGGAGCCGGAGTCGGAGCCGTCTGAAATTTCTACGGCTCCACATCCTTGTTTTTTGTGAAAATATTTCTGTTTTATAAATTTTTTAGTCAAATGTTTTCCAATTTAAAAAAGTTAAAACTCATGTTCCCATATTAGCTGTCATACATGCTCAATTGAGATCCTGTAGCTCAGATAAACCTACTTAGTTATTATTATAAGCCTTAATAACTTGTCAGATCTCTGAATTGCTTCTGCCATTCCAATGTGTATGCGGTTAGAATTTGGCGCTTTTTCTCAATCTTGCTGTCATGGATTTTTTTTTTGCTGCTGTTTCCATTTTATAATTGTCCAATTGTTTTCAGGGTCATACCATTTGCATATGTACTGTATAGCATGTTTGGTGTACCTATGACTAGAGCCGACATGCTTGCATTCTTCATGCTGATCCTCGCAGACGCAAAGATTATCAGCAATTTGCAGAAATTAAAGCTGTATTAATGTTACATCTGTCCTTTGGATTTCAGACAGCTGGGGCACTTTGATCTGATGCTTCATAGTCACTTGTTTTGAAGCATAACGTCTCGCTGAATTTCACGCACAGTAATAACCTGCTGGTATACTCATCATCCATCCATCATCCATGTATCTGATACCTACCCCAAAAGTTACCAATGTCTGTGCGTACAGGCTACAGTACCTATTGCGTCCTTCTCGCACTGAAAGAGTGAATGCCGGGTTGTCTGTTCGTGATGGTCGTTACACCCGTCCCTGGGCGCGCACCGCCCAGCCGCACGTCTCGCCTCGCGTGGGGCAGCGAGCTGTTTGTTTACCTCTAACTCTGCACGCGGTGACAACACAGTGTTTCTGTATCGGTCCCGAGCCGCGGTGACAGCATGCATCAGAGGCGGTGGGCTCTGCCGCGTCTCCGGGCACAGAAACACAGCCTGCGCTGGACTCTCTCCCTCTCCCTCCACTCCCCTCTGCCTCGCTCGCGCTTCCCGCACCCTCATCCTATTGTTTCTAGTCTTTTTTCTTGACACATTCCTTCTTTTTATTGCGCGCTGCCGTCATTGCAATATCCTGACCCTTACTGCGGCATACAATTCATTCGGCATCTCTCTCTCTCTCTCTCTCTCTCTCTCTCTCTCTCTCTCTCTCTCTCTCTCTCTCTCTCTCTCTCTCTCTCTCTCTCTCTCTCTCTCTCTCTCTCTCTCTCTCTCTCTCCCCTCCCTCACTCCCTCCCTCCCTCCCTCCCTCCCTCCCTCCCTCCCTCCCTCCCTTCCTCCCTCCCTTCCTCCCTTCCCGCCCTTGACACTGATTCATCGGTAGGTCGCGTGGGTACCCCACGGGAGACCAGGCGCCGGTGCAACGCGACCGTGCACGTGACCTTGAAACTGGCGCTCTGTCATGTGCACTGCACAGGCCACGCCCCCTTCTAGCTATCGCCTGCCGGCCGGCGGGGTAGTTCCGACTTCGGCCGCCAGGGGCAGCACTGTCGCGTCTGCCGTGTGCTCCGCACAAGCCCGAACGCGGACGGCAAAAACGGCATATAGCAGTATTATCGTCACGTGGTTTTGCAGCAGCGATGCCGTTGCCGGGTGCTGTAAACAAACGACAAGCGGGGCTCGCGGACGGACGAGGAAGCGTTGACGGTGTTGCCATCTCTCGGCAGGTGTCCGAACTTACACCGCACGGCTGGCGACACTGAGCGGCGCTACCATCTGCGCTACTACAAGACGGGGATGTGCGTACACGACACAGACTCCAGGGGCCTCTGCGTCAAGAATGGCGTCCACTGTGCGTTCGCGCACGGCCAGAACGACATGAGGTGAGGCGGGAGACGGCCGGGGCGCCCGGACCCGCGCTGGCGAGATGTCTTACTGCATATTGACGTAAGTCCTAACTACGTGGTGGGCTAGTACCTACCTGTCTTCAATGCAGCTCTGTAGCCTACAATGAACATTGCTACACTGAGTCCTATTTCGACTTCATCACCAGCCATCTTTGCTTATTATCTGCTCGATGTCTATTTGAGGCTTTCTGTTAAGTGTGGCGTTACGTGGCTGTCCGCCCTTTCTGCTCCTCTCTGAGATTGGTGCCTGTTTCAAACCTTCATTGTACGAAAAGAAGTGTTTGGAACCTTCTGCCTAGTCCGACATTACGCGTTTCCTCTCTGCCTCTTTGTCTCAGGCCGCCCGTGTACGATAAGAAGGAGCAGGAGATGATTGATCATCCGGAGACCGATGTTACCGGCAGCGGCCCCAACAGTCTCGACAAGGAGAGGAATCTGATGAGCGAGGACCCCAAGTGGCAGGGTAGGTGGCGCGCGCGGGGGCCAGTACTGGAGGCAGTGACGCACGGCGGGGAGATGGAGTTAGGTCTTGGTCTTTAAGACTTTCTGCAACATTTTCATGCTATCGTTAGTGACAGTGAACATGGATCAACAAATTTTAGCAGATATTATGGGCGTTTCTCAGCGACTTGCACCTTGCCAGAATCGTGTTGTGGTAGTAGGTGTTGCATAGGCCGTCGATATCACCTGTTGTAGTCATTCAGTTGTTCAATATCCAATTCATCCACGCCATTTGTTGTGTCAGGTTGAATGATAGTGTATAGGTTCAAAGATAACAGTGGTGCATTATGACTGGGCCTCCAATTGCAAGTTAAACATGCTACATGCATTGGTTGACGTGTTTCATTTACTACAAACCACACTGTGCGGCGCTCGGCAGCTAACCTACCCCTTCCCCCACACACAGACACGAACTACGTGCTGGCCAACTACAAAACGGAGCCGTGTAAGAAGCCCCCCAGGCTGTGTCGACAGGGCTATGCGTGCCCCCAGTTCCACAACCCGCGGGACAAGCGGCGCTCGCCGAAAAAGTACAAATATAGGTGAGTCAGAGACCGCCCGGACCCCGCCCGTGTGTACTGGAGAAGTCATGTGTGATCGATTCATCGTGTTTTATTTTCTAAGCAAGCTTTGATCGTTTGAAAGAATATTTTGCCACACATGCACCTCACACGTAATTTTTTAGTTTTTACTTCTTCTTCTCAAATTTTGCTCATTTTTTTAGCGACGGTGTCGTAAGTCTTGAATCCAGTTGCTTATTCTGATCACTCCATCTCCTTCCTCTTGGCTTGCTTCTGGAACGTCCTCTCGTTCCGTTTTAAGTGCCGCGTTCTGCTGTCTCCTCGCGATTAAAATCGAGCTGCTTGTCTCGTTTTCACCAACCTCTTTAACCCTGTCCACCTTTCTTAAATCTCCACCAGCTCTCACCCCCCCCCCCCCCCCACCAACGTCTAACCCTCACCGCGTTGTGTAACCCTCCCTCCCCCCTTTCCAGGTCGACTCCATGTCCGAACGTGAAGCAGGCGGACGAGTGGGGCGACCCGGCCAACTGCGAACACGGCGACAGCTGCCAGTACTGCCACACTCGCACCGAGCAGCAGTTCCACCCGGAGATCTACAAATCGACCCGGTGTAACGACGTGCAGCAGAACGGCTACTGCCCGCGCGCCGCATTCTGTGCCTTCGCGCATGTCGAGAGTGAGTGAAGGAGAAGGAAGAGCACAGGGCCTGGGCTATGTGGAGTGATGTTAGTAGGAGAGAGGGAGAAGAAGGAGAGGATGAAACAGCGGGGGCGTGTGCGGGAGAACAGCTGTAGTCGAGGTTCAGTGCAAGAATTAAGGTTTAGCAGCAAAATGTAATGAATGATGGGTGAAAATAAGGCAGAATAGATGGATTCACGGGGTTGAGCAGAGGAAAGACGGATGCAAATAAAGATTATACGTTTGTGTTCAACAATAATAATAAACTTATTGGCGCCATGCAGACTGCTATTTTTATAACCTACATGATGCATTCTGGAAAGCAATATAAAATGCAGATCCAGGGCCCAATCTTACCAATGCCGTAAATAGGATTTGGCAGCACTGGCCGGAGTTTACGGCACTGATATCAAAGAAATCCTTTTTATTTACATCCAGCTAATATTGTCCAATGATTTTGATAGCATGAATGATTATGAATGTTGTCTGAATGAATGAATAAACGAATGTGGAATAGTTCTGAATGTTACCAAATGCCGTGAATGCGCATTCACGGCATTTGGTAAGATTGGGCCCAGGTGTAAATGCCCTGCGTGTAGTAAGGTCGTCATCCCTTTGTGATATCGGTGTTCTCCGTCTATTTCCAGATGAGATGGTGTCAGGCAGGGAGGTGGGCGCGCCCGGTCTCACGTGCCTGGCCGACATCGTGTCATCGGCACTGCCGCAGGAGGAGCCGCGGAAGATCGCTGAGCACGGTGACGGGCCGGCGCCGCACAAACCTCACCGCAACGGACGCCACTCGCTGGTGAGACTCGCGGAATGGTGAGGAAGGCCGAGGAGTGAGCGTGCAGTCAGCGCTGAGGTCAGATCGACAGACTCGCTGAGGCCGTGGTGGCATGCGGGCGTACTGACATGCGCCAACTTACAGTGGCCGTGAGGTTCGGATGGACAAAGGATATTCGTGAGGCGCTGCAAGAAATATAGCTTTTTGTTGTTGTTGTTGTTGTTGTTGTTGTTGTTGTTGTTGTTGTTGTTGTTGTTGTGTACCAATAACAGTGGTCAATGCGCTGTTTTTCATTTTAATCCCCCTCCGTTCTTGATCTGACTTCTGCAATCTTGCCGATCCGTTTCCTCCCATCTCGTTATTGAGTGTTGACCCTGCTCTCCCCTCCTCTCGCAGTCTGACCTGAACAGCGGCGCGCTGTCGGGCCACGGCAAGTCCCGCACGCTGAGCGGGCCCACCTCGTCGGCTGCCGAGCCGCTGCCGTTTCACACCTCACCACTGGCGGTGCCGGCCGGCTCAGCGGCCCACGCGGGCGGACCGGCCGGCGGCGGCAACTACCCCAAGGCGCCCGGCAGCGAGCGGGGCGAGAAAGACGTGAGTCTGGGGAGGGGGGAGACCACAGTTGGTGGTGGTAGAGTGGTGATATTTGCGCAGAATAGGCTCCGTTGGAAGGACGTCGGTTTTATTTCTTGTGATGCGTTTCATACTACTTCAAATTTCTGTTTTTATTTCATTTTCCCTTCTCCATTTCTGCCCATTTTTATTGCTCAGTTTTTGCCTGTTTATTTTACTCACTTTTATTTCTCCGCCTATTTGTAGTAGCTATTTACCACTTAACCGTATGTTGGAGCTAAGTACAGTCCATCCCCTCCGAGACCTGACTACCGTTCCCCGCTCCCAGGCCCAGCTGCGCCGGCGGATTCACGAGATCGACACCGACCCTCGGCTGGACCCGATGGAGAAGTTGCGCCGCAAGAACAGCCTGTTCGCGTCGCTGGGGATACCGCTGTCGTCCAGCGTGCCGGCCGGCGCCGCCGGCGGGAGGCTGTACGGACCGGCCGACCCGCTGGACAGTATGATGGGTCAGTGGGAAGAGGGACGGGGGTGCAGAGACGAGGGTGGTGGGGTGGAGAGGGGAGGGGGATTGAGAGGAGAGGCGGGAAGATTATGATGGCGGGCAAAGGAGGACTGGATGGGGAACGGCCCGGTGGATTAATGATGAAGGGAGAAATGAATAATGCTAGGATTTTGATTTTTGGAAGGGTCCGTAGCGGAATCGTCGTGACCTGTTGGATCAGCTGTGGCTGGATCCGGCTATAAGTGACGTCTGCCCTTTGTGTGACCTCTCTCTGTCTGACCTCTGACCTCTGTGATCTCCCGTGGTGGGTCAGATTTCTCTGGACCCGGCCATTAGTGACCTCTGCCCTCTGTGGCCACAGGTCAGATGTCTCTGGACCCGGCCATTAGTGACCTCTGTGACCTCTGTGACCACAGGTCAGATTTCTCTGGACCCGGCCATTAGTGACCTCTGCCCTCTGTGACCACAGGTCAGATGTCTCTGGACCCGGCTGTGAGTGACCTCTGCTCTTTGTGTGACCTCCGTCTGACCTCTGTGACCTCTGTGACCACAGGTCAGATGTCTCTGGACCCGGCCGGGGACGCCGATGACGGGGTCATGGCTCAGATTGACCGTGAGCTGGAGCGGGAGGAGCGCGAGCAGCAGGCGCTGGGCGCCGCCCTCTCGGCGCCGGTCAACATCCCGCGCGCCGGGCTCGGAGAGCCGCTGGGCGGCCTGTCGCCCTCGGCCGGATCGCCGCTGCTCTCCGGACTGGCCCTGCTCGGCTCGCGCGCCGGCGGCAGCGTGGACCAGGTCAGGCAATGGTCGGTTGGTAGACAGCATGTTATGCTGATAGGCTTTCGTCTGATTGTGAATCCATATAATTGCGCTTGTACATTTTCTAGTCAGATTAAAGTCAGATTTGTTGTCAGAGGCCTGTTTCACTAAAAACTTGCGATTACAAGTGTTTGAACTTTACAATTCATAAGTATTTTTGCAAACTATGTAAAATCGGGTTTCACTAAACTTCATCACCAGCGGCACCTCCGATAAAAAGAGTTGGTAAATAAACATGTAAACAATAAAGTTGTTTTTAATCAAGAACTTTAACATGTTACAGATATCGCTTCTTTTTATCAAACTATGTCTAGTTTTCATGTCAGAAATTGCAGGAATAAATTAAAAATAATGATGCTGTTTCTGAGTGGTATAAATGATAGTTCACAATATCTTATTATTGAAAGAAAATAACACGTAAAACATTTGACAGCAGAAGACTGTTGAATGCAATTATGGCGCGCGAATGACAAAACATGACGATATTTATTTATTGCTCGTAGCTGGTTCGTAGGGAATGTGCTAAGTGAAAAAGAGCATATAATGACTCAGCATATCATATTTGTTTTAAATAATTGATTGCTTTGCGTCATTGCACAAAAAAGTATCAAAATTCCGAACGTCAGGACCACTGGAATTTCAGGTTTGTAATTACGATGTTTTCTTTCAAGTTTCTGGTCTTCGTGAAACAGAAAGTTTGCGATTCCCGTGTTTTCTAGCAAACTTTTTCTTGTAAAAAAGTTTGCAAATTTTAAACTCAAAATTCATGCCCGAAGGTTTCGTGAAATCCAAATTTCAAATGTTGGTAATTATTTCTTTTAAACTCAAGTTTTTTCTTTGTAATTACACACTTTATTTGTTAGTGAAACAGGCCTCAGATTTGTAGTCAGCTTTGTTCGCTCGTTATATCGGCAGGAAAAACTCGTGCTTTTTGTAATCTATATTACTATTTGTGGTGACGTAGTTTCTGTCTATTACGAAGGTCGCGACATGGTGCTACGTAGCGCGGGTTACAGGTCACACCGTTGCACCTACCGCGCTGAAGTTTGCGCAACTCATAGAACAAGGATGGACAACGTGTCTTTGATGGGTCTCAGCTCGATCGGATCGATAGCGAGCGCGTGGCGCGTGCCCAAAAAGTGCAAATTCGCGTCATAGACTTTACATGTATTAATCGGCTGGCAAAAACGGGCGAAAACAGCCAAATTTGCCCGACACGGGTCCGGTCCCGGTGCAATATCTCGGTAAATGTGCGCCCGATCGGCACGGGGAAAACAGCATCGTGTAGAGAATCGAATGGGCAATCGAATGGTGTGCGATGCGGAGGATGGCACGCGCCACGTGCACCGGGGAGGACACTTTCTTTTGAAAAATGGACGTTTTGGACGGATTTTGGAATTTATATTAATTTCAGGTGATCGTCAGACGGAATGAGTTGAAACAGCGCCTATTAGCAATAAAAATGTACCGTCTCTCATGGAAAAATTGTGAAAAGCTAATTGATCAAAAACAATGTGGAAAAAATCGCTGAATTAAATGGTATTTGTCCAAAATGTGCCACTAAATAATTACACGGATTTTGCTGCTTAACCTAATACGTTTGACAATTGAAAATGCCATCATTGGAAAGAGCATTCAATTCTCTCCAAGATCCAATCATCACGTTTGCATGACAAGCAACAGTATTCTTAAATATATAAATATTTCAAACCTCTGCAAAACGATTTTTAGCGAAAATTATCTACGCCTTTCATTGGTCATAAAACTACGCACCTGAATTATAAAACACATTTGACAGATTCTGAAGTGGAAAGCATGCTATCAGACACGGGCACCTCGATGCGGTGGATATTTTTTCCAAACCAAATCGTTTAGCCGTCAAAAAGCAATCCACCGAAATGGATGGATAACCCAACCGACACAAGAACAACCAAACACCCGCCGATAGAAAATACCCCTTTTCGCGTTGCGGAGCACGCGGGTCACCCTAGTAAATACTGTTTGGTACTTAATATGTTTGTCTTATGGAAACTGCTGGGCCGCAGTAACAGTCTGTAGTGGGCCGCAGTAACAGTCTGTGCGGCAGTAACAGTCTGTACGAGAGTAACAGTCTGTCCTTTACCGCAGGGTCTGCTGGGCCGCAGTAACAGTCTGTGCGGCAGTAACAGTCTGTACGACATTAACAGTCTGTCCTCTGCCGCAGGGTCTGCTGGGCCGCAGTAACAGTCTGTCCTCTACCGCAGGGTCTGCTGGGCCGCAGTAACAGTATGTACGGCAGTAACAGCCTGTTCGAGTACAGCGGCAGCCCGACCAAGTCCAGTCTGGGGGCGATCGGTGGTCAGCTCATCTCTCAGAGTCCTCTGATCGGCAACAGCTTCGGCGCGCTGGAGGTAGGTGAAAGATGAAGCACAGCGAAAGGGAATGAGAAAAGCAGTCCTAAGCTCGCTCTAGCTAGCGGAAATATGACGGCTAATCGAGATTCGAGGCTGTATTTTACTGGAGCATATTGTGATCTTTAATCAACTGGTGTTTGGCAGGTTGCTTCATTCGAGGATATTCCACCACCATATTGGTACTTTTCTCTAAAGGATGCAATGATCGTCAGTCCTGTAAATAACTCGGACACTGATGGCATCAGGAGCCGAGGGTTTATCAACAACTTAAGAATCGCAACTTATCACCATACATACATGATTCCTGCCTCACCCATCCGACATCAACCCATCTGACTCCGTTGTGTGTGCCGGCCGACTCAGGTACAGCGGCTGCGGGAGGAGCTCTCTCAGAACCGGCTGAAGCTGGTTCAGTGGGAGGAGTCCCTGCTGCAGGCGCGCACAGCCTGCGAGGCCTGGCAGCGCGAGGCCGAGGAATTCAAACTGCGCGCCAAAATGGCGGAACAGGCGCGAGACGAGAGCCAGCGGCGGCTGCAGGGCCTCCAGCGGGACATCGACGCCATTAGGTGAGGGACGAGATCATAGAGAGTGAGGGCAGATACTAGTGGCGGGTGAGGGTAAAACTCTGGCGGGTGAAGTCAGTCTTCAGTTCAGTGGGGTGCCATGCACTTAGCAGCGATTGCTTAGTGACGCATATGACTGGATACGATTCGTGAAAACCCCATAGCATCATGAACATCGATCCGTCACCATCATCACCTTATATGGTGTGTCTGCTCCCTCAGCGTTACCAATTATACCTGTGTCGGCTCCCCCATCACTATCAATGATACCTGTATCTATTCCCTCGGCACTACCAAATACGGTACTTGTATCAGCTGCTCCCTCAGCGCTACCAATGATACCTGTATCTGCTCCCTCAGCGCTACCAATGATACCTGTATCTGTTCCCAGCGCTACCATTATGATACCTGTATGTGTTCCCCCAGGTCTGAGCTGCACGGCGTACGGCCGGTATCGGACCTGGACTCGTTACCCGTGGGCACCCTAAACACGCTCAAAGCGCAGCTGGTGGCAGACCTGGAGAGGATAGACAAGGTAGGGCGAGCGTAGGAGAAACTGAGAGGGAGACGGGAGACTTGGGTAGTGGGCTGATTTATTTTATGTTGTCAAATAAGTTGTTGTTTACGAGCTTATCGCGTAACGATCTTAGTTATTATTTTGATGGTTGTGTCTGGTAAGATTTTTGATAAAAGCCGCTTCCCTGATGGCGTTCTAAAATACTGCGGACTTGTACCCATTTTTAATCCCAAATTGAAGCTAGATGTGGTAGGGTCTCACTGTTTCTCAGAATAGCTGTTGCCCAACATTTTGTTTTCCCATGTGTCGTTCGTCGACCAGCCGTGCCCTGTTACGCATGTCCAGCCCCCCGGCCTGGCCGCCGGCTGATGCAGCGCTCCCCTCCGCTCCGCCGGCAGGCGATACTGGGTCAGGTGCAGGCGCAGCACCAGGGCCGCGGTCCGGGCGGCCAGCCGCGCTGGCTCCAGTAGCCCCACTGACCGCTAGGCGCCTTTTCCAATTGATGTGGCCGCACCGACACTCGGCGTCGACACTCTGCGTCGTCGGAGTGTCGGAGTGTCGGTGACGGCGGTGAGGAGGGTCCTGTCGACGCCGCCGTCGTCACGGACCGTCCTCGGTGAGCGGGTGGCTGCCGGGGGCGGTGAGCGGCGTCACAGACGTGTGGGAGCCGCGCCCGGCCGCGCGCCGCCGACTGCCATACAAAGATAAACTGAGCCGGCCAGGCAGACCGCCCCGGCGCCCCGCGCGCGCGTCCGCGAGTCTATAGAACGAGAGCTTGTGTTGCGCATCGTCCACTGCCGCAGCGGGAATTTTTTAGGAGTGTTTTTCGGGTCGGCTAGCTCGCCATGGGTCAGCCAGCTGCAGCGCGCGCGCCTTCAGACTGCAGTGTTTTGGAATCGGTTCAGCCGGGATGCTTGTGTTAGAAGGGGATCGCGCAGCGAGGGAAGGTTTCTGACTGCGTTTGCCAACTGCGGGCGCCTCAGAGGCTGGCCGATCGTAGCCGGGAAACAGCGTACCTGCCAACATTTGACCGATGAGGTCTGTAGCTGATATTTTTTCGAATTGTATGAAATGTTTGGGTGATTTGTCTCGTTGATAGGTGGAATGTTTTATGTTCGACACGAATTCATTTTTTCCAACAAAATCCTATTTTTTGGTAACTTATTTGTGCTTATTATCACATTTCCTGGGGATTGGAGTTTCTGTCGATGCTGGAATATACCGCGTGAGGTCAAATTTACCTGGTGGCAGGCAGGCACGCTCTCTCTCTGGTAGACGATGCTGACCCTCCGCGCGCCGCGTGTGTCTCTGCCGGGCCCCACAGTCGCTCGCGGCTCGAAATATGACCCCGCGCCGGCTCCAAGTCAGGCTGTGTCCGAGCGGATGGCATTCGTCGCCTCCAGACCGAATTGTGCGCACCACTGCGGCGTTCGTCTCGACATTCTGGTGAAGACTAGGAACCATTTACGACGACTGAGTGAAGCGCTAAGGACAGGTCCACCAGAGGTCCCTTTAAGCTCTCAGTGAGCATTCACCGGTCGGCTTGTGGCTCCTCGGCTTCGTCAATGTTGAGCACAAACTCGCAGAGCGTTAACGAGAGACGGACTTCGAATGGCCGCGCCGCGCCTTTGCCACTAACTACAGCGCTTTAACCAATATATAACCGGCGTTCGCACTTTGTATCCGTACAATACCTGATGCATACCTCAGACGTACACAATATTTACCGTAGTGAAAATGTTAACGACCCGGCCGGCGGCGTCAAAACCGTGTTTCGTGTGGACCGTAGAACGCTAGAGCGCTGGGCGAATCGCGGCTGCGGAGGAGGCGACTCACAAGTATTGACCTTTTGTAGACAGCTTTGGACGGGCGAGGGGCGGTGCGCTGTCGTGTATTCCATGTGGGGGGGGGGGAGTGGTTGGGGGGGGGCGAATTTCGGGTATGGCGGGTAAGGGCTGAGCCAGCTCCGCCAAAGGCTAGCGAGCTGCATCACAAAACGAATAAACGCATTTTTACCATTGCCGCGTGTGTTTGTTGGGGTTAGGGGCGCGCCGACTACGAGGTCATTTTGCGCCCACTTATCACGTGTGTTTGTTTCAATATGACCCAGATGACCTATGAGGTTCCTTGACATTTTTGTCAAAGCTGGAGGTTGCGAAATGGATGCTTTTCACAAGGACGTATCACTGTCTTATCTGCCATATTTGCCAAAGTGGGCTCAGTATCGAGCGTGTTTTGAATACGAGAAATGACAGAATTCTGTCAGTGTTATGAAATGACAAACATTTTCAGACATTGCTCGACTCATCACAGAAACTGACAGTATGACTTGCGATGTTCATTTACACAATATCAGTGAAATCTCGGCTTACAGGTTCATATCTCAGCGTCACCAAACTCGCGTCCCCCCGTCCCCTCCCCACACGCCCTCACAGATTCCCACCGAACCCCATCACCATCGACTCCCTGGGTTTGTGCGGCTTGAACTGGACCCTGGGCGGCAGCAGGGCTCCGCTGCGCCGGGCAGTGATGGGCAGCACCTCTGTGGGCGCAGCGAGCGGCGGCGGCGGCGGCTGCCAGGTGGGCGGACCCCGCAGTAGACCTGCCGCCACACAGCAGCACAGCAGCACGAAGAAGAGCGCGCCGCGCAGACGGTGGAGCGGCCGGCCGGCGCGGCAGCGCTGTAGCAGCTCGCGCGCGGCCGCCACACCCGGCTGGCGCAGGAACAGCAGGGGAGAGGCGCGCGGCGGGTCGGCGGCGGCGGCCCCCAGCGCCGGCGGCTGGCGGGTCACCGGAGACGGGTCCGAGTGAGCGCCTGCAGGATCGGAGGGGAGGGTAGAGGGTTGTCAGGACGGATTGACGGATTAGGCGGTTAGACGGAGAGTGGTGAAGAGGGTGCAGTGGGGGAGGGGTTTCGCAAAATACTTTCGATCATTTTGATTAGAACCAGGAAAGAGGCTGCAACATTTAAGGATGGTGCATCTCCAGTTGAGTGCGGGGTACGTTCGCAGGTGGTTAAGATGTAGAGTTGCAAAGTTTCCCTACCGCATTACCGGCATGCCGGTAATTTTTCACTACCGCAGGTTTTTTTGTGGTATCTGGCATGTCCTGCCGGTAGCATGCCGGTATTTTTGGTTTTGCACAAAAAAATATTAGCATATGATTCAAACTTTGGACACTAAGAGGAAAATGTGGCATCTCTTGTAGGGGTAAACTGGAATCAACAATGCAGGTTTTTTAGTATGCCGGTAATTTGGTGGTGTTTTTGCTTTGGGCGTGGTAGCATGCCGGTATCCCCAAAAAAAAAATTGTGGGGCGGGGCGGTGCCGGTAGCAGCCTTTGGGGGAAACTTTGCAACTCTATTAAGATGCGACAGAGCAAGCGGTGTAGGTTGTTTTGGCACCCACCTTCCTCCACCAGCATATTTACGTCTGGACAACGAGTTGCGGGGAAAAGTGCTGATTTTGTTGCAGTTTTAGGAGCCGGTGATTAGGCTGGATTTTTGGGTTACTTTTTCGTTCCGATTCATGTATTTCATAGTGTTTGGCTTTTGAATATTTTAGTTCTTTCAGATAAATATTACTTGCCTTACAACGTTTGTAAAAACGTTTCATTTTTTTATAAGCCGACGTTCAGAGTCCTAAAAATACATCAGCACTACAATCATTGTAAACAAACAAATGGAGCACCACTTGGCTCTGTTCCAAGGCCATTTTTAGTTTATCTGGTGGTTTTCTTACTCTTGTACGTCGTTTTGTTGGATGTTTTGAATCCCTTAAGATTGACTTATATCATATATAAGAAGCATGTTGACTGAAAACAATCTGAAGTATCCAGGAGGCTGACAGAGGTCCTGACTCCTGAGGCGCACCTCCTGAGCAATATCAATATTGATATCAAGTCAAAGTTGAACAGGTTATGAAATTTTGGTTGATAAACGAAAGTTGATCGGGCTCATATATCAGCAAGAAAAAGTTAAATTAAAAGAGCTTATTGGCCAAAAACAAGCTATAATATTGCAGACCTTGGAGCAATACTGAAGAGCACGCTGAGCAGGATCATGCCAGAAAATGTTGACTGATGAGCGCATATTCATGTATTGGTATGAATATTGAATGATAACTTACAACAGCAAGATAAATTAGTGCTAACTATCAAGTTAGAAATCTAGAATGAATGGACTTGGGCAGTTTTACTATGCAGTATGCTTAGATGCTATGCAGATTGTATAATGTGCATCAGGTACTCTGGCTGGCAAATGAAACATGCGATCATTCCATTGCTACTGGAGGAGAAAGCTTGGATCACTAAATCCACTTTATGTTGATTTTGATGTTAATCATCACTGTATTTCTTGAAAAAGGATTGTAGTAAAATTGTCAATGTGACAATCCATGCAACGATGTGATCATATAATGTGTTCATACTTCATAGTCATTCGTGATAGTGATTATTGGTCCAATATACAATGGCAAAGCTCTCAGCCTCAGCGTTTCTTCCTGTGGATGGCAAGTACTGACTCAGAGCTTAGAAGTATTAGTTTTCATCACAGGGTTGGGATAAAAAGTACTGATGGTAATCTTCCACCAAGGAACTCTACTTTGACATGGTATGAGATGTAGGCACAAGTAGGTAGGTGCTTAGTTCCTATAGTCAGTAGTTGTGTATGTTTAGTCAGGTTAGCTTAGATTAGATTGTTAGTTTTTTTTTTTTAATTTGCCAAGTGTCCATAAAAATGTGACCTGAGCAATGAGCATACCTGACTAACCTGACAGCTGACCTAACCTCAATCATCACGTACATATTTGCAGCCTACCCAAGACCTGCATAGCAGTAGCACCCAGTTATAGATAGGTACTCAGTACTCACCCTAACTCAATCTTACCTGCTAACCTTCAACTTGCCAAAAGTTAGCTCACATTGCCAAGCTGCATCCAGGGAAACAGTCAACTGAGGAATTGGCTCATTGGGTGGCTAGTGTGAGTCTGTGCATTTAAAGTGTTTCTTCTCTGAAGCTGCTCAGCACTGCTGTATGTCATGTTAGATGCTCAGAAAATGTGGAAATGATTACTAAGCTACTTAAGTGCTTTGTTAATGCTCGAGACATGAACAAGTACAGATCCTGCAGGGTACAGCTATGAGTTAGGTGCTAGGTGAGTATGTTATGTGAATGTGCTGTTCCCTGTTTGACGATAGTAAGTATACAAACAAGCACAGTGTCAGTTATATTCAATCTCCACATAAACATACAACAAAAATGGCCATATAGCCTAACTCCAAAGTCCGAACACACCACAGATAACTTAAGCCTTTGCAGGCACAAAAATGTTTTGATTAACAGGACAGGTATACAATATATCCTCTGCCCTTGGGGATCTTGCTGCTAAGTTGAGGTACGATGACTGAACTTCAGGATTGATCAACCTTTTCTTAGCCACTGCTTATATACAAGAAAGACCAAATGCTTGTTTGTTTTGATTTACAGGACATGTATACAATATATTATATCCTCTGTCCTTGGGGATCTTGCTGCTAAGTTGAGGTACGATGACTGAACTTCAGGATTGATCAACCTTTTCTTAGCCACTGCTTATGTACGAGAAAGACCAAATGCTTGTTTGTAAACTGCGTTGAAAATTTAATGATCCACCTTCAATACTGACATGAAGGCACAAATGAAATAGTGAACAATATTGATATTGATATACACTGACGCTTTTCGCTTCATATTTTGTAACAAACGCGCTAAAACTGCAATATGACAGCACTATATGCTTCTTGACAAAATAAGAAAGTAGTAAAAAATTAGCCCTGATGGCATTCATTCTTGGTGGAAACGTAATTACAAAATGTTTTGTAGTAATTATTAAATTCCGGCCGAAAACAGTGCACGGTTTAAAAAAGAATCATTCCAATGACGGTCCATTCTTGCGGTCCTGAAATCGCCACTATTTCCGGCCTCTCCAACGCAACTCGTTGTCCAGACGTAAATATGCCCTCCACCATGACATCGGCCGGCTTCCTGTCATTATCTCCGTCTTCGTCCATCACTGTTCGGACGAGTTCAGAGGTTGCACTTCTAAAACATGCGAGCTAAAAGTATCTCGGCCACCTCGTGACGGTGTTATCAGTGCTTCTTGAAAATCGCTCCTTTCGTGCTCGTCCTGTCGATTATTTATGCTTTTGATACGCCAAGTTTCATTTAACACTTGTATTGCTACTGCTTCATCAGCTCCATCAGCTCCGTCTTGCACGCTGTGATCGAGTGAATTAACGAGAAGGCACTATTGAAAAATAATGACCCGCTCGTGAACTTGATCTTATTGTTCCTCTCAATGCCTAGCTAAATCAGAACGATCTTGCAAAGCTGTCTGCTCACCTAGTTTTCAGCGTGTTAATTATCAAGTCTAAATGGGTAACCTAACGTAAGAAATTCCACTATAACGGGGAACTGCATTAGCAAAACACGACATTATGAAAAGTATTGTCTATTGACAATGAACTGGAAAACTCTGACCGAGCGAACGAGTCTAAAAAACACCACTGACACCGATGGAAGACATTTTAGCGGCAAATTCCCACTCCAGGCAACGTACAGATATCCACACATCCGCAGCCCAGCCTTAAACTCTGTTTAGGTAACGCAGAAATCTCGATTGCAGGAATAGGCGCCGTAACAGTGCGTGAAAGTTATGAACCCAAAATATAAACGCTTCACTTACGAGCTACGAAGCAACACATGTTATACGTGTATTTCTTTGGAATCGTGATAATCTCTTGTAACGTGTTCAGTGTAGCATTAATTCTGCGTAAAATGCTTACACATTTCAACATTTCTCCGCGAGGTTAATTCGGGATGATAAGGCTCCGTAACGAGTCATCCAACTAAATAATAACTTACCAAGCTAGAAATAAAAAGCCTACACCTTACATATTATAAAAAACATGACAGCGCAAAGACACGACAAGCGCACCCGACATACACCGACACTTTTCGCACTATCTAGTTCAATATCACCGAAACTTGCATATAACTTTCAGTATTTTTACATTGCAAAACTATTCGCCTACCAACAACACCCACCACTCACAACGTGTCTCACAATTGCACGTCATTCTATCCTTCACAGTGAGAAAGTCTGTAGTGTTCAAGGGTTTTTGCTGATAGAATGATATCCTGCCGCTACCAAATCCTCCACTGATGTCGCTAACTGCACAGACGATGAGAGCAGCGACGATGGAGACGCGCAGCCGGGAGACGGGTAGCTTACAGTTCGTCGTGTCCGGCGTACTCGTCATCATCGGTGTAGTCCTCGCTGTATTCGAAATCCTGCGCAGGGGGTGGGTGGTGTAAGTAGATCTCAAAATGGAAGCGAACGCTTACAGTGAGCGGTCTTTATCACAGGAATAAATCCTTCAAATCTAACGACAGAGATTGTAATGGGCTGGGCCATCATAACATAAATGTGAACGTTCGGAGACATCAGCCTCTTTTATAAGTTTCTTTTCTAAAATACAATCTAAGAGCCCGTGGTGCCTGGTTCATTCTGACCCCTTGCAGCTCATTCGGGAGTCTCAGCCCTTTAACTACACACTACAATCTCCCACCCAGTTAACAGTGAACGGGCGCTCTAGGAAACCGACATAGGGCATTCAAACCTCATTTTAACGTAAATGTAAATCCAGAGATGGACCCAATTTTGAGATCAAAATCCACTACTCAGTCCCAATTGCGAGGATCCTGCCCTCAACCACCAGAAACACGTAAATCCCGTGTACGCCGCAGAATTCTGAGCCGCGAGTTTCCCGTGCCCACAGAGCACCTCACCTCGTCGTCGTCATAATCATCCTCCTCGGGCGGCGCCTTGCCGTACTCGCCGTCCGTCTCTATGAACTTGGTCATGCCGCCGACGGTCCGCTCCCCGTTATACTCCACCACCTGGGGCACAGGGCGCATTGTGTCATCACACCGTCCCAGTGCGGCATCACAGCGTCACACTCAAATGACACATGACACACATGACACAAAATGACACAAAGCGTTACACATGACTCAGCTGCCAAACAAAGGTCCTTTTACGTGTAATGCTCCGAAGCAAAAGCAATCTTTTGGTACTGTACTTACAAAAAACGCCTGAGAGCAACAAAAAATAATCTCAACTATTTCGATAGATGAGACACACAAGCGCAAAAAACGCTTCAAACCCTGTTCGTTTCCAACGAGTTCCCTTTTCCCCGACAAAGCATTCACCTCAAGCATCCCTTCGGACGTCCGGATCCCAAATGTCATGCGTCCCCACTCACCCACCCCTCGGTCTCAAAGATCGTCCCGCTCCAGACCCACCTCATTGGTGCCCTTCTTCCACATTTTGATGGTGGGGAAGCTGCGCGGCCGCGTGTGCGTCAGCTCGTTCTGTGTGGCGTCCATCTTGGCTATGAGCACGGTCTTGGAGTCCTTGTACTTTTCACCCAGCTGTGTGGGGCGGAGGGAGGAAGCGTCATAGAACGGAAACGCGTGGCCGTCATGCAATGTTGGGTCGTGGTGACATTGCATTGATGTATTGTTTTAGACTTGTTTTAGGGATCATGGCAAATCAAAATAAACTCACATTCCAAACACCAACGGCACACACCGTTAAAGCAGACGTGAAATCGCCAAATGCATCAACTGGATCGTTTCGCACCCGACCATCGCTGCCGGTTTCGGTGCAATATTTAGCGGCAGACATAAAGATAGCTCGCTATTTCACCAGCGGACGCGTGTTGCGGAATCCCCACAGCACCGCCAGCCACTCCTTATAGCCACTTCCATTCGGTACCTTCAGATCCGGCACATCTCTCCCTTCCTTAGCCAACCCCGACCGCAAACTTGAGACGCAGATGACTTTCGCAATCCATGCGCCCAAAAACCCAACTAGCACTCGCGTGACACGCACCTTTTTCAAGAATATCCTCCTTACCTTATCGAGCTCCGGCTCCAGTTTACGGCAGTGGCCGCACCAGGGCGCGTAAAAGTCCACCAGCACCGTTTTACTCTTATCGAGTGCCACGGTGTCGAAATTGGACCCGACTAGGTAGCGCACCGGCTTGGCGTCCCAGTCGGCCGGCAGGTCCTCACTTAGAAGGTACGGCTGGAAGGGGGGGGGGGTCAGTGGGTGAGGGTGAGCTGCTGCAGGGACGCGAGGGGCTCTGATCAGTCAGGGAGTATTGCTGCACAAGCGTGTTGCGAGATGGCCGACGCCAACCGAGAAGTTTTGAATACTTGGCTGCTTCCAGAAATAGTGATTAAGAGTTTGAATGATTTTATGATTTAATGATTATGATAATGATTTGCTGATTTGAATGATTTTATTATTATTATTTGACCATTTAATTTCAAAAAGCTTCACTAAGCAAGGTGTTAAAGCAATATCAGAAATAAGTCACTGAAGTCATAAACGCACCCTCGCTTCTCATGACTGCGCCCATCCCTCTATCCCCCTCTCCTCTCCCTCACCTTCAGTTCGCCGCCCAGGTAGGCCGTCACCAGTTCCTGTAGGCTCTCACGGGTCGGCGGGCCGCCCTTCTCTGACCGGTACTTGGTCATGTCGCTCGGACGCACAACGCGCACAGTCGGAGCGTCCGAGGGCTTCACACCGAAAAACTCCAGCACGCGACTGAACGACTTTTCGTTCACGTCCACCCAGGTAAACAGCATCTGCGCCGGGGAGATAAGCGGAATGGTTAGTCGAGATATATAGTGGTCTACGAATTCCATTTTAAATTCGTCCCATTCATTCAATGACGTCCTTTTTCTGTGGGTGAATTGGTCAACCCAGGTATCAATCCTACGTATTCGATTTATTAAACACTATCATTGTCCGTGCTGACGACAATCATGTACGGCTGTTAGCCTCGAATTCAGGAATTAATAGTCGTTGGTTTCCAAAATAAGCTGATTTATTCATTAGGTTCATTTGCATAATTACATAAAGCTAGCTCAAAATAATTTTCAGTTTCAATGCCCATTTTGTCTCTGCGATCCCGAGCCTCTAAATGTCCGGCGGCTCCCACCTACCTCGCCCCTATGGTCGCGCGCCACGGCTCTGGTGACAGCCGTCGTCTCCTCGAACAACTCCCCATCGGCCGGCGTGAACAGCAGCAGCGTGCCGTCACCAGACGAGTCGAACACGTCATCGGCAGTGTTGTCGCCGAACCGGAGCAGCAGCGGCGGCGCCAGCCGGTCCACCCAGGCGGCCAGCTCGTCCACAGAGTCCACCGGGCCCGACAGATCGTGACGCAGCTCGTCGTACTGGGAGGGGGGGGGGTCAATGGTGAGGGTACAGGGTGGGGTTTGGTGGGGAGGGTACAGGTGCAGGGAGGGGCACACTGCAGAGGTGTGAGGGTCCAGAAGACAGGCAATAAGTAAACCATGAAATAACAAACTGGAAATACTTCAAGCAGGCTGAGAGCAGCGCACCATGAGAGCAAAAGAGCAATTCAATTTACCGAAGTGCGAGGACTCGGTGACTTACATCAAGTCACATCTGCTCCCCCGGCTCACCTTTTTGAAGATGGCCACGCTGCCGTCAGCAGCGTCCAGCTTGTCGGCCACCTCTGTAGTGGTGGCCAACGCGCACGGCAGGCTCTCCTCCCGCTCGGCCCACTCGAGGAACGAGCCGGCGCCGGCGCCGCCCGCAAAGAACCCCACCACGGCCGCCTCGCTCTGCGCCAGGAACGTCTCGGCCTGATCGGCGGTGGTGATTGTGACGGCCGGCGGACCGGCGCGACGCCGCACCCACGCCGCGATCGCCTCGGCCGTGTGCTCGCCCTCGTAGTCCACCCAGCGGTCGCCCGTGTGCAGCTTCAGCGTCGGATAGCTGCGGATGCTGTGCCTCTCGGCCAGTTTCTTGTGGCGCGTGCAGTCGACTTTGGCGAGCCGCGCTGTACCCACAGCGCCCTCCTCTCTGCGCAGCTGCTGGGCAGCCTTGGCGTAGTGCGGTGCCAGGTTCTTACAGTGGCCGCACCATGGAGCATCTGAAATGTTCAGGATAGATATCAATTATCAAAGGAGTCACGTTTTAGGACCACTGCTAACACTGCCACAAATGAATGGTGTTTGCTGTTTGCAGTACAACCTGGTGATAAAAAATAAAACAAAAATCACGATTTTGATACGATACCAAGGTAAGTAATTGTTTTAACCCGCTCAACGAAGAAAGGCGGCTTTCCACCCCCCCCCCCACCCTCTCCTGAAATTTTTCATTAACCCGGCCTGGTCCGGGGGGGGGGGGATCCCAACCACCGCAGCACCGCGGCCACGCTACGGCGAAACGGATCGTGCCGTGAGGAATTCATCAGCGCGGAAATTCCACGTGGAAACCGGGCTGTCCGAACGCAGCCTAGATTTCATTCACTATTGCTCGCCAGGCTCTCTCGCTTGGCTCGGAGCGCGCCGCACACACGTCCGTCGTCCGCTCGGGGCGAGGGTCACCGGCGGAATGACAGCAAGGTCAATTTCTTGACCTCCCCATTTTAAGTCAAAGGGGGGGGGAAATCAACTGCCTGATCTTTTTCACTGAAATAGCCAATTTTACCATGAATGGTGACTTCATATATGACTTAACTTGACTTCATTGGAACTTGATGTCTTGTTTGCTATTGGTGAACTGTAAGGTCATGAGAGTTGCCTTTTCTTTCTATCTCTTTCTTTCTTTCTTTCTTTCTTTCTTTCTTTCCTTGTGAAGCATTAGGACCACTGAGGTAGATTAAAAGACTTCAAGTTTTCACAACAATTCACATGTAGACACACAACACCCATTCCCTGACTCAAAGCCCCACCCACTTGCCCCAGCTTGTGTCCAGCTACATCCTTTGGAATTGGCGCGTCTCTGAATGACTTAGGTTTCCCTCCTTCTCACTCCTCTCCTCCCAGCTAACAATTTGCCGTTGTTACAACGTCGTTTAAACGTTGTCAAATGGTTACCACAACGTCCCGATTTATCGTTGTGACAACGTAATTTTGTAGACTCCAGACAACGGCGTGACAACGTCATCCGACCATGCATTTGAATGTCATCACAACGTTTCTGTAACGTGGCCGTGACGTCCCAAAACTGTTCTTACAACGTCCCGCCAACGTTATGAAATGTTTTCTGTTACGTACCAACAGTGTTTCTGGAACGTTGTCACCACGTTTCCGCAACGTGACTACAAGGAGTATAGAACGCTTTGGCAACGTCTCTGCGACGTTTTTATCACGTGCGCACCACGTTGTCGCTACTTCGCATTGCCGTCCCTGCGACCCTGAGTAAACGTCCTAAACATTTTCGCAACGCCCTCTCAACGTGTTCGCAACATACTCAGAATGTGTTCCCGACGCTCTCTTCCCGTTCTCTAGACTTGTAAAAAAGGCATGTAAGAAGTGTATATTTCAATACATCATACAGGTCAATTTACAACAAACAAACAAAACGACGGCGGCGGCATCGGTGATGGGGCATGAGGCCCAGGGGCGCCCCCATGGGGGCGTGGGACGGAATTGGGTTCTACCGGCTCTGACGCTAGCCGCTAGCACGCCAGAACTGGTGGAAGTTCACTTCTTTACTAACCCTCGCTGGGAGGATCACTCGGCGGACCGTTAGGCACCGGCTCATTTGCGGCCTCGATGTCCCTAGGCAGCTGGCAGTGCCTGACTAGACGGTCTGCGCACCCCCCGTTCCGGTCGCAGCTTCCGGACAGCCACTTCGCTACCGCATTGCCGACAGTAGGCCTGCCGCAAGGCGCGCTGACGAGTTGCGGGACGTCTGCGGGAAGACATGAGGGAAAATCAGACATTCAATTCATGAAAAAATCACAAAAATACCTGCACCACTTTCCGTAACAGTGCGACAGGCTGGATCAAACTGAAACATGTCAACACCTTAGAGGCTAGAGCTACAATGAACTATAGCCTAGACCGCACGATATTACAAGGCACAATCTTGCAAATGCTACTCGTAAATGGTACTTTGACTTACCAGTCAAAACAACAATCGCATCAAACGCAGACAACTGGCGCTATCTTTCATCTTCCAGCTATCTCAGCCGCGCCCGCCGCCGGCCCTCACTGCTCGCTCGCGCCGCGTAGACTGCGGCTCGGCCGGCTGGCTCTGAACGCCGGCCGGTGACACTGACGTCACGGCCCCTCAGGCGAGGTCAGGGCGCGAGCCACCGTTCGCCTGAGTGGCGGCCCGCGTGGCTTGCTGGCAGCCGCGGATAACAGCCGCGTTTACATAGGGATAGTTGCAAGCCTCTAGCTCCGCCTGTGATGTTGCAAAACATGCCAATGACGCTTTGCAATTTACACATGTTATATATATATATATATATATATATATATATATATATATATATATATATATATATATATATATATATATATATATATATATATATATTAGAGAGAGATAGGGAGAGAAAGGTATCGGAATTTAGGCGCTAATTATTCAGTACCTATAATGTCAAGGTTGTGAAAAACCGTTTTAACAACGTGTTGGCGACCACCAGCTGACAACGTGAACAGTCCAAGTGTTAAAATATGTCAAATATTTAACGATGAAAACTGAATATGCGCATTGAAAGTCAAAGGAAATGCATTATATGGCCATATATGTCACCATGCATTATCAAAATATAATGCTGCAAGTGCGCGGTTGCTGCAACGTACCAATAAAACGTTGTCACGACGTTTTACCACGACTTTCGGACCAAACCATGGCTTCACAACGTTCAGAACGTTGCTACAACGTAATTAAAACGTAATTTCGCAACTTACCGAAACACGACGTTGTGACAACGTTGTAGTAACGTTTCCTGTTAGCTGGGCTGAGAGCAAGGCTGAGGAAACCCAACAGCTGATGACAGACCTGAGAGACGTCCTCATAGGTTACCATGCAATTTTTGCTGATAACTCCTCACAGAAATGAGTTACAACCATGTGAATAGTCTCATTATAATATGACCTGTTTGTCAAATTGCATTGAATGATACGCAACATGACCTTCAGGTCGTGTGACCTGAAGTCAACCTTTGACCTTCACTTTTTTAGGTCACCACATGTTTTGAAGCAGATTGAGGAGAGGATCACAATGGGACAAACTATTAGGTTTGTGATCACAATGGATCACAAACCTAATAGTTTCTGCCTAGGCTCATTATTTAAAAAAAATGTGAAAACTACCCATTCTATTTAATCCTGTGACTTCATTTTTTTTAGCCTGACCTGAAAATGGCCTCAGTAATTATTCTAGGCCTTGCCCATCTGTATCACATGCCATTAACCTCCTGTTGCTAGCTTGCTTTGTTCTCAAGATATCACGGGCAGGTATCTGCCCCCATCAGTGTGAAAGTGGCACGGACCCCGGTGAGTCTGCTGGTAAAATGACCAATAAGTCAGTGCATAAATCACCAGGGTGCCTATACTAATACTAATCCTACACCACTTCAATGAATTATGTATTCAGTAAAAGCAAGGATGTACTTACAAAATTCCACCAGTAACAACTTTGTCTCTGCAACAACTTCTTCAAAATTGTTTTCATTTAAAATCAGAACACCTTCATCCTCTTCAACATCAGTGGTGGTAGAGCAAGTCACAGATACAAGGAACAGAAGAGCAAAATAATGTATATTCATCCTGACTGTTCTCAAACTTGCATGAACAGTTTCTATCTGGTTGACTAGGCCCCTGCAACACAAACCCTCTCAAAATATGAAGCCAACCTCTGCAAACGCTGCAGCTTAATTGTAAGAGGCCTTGGTCTTGGAGGCAAGAGCTGTTTGCATCACAAACAGCTTTCACTACGCGAGAGTAACCAGCCTTGTCAAATTGTCAGCTTTAATTTCACAGCTTTTTTGTTTTTATGTCAACAATCAGCAGCTGTGATCGTGTCAGCGAGCCGCTCTTCGAGACGTTGACACAAAGTCGACACAATGTTGACAAAGTTGATGCATTACGTGCAAAAGTCGAAGATTTTTTTAGTGGCCTTATGCTCCACAAAAATGTAGCAGCTGCGTAATTTTTGTCGCAAACTCTTTATCTTTATTTTGCTGCAACATTTTAAATGTCCGTGCTATATTCGTTTCCTAGGCTATTCAATAGCAAGTCCCTTCAGGTCACAACCCATAGCAGAAAAAACGATAAAATACAATCGCAGACCGGGTCAAAAGCAAATGCTTCAAGCTGAGCCATTTCCGCTCTCAGGTTCTTGGCAGCTTAGGTCCTTGGCAGCACTTTTCACCTCCATGCTTGGCAAGAGAGGGCAAGGGCCTTTGGGGCCTTGGAAATAGTGATGCATTCAAGGCTGTAAGTTAGGATCCATTTGTGTTTTCATCAATCATAACTTGGTTGCCTTGGTCGTAGTATATCATTTCAGTTTCAGTTTGCTTGGTCCAGTGTTTTTATACCTGGAGTGGTCTAGGCTAGTCCAGGGCACTAAAGGGCTAGTCAAGGGCATGGCGATAAGTAACTGTTCATAGTAATAATCACGGTGACTATAAATAGGTAATAATAAGCTGTGTTAAGTTACAATTTCGCCATCTCACTGGGCAAGAAGCATTCTGATTCTTATACTGGTCGAGGGTTACGTTCCTTATGTGTAGATTCAGCCATCCAGGATTGGATTGGTTCCACTTCCATCTGGCATTGCAAATGGGCCAATGGCATCACCGCTGGGCGCTGCCAGGGGCTTCGGGTTCTATGCTATTACATAGGGAGGGCTCAGGAGACAGATGACGTCGTGGGGTGTCAAGGTTTTTTTATTTTAAAGATATTGCTCTGTAGCAAATGATCTTTTTTAGGCTCTAAGGGAGCCCAAAGGTTAATATCAGAGTGCCTTTGAGGCTGAAATCCTCAAAAAATAAATATTGGCAAAGGCTGGCAGACACCTGTTGATGTCATCTTGTCAATGTCACTGATGTAAACAAACGGCTAACCATTCTACCTCCATGGCGCTGGGTGCTGGCTGTCCACTTGAAATGGTGTGTGTAAAAGTTCTGGTTAGCACTTGGTCCACCGCATATTTACGTCTGGACAACGAGTTGCGTTGGAGAGGCCGGAAATAGTGGCGATTTCAGGACCGCAAGAATGGACCGTCATTGGAATGATTCTTTTTTAAACCGTGCACTGTTTTCGGCCGGAATTTAATAATTACTACAAAACATTTTGTAATTACGTTTCCACCAAGAATGAATGCCATCAGGGCTAATTTTTTACTACTTTCTTATTTTGTCAAGAAGCATATAGTGCTGTCATATTGCAGTTTTAGCGCGTTTGTTACAAAATATGAAGCGAAAAGCGTCAGTGTATATCAATATCAATATTGTTCACTATTTCATTTGTGCCTTCATGTCAGTATTGAAGGTGGATCATTAAATTTTCAACGCAGTTTACAAACAAGCATTTGGTCTTTCTCGTACATAAGCAGTGGCTAAGAAAAGGTTGATCAATCCTGAAGTTCAGTCATCGTACCTCAACTTAGCAGCAAGATCCCCAAGGACAGAGGATATAATATATTGTATACATGTCCTGTAAATCAAAACAAACAAGCATTTGGTCTTTCTTGTATATAAGCAGTGGCTAAGAAAAGGTTGATCAATCCTGAAGTTCAGTCATCGTACCTCAACTTAGCAGCAAGATCCCCAAGGGCAGAGGATATATTGTATACCTGTCCTGTTAATCAAAACATTTTTGTGCCTGCAAAGGCTTAAGTTATCTGTGGTGTGTTCGGACTTTGGAGTTAGGCTATATGGCCATTTTTGTTGTATGTTTATGTGGAGATTGAATATAACTGACACTGTGCTTGTTTGTATACTTACTATCGTCAAACAGGGAACAGCACATTCACATAACATACTCACCTAGCACCTAACTCATAGCTGTACCCTGCAGGATCTGTACTTGTTCATGTCTCGAGCATTAACAAAGCACTTAAGTAGCTTAGTAATCATTTCCACATTTTCTGAGCATCTAACATGACATACAGCAGTGCTGAGCAGCTTCAGAGAAGAAACACTTTAAATGCACAGACTCACACTAGCCACCCAATGAGCCAATTCCTCAGTTGACTGTTTCCCTGGATGCAGCTTGGCAATGTGAGCTAACTTTTGGCAAGTTGAAGGTTAGCAGGTAAGATTGAGTTAGGGTGAGTACTGAGTACCTATCTATAACTGGGTGCTACTGCTATGCAGGTCTTGGGTAGGCTGCAAATATGTACGTGATGATTGAGGTTAGGTCAGCTGTCAGGTTAGTCAGGTATGCTCATTGCTCAGGTCACATTTTTATGGACACTTGGCAAATTAAAAAAAAAAAACTAACAATCTAATCTAAGCTAACCTGACTAAACATACACAACTACTGACTATAGGAACTAAGCACCTACCTACTTGTGCCTACATCTCATACCATGTCAAAGTAGAGTTCCTTGGTGGAAGATTACCATCAGTACTTTTTATCCCAACCCTGTGATGAAAACTAATACTTCTAAGCTCTGAGTCAGTACTTGCCATCCACAGGAAGAAACGCTGAGGCTGAGAGCTTTGCCATTGTATATTGGACCAATAATCACTATCACGAATGACTATGAAGTATGAACACATTATATGATCACATCGTTGCATGGATTGTCACATTGACAATTTTACTACAATCCTTTTTCAAGAAATACAGTGATGATTAACATCAAAATCAACATAAAGTGGATTTAGTGATCCAAGCTTTCTCCTCCAGTAGCAATGGAATGATCGCATGTTTCATTTGCCAGCCAGAGTACCTGATGCACATTATACAATCTGCATAGCATCTAAGCATACTGCATAGTAAAACTGCCCAAGTCCATTCATTCTAGATTTCTAACTTGATAGTTAGCACTAATTTATCTTGCTGTTGTAAGTTATCATTCAATATTCATACCAATACATGAATATGCGCTCATCAGTCAACATTTTCTGGCATGATCCTGCTCAGCGTGCTCTTCAGTATTGCTCCAAGGTCTGCAATATTATAGCTTGTTTTTGGCCAATAAGCTCTTTTAATTTAACTTTTTCTTGCTGATATATGAGCCCGATCAACTTTCGTTTATCAACCAAAATTTCATAACCTGTTCAACTTTGACTTGATATCAATATTGATATTGCTCAGGAGGTGCGCCTCAGGAGTCAGGACCTCTGTCAGCCTCCTGGATACTTCAGATTGTTTTCAGTCAACATGCTTCTTATATATGATATAAGTCAATCTTAAGGGATTCAAAACATCCAACAAAACGACGTACAAGAGTAAGAAAACCACCAGATAAACTAAAAATGGCCTTGGAACAGAGCCAAGTGGTGCTCCATTTGTTTGTTTACAATGATTGTAGTGCTGATGTATTTTTAGGACTCTGAACGTCGGCTTATAAAAAAATGAAACGTTTTTACAAACGTTGTAAGGCAAGTAATATTTATCTGAAAGAACTAAAATATTCAAAAGCCAAACACTATGAAATACATGAATCGGAACGAAAAAGTAACCCAAAAATCCAGCCTAATCACCGGCTCCTAAAACTGCAACAAAATCAGCACTTTTCCCCGCAACTCGTTGTCCAGACGTAAATATGCTGGTCCACCAGATATGGTGCTTAACCCAAACCAACCTACCAGCCATCTTGTTGGTCATCAGCAGAGACTATATAAGTTGAATTTCACCAATTAAATCCTAACTTCACCTAGGTATGAATCAGAACCTGAGTGCAAATAAGTCGTAGGTAGGTGGTTTTAGTTTGTAGGTTGTAGGTAAAATGGTTAGTTAGTAGGTATAAGGCTAGTTTAGGTCAGGTTAGAAGTTAGAATGATAACCCATTCATTCTGACTTCTATAATTTACCCACTTTTCTGTTGTAAGCGTGCAAGGTATAGTTGGGGTATAGTTGTGCCCCAACAATAGTATTGTTGGGGCACATTTGTGTGACATTACCGGTTACCCACAATGCTGGGACTTGTTGATGATGTAACTGGTGAAAATAATATTCAGAGATCAACATCTAACATAACCAACCAGGAACCTACCAACCTATGACCTATGTACTAGTCTGCAATTTTCCAACCTACAACTTACCTTGCAGTTTCTCCCCTACTATCTACTTCCTTGTCCCCTTGTCATTGTCCTTCCTTGCCCTTGTTGAATAAAAAAAAAAATCAGCAGGTTTAGTTAAGTTTGGTGAGGTAATGTCAGGCTAGGGTAGGTTAGGTTAGGTTAGATTTGGCTAGGTTCGATTAGAAAAAATATCAAATTGCTGAAAAGTTGCTTTAAAACGCATCCATTATAACATCATCAACACCTAGGCATCAGCATTGTAGAAGTAGCATTGCCTTAAAGGAAATAGTTCACTTTTAACATGGGGTTTTGAGCTGGAATAGCAGTTTCGTAGCTTGAGCTGAGACTAGCACAAATCAGGAGCTTTTACGGCTCAACGATCACCCTAGACGAAGATATTCCATTTCTCGTTCCGAAAAGAGTGCCTTGTAGAGGAATGCGTGCCTTGCACAGGAATGCAGCCACGTCATCGTCAGCCAATCAGCGTGCTGCTTACAGCCAATGCAGTATGCGTAGGTTTGAGCTACGCAATATGATTGGTCAATGCGTAATAAGCTTCCGCGTCAAACATTATTTTACATAGAATATAGTTCGTCCTATATTAAAATATAGAAAATAATTGTTTTTACGAAAAGGTTTTATTTTATTTCATGATTATTTTTAGCATAAAAAATCATAAATTAATAGCAAAATACTGATTTGAGGAAAGTGGACTGTTTCCTTTAATGCTTTATGCATATAGACTACATAATAACACATCGACATGGTCTGTTTGTTTGTCTTCATTGTTTTACCACCACTGCAAAGGAGACGTTATGTTGGCATTCCAGTTGCTCCACTATGCAATTGGTCCATAATCAAATGCATACCTACCTCTCCAAGAAACAACCCTCTGCTGATGAGAGGGAATGGGAAGCTGCTCAAAGCAGCAGCAGTGACACACACTTGGCCAGCAAAACAACACCAGTGTCCGAGACTCAGAACCCTGAACATTTGCCGCTTGTTGTGGTGATGCCTACCCTAACATGTTCCATTTCTCCATTTCCAGATTCATTTGTCCAGATCTCAAGCCAGCGCTCGTCATGTCCGCCACGTCACCCCTGTCGGCAAAGACACCAGTACGAGTGAGGCAGGGCCGGATGGAACCGGCCGACATCGGCGAGGGTCAGCGCCCGTCGCTATCTGAGGCGCCCGCTCATGGTGGGGAGTGGGACGACTTCACCGCCGTGCACAATACTACAGACAGCGTCTTTCAAGAATTATCAATAGTGAAGGAGGAGATCAAAGCAGAGATCATGGAAGAGATGAAGGAAGAGATCGAGGAAGAGGTCAAAGGAGAGATCCAGGAAGAGATCGATGAAGATATCGAGAGTGAGGGGAAAGAGGAGGTCTATTCGCTAGAGGTCAGTCAGTGTAGTGCACTTCTCGGTGCGAGCGACTTTAGCGAATGTCATTTGAGCGAACGTCATTTGAGCGAATCATCTTCAGAAATTACTGTCGTTTCAGCGCGACTATCAATTATAGCGAAAGCTATGTTTCAGCGACATCTATTTCGTCAACTACTATTTAACCGATTGCCATGTTGAGTGAAATACTTCATCCTCTCGTAACGGTATCTTTTTACTAATGGGCACGAATATTGCTGGAATTCCCATGGGTAACTGGAACGCGGGTACCACGTTAAAAACTAATACATTTAGCTCTAAATTTAACGCTACATTTATAATATAAAAAAACGGTTGAAGTTCACCCCCTGTCCTTGCGTTTCAATTTGGATCAGTTCTCACTTCTCCATGCTTAAAAATTTGTTCTTGCCCCAAACATCGTAGGTACGAATTTCTAAATATTTGAGTGAGGCCCTTCACCTTGAAAAATTGATTGGATTCCTCTGTGACATCCTTCCAGTTTATTGTTGGCCCTCTAGATTCCCTCGTCGTTCTATCTCTCACTTTCTACATTTCAAGATCAAATTTAGCCGCTTTCTTCCCCTCCCACCACTTGCTGGTCACCCCTTGTTGGGCTGCAGCAACTGCAATTTTGGCGGGTTTTGGGGCAAGTGACTTATCATGTTTCGATCGGATTTCTTTAAAGAATGTGATCGTGATAAATGAAAAGGTTAAAAAATGAAACATTTCAAGAGCAATGATTTAAAGTTGCGGGGTGAGGCCTAATCTCTTTGTGGTTTCCAAGCTTGAAACCAAATTTTTATTTTACCTTGTGCAAACTGAAGCAAGGCACATACTAGACGGGTATTCCATTGGCAAGAATTCCCGGAAAGTGGTCAATGATGGGTGTTCGTTGAGGTCGGGTTCGCTGTAACTGAAGTCGCTCCATTGGTCTCCCATTGACCGCAATATATTCGCTCAATCTGGCTTCGTTCATTCTGGCCCTCGCTTTAGATGATAATTGCTGTAATCGAATTCGCCCAATTGGCAATCGCTGAAAAAGTCAATCGCTTAAGTTGATAATCGCTGAAAAAGTTCCACTCAAATGTCGCTCGCTAAAATGACGGTGAGGTGTTGCGCAGAACCCTTTTTCAAGAGGTTTCGTCAGCAAGGATTGAATCCATAGAGGTGACGAAGTATCGTCTGCCCAGTTTTCTCCTGTCCCAATATTTTCTGTTTTATAATTTGATAGTTATAGGTGTCGATATTACCTATTAGGTTAACCAATTTTTAACAATTATTTAACTGTTGACTATATATTTGGTTGAATAGCTGAGTTTGTTGCGTTTGCTAAAGGTGCCCGGACAAATCCTGGTAAGATATTTATTGGTGTCGTTTTTTGACAGTGGCTTCATTTCCCTGTTTGATCCAGGCTGAGCTGCCCTTCCTACCATGGACACCGGATGAGGATCCTTTGTCGGTCAGCGCTCTGCAGTCTCTGGTGAAGGAGGAAAACTTGCGGTGTCAGTTGCCGTCATCGTCTGAGGACTTCTTCGGCTTCACTGAGGTGGACCGGGACAAGTAAGCATGGCTCAGTGGGGAGCATCTGGTCTAGGGGTTAGTTTCTTGCCTCTAGATTCAACCTGTCTGGTTCAATTATCGGTCAAGGCACGTGACATTGACGCTACCTGGCTGCTTGGAATACAGCGTGAGACTTCCGGTTAGCACTTGATTCACTGGATTTGCCGTTTAATCAAAATAGTATATTTCGGTAAAACAATTGATGGTTCTTTGTGAGTTCCTTTAGGTCATTTTTCGATGAGGCCAACTCTGAGTTTGCTGGAGGTCCCCAAAGTCATAGTATTTCCGTATTCATAGTCATAGTCATAGTATCATAGTATTTCCGGGTGTTAGCAATGCTTCACAACTTAACGTACGCATAACTCGCAAGCCAAAAAGCTATTGCGTCGCGAAAAAAGAAACGCGTCCGATAGCTGTCTTTAAGTTTTGCTCGCCGTATACCATCAGATTTGACCTCGAGTCAATATAAAGTTAAATCTGTCGCAAAAGATGTAAGTGGTCGTTTGCTTAATAATCGCCTACAATTTTTATATGTTAACTTAACCCATTATTTATCGACCTTTTTCAGGAATTCAAAGCCCATCCCGAAAGGCTCAGAGCTGCTGGTGTACTACGGAGACGACTCGGCCCCCCGGGAGCTGACCGTCCACTCGGAGACGTCTGGGGAGTCTGTGACTCCCTCTCCGGCCGGACCGTCATCCTCAGGTCAGTGCGCTGCTGAAGACGTTTGGTTCATGGTTCCTATTGAAGTTGGGCCCCTCGTGGGATGAATCCTCCCCCGGACACCAAATTGCTTGTCCTCGTCGATTGGTTGGTTACTGAGCCATTCCGATGGAAGCGAGAAGGATATAGGGAATAAGCTAGGTTTCCATGGGTGAGATTCATATATGATCATCGACATCGCCAGTGACCCACCACATGACGCAAGTACATGCGTGCAATGGTATGGTATCATTATCAGTGTCTTGTTTGATTATTGTAATCCATAAAAAGGTAAGTTAGCGCTACTGGTAGAGGTGTTGAAACATAAATACGAGAGAGCGCGCATTGCCAAGACCGGTACGTTACTGGGGAGTGTTCGCTCGGTCGTGGGGATTACCGCTGTGCCAGCCAGCACCCCCGACCGCAGATACATACACGGGCCTGATCCGCCTTCAAACAGATCGTTCGGTCCGGTGACATGTCCCGAGGGCACGGCCTCGCTTCACGTCCCGGAGCAGCCCTCTGACCTGCCGGACCCGAGAAATCGGGATAGCCCCAGCGTGCGCAGTGAACAGCCGAACATCCCTAAACACCTGCGCACTTACAGCCGCCCGCGTGGAGCGGCCAGTTGTGTGCTGCATCTGCAACGGTTCTCTGAACGGCTAAAGCTCAACGTACACGTTCGGACCCACACCGTCGAGCGGCCGCACGGCTGCTCCTTCTGCCCGGCACGGTTCGCTTATCGGTCAACTCTTAACAGACGTATGTATGCGGACCCACCACGGTTCGTCGGAAGGTCATCTCAGGCTCAAAAGAAACGATATATACCATTTGAAAGCTGACGGTGAGGTGAGCTGAATCCAAAAATGTAATTTTTATCAAAATCGATCGATGGCCTTTTCTGATCCCGGACATTCTTGAAAATATAAACATGTATTTTGGAGTTCCAAAGAAAGCTGAACGCCAAAAGAACAATATTTAGCGAAGCAACATTTCCAAACATTAATATGCGTCTCCCACAGCCGACAATAAGGCGCAATCACACAGCTCAGTGTCACGATGGACCAAAGTCAGCCGCACAGAAGCGTGAAATGACCCTTATCGACTCGCAGACCCAGCGCTTTTGGCCCGCCTGACCGGCCACGGAAAGAACGTTCGGCTCTCGTTCTACTTAACAAATGTCATATTTGTCAGTTTAACTGTCCACATAGCTATTTCGACAATGAATTTCCACCACATGAATTTCGACAATGTGCCCGTTTGAGCTGTAACGGCAGGGATCCGAGGGTGACTGCGTACTTCTGTTTGTTCAGGTCCTGCTGGTGATGTTACCCAGAATAAAATTACAACAATATATAACTTTGGTTTCCTTTGTACCTGCAATGTTCGTGTTTCGAGGTCCTTTGGTTTATAGGCAGTTCAATTACGAACTTTTTTTTACTGGCAACTCTAGTGAAAAGTCCTGTATGTGCTCTACAGGTATTGGCGGTGCCCTTCGATGTCCTCACTGCGACTACCGCTGTTCGGAACAACCGTGTCTAGACGGACACTTGAAGACACGGCACGGTGACGTCGTCAGGATCGGCAGATTCCATTGCGAGTGGTGTCTGTACTCCTCGGACTCTTCCGCCCGCATTAAACGACATCGAAAAAGCCACACGAGCGAACGGCCATATGGGTGTACCACCTGTTCAACACGATTTAATTCCCGAGCCAGTCTCATTCGACATATGCGGATCCACACTGGGGAGAAGCCGCACGGATGCTATATCTGCAAGGCACGATTTTTTCGACGGTCAAACCTCAACACTCACATGCGTACTCACACTGCTGAAAGGCCGTTCAGCTGCCCCTTCTGCCCGGCGCGGTTTGTTTTTCAGTCGAGCGTAAACAGACACTTGCGAACCCATACTGAGCACCTTCCATACGGCTGTTCAGTCTGCTCGGCACGGTTCGGTCACCAGGCAGACCTCAACAAACATAAGCGTACACACATTGAGGAGCGGCCCTACGGCTGTTCCGTCTGTGCGGCGCGGTTCTATATACGGTCAGACCTCATCGGGCACATGCGGACCCACACCGGGGAGCGCATTTCTCTAACGAAACACACGAGCCTCCCGACCAACTAGCGCCGACTCTTGGGTGACGTCACAGTGATATTTTGTGCTAACGCTGAGCTATATGACACAAGCATGCGTCTATAGAGATTAGGTTCAATATATAAGCCTCATTGAATGTGGCGACATCCACCGTCGCTATGGTGTACAGGATAACCCAAAGGTTTCTCTATATGTACATATACCTTTTCCTACATTATTGGCTATTATAGTAACACACACGAAGTATATTGGCAAAGTGCATGAAGTACATCGAGTTTGCATTATGGAGAGTTGGCGCAAAAGCCATGGGCTTATCTCGTGGCGCCAAATCTCAGCTAATCTGTCCACTGTCTCCAATATCACTACACTGCTATACCGCCGCCGCCGTGTCTCGGATTGTCTCGCGCAGCCAGCCGCCCCCACGCGTGCCCAGCGACGGGCGCAGGCCCACCAGGCTCAGCGAACAGAATGGGTACTTTAGTATTCACCGGTAAATCTACCTGATTCTTGCAAAAATGTGTTGTTCCTATACGCCACTGTATCGCAGTGTAGCGCTCTGCCTCCGGCGATGCCCGATCTCGGTCCGAGGCTCTTCCGGAGAGAGTTTTGGAAGTTCCGGCTTTGTGAGCAACGCGGCGACCCGGCCAGTGTATAGCGGAGCGGTGGCGCTAATGTACGTACATACATATGTGTGCACTGTGCAGAGGTGACGTGTGTGTTTTGTGTGTAATATTGTGCCCGCCTCACTCGTTTCAACTTTCACCTGACTCGGCAGCCAAGAATAGCAATTTTCGGATGGATCGGCTGGCCACGATGAGTATAATACAGTACTGTTCTGGTGCCGTCCGTTTGCCGTGGTGCGGTGGCCCGGTGGCAGAAGTAGAACTAGGCGCCGGATTCGCGCTGTGAGATGTTACAGGTAGTGTGCCACCTTTGAAAGATTTCCCGTTTTATTTTTCCTAGGATAAGAAGCTTCTGTTTTTACCTAATATCGCAAAAAAAAATCAAAAATGGGCCTGGAATAGTGCCTTTTTCGCCTAAAAGTTTATCGGTTTTTAGATATGTATAACAACTGTAGTGGGCTCACCTGCAAACAGGCGTCGGGCAACAATCGCGAATGCGGCGCACTTGTGACAATAAGCAAAGGTCATTATAGTGTTACGACCATACGACGTACGGGAATGAGTTATCAGCTGTCTAATCGTAGACAACACAATGTCGAGCCTTAAACTGTAAGCCTGTATTGGTATTGTTTCTTAAATTTGGCTGTCGAACATTAATTTGTGGTTTGAAATATGATTTTATGTAAAATAATTAATATGAAACAGCCGTCTCTTAAGTTATGACCCCATTACACCACACGCAAGTGGCAGAAATGACAATGATCAGCTGACGCATTTTTCTTGGCCGAAGTCAGAGCGCGCGGCCCGACGCACCACGCGTATTTGGAAATTCCGACCTCGACGAGCATCAGAAGCCACCTAACAGGCGTGTTCGAAACCGCCGGAGATGATGATGAACGGGTTTATCGAAACTTGATTGGATGAGCCTATCGGTAATAGCGATTTTAGTGTGTGCATTTATTGTTCATAGTGGTGTGAAATGTGGTTGGGGTACGACCGACAACCCGTCGGGGCGAATTTCGCACTGGGGTACTCAAAATTTGAAGAATTTAAGACGTTTTAATGAGTTTTGAAGGTATGGATAAGTTCTAAAAATCCGATTCTCCTTATCCGGGTCATTAACTCCATATGGTCCAGGAAAGCTGGCACACTACCTTTAAGCATGTGCTCTTGAGCTTCTATAAGAGTCGGCAGTCGCAGCGATCGTTTTTAGCCTTCAGTCTATTCCCCACGAACAGCGATTTGCGCACGAAGCAATTTGGCTTGTGGCAACCAGGTTATGCAGCGAACATGACTTGAATTTCGACAATGTGCCCGTTTGAGCTGTAACGGCAGGGATCCGAGGCTGACAGCCGGCTTCTGTTCGTTCAGGTCCTGCTGGTGATGTTACCCAGAATAAAACTACAACAATATATAACTTTGGTTTCCTTTGTACCTGCAATGTTCGTGTTTCGAGGTCCTTTGGTTTATGGACAGTTAATTACGAACTTTTTTACTGGCAACTCTAGTGAAAAGTCCTGTAATGTGTTCTACAGGTATTGGCGGTGCCCTTCGATGTCCTCACTGCGACTACCGCTGTTCGGAACAACCGTGTCTGGACCGACACTTGAAGACACGGCACGGTGACGTCGTCAGGAACGGCAGATTCAAGTGCGAGTGGTGTCCGTACTCCACCGACCGTTCCGAAGCTTTTACACGACATCGAATGGTTCACACGGGTGAACGACCATATGCTTGTGCCACCTGTGCTGCGCGATTTAGTAACCGATCCAAACTCGTTCGACACATGAGGATTCACACGAATGAGCGGCCATACGGCTGCTCCATCTCCCCAGCACGGTTCGGTTACCAGGCAGACCTCATCAGACACATGCCTACCCACACGGGGGAGCGGCGGTACGGCTGCTCCATCTGCCCGGCACGGTTCGTTGACCGTTCGCACCTCACCGTACATATGCGGACCCACACTGGGGAGCGGCCGTTCGGTTGCCCCAACTGCACTGCACGGTTCACTCAACGATCACACCTCACGACACATATGCGGACCCACACTGGAGAGCGGCCGTTCGGCTGCTTCATCTGCCCGGCACGGTTCGCTCGACGGTCAAACCTCGACACACACATGCTCATCCACACTGGGGAGAGACCGCACGGCTGCTCCATCTGTACGGCACGGTTCGCTCGACGGTCAAACCTCGACAATCACATGCGTACCCACACGGGGGAGCGGCCGCACGGGTGTTCAATCTGCCCGGCTCTGTTCGCTTCACCATGGGCGGCGCCACCGGGGGGGACGGGGGGGACAGGTCCCCCGCTATCGAAAGTTAGGGGGGTACAGTACCCCCCTATCGGCGAGGTCCGTTCAATAGTTGATAATAATGCATTGTAGAGTTATCCGTCGCATTTAATGCATCGTTGGTTAATCAAGACAGGTTCTGAATAAAGATTGCTGTTGGGATGTATCGCAGGGGGTCCTGGCCATCTGCAAAAGGTGTGGAGCTGTGATGCCTGTAGTCATAAGGTGATCGGCAGGGCCTCGGGGATCGTGCCCCCCCTTTTTGGGGCGCCAGACAGGGTTTATTACCTCCCCACCCCACTGCCAGACCACATTGCCGACAAAACCAAGTTTACTGAAATTCCATAGATTTCCGTTACTATATGGATATTTTCCATTCCTAATTAGTCAAATTCAAGCATGGCAGCTCTACCACAGGAACCATTTGAAATATATGCCATTTAACCCAGCACTTGTGGGCAGAAGTGTTCGGATAGATCACAGGCAGGACCAAAAAAGCACGCCGTAGCCCAAGATCTTATAATTGGGTAGCATCGGCACCCTCTCGTCAAGGGGTTCGATAGCACTCGTTTTTTTCTGCAAAACTAAGTTCGGTCGGCGGCCGAACGGCTGGGGGTCTAATCAAGCCCCCTTCCCTCCCCTTCTTACGTCAGCGGCTGTGAAAATGCCATTACCAGCTGTTGAAACATGGCAGTTGCTTTTGCATGAGTGCACGAAAGGGTTTTAGGTACGTGATACGTGAAAGGTTCTACATGAAATTGAGATACACCAGCTTATCAAATTGTGCTCACTGTGGTGCGCTCGGTTTTACCTTGACTAGTCTTTGAATTCTGGGGTGAAACAGACCAGTCAAGAAACCTGTTCCATAAGGAGAGCCACTGATGCTAAAGAGATGAGGGATGAGGTTTCAAGAGACCTTCATTACCTCCCAAAGGGGTGCCACGCCATTTGCCAATCCCTGCTGTAGTTGTTACGATTGGAGGGTGAATATGAGAACGATGCAGGTCGTGACAGCTCGATCATGACGAACACAATGGTGCCGACATCACAGCTCTATGTACCGCAATTTTTGACGAAGTTAATCAACAAGGACCGGAATCCTACCCTGGGGCACTTCACCTGCAGAGGTCGCCGGACCTGAGACCCTTTCACTCAATTTTTTCAACGGTGCATGCGGCATGCGCTCGTTTTTCCCTTGAAGCTCTTGGTAAGTAAAATCCATCAGAAAGTGTGATCAAATAACGGCTGGTGACCTTCCATGACCTAGCATGACCTTTTGAGTGACCACCGATGACATGACCACTGACGGCTAGCCATTAGCTGCACCCTGCCCGTTGCATATGGATCAGGTGGTGATGTCATGATTCTGAAATTATATTGCAGTTTTGGCGCACTTGTCAGAGCAGAAAACATTCCCACTTTTCCTCCATGACTATATGATGATGAAGCCATGAAGCTGACCAGACGCAAGATCGAAAATTTGAAAGTACGAAACGTAAGTAGTTGGCACTGCTACTCATACCTAAGCAATTCGCAGCTTGTAGGAAACCAGCTTTGAGTTGGCAAGACTGCAAATTTTGATTTAGAGGCAAGGATGCTTGAAAAGGTGATCGATCTTATAGTTGTCCTATGATAAGTTTGGAAACGGGATGCACCATTCGATGTGTTTTGGGCTTTGCCAAGTTTCGCGGCGTTACGTGCCTCGTTTTTTTTTTTGCATACACGATCAGTATCTACTTTTGGGATTCTCAGTCAGGCAAGCCCCCGTCCCCGTCCCCCCCTATCGAAAACCCGTGGCGCCGCCCCTGCGCTTCACGGTCAGACCTTAAGACACACGTGCGAACCCACGCAGGGGAGAAACCGCACTGCTGTTCCATCTCCTCTGCACGATTTACCAGACGGTCACACCTTTACCTACACATGCGGAGCCACAGTGAGGAGAAGCCGATCAGCTGCTCCAACTGCCCGATGCAGTTTACTAGACGGTCACACTGAAAGAAAAAAATACCACCCTAGTTAGTTTTTGGGTGGTGGTCATATTTTGAACAGCCTTTTACTTATGGTAAACCAGTTTACGATCCAAATACTAGGCCCAATATCAAAGGAATACTATGCAACTACCAATGCTCATCAAAATACCATGGTCTTAGTACGGTAATATTTTTTCATCATACTACCTTGAAACTAAAGCATAACTAATAAGAAACCAAAGCTCTACTAACGCTAGTATTATCCTGGTACCGCCTACTAAGAAAAATACCACCCTAGTTAGTTTTCGAGTGGTGGTCATATTTTGAACAGCCTCTTACCTATGGTAAACTAACTTACGACCCAAATACTAGGCCTAATATGAATGTAAAACCATGTGAATACCAATGCCAGTAAAAATTACCATGGTATTAACACGGTAACTATATGTCGTCATACCATGCCCAAAAACCCACGTGATACTAGCACGAAACTAGGACTTTACTATCGTTAGCTACTCCCTGGTAATGCTTACTAATGACTTATCATGGTAAAACCATCCTTTTGTCATCTGGATACCAGCTTTGCTTTGCTGGCCAACCATCGTAAAACAATAGTTTACTATGTGACATTTATTGTGATATTACCAGTCGGTTAACAGGATCTTACTAGTCATCAACCAGCATGCTTCATATGCTGTGCTTTAGCCTATCCATGCCAAATTTGTTTATCATTACGACAGCCACTTACTGATGCACAACAGCATGCATGACAGTATCTACCTAGCAGTCGACAAAGCAGCTCTTCACTTTTCCAAAGCATCTACCTAGTAACCTACATGAAATATTTCACACATAAAAAGCATTTGGCCACAAACAAAGTTACGTCTGCACATAACCAAACAACGCGCATGAACAACAATTATTACAGTTCACTTTATCATCACAATGCAATCGGTCTCTTTTCACACAATCGTTGAATGTCGCCCTTCCAGCGATTTATCACGCAACACCTTCTCCAAGGGCATTGGTAGCCATATACCGAAGGTTCGAACTTCGAAAGCCAGCTCTGGAAAAGAGCAGGCATTGATATAAGATAAACCAATGGAAAGATTGATTGTGTGTGCTGCAGTGACACTCTATCTCCTACCCCTCCCACCTTGACTCGCAGTGTCCCGTGACCTAGCTCCCAGTTTGATGAAACAAGGATTTAAGATAAGTTGTTTTAAAAAAATGGCAGCATCTAATAGAACAGGGGATTTGTAGGGTGAGGAATTTAGCAAATTTGGGACATTAGGCCAGAGGCTGGTTCAGGTAAAATGCCCTATAATGAATTAATTGCCATGAGGTGCAGTGTTGAGTGTTGGCAATAATTCAAAAATTCTACTCTTAACCAGCGCCCCACTGGGGTATGTTCTGTAACGCACTCCACTGGGGGAGGCGGGGGCTATTTATAGAACCCCCCCCCCGCTCCAACTCCGAAACTACTGGGCCGATTGTCAAAACTGAAACGGCGTCTGATAGCCCTGGAAAAACTGTCGAGCAAAACCTAATTTTATTGACCTCGAGATCACCGTTGACGTCACAGGTCAGATCAAAATAAAAATTAGCAACGTTTTGGCTTGTTAACCCTCCCCCGTATAGGGGGGGGGGGGGGTCGAACGGACTCCCCCTCGGTTTTTCGCGAATACCTCGCGTAAAAAGCGGCCGACCGCAACGAAGCTTTCAGTACCCTCGAGTTATAATCAATTTTACACCTACCCTAAAAAATGTAATGGCCCTGACTAATGACCTTTGACCTGTGACCTACTTTTCGAGACCATGTTTGGCCGGAATCGCGATTCGGCGTATGTCGGCTCGCATTTGCCGCGCGTTTGCAGTCCTTTCGTGGTTTCAAGCGTTCAAACATGGGATATGATGCTGCTCCCATGCATTAGGGTGGATGTCAAGGTCACCAGAAGGTCAGGTCAGTTCATTGACCTTTGATGACCTCGGTTTACTTTTTCGAGTTTTATCAGCATCTTTCTAGGCTAGTTTTTTTAGCTGATTTCGAATTTAACAACCATATATGAACATTTACGAAGTAGTTTTGGTGCCTTCGTAACATGTTACGAAGCTGTCAGAGGCGGTTGCCACCTAGTGCACCTACTACGAATACCCGGCAAAACCCTTACTGGTTGACCTGACCTGACCTGACCCGACCTGGCCTAAATGCATGAAGACATCATCTATGATCATAGCTAACATGATATTCGTGATCAGTTCCCTAAAAAACCCAATAGCAGCCACGTTTTACGACGTTCTAACAGGTCCCAGTTTTCCCCACTTTTGGGTCATTGACCTGACCTGGAAGGTCAACCGATGACCTAGGACCGACGACCTAGGATAAAATTGGGTACCATCGGCTTTCTCTCGTCACGGGCAGCACGCTCGTTTTTTCCGCGAAGCTCTAGCTCAATCAGCTGGGCGAAACGGCAAGGAGGGGGTTCAACGGACCCCCCCCTTAAACGTTCGTGGCTGAAAAACACCAATACGGGCGAGGGTTAACCCCCACCCTACTGTGGGGAGGGCTATTCATAGCCCCTCTCGTGTTTACGCAATATCTTTAAAACCGCTGGACGTATCAAAACAAAGCTTTTAGGACCTTCGGCTGCATCAATTTATTTGACACCTTGTGCACTAATAAAATTTTCGTAGCTACTATAGATCGGCCGGAAATGACGCCAGAGTGACATCATGTTCGGCCGATTTTGATGCAAAGCATTGAACAACGGTAATCGCTCTCAAGATCTGAGTTTTAACCCGGCAAGCGGTGGGCCTCCCGGCTACCTTCCGCGCGGTGGGAGGGGGGGGATTTTTGACCCCCCCCCCCCCCCGAATCTCCGAAGCTACTATGACGGATCGGTAAAATTTAAATGGCGTTCGATAGCCTTGTTAAATTTGTCGAGGGAACTTCAATTTCATTGACCTCGGGGTCACCGATGACATCACAGGCCAAGTCAAAGATAAAATGTTTCACCGTTCACGGGTCTTTTAAGGAATGCGCTGCAACATCGAGTAAAGGGCATTTTGTCAAAAATCAGCGATAGGGCGTGAGTTGCCTATTATACGAGCATATGTTGCTATTGGAGGTCACTGATAATACCAGGTCCGATCACCAAGGGTCAGCACATGAACCTATCTTTACTAAGTAGGGTTGTGCGATGCATGTTTTATGGCCAATTTTTCATATTCGCCTCAATGGTGTTGGTTATAAGACCATCAGGGACGGTTTTTTGGTCACTTTCTGGTGGAGGTCAGGTCAATGTCAGGTCAAAAAGGTCAAATTTCAGGTCAAAGTTGATAGTTTCGCATAAAATTGGTATTGATTCGATGCCACTCGTCACGGCGAGTCTAATGGTGGTCTTTGTTTTGCGCTTTGTGGTCTAGAATTGCCAAAATCGAGTTTGAAAATTTGACGTCATTAATTTTGAACAGTTTTTTTTTGTTATAACTTGGCAAAAAGGAGTTATCGATCTAATACTTGGAATGTGAATAGAAGTCCATAGTGGCTATTACATATATTCCGTTTGTTTCGAAAATCGAAAAACTTTTGGGATTTTTTGGCTATTATATCTATTTCTTTTTATTTTTGGGGTCAACTTCAAAAACAAAATCGAGAGAACAGTATAGTAGCCCTGGTAATTCTACACATTTCATGTCTTGAACATTTTTATGCATAATCAAATTTATAGACCTGACAGCTCTTCCCGCGAAGCTTTTTTTTTGGTCGACAATGGCAGAAATGACGTCACTCCGACGTAGCGGCCAACTTATCATAGCCTTTGGAAAAAAAATTTGGTCACAATGTGCAAAAGGGTACTGAAAGTTTGGTGAAGATCGGCGCAGCGGTTCTGGAGATATATCGAAAAAAAAACTAAAGATGGATGCAAAAAATGCCCCCCCCCCCACCGCCTTGAGGGTTAAGCTAGATCCTTTTTTTTTTGCATGGGTGGACTCTACAGGGCTACCAAACTGATTTCGGACTTTCGAAATGTTGAATATTTTGAAAATTATAAATATAAAAACTCAGAAATTGTATTTTTATTTTTTTACATATACGTTTCTGAATGAAAAAAAGCAGAATTATATGTGTTTGAACACATATGCGTTGAATATATGTGAACTTCATCTGACAAACACCTTTTTTGTTGAAAAATGTCAACTTCAAAATTTGACCATTTTTGACCTAAAGTGACCTGACCTGACCTCAGCTATATTCAGCTAAAATGGCCTAAACTGACACATACAACACTGATTTCGATATATATGGCCTACATGAACCATAAAACATGTCTCACGTCACCGATGCACGATATAAAGCTTTCGTGACCTGGGATGAGATGGCCTTGACCTGAAAAATTCGAAGTACAAGTTCGGTACCCTCAGGTTATGTTACGCATATATTCACGAGTGTGCAAACAAAAAATGAGCCTGATCTGATTTGTTGGCCGGCGCCCAGAGTGCCAAGACGCTGATATTTTTACTTTGACCTGACCTGTGACGTCATCGATGACCTCGAGGTCAATGACATTAGGCTTCGCTCAACAATATTTCCAGGGCTACCAGGGGCCGTTTGAATTTTGACAATCGGCCCAGTAGTTTCGGAGTTAGGAGCCCCCCCCCCCCCCCCACTGTAACGTGCTGTAACGTGCTGTGGGGCGCGTTAGAGCACATACCCCAGTGAGGCGTGGGTTAACAAATAAAAAAACACGTTGATTTCCGACGCTGGGAAATGCCCGCAATGATACCCACCCCACCACCCTCCCCCTACCCGGTCCAACAGGGTCTCAAGGAAATTCAACAACATGAACCGAAACAAAGGCTGCGATCTTTGCTGGAAATGGCACTCGTGAGATAAGTATTATTATGCTGAAGATACAACGACTTACTTGTTATTTTCGAGTATCCTCCACCGTCAGCTACGCTAACCACCCACACAATCACCGTTCAAATATTTAAAACCACGGAGCACCTTCACAACGCCGGCGCGCGGCCGGAACTGACATGGCGGCGCCGCTGCAGCAGAGTCAGACGCACGTGGATTGTTAGTAAGGGTGTAGTGTTGTCATGGTGTTGCCATGGTATACCTTACCATAGCAGCAGAAGCACACCCAGGGAACTGTTGCAAGAAATTTCTGGCCTTTCGTCCATAAAACTATTAATTGCTCAGGGTCTCAGCTAGTCCTTGGATGACGCTCCTTCCAACATATAAAAAATTGGCAAACACCTCTATGGAAAGGAGGAGACTTGATCGCCGAATTCACCTGCTGGATCCGCCCGTGGAAAGGTTGATTTTACTATGGTAGGGAATATTAGCTTACGAGGGTATCTACTAGCCTCAGGTGGTTACCACCTTGTAAACTGGGGTACAAAACCACCCCTGATAAACGTAACCATGGTAATATCAACATGTCAAGGCAGGATAGTATTCAGCACCATAGTAGGCTGGTAGTAATATGATGGTAGGCTGATGGTAAAATTTACCAAAGCTAGTAACTTAGTAAATTGATGGTAAAAACTTTTTTCAGTGCAGACCTCACCAAACACATGCGTACCCACACTGAGGAGCGGCCGTACGGCTGCTCCGTCTGTGCGGCGCGGTTCTGTCTACGGTCACACCTCATCAGGCACATGCGGACCCACACCGGGGAGCGTATTCCTCTAACCAAACACGGGAATGTCCCGACCAATTAGGCCGTACGCCGACCGTTTCCAGTGAATTACACCACATCAAAGTATCACACCGATGAACGGCTATACGGCTGCTCCATGTGCCAGACACGGTTCTCTGAACAGCCGAAAATCACTTAACATATGGGCACCCACAGTCCATACCACGGGGCGGCCATTTGTGTGCTCAATCTGCAACAGTTCTCTGAACAGTCAAAGCTCAACACACACATTGGGGCCCACACCGGGGAGCGGCCGCACGGCTGCTCCGTCTGCCAGGCACGGCTCGCTTATCAGTCAACCCTTAGGCCTTAAAGGGACCCTCCCACCTTCAAAAAAGTTAATGAATTGGCATGAAAGTGATGTCGCTCGGTTCAGAAAGAGCAAAAACGAATATCTACGAAATTTCATCGAAAAATATTCACCGGTTTTCAAGATATTAGACTTTTACTTTTGTTTACTTTTCGGGATCTCCGCTGTTCCTAGCGACTTTACCGGGTGTCCCAAAAGTAAGGTCATGATTTAAAACTTAAATATCTCGTTCTGTAAGAGTCCGAATCACTTCCAATTTTAACACGTGCAAGGTACATCCATAAAATTATTTTCTTGCATGCTTAAACCATTTTTGATCATAACTACACCGAGCAGTAGGCATAAAACTGAGAAGGTCGAAATTCAACTCTTAGAGAGGGTCCGTCATTAAAACAAAGGGTAAATACCGCCCAGTTTTCGGCCCTAAGCAGACCCTATCAGCTCGCCCTATCTCTGAACTCATGCATAGTTTCGCCTCAACCGGTAAAACGTCAGAAAAAATGTATAATGTACGCACAGGGCATGTATACTTAGCCACCTGTGCTTCGAGGTCCTGAGGACGACAGCGGGAATCGGGTGAAAATAAATCAAGAGAGGTGGCCGAGAGTCCTCCCAGTGGTTCTTCCGCTCGTCGCAACGCAGCTGTGCCGACACCCTAGCCAGCAGTGGTTTCAGCAGGATGGAGACTATGCTTGCACCGTCCTGAAGATCATGCATTGTCTCCGAGAGTGGATGTGAGATCCCGTAATTTTCAGTCAGGGCAACGCCATTGAATGGCCTCCGCGGTCACCTGACGTTACACCTTCATATTTCTATTCTCTGGATACACAACAGAAAGATTGTCTTTTAGGACAACCCAACGAGCCGTGAAGAACTAAGGATGATCCCTTCGAGCAAACATAGGCGGCATCTCACCAGAGAATCGCTCCAGAATAGTGGAGGAAGTCAAACGTAGTCTATTCATGCACGCGGCCCGAAATGGTAGCCATGTAGAAAAGCAGCAAATGTGGGGCTACGAACCAATGTATTGACTCATATGTATGTCAGAATAAAATTTTTTATAAAATGCTCTTTCATATGATGTCCTATTTATATCTATCCATCGCGTATTTTTGGCAGTGTGGCCAAAACAAATGATGACCTTACTTTTGGGACACCCTGTATTTGAAAGTGCGGCATTTGTTGCGCGCAAAGCAGCATATACCACCGCGTGCTACCAAACGTTTTAGTAAAAGATTTAAAATCGTTAGATCTCCGCTGACGTCACAAATTCTAAGGGGGCATACCAATGCATTAGCCCCTTAGAATCCGAAAACTGCAAGTTTGAAATTCGATATCTCCGAATTAAAGCATTTTTCGATGTTGTGAGTGCCCAAACCGGTATTTTCAGGCAATGGCCACCAATTTGGCTATCTCAACTCAAATCTAATGTTAAGGTGGGAGGGTCCCTTTAACAGACGTATGCGGACCCACAGAAGCGCCTCTGTAGGCTGACCGAGGTCAGAGCTGTTGCTGGACATGAGACCTTGATCCCCGGCCTGTCCGCGGGCTTGTCTATAGCCAGCAAGGAAATGGCGTACCCTGAACCCTCGTAGTGGTCCCCAGTTTGAAATATCACTAGATGAGTTTGATTTCCTTCGGGCATGGAATGACTATCGGAATGGCGGAAATCGTTGTTAACTGTGTGCGAACTGCGAACTGAGCACGTGCGAACCCACACGGGGGAGCGGCCGCACGGGTGTTCAATCTGCCCGGCTCTGTTCGCTCGACGGTCAGACCTCAAAGTCAAGACACACGTGCGAACCCACACAGGGGAGAAACCGCACTGTTGTTCCATTTACCAGACGGTCACACCTTTACCTACACATGCGGAACCACAATGAGGAGAAGCCGATCAGCTGCTCCAACTGCCCGATGCAGTTTACTAGACAGTCAGACCTCACCAAACACATGCGTACCCACACTGAGGAGCGGCCGTACGGCTGCTCCGTCTGTGCGGCGCGGTTCTGTCTACGGTCACAACTCATCAGGCACATGCGGACCCACACCGGGGAGCGTATTCCTCTAACCAAACACGGGAATGTCCCGACCAATTAGGCCGTACGCCAACCGTTTCTAGTGAATTACACCACATCAAAGTATCACACCGATGAACGGCTATACGGCTGCTCCATGTGCCAGACACGGTTCTCTGAACAGCCGAAAATCACTAAACACATGGGCACCCACACCACGGGGCGGCCATTTGTGTGCTCAATCTGCAACAGTTCTCTGAACAGTCAAAGCTCAACACACACATTGGGGCCCACACCGGGGAGCGGCCGCACGGCTGCTCCGTCTGCCAGGCACGGTTCGCTTATCAGTCAACCCTTAGGCCTTAACAGACGTATGCGGACCCACAGAAGCGCCTCTGTAGGCTGACCGAGGTCAGAGCTGTTGCTGGACATGAGACCTTGATCCCCGGCCTGTCCGCGGGCTTGTCTATAGCCAGCAAAGAAATGGCGTACCCTGAACCCTCGTAGTGGTCCCCAGTTTGAAATATCACTAGATGAGTTTGATTTCCTTCGGGCATGGAATGACTATCGGAATGGCGGAAATCGTTGTTAACTGTGTCACATTGATTTTGTATTTGTTTTCCTTTATTTTTATATTGCATTCTATAGGGCCGGCATAACTTTGGTGTTAAGCATGTGCTCTTGAGCTTCTATAAAAGTCGGCAGTCGCAGCGATCGTTTTTAGCCTTCAGTCTATTCCCCACGAACAGCGATTTGCGCACGAAGCAATTTGGCTTGTGGCAACCAGGTTATGTAGCGAACATGACTTGAATTTCGACAATGTGCCCGTTTGAGCTGTAACGGCAGGGATCCGAGGCTGACAGCCGGCTTCTGTTCGTTCAGGTCCTGCTGGTGATGTTACCCAGAATAAAACTACAACAATATATAACTTTGGTTTCCTTTGGTACCTGCAATGTTCGTGTTTTGAGGTCCTTTGGTTTATGGACAGTTCAATTACGAACTTTTTTACTGGCAACTCTAGTGAAAAGTCCTGTATGTGCTCTACAGGTATTGGCGGTGCCCTTCGATGTCCTCACTGCGACTACCGCTGTTCGGAACAACCGTGTCTAGACCGACACTTGAAGACACGGCACGGTGACGTCGTCAGGAACGGCAGATTCAAGTGCGAGTGGTGTCCGTACTCCACCGACCGCTCCGAAGCTTTTACACGACATCGAATGGTTCACACGGGTGAACGACCATATGCTTGTGCCACCTGTGCTGCGCGATTTAGTAACCGATCCAAACTCGTTCGACACATGAGGATTCACACGAATGAGCGGCCATACGGCTGCTCGATCTGCCCGTCACGGTTCGGTTACCAGGCAGACCTCATCAGACACATGCCTACCCACACGGGGGAGCGGCCGTACGGCTGCTCCATCTGCCCGGCACGGTTCGCTGACCGGTCGCACCTCACCGTACATATGCGGACCCACACTGGGGAGCGGCCGTTCGGTTGCCCCAACTGCACTGCACGGTTCACTCAACGATCACACCTCACGACACATATGCGGACCCACACTGGAGAGCGGCCGTTCGGCTGCTTCATCTGCCCGGCACGGTTCGCTCGACGGTCAAACCTCGACACACACATGCTCATCCACACTGGGGAGAGACCGCACGGCTGCTCCATCTGTACGGCACGGTTCGCTCGACGGTCAAACCTCGACAATCACATGCGTACCCACACGGGGGAGCGGCCGCACGGGTGTTCAATCTGCCCGGCTCTGTTCGCTTCACGGTCAGACCTTAAGACACACGTGCGAACCCACACAGGGGAGAAACCGCACTGCTGTTCCATCTGCTCTGCACGATTTACCAGACGGTCACACCTTTACCTACACATGCGGAGCCACAGTGAGGAGAAGCCGATCAGCTGCTCCAACTGCCCGATGCAGTTTACTAGACGGTCAGACCTCACCAAACACATGCGTACCCACACTGACGAGCGGCCGTACGGCTGCTCCGTCTGTGCGGCGCGGTTCTGTCTACGGTCACACCTCATCAGGCACATGCGGACCCACACCGGGGAGCGTATTCCTCTAACCAAACACGGGAATGTCCCGACCAATTAGGCCGTACGCCGACCGTTTCCAGTGAATTACACCACATCAAAGTATCACACCGATGAACGGCTATACGGCTGCTCCATGTGCCAGGCACGGTTCTCTGAACAGCCGAAAATCACTTAACATATGGGCACCCACACCACGGGGCGGCCATTTGTGTGCTCAATCTGCAACAGTTCTTTGAACAGTCAAAGCTCAACACACACATTGGGACCCACACCGGGGAGCGGCCGCACGGCTGCTCCTTCTGCCCGACGCGGTTCGCTTATCGGTCAACTCTTAACAGACGTATGTATGCGGACCCACAGAAGCGCCTCTGTAGGCTGACCGAGGTCAGAGCTGTTGCTGGACATGAGACCTCGAACCACAGCCTGTCCGCGGGCCTGTCTATAGCCAGCAAGGAAAATGGCGTACCCTCGTAGTCGTCCCCAGTTTGAAATATCACTAGATGAGTTTGATTTCCTTCGGGCATGGAATGACTATCGGAATGGCGAAAATCGTTGTTAACTGTGTCACATTGATTTTGTATTTGTTTTCCTTTATTTTTATATTGCATTCTATAGGGCCGGCATAACTTTGGTGTTAAGCATGTGCTCTTGAGCTTCTATAAAAGTCGGCAGTCGCAGCGATCGTTTTTAGCCTTCAGTCTATTCCCCACGAACAGCGATTTGCGCACGAAGCAATTTGGCTTGTGGCAACCAGGTTATGTAGCGAACATGACTTGAATTTCGACAATGTGCCCGTTTGAGCTGTAACGGCAGGGATCCGAGACTGACAGCCGGCTTCTGTTCGTTCAGGTCCTGCTGGTGATGTTACCCAGAATAAAACTACAACAATATATAACTTTGGTTTCCTTTGTACCTGCAATGTTCGTGTTTTGAGGTCCTTTGGTTTATGGACAGTTCAATTACGAACTTTTTTTACTGGCAACTCTAGTGAAAAGTCCTGTATGTGTTCTACAGGTATTGGCGGTGCCCTTCGATGTCCTCACTGCGACTACCGCTGTTCGGAACAACCGTGTCTGGACCGACACTTGAAGACACGGCACGGTGACGTCGTCAGGATCGGCAGATTCAAGTGCAAGCGTTGTCCGTACTCCACCGACCGTTCCGAAGCTTTTACACGACATCGAATGGTTCACACGGGTGAACGACCATATGCTTGTGCCACCTGTGCTGCGCGATTTAGTAACCGATCCAAACTCGTTCGACACATGAGGATTCACACGAATGAGCGGCCATACGGCTGCTCCATCTGCCCGGCACGGTTCGCTGATCAGACAACCCTCCTCAAACACATACCTACCCACACGGGGGAGCGGCCGCACGGCTGCTCGATCTGCACGGCGCGGCCGTACGGCTGCTCGATCTGCACGGCACGGTTCGCTGACCGGTCGCACCTCACCGTACATATGCGGACCCACACTGGGGAGCGGCCGTACGGCTGCTCCATCTGCACGACACGGTTCACTCAACGGTCACACCTCACGACACATATGCGGACCCACACTGGAGAGCGGCCATTCGGCTGTTTCATCTGCCAGGCACGGTTCGCTCGACGGTCAAACCTCGACAATCACATGCGTACCCACACCGGGGAGCGGCCGCACCGGTGTTAAATCTGCCCGGCTCTGTTCGCTCGACGGTCAGACCTCAAGATACACGTGCGAACCCACACAGGGGAGAAACCGCACTGTTGTTCCATCTGCTCTGCACGATTTACCAGACGGTCACACCTTTACCTACACATGCGGAGCCACAATGAGGAGAAGCCTGGATGGCGAGCGAGGCGGGCCTAGCGGAGCTCCCAGCGGAGCCGCTGGCCCTGACACCGCCTGTCCTTCTACCGGACTCCACAAGTCTGACTACATCGACCTCTCTGACGGTGCCCACCTCGCGCACAGACCCACCGGAAGCGAGAAGAGCTGCAGCGGAGACGACGCTGGCGTCTCTCCCGCAGCCCGACGTGTCCATCTGGACCGACGGTTCGGCTGGGGGCGGCACGCACGATGGCGGAGGGGGAGCCCTGCTGATCTTCCACCAGGAGTCCCGCACCGTTCAGCTAACGGTAGTGGCCGGGAAGGTATGCAGCAGCACCCGGGCCGAACTCGTGGCCATCCGCGAGGCGCTGGCCGAGGCCGCGGGCGATCTGCCTGACCGGCCGAGCATGCTGCTCCTCCTCTGCTGCGACTCGCGTGCAGCCATCCAGTCGCTACAAGACACGGCGGACTCCCAGTCGGCTCTGGTAGCGGAGATCAGGGACCTGCTAGACACCATCACTCGTTCAGGCCACAGACTCCACTTGCAGTGGGTGCCCGGCCACGCGGGCCTGCCGGAGAACGAGGAGGTGGACCGTCTGGCAGCGATCGGGAGCTCGCGCAGACAGGACCAGATCCCCGTGGACCTGTGGTCGGCGAGAGCCGCGGTGGCCCGCCGGGCGCGGGCGATGTGTGATGCGCGCGCCAGACGCAGCCACCCGCACCCCGACCCGACGCCCGGGCACGACGGACTGGACCGCCGAGCGTCGGTGACCGTGGCGCAGCTCCGGGTGGGATGTTCGCCCCTGACAGGAGACACCCGGCACCGACTCAGGCTGGCCGAGTCCGACGCGTGCGTCGACTGCGGCGAGCCGGACTCGGTCCCGCACCTGCTGATGGACTGCCCCGCACACCAGGGGCCTCGGACCCGCCGGTGGGGCCCCCTGCCGACGCTGGGGGAGATATTCTCCACCGAAGCTGACCTCATCGTAGACTTCCTGGTGGAGACGGGCCGGGCCCCACGGGACCCGGCCTAAGCTGGCAAGGAAGAAGAAGAAGAAGAAGCCGATCAGCTGCTCCAACTGCCCGTAGTGCCCGATGCAGTTTACTAGACAGTCAGACATCACCAAACACATGCGTACCCACACTGAGGAGCGGCCGAACGGCTGCTCCGTCTATGCGGCGCGGTTCTATCTACGGTCACACCTCATCAGGCACATGCGGACCCACACCGGGGAGCGTATTCCTCTAACCAAACACGGGAATGTCCCGACCAATTAGGCCGTACGCCGACCGTTTCCAGTGAATTACACCACATCAAAGTATCACACCGATGAACGGCTATACGGCTGCTCCATGTGCCAGGCACGGTTCTCTGAACAGCCGAAAATCACTTAACATACGGGCACCCACACCACGGGGCGGCCATTTGTGTGCTCAATCTGCAACAGTTCTCTGAACAGTCAAAGCTCAACACACACATTGGGGCCCACACCGGGGAGCGGCCGCACGGCTGCTCCGTCTGCCAGGCACGGTTCGCTTATCAGTCAACTCTTAACAGACGTATGTATGCGGACCCACAGAAGCGCCTCTGTAGGCTGACCGAGGTCAGAGCTGTTGCTGGACTTGAGACCTCGAAACACGGCCTGTCCGCGGGCCTGTTTATAGCCAGCAAGGAAAATGGCGTACCCTCGTAGTCGTCCCCAGTTTGAAATATCACTAGATGAGTTTGATTTCCTTCGGGCATGGAATGACTATCGGAATGGCGGAAATCGTTGTTAACTGTGTCACATTGATTTTGTATTTGTTTTCCTTTATTTTTATATTGCATTCTATAGGGCCAGCATAACTTTGGTGTTAAGCATGTGCTCTTGAGCTTCTATAAAAGTCGGCAGTCGCAGCGATCGTTTTTAGCCTTCAGTCTATTCCCCACGAACAGCGATTTGCGCACGAAGCAATTTGGCTTGTGGCAACCAGGTTATGCAGCGAACATGACTTGAATTTCGACAATGTGCCCGTTTGAGTTGTAACGGCAGGGATCCGAGGCTGACCGCCGGCTTCTGTTTGTTCAGGTCCTGCTGGTGATGTTACCCAGAATAAAACTACAACAATATATAACTTTGCTTTCCTTTGTACCTGCAATGTTCGTGTTTCGAGGTCCTTTGGTTTATGGACAGTTAATTACGAACTTTTTTACTGGCAACTCTAGTGAAAAGTCCTGTGTGTGTTCTACAGGTATTGGCGGTGCCCTTCGATGTCCTCACTGCGACTACCACTGTTCGGAACAACCGTGTCTAGACCGACACTTGAAGACACGGCACGGTGACGTCGTCAGGAACGGCAGATTCAAGTGCGAGTGGTGCTCGTACTCCACTGACCGTTCCGAAGCTTTTACACGACATCGAATGGTTCACACGGGTGAACGACCATATGCTTGTGCCACCTGTGCTGCGCGATTTAGTAACCGATCCAAACTCGTTCGACACATGAGGATTCACACGAATGAGCGGCCATACGGCTGCTCCATCTGCCCGGCACGGTTCGCTGATCAGACAACCCTCCTCAAACACATACCTACCCACACGGGGGAGCGGCCGCACGGCTGCTCCATCTGTACGGCACGGTTCGCTCGACGGTCACACCTCGACACTCACATGCGTACCCACACGGGGGAGCGGCCGCACAGGTGTTCAATCTGCCCGGCTCTGTTCGCTCGACGGTCAGACCTCAAGACACACGTGCGAACCCACACGGGGGAGCGGCCGCACGGGTGTTCAATCTGCCCGGCTCTGTTCGCTCGACGGTCAGACCTCAAGACACACGTGCGAACCCACACAGGGGAGAAACCGCACTGTTGTTCCATTTACCAGACGGTCACACCTTTACCTACACACAGGGGCGGCGCCACGGGTTTTCGATAGGGGGGGACGGGGACGGGGGCTTGCCTGACTGAGAATCCCAAAAGTAGATACTGATCGTGTATGCAAAAAAAAAAAACGAGGCACGTAACGCCGCGAAACTTGGCAAAGCCCAAAACACATCGAATGGTGCATCCCGTTTCCAAACTTATCATAGGACAACTATAAGATCGATCACCTTTTCAAGCATCCTTGCCTCTAAATCAAAATTTGCAGTCTTGCCAACTCAAAGCTGGTTTCCTACAAGCTGCGAATTGCTTAGGTATGAGTAGCAGTGCCAACTACTTACGTTTCGTACTTTCAAATTTTCGATCTTGCGTCTGGTCAGCTTCATGGCTTCATCATCATATAGTCATGGAGGAAAAGTGGGAATGTTTTCTGCTCTGACAAGTGCGCCAAAACTGCAATATAATTTCAGAATCATGACATCACCACCTGATCCATATGCAACGGGCAGGGTGCAGCTAATGGCTAGCCGTCAGTGGTCATGTCATCGGTGGTCACTCAAAAGGTCATGCTAGGTCATGGAAGGTCACCAGCCGTTATTTGATCACACTTTCTGATGGATTTTACTTACCAAGAGCTTCAAGGGAAAAACGAGCGCATGCCGCATGCACCGTTGAAAAAATTGAGTGAAAGGGTCTCAGGTCCGGCGACCTCTGCAGGTGAAGTGCCCCAGGGTAGGATTCCGGTCCTTGTTGATTAACTTCGTCAAAAATTGCGGTACATAGAGCTGTGATGTCGGCACCATTGTGTTCGTCATGATCGAGCTGTCACGACCTGCATCGTTCTCATATTCACCCTCCAATCGTAACAACTACAGCAGGGATTGGCAAATGGCGTGGCACCCCTTTGGGAGGTAATGAAGGTCTCTTGAAACCTCATCCCTCATCTCTTTAGCATCAGTGGCTCTCCTTATGGAACAGGTTTCTTGACTGGTCTGTTTCACCCCAGAATTCAAAGACTAGTCAAGGTAAAACCGAGCGCACCACAGTGAGCACAATTTGATAAGCTGGTGTATCTCAATTTCATGTAGAACCTTTCACGTATCACGTACCTAAAACCCTTTCGTGCACTCATGCAAAAGCAACTGCCATGTTTCAACAGCTGGTAATGGCATTTTCACAGCCGCTGACGTAAGAAGGGGAGGGAAGGGGGCTTGATTAGACCCCCAGCCGTTCGGCCGCCGACCGAACTTAGTTTTGCAGAAAAAAACGAGTGCTATCGAACCCCTTGACGAGAGGGTGCCGATGCTACCCAATTATAAGATCTTGGGCTACGGCGTGCTTTTTTGGTCCTGCCTGTGATCTATCCGAACACTTCTGCCCACAAGTGCTGGGTTAAATGGCATATATTTCAAATGGTTCCTGTGGTAGAGCTGCCATGCTTGAATTTGACTAATTAGGAATGGAAAATATCCATATAGTAACGGAAATCTATGGAATTTCAGTAAACTTGGTTTTGTCGGCAATGTGGTCTGGCAGTGGGGTGGGGAGGTAATAAACCCTGTCTGGCGCCCCAAAAAGGGGGGGCACGATCCCCGAGGCCCTGCCGATCACCTTATGACTACAGGCATCACAGCTCCACACCTTTTGCAGATGGCCAGGACCCCCTGCGATACATCCCAACAGCAATCTTTATTCAGAACCTGTCTTGATTAACCAACGATGCATTAAATGCGACGGATAACTCTACAATGCATTATTATCAACTATTGAACGGACCTCGCCGATAGGGGGGTACTGTACCCCCCTAACTTTCGATAGCGGGGGACCTGTCCCCCCCGTCCCCCCCGGTGGCGCCGCCCATGCCTACACATGCGGAGCCACAATGAGGAGAAGCCGATCAGCTGCTCCAACTGCCCGATGCAGTTTACTAGACAGTCAGACCTCACCAAACACATGCGTACCCACACTGACGAGCGGCCGTACGGCTGCTCCGTCTGTGCGGCGCGGTTCTGTCTACGGTCACACCTCATCAGGCACATGCGGACCCACACCGGGGAGCGTATTCCTCTAACCAAACACGGGAATGTCCCGACCAATAAGGCCGTACGCCGACCGTTTCCAGTGAATTACACCACATCAAAGTATCACACCGATGAACGGCTATACGGCTGCTCCATGTGCCAGGCACGGTTCTCTGAACAGCCGAAAATCACTTAACATATGGCCGCACCCACACCAGGGGGAGCCATTTGTGTGCTCAATCTGCAACAGTTCTCTGAACAGTCAAAGCTCAACACACACATTGCGACCCACACCGGGGAGCGGCCGCACGGCTGGCCCAGTGGCGGATCCAGGAATTTTCGGGAGGGGGGGCGGCAAGTCAAAATAGGGGCGACCTGGCAATTCGGGGGCGCTTCATACGAAGGGGCGCCAAACCGTCGTCAAACCCGCGCCGTGCTGGGGGACGTTGTCATGCTCCCCCTCAGTTTTTTTTGCAAATATCTTAAAAACAGCTGCGCGTAGCGCCGCCGTTTTTAGCACACTTTATCATGCATCTTTTCTGCACATATTGTAAAAATGTCAGGCTCATGAAACGGCAGGTCACCAGGTCATGCCAAGTGACCTAACCGCAGAAAGTTAAAATGCTCACCATTGATATACCGACTGAACGGTCGCTTTGAAACTGTCAGCGATTGATGAAAGCATCAATATTCATGAAATGTATATCTCGGAATTTTGATATTTGTGAGCTTAGGTCAGGTCAGTTTTACGACATCTCCAATCTCCATTAGGCATACCTACCTAAGTATATGGGAGACAACTGAAAGGTATCTCTTTTGGACGAGCGCCATTCTAGACAATCGCAAGTATTAGGATCCATGTAAAATTAACACACTGAATAAGAAAATTGCACCTGTGACCATTCATTATGTCCCACAGGTCATCCCAGGTCATGAAAGGTCCACAACAGTTTTTTGAAAATAACTTTTGATAGATACACGCTAGAACGATAAAAAACACCTCAGTTGTGTTCAGCTCGACGATACGGATCGACTGATATGCAACATGACATTTCCCGGTGGGGTCATGACCTTGACCTGAGGTCAAATTCTCAAAATTACCTTTCAAGATCATCCTATAGTGCATTCGACGCTGGAGGCGGCCCATTTCTGTCCAACGTTTGCCTGTTCTGCAGGGGGCACTTCTCTTTTGCTGGAGACGCCTCTTCTGGGGGCGCCCTTCCACTGTGGGGGACGTCTCTTTTCTGCCAGCGGCGCCCTTTTTTCTTCTTATGGGGCTCCTCTTTTTTTTGCTGGGGCGCCCCCTTTGTTCTTTTGTTCGGAGTGGGGCACACCCTCCTTTTTCTGGGGCAACGCTCCTCTGCTGGGGCTGCCGTTCCGCTATCAGGAGCGCCCCTTGCGCAGAATATGCTCCTTTTCTTCTTGTAATGAGGCGCCCCTCTTCTACTGGGGACACCCAACGACTGCTGCCTGGTGGGGCGCCCATCTGCTGCCGGGGCAACTCTCTTCTGCCGGATATTGTCAATGGGGCGCCTCTATCCTGCTTGGCGAGCCAAACCTCTGCCGGAGACTCCCTATTTCTGATCAACTTTTGCTGTGGCGCCTCTCTTCTGCTGGGGCGCCTCTCTTCTGCCGGGGCGCCCCTCTTCTACTAGGGGCGCCCCTCTCCTGCTGGAGATCCTTCTCTCCTGCTGGGCCCCTTCCGCTGCCGGGGGCGCCCCTCTTCTGCCAGTGGCACCCATTTTGTCAGGGCGCCCCTCTTCTTCTCGGAATGGGGGCGCCTCTCTCCGTTTGCTGGGGCGTCGCTCCTCTTCAGGGCTGCTTTCTCCTGCTGGGGGTGCCCTTCCGCTGCCAGGGGCGCCCCTCTTGAACAGAAGGTATCTTTTTACTCTTGTAAAAGACGCGTGGGGCTCCTTTTTTTTGCTGGGGCGCCCATCTGCTGTCAGGGCGCCCCTCTTCTTCTCGGAATGGGGGCGCCTCTCTCCGTTTGCTGGGGCGTCGCTCCTCTTCAGGGGTGCTTTCTCCTGCTGGGGTGCCCTTCCGCTGCCAGGGGCGCCCCTCTTGAACAGAAGGTATCTTTTCACCCTTGTAATAAGACGCCCCTCTTCTGCTGGGGGCGCCCATCTGCTGGGAATGGGCAATTGGGCGTCGCTCCCCTGCTTGGTGAGCCCAACTTCTGCTGGAGGCGCCCTATTTCTCCTCAACCTTTGCTGTGTCGCCGCTCTTCTGCTCGGGTCGCCCTCTCTGCCGCGGGCTATGGGCGCCTTTTCGGATGGAGGGGGGGGGGGGGCGGCCGCCCCCGCCGCCCCCCGCTGGATCCGCGCCTGAGTCGGCTGCTCCTTCTGCCCGACGCGGTTCGCTTAATCGGTCAACTCTTAACAGACGTATGTATGCGGACCCACAGAAGCGCCTCTGTAGGCTGACCGAGGTCAGAGCTGTTGCTGGACTTGAGACCTCGAACCACGGCCTGTCCGCGGGCCTGTCTATAGAGAGAGAGAGAGAGAGAGAGAGAGAGAGAGAGAGAGAGAGAGAGAGAGAGAGAGAGAGAGAGAGAGAGAGAGAGAGAGAGAGAGAGAGAGAGAGAGAGAGAGAGAGAGAGAGAGAGAGAGAGAGAGAGAGAGAGAGAGAGAGAGAGAGAGAGAGAGAGAGAGAGAGAGAGAGAGAGAGAGAGAGAGAGAGAGAGAGAGAGAGAGAGAGAGAGAGAGAGAGAGAGAGAGAGAGAGAGAGAGAGAGAGAGAGAGAGAGAGAGAGAGAGAGAGAGAGAGAGAGAGAGAGAGAGAGAGAGAGAGAGAGAGAGAGAGAGAGAGAGAGAGAGAGAGAGAGAGAGAGAGAGAGAGAGAGAGAGAGAGATTTCTATATTTGCAGACTCGAGGTCCAATAAAAAAGGTACATGTAAGTAAAAGATCACTGATCAGTGATCGGCTACATGCTATATACAATCAGCTATATGCAAACAGTGCAGTGGACCAGGTCTGTCGAATTGACGACAAAAAGCGAAGATCCCCATGAAATAGGGATGCGATGATGCCATTGCGAGATTGTCCGATACGAGACATGAAGCCGAAAACAGCTTTCCGGTACATAGCCCAGAAGTTATCAATGCGCTCATTCACATACATAGATGAGGCACTACTAAAGCGGTCATAACCAAAGAACATTCTAGCAGCGTTATTGAAACAAACTATGAATTTACGCAGAACAGCAGCACGATGCGAATGCCATAGATGAACACCAGAAACATTCGAGCAATACATGGAATACAAATGCTTCTTCACTTGATATGTACAGAGAGAGAACTTTCTGATCAGCGAATTGGCTCGACAACACAGAAGGCGATACTGGTGCTGCACCTCCAGATCATCAGATTTTGTTGGAACATTGCTCACTTCAAAGCCAAGATAAATATACCTATTCACATAAGTAAGCACAGTACCATTCAAGACTATATCTGGTAAAGACATATTTTTAAACAAATTGGGCAGAATAGCCATGCATACCGTCTTTTTAACATTGAAAACAATATCATGTGCATCGGCATATCTAGCACAAATGTCAAGCAATTTTTGCAGTCCTTGAGGCGTTGGCGATAGCAGTACCATGTCATCTGCATAACAAAGGTGATTAACACTGCCCAAATAATGACAACCAGCACCACTACTGTCTAATTTTTTAGACAGCTCATCAATGTACACGTTGAAAAGATATGGGGATAAGATACCACCTTGCCTGACGCCATTGGACACATGAAAGCCTTCCGACAAACAGGTGCCCCACATCACACGGAATGTTTGCGAACCATACCACGAAGCCAATAGTTGTACAATAGTGGCATCAACACCTCGACGCAAGAGTTTATCAAACAAGGTCCAATGGTTAACCCGGTCAAAAGCCTTTCGAGCATCAAGAAAACAAACAAAAACAGGACTACTGTTTCGAAGATAATGATCAACAATTTCTTTGAAAGCAAAAACAGCCATATCAGTGGAGTGTCCATCCTTAAAACCGAACTGATGGTCACTCGTAACCAAACCAAGCCTGCACCGCTTCAGAATCATTTTTTCTAGGATTTTAGAACACACTGTAGCTAAGGCAATCGGTCTATAGTTGTCTTTGTCAGTTATGTCAGCTGTTTTATCTTTAACAATAGGGCACAGAACGACATTGGTCAAAGATTGAGGCAAGCAATTGTGCCTATAGCCTATAATATATATAGCTATAGCCAGCAAGGAAATGGCGTACCCTCGTAGTCGTCCCCAGTTTGAAATATCACTAGATGAGTTTGATTTCCTTCGGGCATGGAGTCACTATCGGAATGGCGGAAAGTTGTTAACTGTGTCACATTGATTTTTCTATTTGTTTTCCTTTATTTTTTATTGCCTTCTATAGGGCCCGGCATAACTTTGGTATTAAAGGTAGTGTGCCACCTTCCAATGATTTCCCATTTTATTTTTCCTAGGATAAGAAGCTTCTGTTTTTACCTAATATCACAAAAAAAAATCAAAGTTGGCCTGAAATAGTGCCTTTTTCGCCTAAAAGTTTATCGGTTTTTCGATATGTATAACAAGAGCGCGCGGCCCGACGCACCACCACCGCACTACAAATCCTATGAGCAGAAGCCACCTAACAGACGTGTTCGAAACCGCAGGAGATGATGATCAACGGGTTTATCGAAACTTGATTGGATGAGCCTATCGGTAGTAATAGCGATTTTAGTGTGTGTATTGTTCATAGTGGTGTGAAATGTGGTTGGGGTACGACCGACAACCCGTCGGGGCGAATTTCGCACTGGGGTACTCAAAATTTGAAGAATTTAAGACGTTTTAATGAGTTTTGAAGGTATGGATAAGTTCTAAAAATCCGGTTCTCCTTATCCGGGTCATTAACTCCATATGGTCCAGGAAAGCTGGCACACTACCTTTAAGCATGTGCTCTTGAGCTTCTATAAAAGTCGGCAGTCGCAGCGATCGTTTTTAGCCTTCAGTCTATTCCCCACGAACAGCGATTTGCGCACGAAGCAATTTGGCATGTGGCAACCAGGTTATGCAGCGAACATGACTTGAATTTCGACAATGTGCCCGTTTGAGCTGTAACGGCAGGGATCCGAGGCTGACAGCCGGCTTCTGTTTGTTCAGGTCCTGCTGGTGATGTTACCCAGAATAAAACTACAACAATATATAACTTTGGTTTCCTTTGTACCTGCAATGTTCGTGTTTTGAGGTCCTTTGGTTTATGGACAGTTCAATTACGAACTGTGTTACTGTCAACTCTAGTGAAAAGTCCTGTATGTGCTCTACAGGTATTGGCGGTGCCCTTCGATGTCCTTACTGCGACAACTCCTGTTCGGAACAACCGTGTCTAGACAGACACTTGAAGACACGGCACGGTGACGTCGTCAGGAACGGCAGATTCAAGTGCGAGTGGTGTCCGTACTCCACCGACCGTTCCGAAGCTTTTACACGACATCGAATGGTTCACACGGGTGAACGACCATATGCTTGTGCCACCTGTGCTGCGCGATTTAGTAACCGATCCAAACTCGTTCGACACATGAGGATTCACACGAATGAGCGGCCATACGGCTGCTCGATCTGCCCGTCACGGTTCGGTTACCAGGCAGACCTCATCAGACACATGCCTACCCACACGGGGGAGCGGCCGCACGGCTGCTCCATCTGCCCGGCACGGTTCGCTGAAATGTATAAGCTCACTAAACACATGCGAACCCACACAGGGGAGCAGCCGCACGGATGCGTGCTCTGCCCGGCGCACTTCGCTACACAGACAGCCCTCACTAAACACATGCGGTCCCACGCTGCTTCATGGGTTTGATACGGCTACTAGCATGCCATTATTGATTTAGATGACTATTCCAAAATAGTGAAATATAGTGCATGCAATGCAAAAATGTCCATTTTTCTTAATCCAGCAGCGATAAACGTAGTGGTCGAATTTTGTACACTTATACAGAGGAGGAGTTTCCTATACAAATGGTGGGGTAGGTGCCCCACCAACTTTCCATTTTGCCCCACCTAATAACCCGCGCCCCGCTGGGGGGGGGGCAGAATCTGCCCCCCCCCCTCGCGTTTTTTGCCAATAACTTATAAACGCGTTACGCAGCGACGTCAAACATTCAGTGCCTTATCATACATCAATTTGACACGTTCCCTGAAAATTTGAGCGAAATCCGTCGGAAATTTTTTGAGAAATTGACATTTTAGTGACGTCATGTTCGCCACTTTCGCCTAAAAACGGCAAAATTTCAAACGCCGCTAACATCTTCATTTTTAAAGGAATCAAGACGTAACAAAAAAAAGGTTATACGTGATTCTACTTTGTCTATCAAATGGCTATCTCGGTTTTTTGAAATTTGAGGATTTTGGCCCAAATTTTTTCAAAAAACTGACTTTTTGGGGAAAATAATTATAAAATCCAAAATTTTGAGAATATCGAAAAAAACGCAATATTTGTCAGAGAAGTGATCTATGTGCACCTACATGCCAATTTTTAGAAGAATCGGTTCAAAAATGTGGGAGTTCAAAATTTTATGACGTCCCGACACACAAAATTTTTGAAAAATGATTTTTTTGGAAGTTCTAGACCTCGTACGGAAACAAAAATAGCATAATTCGATTCGTCGTGAAAAACTGCATCAGATAGGTACAGGGTGGAAAGTAATTACGCGAACATACTTTTTCGTCTTCTAGTAATGAAAAAAACGGCGGTGACATAAACAATATATGTTTTACTTTATCCTTATCTAGTTGCGATGCATTGACATAGGCGTTCCGGCATGATTTACATCAGTATGTGAAGATCTGTTGGCTAAAGCTCAGCCCACACCTTATGGAGCTGTCCAGTGAGGTAATTGGTATTGGTGGCTCCTTGCAGCTTTTAGACGGTCTCCTGAGGAGTCATCTGGAGATTTTTAATCGAATTGAGGCCCAGGCGTTTCCCAGATCAGCTTTTGTATGTCCTGAAGAAAAACAGGTTCTCACAGCACCAGTATTGCGTTTTGTTGGCCGTGAAAGTAAGGATTTCACCAATCACGAAGAGCAGTTTCTTTGCGTCAGGCACAAAAGTGCGCTCAGTCATTTTGCCCCTTTCGTTGCACGGTGGATTAGACAGAGACACTCGTCTTGGAGGATGTTCCACCGGTTGTATACTTTATTTTTAGTGACCTTTTTTAGCGCTACACGCAATTCTGACACCACCCGGGGGCTCGTGACCAACTGATGTGTTCCTTTGCCGGATGTTTGAAGGTTGGGACGGACGGGACATAGGACGCTACAGCAGCCCTCAGAGCAGTTGTTCTGCAGGTTTGACGGATGAAACAGTTTCACAGATGTCTCACCCAACCACAAATCCAGCTGCCTGTCCTCCTCTGTCCATCTTTGATCGTCTTTGAAAAGCTTCAATTAACAATTCTGCTGTTAATTCGTGAATTTTGGTCATCCCGAGGGTTTGTACGACTTAATTTTCGAATTTTTTTGCGTATTAATGTGCGAAACGTGATATCCTAGATCGGGTACCCGGCCAGAGTAAGCTATTTTGCCAGTTGTCGGGTCGACTGGCGTCGTTTTGTCGCCGACATGGTGACCACCCGCCCGGCGACAGAATTCGCCGAGGGGTTGCTGCCGCGGACGGCTTTGCTTTTTAAGTCCTCTCAAGTGTTATTATGTTAAAAAAACGTATAATTGTGCAATGCTGGTGCTGAGACCGCTACGAATCCCTTCTCCGCCAGTCCAGCGAAAATAATCACAAACGCTTTCCCTGGCAGCTCCAAATTGAGCTCTTTGCCCATTTCGGTCTTGTGCAGCGTATGGTGTCTGCACCATTTTAAGTCGAGAGGTGTTTAAGACCTTCCAGGTCATTGTTCAAAGTTAGGTCACTTTTGGTAGATGAGGCGACAACAAACACGACCAATTATGTTCCATGACAGCCCGTACTCATAAAAATGCTCCACTGACGGTCAAAATTGTAAGAAAATACATGTTCGCGTAATTACTTTCCACCCTGTAGACACCTTTTTAGGCCTTAACAACCAACTTCAAAATTTGACCTCACTTGACCCGACCTTGACCTGACCTCGACCTGAAATTCATCCAGAGGTGGTCCATATCACTTATTGAGTGTGCCTATTGAAGTCTATGAGTAAAATGACCCATAAAACATGTGTCGCACATGCCCTTTTCTATATTTTGTTTTTGGTGACCTGACCTGACCTGACCTGACCTGACCTGACCTTGACCTTGACCTTTGAATGACATTTTATGCAACGAATATTGTCTTGGTAGTCTAAGAACACGTTTTGGGCAATCAGTCTCAGTCCATTCTTCGGCAACTACGGTGCAAGGCCGATACTGTAGAAACTTGCATTTTGTACCCTTGACCTGACCTTGACCTGACCTCTGACCTACTTAAGCAAAAAATTTGGGCTCTTAAGATCCGCCTTGTTGAGAGCTTTCGATTGCCGTTTTCCCCGTCTTTCTACGACCATCGGTTCGGAAGTTGGACAGGGGGGCAGAATCTGCCCCTCCCCCTCCCCCCAGCAGGGCACGTATGGCTGAATAGCCCAGCGGGGCGCGGGATAATCGTTTTTCCTCACCAACAAAACAAACTAGGATTTAGGAATAAGGACAGCATCGCACCTATCCTCAATCCTTTCCCATGTGCTGTGATGCAGCGGGTGCGTCGGCCACTGGGGATGCCGAGCTCGTCCCGCTGCTACACTGGGGAATGGGGATGACACAGTCCGAGGGTGACCACAGTGCGCGCTGATCCGAGGTTGGGCTGGCCGCCGCCGCCGTCGCAGCCTCGCCAGGGGTGTGGCTAGTGATCCCGTCGTCGCCGTCGCCGTCGGCGTCTGTGGCGGAGCATGTTCGCGCGTCGTCGCGGTATTGTTCAGTAACTGTGTTCTGTTAATGTTTTGTGGCTGCCGTGCCGAAGTTTTGTTTTATTGTGTGGCAGACGTGAGGATTGCATGATTAATGCTTATAATTATGCCGCTGAGTGTATAATGCTGTTAACACTCGAGTTAAACATGATAATAAGTGGTGTAAAAAAGTTTGAGGCATGTCTGAATAGCGCAGCTCAAATGTTTTTTTGGACAATTTCTGTAGTGCTTCTCCGCAATGCATGTTTGCAAAGGCACAGGCATCGGTAGGATTGTGATTGCAGGATTGCAAAATCCTGATTGCATTCCTTTTTGGTGGATTGCACCTGGATTTGAAATCCATTAAAAAAAAAACAGGATTTGATTGCGGATTGGATTACATCATACTTCCAATTTTTGCAATCCAATCCGGATCGTATTTGATTAGTGCTTTGAAATGGTTTGTTGCGATTTAAAATTATGAGATCGGCTTCATCGGCTTAACCCGCGCACCGACGGGGGGGGGGGGCGGATATCCGCCCGCCCCCCTGAGGTTTTTCGCGAATAGCGGGAAAACCGCGAAAATTGGTACGACTATTCTCTCATTAATTTTACACATGGTGTGCAAGTTTGAACCTCCTAACTTTTAAGGTCAGGTCACCAGGTCACTTTGAATGATCCAACCTCAAGTCACTTTTTTGCAACTTTGTCACCGTGCCAGAGCTACAGTAGATGTCGGAGGCATTTGAAAGTCGCAGGATGTTATAAGGTCATTAGTAGCTACAATTTGTATATCTCGGAATTTTGATATCGGTGACCTAAGGTCAGGTCAATTTCTCGACCTCCCCATTATAAGTCAATGGGGGAAAAATCAACTCCCTGTTTTTACCACTAAAACGGGTCGGAATGGCCCCATAAACCATACATGACCTCATATACGATCAACCTTCACTACCTTGAGGTCTGTTTTGCTGTTGGGCAGCTGTAAGGTCATGTGACGTCATCGAAGGACACCAGCGGTTTTTTGACAATAACTCCGTACAGGAACAAGATACAGCCGCGCGGATGGTCTCATTGTGTTCAGCTCGTAAAGGCGCATCGAATGATATACATGATGACCTCAAGGTCACGTGACCTGAGGTCAACCTTTGACCTTGACCTTTCGAGGTCAACATATATATCATTCGATGCGGATTGACGAGAGCATCACGATGCTGCCCTTAGTTTGTTCCTATATTGACTAGTTCGAAAGTTATTCGAGAAAAACTCTCTCCATACTTAGCGCCGCCATTTTGACTTTTTTGACCCCTGTGACGTCATCTTTGACCTGACCTGAAAATGACCTTAGTAAAGATTGTAGACCTTGTCCGTGCGTATCCCTTGCCGTTTACCGCTTGTCGCTATCTTGCTTCGTTCTCGAGATCTCAGGGGGGCGGTCATCCGCCCCCCCCCCCCCCCCGTCGGTGCGAAGTTGGCGCAGACCCCCGTCGGTGCGCGGGTTAATGTACTTTGCTATCAAGGGCTTTACATCGAAACTTGAGATAATTTAAACACATTTAATTTAAACGCTCAAAATAATATACCTACGCTGATGAACTACATAGGAAGGGCAAAATTACGTATTTGAGGGCGAGTTTTAAAAATATAAAGCACTGGTTGGGTAGAGGTTTAAATATGGGGGTGTTTGAGGCAAAAAAATATTTCCCATAAAATACCTGTGCCTTATAGATAGGAATTACTCGCAAGACTAGGTACTAGAAATGGGTGATTTGGGGATGGAGGCACGGCCCTATGCCCCCCTCCCTCCCCCAGATCCACTAGTGCACATAATAATACAACAGGATTGCAGAAAAGGATTGCGGATTTGATCACAATCCAAGTGAAAAAGGGGATTGCGGGTAAGAATGCAATCCACTTCAGCACTAGGAATGTGGATTGGGAATGCAATCCTTTCAAAAAGGATTTTACCGATGCCTGCAAAGGCACCTATTGGCAGGGTGATGTTATTTCCAAAAGTATTCATGGGTATTTCTCCGAAGGCTCAGTTGGACCAAAAGCAATGTTATCCCTCGCCCCGTTGGGGGGAGGGCAATATGCCCCCTCTGTGGGTTTCCTGAATAGCAAGAAAATGGCGGCGCACAGCGCCGCCAAATTTTTCAGTACCTTCCCGGGGAGAATAGACGATGCTATAAACCTGATGCCTCGGATTCTCAAAATTTTATCATTTTGACCCTAAATTCATAAAATTGTTTTGCTTAGAAAAACGCAAAAAATCCCAAAAGTGTTTCAAATTACGAAAAACGGAATATAGGTATAGGTATGATAGTTCCGGCACTCTTCTATCTAGGGTGAATAGGTCAAAAACGCCCCCCTTAAGCGCGAAACCTTCTGACACTCAACCCAACACAGATTACTTAAACCTTTGGGCACCATCATGTAGCTCATTCTTTTTACTACGTTTTGAGACCAAGAAAAGACACCTGCGTGTGGTATTTAACCCCCCAAAAAGGTTTTCGCATACCCTTGCAAAAGGGCGTTTTGCCCCATACCCTGGGTAATACGCCCACACCCATGTGCAAAGCGCCCCACCCCATCTATCAACAGAAAATGATGAACATGGCAGAACTTGACGTCATTCTGACGTCATTTGTGGTCAACCTATCATAGCCTTTGGAATAAAATTTTGTTGCAATGTGTAAAATGGATGCCCGGAGAAGTCCTGAAAGTTTGGTGACGATATCTGCAGTCGTTTAGGATATATCAGCAAAAAAGGACAGGGAGAGGCCTTTTCGGCCCCGACCTACAGGGCGCTACCCTGCACTCTCACCACCGTGCAAAACGCCCCCTTTCAGAAAACTGGGGGCGTTTTGCCCCATGCATCGAGTAGGCGTCTTGCCCCATCCACTCCATTTCCGGTCAACAAAATATTGACAAAAAACGCGCCACTAACGCCGCAGCATAATATATTCAACAGAATGACAATAAAACGCAGTTTTGAGTGATGTGCACAATAGCAAGGTTTGTGATATAAAGAGGGCATCAAAATATTAGGAATCTTCTGCAAAAACAGCAAAAACAACATCCAAAACCAACATCAGCACCTACCCACGCTGCTCCTCAAGACTCAGAACCGGAAATAGAGACCTACGTAAACAAGCAGCTGACTGTTCTGAAAGACAGGATAAAACACCTATCCGTCGATAAGAAATACGATTTTTTAGGGGAGGCGTTTAACCCAGGGGTGCGTTTTCCCCACAGTTACCCTATACATACTAAATTTTAATAAATCAATACCTCCTCTTTTGGTCAAGTTATGGCGAACAAAAACTTCAAAACTGATGGCGTCCAATTTTTGAACTCAATTGTTAGCAATTCTAGACCACGTAGCAAAACAAAAGACCACCATTAGGCTCTCCGTAACGAGCTGCATCGAATTTTATGCCAAATATCAGGTTTGAAATTTGACCTAATTTGACCTGACCTCGACCTGGCCTTCACCAGAACATAACCTTAACTGGTCCCAAAGGCTGCCTAACCCACATAATCGGGTTTGTCATGTAAAATGGAACATAAAACATGTATCACATGATATTTTCATATTGTGACCCTCAGTGACCTGACCTCTGTGACCTGACCTGGTATCATTGACCTCAAATAGCAAAATATGTGTTTGACGAACAACTTCCCATCGATGATTTTCAATGACATGCATTTAACTCGATTTTACAACACATTTCTTGAAATTCCTCTAAACGGTGAAAATTCGCCATTTGACCTGACCTCTGGCGTCATCGGTTTGACCGAGGTCAAATGAATTTGGTCACAAGGTACATACTTCCCCGTTGGGGCTATCCAACACCGTTTGCTGCTTGTCGCTATGTTGCGTGGTTCTCGATATCTTAAGGGGGGGGGGGGGCAAAATGCCCTCCGCCAACGGGGCGCGTTGCTCGGCAGACCCCAACGGGGCGCGGGTTTAGAGCACTACTGTCAACAGTGATTTGAGCATTCTGCCCTCTATGGATGGCCTTGTTCTGCGCGGAATCTGTACACAATATTGGCTGATCAGCAGTTACCTCTCAGTCTTGGCCATCGCGTGGTAAATAGGTCAAGACGGCTTGTCGCCGATATGGTCTCACTCAGCACGTGACGTGACCTAGCGCGCCTGTGTAGGTATCAGAGCCGACCCCCGGGCCTCAGCACGTGATATCAGGCGCGCTTCTGTCGGTACAAAAGCCGACCCACCACGCGATGACGATTTATCGAAGAAGACTGCTGCCGAAGCGCCAGGTCACTACCTACTGCAGCGTCTGGAATCTGCCGACCTCCGCCTGGGCAGCTGCAGCTGTTCCGTGGAGTGATGGCGAAGGAACTCAGGTCACCAGCGGCACCAGCGGTTCGCACCATGGGCACCAAACGCCCCAGGTCAGAGTAAATTGCACGCCAAGTGGTCGGTTTCAGGTGCTTATGTGCGCTCCTGCACAGAGTTTATAGTGCAGGCCCCGAACATATCCGTCCGAAATCAGGCAACTCCGGATAAAATTTACTCCGATAAAGTTACAACTCCGGATAACTGGCAACTCCGGCTTTATGAGACAGAGCCCCGGGCTCCATGATTGACTGGCCTATAAATGCCGTGGACTGTATTATATGGCGGTAGGGTAGCCTGGGCCTGTGGCAAGACGCCCCAGATAATTTATTTTGCTACATTACTTTTGTCCCACACAGTGGCGCAGCCAGGATTTCGTTTCGGGGGGGGGGTCATCGCTTCCAAAGCGGGCCCCCTAGTGTGCGGGCCCCCACCCATTTTTCAGAATCTCTCCATATTTCATACGCATTCTGCTGGGCGGGCCCCCTTTACCTGCACGATAACCCTGAGCGAGTTTGAATCAGAAAATTTGCATAGAACAGTAGCTCGGTAATCACCCGGTCTTCACTTTTTACGCAAATTGACCACGACAGAAATATGTTACTATGACGTATGACTTCGTATCTTTCGAGTCCGATATGAGCCCCAATTCCGCAATATGCATAGCATATTATATGCAATCGGAACTGTTGCCTGCTTCTGTCGCACAAGATTTAAAAGTAGTCCCATGTGCCTGTCCTAAGTCATCTATTGGCTGCTGTAGTAGATTGTGCTTTTATTCTTCTTCATTACGTGAATTCGCTCGTAAGAAGTTTTAAAGGGACCCTCCCACCTTAACATTAGATTTGTGTTGAGATAGCCAAAATGGGGTCCCTGGCTCACAATTACCGGTTTCGGCACTCACAACATCGAGAAATGCCTTAAATCGGAAATATTGAATTTCAAAATTGCAGCATTTTGATTCAGAGGGGCTAATGCTTAGGAATACCCCTCTGAATGTGTGACGTCAGCGCAGATATCTAACGATTTTTAAATGTTTGACTAAAACATTTTGTAGCACGTGGTGGTATATGCTATTTGCGCGCAACATCTGCCGCAAACGCCGCACTTCTAAAATAAAGTCGCTAGAAACAGCGGAGATCCCAAAAAAGTAAACAAAAGTAAAAGTCTAATATCTTGAAAACCGGTGAATATTTTTCGGTGAAATTTGGTAGATATTCCTTTTCGCTCTTTCTGAACCGAGCGACATCACTTTCATGCCAATTCATAAACTTTTTTGAAGGTGGGAGGGTCCCTTTAACCCTCGCCGGCACAGGGGGGAGGGGTTGATGCAACCCCCTAAGGTTTTTTTCGCGAAGAACTCGCGTAAAAAAGCGGCTGATCGCGACGTAACTTCCATAGTGCGCTGAAATTGGCGCAACTTATAGAACAAGGATGGGTAACGTGCCTGTGAAGAGTCACAGCTCGATCGGGCCGGTGGTGAGCACATGGCGCGTGCTCAAAAAGTGCAAATTCGCGTCATAGACTTAACATGCATAAATCGGCTTGCAAAAATGGGCGACAATGGCTTAACTTGCCCGACACGGGTCCGGTCCCCGTGCAGTATCTCGGTAACCGTGGGTCCGATCGGCACGAGGAACACAGTATCGTGCATGAGAATCGAACGGGCTATCGAATGGTGTGCGGTGCAGGGATGGCACGCGCCACGTGCACCCGTGAGGGCACTTATGCTTGAAAAATTGACGTTTTGGACGGATTTTGGACTTAATGCTATTTTTGGGTGACTGTCAGACGGAGCGGGTTCAAACAACGCTTGTTGGCAAGAGAAATGTACCTACCGCCTCTCATGGGAAAATTGTGAAAAGCTAATTGATCAAAAACAAGGTGGAACAAATTGCTGGAGAAAATAGCATTTGCTTATGACTTACTTAATTACAGGGGTTTTGCTACATAACCTGGTATGTTTGACAATTGAAATGGGCATAGATTGGAAGAGCATTCAATTGTGACCAAGGTCCAATCATCGCTTTTGCATGACGAGCAACAATATTCTTAAGAATATAAATGTTTCAAACCTCTACATAGTAATTCATCGATGGCTTTCACTCTTCAATAACCTACGCCAACCTATGTCATGAAATACACTTGGCATGTTCTATAGTAGAACGCATGGTTATTATCAGACACGAGCACCTCGATGCGATGGATATTTTTTCCCAAAACCAAAATGCTTAGCCGTCAAAAGGCAATCGACCGTAATGGATACATAACCCACAGACACAAGACCAACCAAACGCCCACCGATCGAAAATACCCCTTATTCGCGTTGCGAAGCAAGCGGGTCACCCTAGCGGGCCCCATTCACCCGGGGGCTCGGGCCCTATCCACATGGGGGGCCAAGCCCTATCCATACGGGGGCCCGGGCCTCGTCCACCCGGGGCTCCGGGGCCCGCCCACCAGGGGGCCCGGGCCCCATCCAGCCGGGGGCCCGGGCCCCGTCCACCCGGGGCCTGGGGTCCGTACTCCCGGGGGCCCGGACCCATCCATCGGGGGGCCCTGGCCCCATCTACCCGGGGGGCCGTGCCCCATCCACCTAAGGGGCCCGGGCCCGTTCTCCCGGGGCCCGGGCCCCATCCACCCGGGGGCCTGTGCCCTATCCACCCAGGGGCCCGTGCCCTATCCACCCAGGGGGCCCGGGCCCCATCCAACCGGGGGTCCGGCCCCGTCCACCCGGGGCTCAGGGCCGTTCTCCCGGGGGCCCGGGCCCCATCCAGCCGGGGGCCCGGGCCCCCTCCACCCAGGGGGCCCGGGCCCGTTCTCCCGGAGCCTCGGGCCCCATCCACCCGAGGGGCCTGGACCCGTTCTCGCGGGACCCGGGGGTCCGGGCCCCGTCCACCCGGGGCCCGTTCTCCCGGTGGCTCGGATCCATCCACCGGGGCCCCATCCGCCGGGGGGCCCGGGCCCTATCCACCCGGGGGCCCGGACCCATCTACAGGGGGCCCGGGTCCCATCCACCCAGGGGGCCGGGCCCGTTCTCCTGGGGGCCCGGGCCCTGTCCACCTGGGGCCCCAGGCCGACCCCTCACCCGAGGTGTCGCAGTGGGCATTTCTCGAAGCGGGCTCGTCCGATTAGATTAGGACCTCTCTCTCTCCTCTCTCTCTCTCTCTCTCTCTCTCTCTCTCTCTCTCTCTCTCTCTCTCTCTCTCTCTCTCTCTCTCTCTCTCTCTCTCTCTCTCTCTCTATCTCTCTCTCTCTCTCTCTCTCTCTCTCTCTCTCTCTCTCTCTCTCTCTCTCTCTCTCTCTCTCTCTCTCTCTCTCTCTCTCTCTCTCTCTCTCTCTCTCTCTCTCTCTCTCTCTCTCTCTCTCTCTCTCTCTCTCTCTCTCTCTCTCTCTCTCTCTCTCTCTCTCTCTCTCTCTCTCTCTCACTCTCTCGAGCGGGCCCCTGACAGAAATTTCGGGGGGGTCAGCTGACCCTCTGACCCCCCCCCCTGGCTGCGCCACTGGTCCCACATCACCTGGAAGGCCAAATTTGTGCTCGATGCGTTCTTTGGACATTTTACTTCAAATTCCACCCCTCAAATTCATTCACTTATGATCGGACTCCTAGCTAAGAAGTGATTTGTGAAGCAACTGCAAATGGGGCATTTTGCCCCAACCCCAGGGCAAAACGCCCCACGGCCTGGGACAAGAATGGGGCATCTTGTGCCCCAAATGGGAATGGGGCACAAGAGTATGGGGCATACTCTAGATTAAAGATTAAACATGCTAGTTGACTTAAATCTGTATGAGAGGTCTGTTAGACCTTGGGAAGCACGGTACTGAAGTTAGCTCCTTCCATCCTATCAGGCGTTCAGCTATGACACTATTGTATGAGCAGGTTTTTCACCTGCCTCATAAGGCCAAATAATAAATTATTGCAATGAAAATGTTAACAAAATACTTCCTTTGCCATCCAGTTGCTGAGAAAAGTACATATAAATGCATAGCAACTTACTGTTAGTCAGCTACCGAACATTAGGAAGTGGGTAGTCCGAACAACACATGAGGTAAAACGCCCCATGGGGCGTTGGTAAAACGCCCCATGGGGCGTTTTGCCCCGCGACCTACTGGGGCGTTTTACCCCATCACGTAGTTCGGTCAGAGAACAACGCCTTGCACTCCAGCAAGGCATAATTTAACACGAACCAACCCGGCATTATAAGCGTTAGATAAAGTTGTTCAAAATACATAAAAGCCGTTAACCTGATGTGGACCATAAAAGAACGCCATGATGCATAAGCTGACAACAAAACATAAAAATCACTCCAAAAACACATTTTTGGCTGTATATCTCCCTAAAGAGTCATCACAATTTCTTTCCAGTCTGCTCATATAATGATCATAAGTGCACGTTTTATAGAAGAGATGATGTTTCTCCAGAACCTTGCCAGTTCCGAGAAACATCGGTGAGGCGTTTTACCTCGGCGGGGCGACTTGCCCCGGTCTACCCGGGCTACTGGCTACAGTTCAGCTGTAGAAAACGCAAATTCAAACGCTATCAAATGCAAATTGGTTTTCACGCAAATCAGTAGGTAGGTATACATCATACGAGTTTATTGGCGGTACTTACCAAGAATCGTTTTGCTGAGTCTGATAAGCATTTGTCAGCACTGGTTTCACTGTCAATGCCTCAATGGTACCTACCAAATGTCATAACTAGAATAGCACGCCCTTTATGAGATTCGGCGCCAGGTGTCGGAAAAAGTTGGGTGCCAAGGTTTAAGTGCCCGTCAAAATCGGAATCCACTTCAAAAGTGCCCGTCAAAAAAAGTGCCCGTTAAAGTACCCGTCAAAGTCGGAGTTCCACTTATAATAGGGTCTGTTCCAGTCGCACTTCCTAACACCTCTAAACTCCTCCAAGGGCAAGATAAAGGAGGCTGGAACAGGGTCCTCCTTGGCTTTGTAGAGAAGAGCCAGTGGCGGATCCAGGGGGGGGGGGCAAAATGGGCATTTGCCCCTCCCAAACGGCATAATTTTAACATTACGCCTATGGACGAGGCATGGAAAGAATCGATAAATTGTTATGGTTTGCCCCCCCCCCCCAAAAGAAATGTGAGCTGGATCCGTCTCTGAGTAGAGCTGCCACTGGATCAGGGAAGCAATCTTGGAGGAGTTAAGATGTGTTAGGAAGTGCGACTGGAACAGGCCCATATGTTGTACCGGCTGCTTCCACTGCACCCGTAGACCACCCGGCTCGTCAGATGGAAATGGACATGTATGATGTATGTATACAGCCCTTCCTAATTATGTACGAGTAATATCGAGTCCAAGTGCCGCAGAGGCAGAGGCTCGGTTCTGATGTCTCACGCCTCACGGTCACGACCGGTGATGAGTCCGATGCTCGACCGGGTGAGCTACTAAGAAGGTACATGCCTATTACCTACCTTCTAAAATCTAAAGAGGCAGACACGGTCGGTAAGTACAAGTGCAATGTGGTCTATGATTTAAGCTCATTTTATTACCAGTTTTAGGGCACCGGATCGACTGGGCCTGGCTAATGACTTTATTGAGCATGCAGTGGTGATTGACGACTTACGTTTCCAAGCGAAACAGTTGTTTATTACTTTACCTGGAACAAATGTTAAAGCGACCGAAGTCAAAATATTTTGCATAAAAAATATACAAATTATATTCAAAATCTATAAAATAGGTTAATTCAGAAATTATAATAAGTCACTTTAGCACTCAAACTCATGGCGTTCGCCATCCGCCCGTAAAGCTAACGGACCTCAAAACGGCAGCTCTAGAGCTGCTAGTTTCATTTTGTTCTCAATTGTTTCTCAAACCCACACCGAGAGAGTAAATTGTCATCAATCCTATTTTCTGAATTTCATAAAAAACGATAGGAGCTAGGTCTTTGCTCGGTTTGCGCGTAACTCTCTCTTTTGCTTTGTCTGATTCATTTTCGGTGCAAGTAGAGCCATCTAGTGGTTCCTTCTACGACTAACAGCACCAATCAGCGTTCAGTGCAAGACCACAGAAAGCTGCTCTCTGATTGGTGGTTCGCTCTATTTACATTCTGATCATTTTATTCTTTTGAGTTCTTTGTTTTGTTTCTCATGATATATGCTTTTAATTTATTATTTCTTACTGAAAATTTGTATCTTAAAGGTACTTCATGAATAGAATGATTTTATTTAAACTTAAAACCTCCAGGCTACCCACCAATCAGAAGGTCCCTTTCATGCGAACAGTCCAGAATCGCCATATTGATATCGTGCGCTAGACATCTTTGAGAATCTGACAGATTTTCTCTGTGGAAGTATATTTGGACCAAAAGGGCCCAAAATATAGTGCGAAATGGCGACGATAAATCAGTGCTAGTGAAGTTTTGTGCTTGGACGTCGTGGAAGCTGTAGAATCGGTGGTTTTCCCAAGGCGCTTCCAGGTCACGTGACCTGCGGTCGAAAAGGCGCTTTTTGGGCGAGAAATCAACACCGTTCAAAATCTTGTTCTTTTTGTGGATCAGCTGATTCATTACGGGGTCGTTGCCGGTATGCATGAATCGGTAACCCGCACTGTCATGACCTGACCATGCGGGGGAGGGGAAGAGGACGAGGGAGGGGTCGGCCCGCGAGGCCGCAATTTCACACGAGAAGCGAATTGATAAACAAAAACATCTTCATCAAGAAGCCGACGTACCTTCGCGAAAAGGAGGATGGCAGTCGTGCCAGCACTCCCGGGGGTGCCGGGCAGGGAGAGAGCGAGGATAATGTTGCGTCAAGATCGCGGTCGAGTTCGGTGACCCGTTCTAGTCTGGGAACGAGCACACCCAGGAAGATAAAGCTCAAGAAACCAAAGGCTGGGGCCTCAACCTCTGCTGACACAACACAGGACTATTATTATGGTTCAGACTTTGAGAACCTCTCTGACCTCGAGGAGGTGGATGGTGAGGACAATGGCTCTGAGGACTCTGACAGTGATCGATCAGTGTACGATGCAGACGAACTGGTCAGTGAAAGTGAACTGTCGCTGCCAAGCTCGGCTGGGGCAGGGCAGGACTATGTGCCAGTGTCGCGGCCTCCAACCCCAGTTCCAGTGTGGCTGCAGGACAGGGAGATACCTGAGCTGGTTCTACCACCCTCTTCGGAAGACCTTCTCATCCCTCGAGAGCACATTCTTCAGACGTGTGCAGTGTACGAGGTGCTTAGACACTTCAGGACTCAGATTTATCTTTCTCCATTTACTCTGGAGGATTTTGGTGCTGCTCTTTTGGCTGAGCAGCAGAGTAAACTGCTCTCAGAGGTCCACTTCCAAATGCTTCGTCTGATCTTGCGGGAAAACGAGAAGGAGCAGGTTCACTTTGGACCCCAGGATCACAAGGACAGCATCAACTCTGTCCTGTATCTTTGTGACATTGTGACTTGGCCTGAAACACTTAGAATATACCTCCACACATGGGAGGGAAGTGGTGAAAATGTGAAGGAAGTCCTCCACATCCTGGACAGCAACGAGTACCCGTTTGTCCCATTTGACGATAGGCTGAAGGTGCTGCAGCTCCTCGTAGACATGGTGCTGGTCACTCCAGTCATTAGGAATGAGTTCCAGAGGTGAGACTCTAGGCACACAATAAAGGGTATTGGCATGCATGTTGATTGGTCTTCTTCAATTCATTGCCAATGTTTGTTAACCATTTTAATTGTTTGTTGGCTGCTGTTAATTTCCTATTGAACATTTAGCTCAAGTTTACAGTTGAACTTTGAAAGATAACATTTGGGTGGCATTTTTACTGCACCCATTCTGAGAGTTCTGAAGCGATATCTAGAATAGAAATCTTCATAAGTAAATCAATTATTACCAGTCTGCCAGAGACTCATTTTGCAAGCATTCACATGTTATGCCTCAGTCAGCAACTGACGTTTCCCAATTGTCTCGCCAGGGAGGGTCCGATCGTGTACGACGACCACTGCCGCTCATGCCACAAGCTGGGCGACCTGCTGTGCTGCGAGACATGTCCCGCCACCTACCACCTGGAGTGTGTCAACCCGCCACTGAAGGAGGTCCCTGACCACGACTGGCAGTGCGAGATCTGCCGCAAGCACCAGGTGACCACTGCGGAGGGATTGGGGAGGACTAAGGAAGTGCTGCTAGCTCGGCGATATGTTACTCTTCTGCATTTTTAATCAGCGTGCTCTCGGTTTTCCCCATATAAGGAAGTTGTTGCTGGCGCTTCTTGGCCTCTCATTGGTCTAATGAATAGACCACTTGAATTCGATCAATGAGGAGCCAAGAAGTAGCAGCATGCTCGCAGCCTGCTGATAAATAAACGGGGGGCGAACAGAGCTCTGATGTTTCACCTCCCATGCTCCCCCTGTCACCCACTGACCTGCGTCGGGTCACTCTGACACTGCCCTGCCCCGCGCCAGGTGAAGGGGGTCACCGACTGTGTATCTGACATGGAGAAGAACGGCGCCATGTCGCGACAGGAGGTGCTCGGCTACGACCGGCGCGGACGCCGCTACTGGTTCCTCTGCCGGCGCATCTTCGTGTGAGCGCGCGGAGACGGGCCCGGGGCGGCGGCTGGGGTCCGGCGGAGGCTTCTGTTGGTTCTTTTGTCGATGTACATTCGTGTGTGAGTGCGCGTCACTCTGAGTCGCCGCCGGTGCCTGGCGTTGGGCTAGCTGTATGGCACGATATGGGAATAAGTGGTTTAAGATCAACGGTCCCGTAATCGTCCCGTACTCGGCGTCTTACCCAAAAAAGCAGATTAGTCATAGTGTTACATTTCTGTCCATCCTCTAACGCCTCCGTCCGTCCCTCCGTGCGCAGTGAGGACCCCGACCACCCCGAGTCTGTGGTGTACTACACTACGTCGGCGCAGTACGCGGCGCTGCTCGCCCGTCTGGACCGGACCGACTACGAGGACGCACTCTGCATGTCGCTGCAGGAGCTGCACTACGACATCCAGCGGCAGATGGCGCTCACGGAGGAGATGACCGAGCAGAGACTGAAGCCGGGCGCCGTCAGCTACCTGCAGCAGGAGAACGGTGAGGGGGAGATGGGGATGGATAATATGGATTGGAAGTGGTGAGAGAGAGGCAGAGATAGCTGTGGAACGATAAATTGCGGACGTCGATGGTGAACGACGATGGCCGACAAAAGACATCGCACAGCTGCGGAGGAGGTGGAGAAGAGGTGACAGATACAGGCACCTGATATTCTCTACTTGACAAGCAGTGATTAAGGCATTTTCTGGACGTTTTTAACGACCAGCTTTTCGGCTAGGCTAAATAAGTTTCGTTTTTCCGGTTTTGTTGCGAACCCTGTCAGATATATTGGTATAAAACGCGCGTTAAACCCAACTTTCCTATTGATAATTGAAGCCACCTGTCACGTATCGGATGATGTGGGCCGGGGTGTTTGTGCCGACTCGCCACAGTCGCCGTTTGACCGGCTGCCACGACAGAGCGGGGGCGGGGAGGGGAGGGGGTCACCGCCTCACACCCGTCACCACGGGAGGAGAGGTCGGGGAGGGGGGAGGGGGGAGGGGGCAGCGTCGACAGGCGAAGTGTCAAACAGTGGCGTTTACAGAAATTGGCGGGGCTAAGAGCTACTGCCGTCCCCCACTCTCCCGCCCCCACTCTTCCTCTGGTTCTCCTCTTTTCTCGTATCTCTTCCCATCAGCAGAGGCTCATAACCAGTTTACGACATCGAGCCGGGTTGCCGAGTCGCCTGAGTCTGACATCCATTCCTCCGCGGATTGGCGTGCTAGGTTACCCGACGGCCCTACGTGACAGCCGAAACAGATCGCATGTGCCGAACGATCACCGTCTACAATATCGGTCGGAAATGGAACCGTGAATATTAAATATCTGCGTTCCCTTTCGTCTGACTTTTTTCCGTATAATATAATACAGCTATCTCGCCTATCTGCTTCGCTCTGGTGAAATCCGACGATTCGTTCCACAACAGTAGATGCTGACTTGCGCAGAACTCAGTGCGACTCATCAGTTGCATGGCTGATAACTAGAGCCTGACACAGACTTCCGCTGCGTTCGATGTACCCCTCCCCCCTGTCCCCCGTCTCCCCCTCGTCCCCCTCCCCATCCGGCGGTGTGGTGTTATCAGAACGTTCCATGCACCAGTCGATAGCAGAGGCGGAGCTACGGTCAGACAGACGGGGAGCAAACAGCGTACGCCGTGCAGAGAAAATGGCGAAGGCTTTGCTACTGGTCCATTTTGGCAATCGTTTTGTGTTTCCGTCGAACGTTGCAATTTATCAATGATGAATGCCCGGTACGTCCTCTTCATATTCTCTCCAGTCACCTTATCTCATGTGGATTTAACTTCCTGTCCTCCCCACATCTTCCTACCGCCCATGTCCATCCGCCTTTGTCCGCCCATGTGCCGAGTTCCGTCTGATTGCTCCGTCCGGATTGAATCAGTGCAATATGTCTGGCACAGTCCGGGCCTCCGCAGTACTGTGTGTGCATTACAGTGCAGTGATGGGTGTGGACACGAGAGGGAGCTATTGCGGTAGGGGACTGCGGTTGTGATATTTGGCTTACCGATATGGAAATTTTGTAGTTTGGTGGTAACCAGTGCACAAGGGAGCCATCCTCTAAATAAGGGACTTGCGGCATGATGTGATCGGCGACGTGATATTCTTGTGACGGAAAGCTATCACCGTGTCAAACTGTGAAATAGGGCGTACCATCATATTCGTGTGCTTTCGTTGGAAAGTTATCTCCGTGTAGAACTTCGAAGTTCGAAGCCTGTATATTGTACTGAATGCATGCAACAGATCTAACCAGCGTTCTCGTGTTGTTTCAGACCGTTTGAAGGCAGCTCGTGAGGCCGAGGAAGTGAAGAAGGAAGAGGAGGAGGGTGGAGAAGGTAACGGAGAACAGAAACCGGTCGTCGCCGCGGACGGCGAGCTGAAAGGTGAGACTGGTGGGAATTCGTGACCGACGGGGAGCCTGAAAGGTGGTGTCGGGGCTTCGTCATTAGCCGACGGAAAAAATAGAATGGTGGCGTCGGTACCTTAGTGGGTCTTGTGTCGTGTGTTTGCTGTTGTCTGAGTGTTGTTACTAAATGAGTTTTTTTTACAACTGCCCGAAATTTTAGTTACCTTCTACATAATGGATTATTCTCCCATCCCAGTATTACCAGACATCTACGCTACTGCAACCGCGATAGTCCCTCTTATTAGCAGTATACGCTCGAGGTCGTTTTTTACGCCTCCCTTTTTACCCCGACTGCCAGGTGGGCCGTCCAGTCAGTGACCTTGCCACTGATGACCTTGATCTCCCCTGCTCAGCCCGTGCTGACTGTAACTCTCGGTTTAGGGTCGTTCGGATGGCGTGGGGAACTGCGGTGATGACGGTGATAAAATACAGGGCTGATACGGACTTTCAAGGTGGCCGGGTGATTTCTAGCAGGAAAACGGAACGGGTGGGGTTGGGGGGGGGGGGAGGGCTGAAGATGGATGGCTTTCATTTCAGAGAGATTTGGTCGATGAGGGCCACGGGTACAGTCTGCAGACTAGGTGGTAGCTAGGTTCGAGTCAAACCCATCGTTTTATGAAACCTCACGAAAATTTCTGAATTATGAAGTGCCTTACTAACTACGCATGAAATCGGTTATCCATCACTCGCGGGCACTGGTGACAACTGAACATGGCGTCCCTTTCTTTCTTTACACTCCCTCCCCTTGTGTTCCCCTCAGCGGAGGCCGGCTCGGCGGCCGGCGGCGGCGGCGGTGACGCGCCCTCGGAGACGGACGGCGCGGACAGGAACGGAGAGATGGACGACAGCAAGCCGGCCATCCCCGCACGCTCCGTCATGGTCACCAGGTGAGAGACGAATAGGGAAGGCTTGGGTAGAATGATGCGCGGTGGTGGTGTGTGTGTGAGATGCGGTGGTAGATTCCCCGAGAGGCATTTCATCTTATTTCAAGTTTTATGACTCGACAGTTGTCAATATTTTTACGCTTTCATTGGATGTACCCTTTCTTCCTGATAGCCTGTGTTCTCTTCCCTTTGTTTGTTTTCCTACGTCAACATTTTAATTTACGCTTTGATTGGATGTGCCCTTTCTTACTGGTAGTCTGTGCCCTCTTCCCGTTTGTTTTCCTACGGTCACAATTGTCCGCTCCGTTTTCCGTCAGGACCAAGTCCGGTGCGCTGCCGTCCAAGACGGTCAAAGAAGAGGGAGAGGACGAGGAGGAGGAGGAACCCGTCAAACCGAGTAAGGGCCAAATGATGGTTGCTAACCTGTGTTACAAATATGCATATAACATTTTTGTATAACGTTATTTTACATAATTGCTGTTCCATCAAATCAACGCCTGGCATTGATGGAAAGGCTGTAATCACTGTAATCAGTGATTACAGCCCCCTGTGACATTGTATGCTGGTTGTAGAAGGAAGAAGCTACCCAAGCTAGATGTGCGGACGCGAAATGCTCCTGCCGTCAACGCGCCGTTCAACCAAACCTAGCTTAGTGACCAAACAAACTCAGGCTAAAAGAGACCACCCCAGCAGTCTGCCCCTCTGACCACACTGACAAACCCCCCTCTCCTGTCCCGCAGGCAGTCCGTTCCGCCTGGGTGACGCCACGGACCGGTCGTACCAGCGCTACGAGAACCAGTACTCTTCCAATCCGCTGGCACTCAACCGATTCCAGATGTCTGAGGATAAGGACAAGCGGCGACACATGAGCCACAAGTTCTCACTCACGCAGGCCTCAGAGTTCGAGTGGGCAGGCGTCATGTTCGGTGAGTGGCCAGGGGACTTAAGAGTAAGACGATTGCGTCTCTGACAGTGACAGATCTATTTCCCTCTCTGCATAGTCAGTTACTCACAGGCAGACATAAGGAATAAATTGATCTTAAATAAACCTCGACATGCTCAGATGCTGCTCACATGCTGTTCATCTCTCGCTCTATTCCCCATGAGTCCGTTCTGCAGGCAGCATCTGTTTCAATGGCAAACTTCTGTAATTCTGTCTCTAAGTCCCCCTCCCGCCCTGTGTCTCTCTCACGTCCAGCTGTAGCCGGCAGCAGCGGCTACATCAAACACAAACTGTTATGTCTCTGACCCTCCCCCTCCGTCCGTCCCCGCAGGCAACCGTCACCAGCTGCGTCAGACGCTCCGTCAGACCCTGCAGGAGCTGGTGTCCCGGCTGCCGGTGGCGCTGATGCACCCGTCGTGGCCCCAGCTGCGACGCGCCTGGACGGGTGCGGTCACCGGCTCGTCCCGGCCGCAGGACTTTGCGCGGGCGCTGACGGTCATCAGCGCGCTCATCAAACCGCGGCTGCTCTGTACCGTCTGGGCCGAGTCACTCGGTAAGTCAGCGGGAGGAGCTGGGAAGAGAGGATGCTGTGACATCACTCTGTGGTTGGCTGAAATTTTCTGTGTCGTTGTAGTTTTTCTCACATGTTCGCTTTCATGCAACTTTCGTCGCGCAAAACATTCGTTTAGTTTATTGTTGAGACCATCCACACCGTGGCTATTCTAGTCTCCCGTCATACATGTTCTAAAATCAAAGTGACACTAAAATATCGATACGTTCTACATGCACACAATGCCACACTACACACAAAACAGCTACACACACAAAACATAGCTATATAACTTCTGATAGTCATATATTTTACGAATTCATTCCATAAAAAGCATTGGGCTTTCACGAAGCTCTGGTACGCTAATTTCAAGGGTTCACATATTTCGTTAACCAGCGTCATATTTCTTCTTTCCCCCCAGCGCACGTATCGGTGCAGCGTATCACGCCGCTGGACAGAGAGGAGCGGAAAAAGGCAGAGAAGCGCGAGAAGCGGGAGCGGGACCAGGAGGAACTGGATCAGCTGCGAATACCGTTCGTCAAGTACAACCTGAAGAAAGTCAAACATCAGGTGAGTGTGATGATGAGGTGGGGCTGTTTGAACGTTAGGACATGCAGATGTCATGAATCATGGTGATGTGGACTTGCTTTTGTAGCGGTAGGGGAGTGCCGCTAATTACGTTTCTTTGTGACCGGATTTTTATTCTATTGGCTGACGTTTTATTTTACGAGGGTGCGTTCAGTGCCACCTGATTCTCCTCTACCACTTCTTAACTCGTTTTGTGGCCTGCGATCTAAATCTCGATTTTTGTATTTTGCGAGGCTGTAGTTACCTGACAAACTGAGTGTGTTTCCTTTCCGCGTGACTGCGATGCCCCGACCGTTACCTTCTTTTCCGTTTTAACCCCCGCCACCCTCCGCGTCTCCGTCAGGTATGGAAGCAGCGCGGCGAGGAGTACCGTGTCCACGGCCAGACCGGCTGGCTGTGGCTGAGCAGCACGCGCCGCTACCGGCCGGTGCCGGCCGCCGCGCGAGGCCACGCCGCCGGGCCGCAGCGGATGTTCGTCACAGTGGCCCCCGCCGAGGGTGAGAAGGAAGGCGACGCCCCCGCCGGTACTGATAGTTCAACCAAGGCCGGGCTGCGTGATCTGTGGCTGCCGATGTCCGCGTACCGGCGTCTTCTCGAGCAGCAGGCGGCGGCCGGCGGGTCGTCCGACCGTCTCCTCACCGTGCGCCTCAAACCGGGCACCAAGGAGCTGCAGACGGACCCGGACGCGCCGGCCGAGGAGGCGGCGGTGGTCGCCCCGCCGCCGCCGCCGCAGCCTGACGATGTGGTGGACGTGTCGGGCTGTTTGAATGGGTTGAGAAGGCCGCACTTCCCGCGAGGAGCCCGGCCCGGCCGGCTGGATAAGCTACTCGCGTGGAGAGAGGAGTTGGAGCGGCGGGAGAGAGGGGAGGAGTCGGACACGGACGATGCCATGGACGAGGACGGCGGTGAGACGCGCGTGGCGGAGGCCCAGCGCGAGCTGGCGGAGGCCGAGCGGCGGCTGGCGGTGCTGATGGCCCACCCGTGCTACAGCGCGGCCTGCCGCGGCGGCGGCGGAGCGACCTGCTACAGCGTCTCCTGCCGACAGGCGGTAAGTGGGGCTTAGCGGGACAGTCGTAACTGCTACACTAGGCTAGGGAAGGGATCGCTTTGACAGAAGGTTACTTATTAAATTCAGCCGTAATTCATTTTCGATTTGGATAAGTCGCAAAAAAAAAATGGCGGTCATTGCGCCAGGGTCTGCTTTCAGAGGTGGAAACTGATAAACAAAATCCATTAATAAACTTCCATGTTTGAACTTGTTGCGACAAGTCTCGTAAGAAATGGACGCTTTGCCTATCTGTTACGATCGTATTGTGTGTTTCACTTCAATGTGTTAACCGGCGTTCCACCTCCCGCAGGAGACCGTCCGTCGTCGTATAGAGCAGCTCCGTGCAGACGCTGTGAAAACGGAGCCGGGCACCGAACCGACCACCAACCGGCCGAAGGAGAGTGGCACCAAAAAGGAGCCCCCTTCCGACACTAAAACCGACACGGGGTCTGACATTAAACCGACCATCAAGACCGAGCCGATGGAGGTGGATGGAGCGGCGGTGAAGACGGAGCCGGGCGCCCCGCCGCGGCCGGCGCGGTTCGCCGGAGTCCCCACCTCCGCCCCGGTCCGCTTGGAGGTGATTAAACCGGTGGTCAAGAAAAACTACGTGCGCTACCCGCTGTACAGCAAGTTCCGCGCCGGCGGCCGCTGGAGCATGTTAGTGCTGCCGCAGTGGGAGCTCAAACAGCTGGCCAGGAGGAAGGGACAGAAGGTGGTGGAAGGGTTCAACTACTCGGCAAAGGTGAGCGGCAGCGAAATTAGGGGCGTATTCAGTGGAGCGTGAGTGGATGGGGTCAGAGGGATCTGGTACGTGTAAATGGTTGATGGTCGACTTCAGTTCTCATGGCTGTATCCATGGATTTCACGGTATATTTTCACAACAGTTTTTTTTTTTCGATAGGATGGCAAAACATTCCCTAGGCCAGTCTTGACTGCGCGGCACACATTGCATCAGAACAGCCAGGTTATTGCATTATCCCACTCTGACTTATTTGCATTGACCTGACCGCCCCCACCATAGAACAGCGAGGTATGGCCGTGACCTGACCTGACCTGACCTCGCCTCGCCCCCCGTCCACAGAACAACAGCCAGGTGTGGCCGTACCCGTGTCCGCGCGCCTCGCTGCGTACCGGTTGGCTGTACCGCACCGCTCGGGTGTCGAGTCTGCACGCGGCCGGACTCCAGCTGAGGATACTCTGGGCCTGCATACGGTGGGACGATATCGATGTGAGTTTACAGTTGGACAAGACGGGACAAGAACGGAAGATTATGATGAGGAAGATTGCCAAAGATTGTTGGGAGGGTCCCTGAGAGTCAGCTATAATTATACCAATACTCTGATTTTTTAACGCTATTTGCGGAGAGCTGAGGGTACCATATCATGATACCTTGCCCCCTCTGTCTTTCTGTCTTAACCGTCATTTCCCGGTCTCAATGATTTGCTCATAATGTACCAGTAGAGTTCTAACATTCCCTCTCCCCCCGTGTCCGCCAGTCTCGTCCGCAGCAGGTCGGCCCGGGCGAATTTCAGATCACCACCGATACGGGCATGGTGCGCTCGCTGGTGCTCAAACACCGCGACGAGGGCCGCTTCAAGGAGAGGACCATGTACTTCCGCCGGCGGGTCACCATCCTCTTCGACAACCCCGTCCTCGTGGAGAAAGGTGGGACAGTCGTCAGCCGGCTGCGCTTAGGGATAATGGGGGGTCGTGTCAGTCGTGTGAGGACAGGGGTTGCGCTAGATTCGGTGGGCATTGGTTGGTCATTAACTGGTGGGGTTAAATTGTTAGTTGCTGTTTGCTGTTGTATCTGTTGCAGAATAATTTGATTGGATGCGTCATTTTTATGGAAGTCCCTTATTGGTACCGTCATCTTTGTCTAGGTTTGTCTGACCGACAATTCAGACTCGAGGATGCAAGCCGTTCCCTCTTTCTTCAACCTAAGTCTCTCCTCCGCTCTCCCTCACCCTAACCTCCCTCCCCCACCCTTCCCGTACAGAGTACACGTCGTCGGCCCGCAGCGGTTTACGGAAGCGGCGCCGTGTGATCGAGTCCTCGGAGAACCCCTCCAGTGCCGTCACCCAGGAGTGGGTGCCCGAGGAGGCATTAGAGATCTTCGAGATCAAGTACTACCACGAAAAGTGAGTGGCGTGAGGGTGGCGAGGATGGATGCGGTTCGGGTAGTTTACTTTGTGTCTGACTTGGACTGTTGTGCGCGGAGGAAAGAGCTGGACGCGTGTAGTTGTTTTACGGCGGGTTGCCGATCTGATTATGTACGTACGTTTTGGCACTTTTTGCTGTTCAAGCTGACTTAAACCCTCGCCCTTCTGTATTATTTTTCTAGACATTCTTAGGATCTTTTGATGCTCTAGCGCTCTTCTCCAGCCGTTCATTTTAGCATGCGTCAAACTAAGACCGAATGCATTGCCTAACGGGACTTAATCAAATAAACGTTTTTTTTGCGCAGTGTCTCATCCCTTTTCTCCCACCCTCCTGCTCCATCAGACTGGAACGGCTGCGCCAGGAGCGTCAGCAGGCGGCCCTGCAGCGGCGCACAGCTGGTCTGGCGACGCCGCGCGCCGGCTCACCGGCCGCCGGCGGACCGGGCAGCCCGGCGACCGCCTCCTCCTCTACAGGGCTGGCCGGCACACCGACCACGACTGTAGTGGTGGCCGGCGGCCGGCGGGCCGTCACCTCGGCCGTCCAGCTCAAGAGCAAGCTGGAGGAGGCCGTCAGACAGAGCAGGACCATCACCAAAGGTGCGGCGATGACTGGTTTTGTTGAGTGGAGAGAAATGTTATTGATGAAGAAATTAGAGTGGTCGGAGCTGATAACATGCTATATTTTCACGTTTAGCCGTCTCCATACCATCATGACTGAGGTTTTGAGGTTTGAGGTTCTTAGATGTCTTTACCGTACTTCGCAGGCGGCTAGAGCCCGCTCAACTTCAAAACACCGAACGCCTGTGACCATTAATGCCCCACTTACGTTGCTATTCATCTCTCAGGCACCAAGTTCATGGTGAAGCCGTCCGGTGCTGCCACCCCGGGTCAGGCGGCCGGGACGCCACAGCGGACCTACGGAGCCATGCGCAAAATCATCACCAAAGACGGCAAAATTATCGGTGAGACCCCGGGCGATGTGGTGACGAGGGGGTATGAGAAGGGAGGAGACTGCAGAAAATGTATGAGTGCTAATGGGACGCCAGGGTGGGAAACAAAGCTGTACTAATCTTTTAGGTAGCTCTGTATGTTCTTATGTGATCGTTCTGAAGCGTCTCGGGAGATAATTTTGTGCCAAGCTTGGATGACACGGCTTACAGTCACTGAATGTTTTGCGTCCAGTTTCAACTCTTACCTGTGTAATTACAGCGCACTAGCTTTACCTGACTAGCATTTCTCACCCTATTACCCGTATTCTGACCCCTCCCCTCCCCCCCCTTTACAGCGATCCAGTCGGCCCCGCCGGGCTCCGCGGCCGGCACGGTGACGGTGAGCGGCATCCCGCAGCGTACGGCGCCTCCCACCCTGGCTCCGGCGCCCTCCCCAGGAGCCACGGTCACCGTCTCCGCCGGCGCACCCGCGGTGACAGCGGCGGCAGCGGCCGGTGGCGCCGGCGCCAAACCGAACCAGATCCAGATCATCAAACTGCCAGACGGAAAACTGCAGGTCAAGGGACTCAAACCCGGTGAGTTAGTGGGGTCAAGCAGAGGAGTAAACATTTTTTTTGTAGAATTGCTGTGGCTTGAGGCAGCCTCAGCTCAAAATAATTCAGAATGATGCTGACCAAAATGTCGCGATATTTTGCTCATTGACGTCACTATGACGCCCTGAAAGCTTCGATCTTGTATTCGCCGTGGCGTACGATTCTGCCTAGCTCGACCAAATCGTATCATCAAACAGCCGCGGCGGTCCAGCGACTAGCCCCTCTGACCTTGTCCGCCTCTGTGTGTGTTCTAGGTCAGCAGCTGGTGCAGCTGCCCAGCGGCCAGCTGCAGCTGGTATCGGGCGGAACAGCCAAGTCCCTGCAGGCGGTCGGCAAGCCCGGCTCGCCAGGTAGGTCCCCGGGTGGACTTCACAGTCTCTTTTTGCTGGGTGTGTGTCGTTTTGTATCTCGTAGCGTCGCTTCCTCAATGTGCGGATTCGTTCAACGCTTGGTTTGTTACAACGCTGAGTTCGGACGTTCGCGACTACGAGCAAGTAGCGAGCGTCCATAATTTTACCCTCGCGCTTGAGTATGCACCGAGTTAGTCGTATCGCTCATGCTCTGTGCCGGACACTTTGCATTATCATATTCTGACGCAGTGTACATTTTCCGTTCCACAGCGGTGATGTCGACACCGACGGCGTCCAAGGTGCGTCTGGTGGCCCCCGGCGCTCCGGCTGTCGTCAGCCCCGGACAGGTGAGGAACCCCGATACCCCAAACACCACTCACACCTCCCCAGTCGTGCTCGCACCCCGTCGTATGTACTTTTCTAAGCAACTCTAATGATTTTTTTTTTATTCTTTAGCAATATATTCACTATAAATATAAAAAAGTAATTAGTTATTCAAATAGCCTAGATGAATTTAGATGCTACGAGTGGACCGCTCGATGCTTTCAATCACTTTCCAGCTCCCTCTGACTCACCACCCCTTCCCTCTCCCTCCCCAGGAGTCGACCCCAACCTCAGGCACAGCCCCAGCGGCCGGCACGGTGGTGGGCTCGCCGTCAGGCGCGGTGACCTCTCCGGCGGCCGGACAGCGCGTGGTCCAGAAGATGGTCACACAGGTGGTGGACCTGGCCGGACTCACCAAGCCGCAGCTGGTGGGCTGGCAGCAGAAAATCAACGAGGGAAAGGCCAAACTGGCGCTCGTCAACGGCAGGAGGGTAAGAGCGGGGAGGAGACTAGGGAGGGATGGTGGAAGAGTTAAAGGCAAGAGTGATACGCAGGGACGTGACTGGTTAGTAAATTGGAAGCTCAGGACACTGATGAGATGGAAAGTTTGCGAAATCCGATGTCTGGAGGTGTTGTGATATGTGGGTATAACTAAAGCGACGTGTTTTATAAAGACAAAAGCTAATATTAATGTTTTTTTTTCTTATGCCACTCGTTGCCTCACTTCCATGTTCCGTGTATTTCTGTTTGACCCGCTCTGTGTTATCACGTTCTGCATGCCTAAGCTGACCACCATCTCCCTCCCTCCTCAGGTGATCCTCCACAACGTCATCGTGAACCAGTCTGTGTCCGCCGACTCGGCGGGTGAGCCCACCGCCCCCGGTGCCGGAGCGGCCGACGGCGCCGCTGCTGGAGCGGAGGGTGACGCAGACGACCAGGCGGCCGTGTCAGAGGCGCAGGGCGGCACAGAGACGGTCACGGGAACAGAGGGAGCAGAGGCGGCCGATGGAGCCGCCGAACAGGATGCGGAGGCGAAGCCGACGGTACGTGGAGTGAGGCGGAGGGTGTCAGTGATTGTGAGTGTGATGGATTTGGAAAGAAGCGTATGTCGTGTGTTGATAAAGTATTCCGTGTGAGGAGGAACTTATCTCGCAATATTCAATTGGATTCGATGTGTTTAACATCGTGAATTATCAGTTTTGTGAACGAGGGACCGTTTTTTGCTCTTCTTTCATGTCCTCATTTTGCAGTAAGCTCGCCTAGAGGGCATATATTGCATGACGTCTCTCATGATTCCTATGTGACCCACGACTATAAGTATTCCCATCACCACGTCCCTGACGCTCCCCTGCCTCTCGTGTTTTCAGCTGGCTCCCGGCCGCCGTATCACCGCCACTGCCAACATTGTACAGACGGTGGCCGGACCGCGGGTGGTGATCCAGGGCGTGCCCACCCAGGGCCTGTCCCAGTCTCAGCTGCACAACTTACAGCAGCAGGTCAAGGCCGAACTCGCTAAAGGTTAGTAATGTGGCAGAGGCGACGCGGGATAAGGAGAGTGTGAGGGGCAGGGGGTGGAGTGGATTGACTCGTCATGCTTGCTCTGAAAAGTTGTCTAGTGCATAAATTGTATTCACTATGTGGTTGTATGAGCCCAAAATGACCTTGTATAATGTATAGTCTGTTCCATATCAAGCTTGCAGTCGGAGTTTCTTCGGCAGATCTCTCCTCCGCTCAAGAATTTGCGTCTCAAAATGTAAGCTGTATATACAGAAATCACGCACTGCTTTCAGCAGGGCACTTCGGCTGCAAGCTTGAAACGAAACAGAGTATAGTCGTCGCGCCCCCAACAAACAAACAAACAAGCAAACAAACAAACAAACAAACAAACACTAAGTTGTTGTGGCAGCTCGATTATAAAAGGTTATAATATATATTACTGACCGGGCCGACGAAATTATTTGGAAACGAGGTTTGCAAAATTGACGTAGGTCCGAGTGCGAAGCACGAGGGCCGGAGTCAAATTTTGCAAACCGAGTTTCCAAATAATTTCGTACGGCTGAGGTCAGTAAGATTTTTCCTACATGCCGCATACCTGCTAAGTAGTTTCGACAGGTTTTGGTGACACTTTTATACAATTGTTTTGTCCATAATTTCCTAACAGTGATTGCGCTACTGCTGTGGATAAAGCTTTAAAGGAAATTTATAGGTAGAAGAAAATGCATCAAAACACCTTACTTCAAAAAGAATCGCGTCTGAAAATATCAACTCAGAATGACACAACTGGATATCCAAGAAACATAATGCATGAATAATTTGCCACGACATAAGAACAAGAAGAAGGTAAAATATTCCTAGTGAATAAACGTGAATTTTCCAGTGCTCTTGCAAGAATCTTTTCTTTATTTATGTAATCGTACTTTGTTGATGCCCTATAGCTAAACTTTCGTGAAATGCATTATATTTTCCATATTTTACATGTTTGTTTCGAGGAAAGGACTACAACTGTCAAATGATAACGCATTAAATTAGGCCCAATGTACCAGTGGACATATCAAACGAAGATAAGACAACAAGCGATAACGGATTTCGATTAATAGGCGCATATTTTACCATAATTTCGGCTTTGTAACCAATACAAAATATTTCAAAACCCTTGATAGCAGAGCAGATATTGTTTACCAAAAAATGTTAGTTTTCTATTTTTACGCGGCAACATGCAATAATGTTGTCAATTATACATTCCCTGTCAATTATACCTCTGGGCTAATGCGATAAACTGTAGTTTAGAGGTCATTGCCCTGGGCAGTAAACTCGGGCAGTAAACTTTTGTTTCCTGCCCGGCCTATCAAATAACATGGCATTTTGACACCGACAGTTTCTTGGTCATAGTTTTACTGCCCGGCTCGTGCTGTGCTTAAGACATACCCCGGCATGTAGGAAATAACTAGGCTGCCTGAAAAGCCGACTCTACGAGTTCAAAGCCGACTCTACGAGACTCGTACCGCGTATTTGACCCCATGTGACCCACTACTCTCACAGGTCCGATGCTGACGGGTCTGCGCGAGATCCACCTGACGGTCCCGGCCGACGAGCCGGAGCCTGCTGCCGCTCCGGCTGCTCCGGCCGCCGTGCCGACCACGCCGCCGGCGGCCCCCATCTCCGGGCAGAGTCTACTGCAGAGCGGACAGGTGAGCCGGGGAGAGGGAGAGAGGAGGGAGGGTTAGGGCAGAGGGGATAGATGAGAGCGGATAGATGAGAGAAGATTGTCAAGAGAGGAGAGCGGAAGTCGCTGGGGGAGATAAAAAGGCTGCTCGTTGGGAGAAAATGACTTCACTGCTAAGGACTGATAACTGTTCTACCAAGACTACTTCTTTGTAGGTATACCGCATAGGCTCCCTCTTCGCTTTGTGAAATAGAGGCATGGTCTGGACGTCCGGCATCATCGGAGCCGCTCTGTAACCGTCGTGCCCCTGCATTGTTCCAGCGTCAGTCCCTGTTGTCTCCGCGCCGCATGACGGAGCCTGTGGCCACCGCCGGTCTGCAGGTGGAGGAGACTCCGTCGGGCGCCATCCACCAGGATTTCACCGTCACCCAGGAGTACATACAGCAGAGTGAGTCACACACGGGAACGACACTGGGGGGTTTAAACACGGCAACGACACTGGGGGTTTAAATAAGTTTCTCGTGAAGTTACTTTATTGTAATGTTTCAAAAGTCATTTGGAGCATTTTAATTTGGTAAACTATGGCCGACTGGGATGTTTGCTCGATAAATTATCCTTTCCCGTTTCTTTTTTACACCCACTCCCGTCTCGTCTGTCTTACGGCGCCCTTTACCACCATCACCCTCCTCTCCATCTCCAGGCATCAACAACGCGCTCAACTCTGATAACCTGAAGCCGGAGATAGCCGAGAAGCTGCTGCAGCTGCGTAAGAAGCCGGCCGGCGGCGGGGATGGCGGACCGACCCCGCCGCGACAGACGGCCGCTGGGGGAGCCGGCGGACAGCCGCCCAAAAAACGACCCAAAACCGACCGGTTAGTGTTCCAAGGAGACGTGGGATGAGATGTATCCAGTCGCTGGGATGTGAGTAGACGAGCTTTGTGTGTAATTGAGTTTGCTTATTGCAAATGTGATCGAACGAAGCGGAAGTTGATGTTGTCACCAATAGTTCAATCGGCTGAACTTTGAAATCTTAATCATAAGCCCATTCTGTTGGCTGAAAATCAAAGTTTGAGTAAAAGCCCGAGATGGCAGATTTGAATGTCGATCGTCGTATTCGATCAGTGTGTACTCGGATCTCCCTTGGACGGTGGTAGCCAGGTTCGATGGCCGCCCAGTAAGTGCTGCGCTCACGCCTTCCTCTCCGTCCGCAGGCCCCGCCAGCCGTCGTCCGGCCGCTCCCGGCCGCGCTCCGAGAAGCGAATCATCCGTCCGTCGGCCCGCCTGCAGCAGCTCAGCAGGCGCAAGGAGCAACTGAAAAAGGAGATCCTGCGCAAACGTCTGCAGATGGAGAACCAGCTGCAGCTGGAGATCTCCAAACAGCTGGCGGCCTACCGACACGCCATAGCGGAGCAGCGCGCCGCGGCCGAGGCGGCCGCGCGACCCGGCGGCCGGCAGCGCAGAGACTCGTCACCCAGGGTGGGTGGAGCTGTGTTTTGCGGATTGCGATTAACCGGAATTCGCTTGAATGCGGTGGTCGATTTTTTTTTTAATCGGTCTGCGGTCATTGTTATCGGTGGACGGTGATTTTAAGTTGTTGACAAAACCATTTTTTAACATTTTTGCGAGCTCATCAATGTGCTCTTGCATTTCTCTCTCCCCGGCTTCTGACGTTCCCCGTTCTTTGGCCTGAAAGCAGGGCCGGAAGTCGAACGAGCACCGCCGGAAGTCTGACGAGTCCGGCCGGAAGCGCAAGTCGTCCACCTCTCGCGCCAGTCCGGCGGCCGGCCGGCCCGCCAAAAAGGCCAAGAAGGAGCCGAAGGAGTCGCCGCGGGACACCAAGAAGCTCTACTGCATCTGCCGGCAGCCGTACGACCCCTCCAAGTACGTTTGATAGCGCGGTTATGTAACAGCTGAAATGAATCACTGGCCTGTCTGTAGCGGATGGTTGAAATTCAAATTAGTGGGAATCTGCTCAGGAAGTGGCACACATTTGCCACTTTAAACTTTAAAGGTCTTATTTTTCAACAAGGCGGGTCCTTAAGTATGTTCATTGTTCGTGTCATTTGAAACATTCTGGCTGTTTTTAAATCGTTCAGACTTCAGATGATACAACGCGGAATATAGATTATGGAATCTGGTTTTGACATACCGGAATCTCGGAACAGCTATAAACAGCAGTCTTGTTAAAGGGACTATCCCACCTTTAACATGGGGCTTGAGTTGAGATAGCCAAGTTTGCGGCGAGGTTCAGAAACCACTATCTATCTAGGTTGCAACCCCCGCGGCCTCTTGGTGTTGAAGAAATTCGTTCCCTTCATTTGAAAATGGGCCTTGTGCAAGGCCCTATCTTCAACATGGAGCGACCGTTAGTGTGACGTCACCTCGTTTAGTCATTCTGATTTAAATGGGTTTGTTCGTTGAAAAATCGCTTAAAACTTGGTCTGAACTTTGTTGTGGTGCCTACAGAGTAAAAAGAATCAGCTTTATGACAGTAACGTGGCCTGGGGAAGGAGGTAATTTTGGGCTGTGACGTCACATATTTGAAAGTTTGTGTTTGGAATATGGGAAGCCTAAGATGTTTAATGAAAAATAAATGCCAGAACCGTGTTTCTGGTCATCCAATCTATAAAGTCGGGCACAATTTAACTGGTTTTAACAACATTTTAGAAGGTGGGATAGTCCCTTTAAAACCTGTCAGTAATTACTGACCTCCCTCCTTTCCATCGCCAGGTTCTACGTGGGCTGTGACATGTGCAGCAACTGGTACCACGGCCAATGTGTGGGCATCTCGCAGCGTAACAGCAAGAAGGTGAAGGCCTTCGTGTGCCAGCAGTGCCAGTCGGCCAAGGAGAACAGGGAGCTGTTCTGCTTCTGCCGCACAGAATACGACGAGTCGCAGTAAGAAGGGGACCGACTTACTGTGGGAAGGGACGGAGTCACATTGGGTAGACTGACGGGCATAGGACCCTGCCCTTCTATCGGATCTACTAGTCTCCTAGTATGCGTATGTGTTCTTACACTGATTGTTCGGTGATGCGCTTCCTAATTATGTGATGTAGTTGTGATCGAGCTCCGTTTTGTTGAATTATTGAAGGTTAACCGGTTGCTGTATAAACGGCCTTTATTTTTTACCCAGCTTGTCTCAAAATCCTATTTTCTTGTTGCCTCTCTGCCTCGGGTGTCGCTTCCCCTCAGTGTCTGCTGCCTTACCGCACTGTCTAAACCCGTCCCTCCGTTCCACCGTCAGGTTCTACATCGGCTGTGACACGTGCGAGGACTGGTTCCACGGCCGCTGCGTGGGTATCCTGCCCTCCGAGGGAGACGATATCGACGACTACGTGTGCCCCCGCTGCGACCCCGAGTCGCGCATCAACGGGCCCAACTTCCGGCCGCTGACGGACGCCAACTACGCTGAGCTGCGGCGCGTCTTCAAACAGATCAAGGTAAGGGATCGGACAGCGGGAGCTGGGGAAGGGGACCGCTCACTAGGGTGAAGTTATTGGAAGTCTTTTGAGCTGAATGAAGCTCTGCTTTTTAAGAATGATTGGTAATGTTTTTCACCCAACTTTGCTGTTGGATGTTGAATTTTTAGCAATGATCCATTCCATTGATAGCCTGCTAACTTTGTTCGTTTTTTTTCTGTTCGTTTCGACAGAATAACAAGAACGCGTGGCCGTTCATCGAGCCCGTCGATCCTGACGAAGTGCCCAACTACTACAAGGTCATCAAGGAACCAATGGGTGAGCAGCGCGCATCAAACTACTGGCTTCGACAAAGGACGGTCGTCGGATCGAGTCTTGTCGCTTACTGTTATCGTTAACAGTCAATTTTGTTGATTACTACCAGCTGATAAATACCGTTATTCATGTTTGTTGGTAAATTCCCACACACAGGTTGATCGAGACGTTTACTCGTCGAGCTCGTTCTCTAACACGCCCCCCCCCCCCGCCCCTCCGTTCAGATCTGCAAACGATGGAGAACCGCCTCGAGTCGCGCCACTACGGACGTCTCTGCGACTTCACCGGAGACATGATCGTCGTGCTCGAGAACTGCAAGTTCTTCAACCCGCCCGGCACACGGCTCGCCACGTGCGGAGTCAACCTGGAGGCCTTCTTCCGCGCCGAGCTCAAGAAGCTGCGTACCAAGATCTGAGCAGCATTGCCGGCGGCGGCGCGGAGCGGGACTCTGGGATGATTGAGTGGACTAGAAGGGAAACATGATTCGATCGTAGAGTGTAGGTGGTTCTGGACCACATTGTCTGCGTTGGTTGAAATGGGAGTGTGAAATTTGACATGGGCCGTGCGTTGGTGACGTTCAGTATGCAAGGGACTGACTTCCAGGGCTGCCATTGGGAGGTGTTTGTGTGGGCTGGGGGAGGGGAGATACAGTTGGGGACAGCATGAGAGCTCCTGCTGCCGAGAGAAGAGGTCTGACGGTGGTATGTCCTCGTTCCCGACTCTGTGTTGGAATGGGGAGAGCTCGGTGCCGCGTGGGATTGGTAACACTCGCCAGAGAGCAGCAGCGCAGGGCAGACTAGAGCCGAACCGCGAACGGTCCGATAAGCGGGCTCTGTTGGGAGAGAGTGGATGGGTTTGGGTGGCGTGGCAGGCAGAGATGAGACCCTCGCGACTAGCAGCGAGTGGAGTGAGCCCACACTGCGCCCTGGGCGGGTGCGAGGGACGGTTACGGACGGTTACACCGCCCGGCAGAGTGTGAATGTGATTGCGTTTTCATTGACTTGTATTCTCGCCGGCCGGTTAGCGCATTATTCAGTCACAACTTGTACAAAGCCTCATCATTGTTCACCGAGTACCCACGGAGCGGCGGCCGGCCGGTTTTAGAGCAGCATGCAGGCCGGCGGCTGGCTTTTATTCATCAATTTGTTGTTTTTTTTTTCTGCGACTTTGCCATGTTGCTAAATAAACCGCGTGCCAGCCGGACTGGTGTTGTGGAGGGATACCGAACCGAGGTTGTTTGGAATGATGTGAAGGGAGCTGCTGTACCTTGGTGGATGGGGAAGCGGTATATTTGTTGATGACAACCGCTGCATTAAAAACAGATCATTATATGTGTAAAAGCGCATTGGATATCATGCCATCTTATCAAGATTTCGTCAGCACAACAGAAGAGGTAAGATGCTTGGAAAAAACGCAGATCCCGCGGCTCGCGTATCAAGTTTCAAAATATCAATGACGAAACTATCAGGGAAAGGGACAGCACTGCTGAAAAAAAAAGAATTTCAGAAAGCTTGTAAGTCCGTGGTACGGGGAAACGCATATGTGTCAATTGTCATGCCCCATTAAAAAAGGAGCATCTTTTAGAAGCGCGGGCAGCAAGTGTTGGGACTAGAGAAACCGCGGATCGATTAACAATAGAAGAGTGCCGCAAAAATATTTATTGAGGATAAGGATAAAATCGTAACTTTGTTTGTATAACTACTGAGATGAATATATTGATGGTGTCAATTTGTGCTCTCAAAAAGACCTACTATTTTGTACGTATTGCAGCCTATACATTAAAATATAGTGGTATTATTTCTATCAAAATCTCATCGAATATGGCAGCAACGGTAAAGAAATAAGAACGAAGGAAAAAACAGAATCAAAACCTCAAATAAACTGTAGACGAGAAGCTTGCTTTAGATCAACTGAGGATAGCCAATTCAGCTGAGAACAGTCATAAACACGAAATAACTGCATGAGGGAATCAATTGACTTTCATGTGTGAAAAATTATGAAGTTCGGAATTGCCAGAATATTCGCAGGGAGGAAGAAACTGCTGCCATATTTGGACTGATCGTTCGCCGTAAACGCCGCGCAAAAACGCTATGCATTTGCATTGGATTGCGTTTCTCCATTGTTTGGGTTAGGGCGTATGGTGTGGGATTTTCTGATAAAGTTCCGTGGCGTGCGAAAGTGGTTTTCATATTGGGATACACTTGAACAAAATTATTTTCTCTATTGTGAGAAGGGCACTCGGGACAATCTTCAAGGCGTGGAGAGATCATTTGGAGTCATCTGAAACAGAAAGTGCTTCCATTGTGATTGTTTTGTTTCACCCTGCTTCAAGAATATCTGCTCAAGTGTTAAGCCTTCAGTTGACCTAATCGTCTTCTTCCTGGGCGACGTTTCTGGAGGATTGCATATTTTTCATCATGCCTTGATTTTCTGATGTGTAAGTATTTGTAGGCCTCATGAAAGTGTAGCCGGCGAGGACCTAGGTACCAGTACCTGATTTTAATTGGATATCTTTGTTGGATTGGAAACCATCATAAAATATTGCTGTGCATTGCAGTTTATGGTTTTAAAATTGTTTTAAAATTACTGCTCATGGTGAATGCTTTTCTTCATCTCCCTGTTGGCTGTTCATAGGATCTCGTATCAAGACTTGGTGAACGTCTGCTCTACTAATACCCAAAATTTGTGTACCTATGGTATGACAGTGGTTCCCCTCCATTTGTTATGGCTCCTATGTTTTAGCAACATTGAAACTGTGATTAATCCATGTGCATTGCTTGTTCATTTTTATTTTTGTGCGCTCATTTCTCATGAGAACTATCCCTTCTGTAATTTACAGTGTAGACTTTGCTAGTATTCTTTTAGAAGCTTATTGGATCTGGATGCCCGCCTCAGTCAGTATCATGTCCACATGCCACATGTTAAACTGCATACTCTAAATTCTGTTATAGATAAAGAATTATGCAATTGAAAGGTAGAGGGCAGGACTGATACATGCAACAAGCTCTGCTTAGCTGAGGCTCTACATTTGTGAATCCTTCTATTCAAATGGTTAAGGTTTAGGCTAAATTTGTTTAATAAATGCTCCATAGTATATTGTAATTCTGATGTTGCATGAGGGACTGTATGGCTTGTTGCAGATTATGGGTATCATGACATTCTTCGCCACCGATGACAATATATTGGTGTTTGACGCAGGGCCCAGGGGCCAGGGATCCCACATTTGTGCTGTTGATGGATGAAATCAGGACTGGAGATCCTGTTTAGATTCTGAGATCCAGACTCAGAGAGACCTGACCTGGTTCTGTCCTGAAACCTGAGTCCTCTCAGATTGCTTTGAGGACTTGTCTGGCTAAGCTGAGGCCCTTAGAGAGTGGTGGGTAATCGTTTTACATATGAAGGTAGTTCTCTTATATTATTTTTAGGCCAGCTCAGCTTTCATAAAAGTGGGAGTTGCCTCTTTATCATAGAATGATAGCTTATCACAAGATGCACCATTGTAGCTAATCAGGATGAATTTTACTGACCTCAGTGGGTAACTTTTGAGGCCAATATCTAGTGACCTGGTGTTTGATGTTATTTAGTATTACTTGTCATGACTATAGGCCATCCCTGTCAGGATTCTCACATTTGGAGCATTGGATCAACTTTCACTTTGGCTTGCAATATTTGGATTTGGATGCTTTTGTTACTGAAATATAGAGCAGGTGTAATTTACTTGACACTTGTTTCTCATTGGTTCTGTTGATGGTTGCTTGATCCCTGAGTCTTATGCATTTGTTGTACTTTGTCTGGTCCATATTCCATGTGACCCTGGCTTGGTTTATGCCGCCCTTCCAGCAGCCTCCCGCCTGCCTGTGCCGCGGTCAGCTGACACCTCCCACCTGCCCGTGCCACAGTCATCTGACCTTGTAGTTGTACCCCTCCGACAGCCTCCCGCCTGCTCTGGTCGCGATCCGTCGCCGCCCCCAGTGCCGTGTGGGGTCAGCTGACACTCCTCCCTTCCCTCAGCCTCCCGTCTGCCCGAGCCGCGGTCAGCTGACACTGTACCCCTCCCCCACCCGCAGCCTCCCGTCTGCCCGAGCCGCGGTCCGTCGCCGCCCCCCAGTGCCGTGTGGGGTCAGTTGACTGACACCCTCCCCTCCAGCAGCCTCCCGTCTGCCCGTGCCGCGATCCGTCGCCGCCCCCCAGTGCCGTGTGGGGTCAGTTGACTGACACCCTCCCCTCCAGCAGCCTCCCGTCTGCCCGTGCCGCGGTCCGTCGCCGCCCTCTGTGCTGTGTGCGCCTGTGATGCCCGGCGCGGCTAGAGATGGCCTCACCGAGCCCCAGTCAGGAGCGTGCCTACGACTACCTGCTGAAGATACTGCTGGTCGGAGACAGCGACGTTGGAAAGGGGGAGATTCTGAGCCGGCTGGACGCCGAGCCCACCGACTCGCCCTTCAGCTCGCTCACCGGGCCAGGTCAGTCGCTGCGGGGTGAGAGGCTGGACATTATGGGTGACAGGGCAGTGATTGATGAGGAGGTCTTAGGTACTGTCTCAAGCTTGGGTAATAGATCTCACTATGACAGTTCTAGTTGGTGTAGTGTGCGTTTGATTGCTGGCGTAGCAGTTGATGAAGCTGTCCCATGCAGAGCTGTTCAAGTGATTGTGAAATGTCCCTCACTTAAACAATCATCAATAGCTCCTCAGGCTGTGCTTTCATCACCACAACATCCATGTGTGAGCAGTCATTACCGTGCCTAATTGCAAGCTAAGTACCCATTTCCATCTTTGTACAAAGCATTTATCCCATCTTTCCTCTCTGGGAGGTCCTCAAAGAGACTAGGTGATGGTGACACCATCTCCCCTCTCCACAGACTGTAAGACCACGATGATCCTGTTGGACGGTAAGCGGGTCAAACTGCAGCTGTGGGACACATCGGGCCAGGGTCGGTTCAGCACCATCCTGCGCTCGTACTCGCGCGGCACGCAGGGCGTCCTGCTCGTCTACGACATCACCAACAAGTGGAGCTTCGACAGCATGGACCGGTGGCTCAAGGAGGTCGAGGAGGTGAGAGACAGGGAGGGGAGGGAAGGAGAGGAAAGAGAAAGGAAAGCATGGAGAGAGATGCAGGAAATCAACCAATCAATTTATCAATCGATCAATAAAAGATCGAATGAGTGAATGAATGAATGAATGAATGAATGAATGTAAGCAAAAAGAGAGGAGACAGGAGTGGGATGTTGTGGAAGTAATGGGTAACTGAAGAGTAGCAGAGGCTTCTTATATGTTGTGTGATGTGGTGTTGTACATGGATTAATGAACAATTAGCTGTACAACTTACCTTGATTTTAACCATATGCTCATTGCTCAGCGTGAATTATCCTACAGTGTAGACGGGATGAGAGCTATATTAGCTCGGCGACGCCGCCTCGTTGTCTCACTGTACGTCTTCGTCTCTCCGTTGTCAGCACGCGCCGGGCATCCCCAAGATCCTGGTGGGTAACCGGTGTCACCTGGCCTACAAGCGGCGCGTCTCGCTCTCGGAGGCAGAGGCGTACGCGGCAGACAACCGGATGGCGTTCTTCGAGATGTCGCCGCTGTGTGACTTCAACATCCTGGAGAGCTTCACCGAGCTGAGCCGACTGGCGCTCTACAGGAACGGCATGGAGCGGCTCTGGAGGGCCAACAAAGGTGAGGAGGGGTCGGGACGCTGTACAGGAACGGCATGGAGAGGCTCTGGCGGGCCAACAAAGGTGAGGAGGGGACGGGACGCTGTACAGGAACGGCATGGAGCGGCTCTGGAGGGCCAACAAAGGTGAGAAGGGGACGGGACGTTGTACAGGAACGGCATGGAGCGGCTCTGGAGGGCCAACAAAGGTGAGGAGGGGGTGAGACGCTGTACAGGAACGGCATGGAGCGGCTCTGGAGGGCCAACAAAGGTGAGGAGGGGACGGGACGCTGTACAGGAACGGCATGGAGCGGCTCTGGAGGGCCAACAAAGGTGAGGAGGGGACGGGACGCTGTACAGGAACGGCATGGAGCGGCTCTGGAGGGCCAACAAAGGTGAGGAGGGGACGGGACACTGTACAGGAACGGCATGGAGAGGCTCTGGAGGGCCAACAAAGGTGAGGAGGGGACGGGACACTGTACAGGAACGGCATGGAGAGGCTCTGGAGGGCCAACAAAGGTGAGGAGGGGACGAGACGCTGTACAGGAACGGCATGGAGAGGCTCTGGAGGGCCAACAAAGGTGAGAAGGGGACGGGACGCTGTACAGGAACGGCATGGAGAGGCTCTGGAGGGCCAACAAAGGTGAGGAGGGGACGGGACGCTGTACAGGAACAGCATGGAGAGGCTCTGGAGGGCCAACAAAGATGAGGAGGGGACGAGATGCTGTACAGGAACGGCATGGAGAGGCTCTGGAGGGCCAACAAAGGTGAGGAGGGGACGAGACGCTGTACAGGAACGGCATGGAGAGGCTCTGGAGGGCCAACAAAGGTGAGGAGGGGACGAGACGCTGTACAGGAACGGCATGGAGAGGCTCTGGAGGGCCAACAAAGGTGAGGAGGGGACGGGACGCTGTACAGGAACGGCATGGAGAGGCTCTGGAGGGCCAACAAAGGTGAGGAGCGGACGGGACGCTGTACAGGAACGGCATGGAGAGGCTCTGGAGGGCCAACAAAGGTGAGGAGGGGACGAGACGCTGTACAGGAACGGCATGGAGAGGCTCTGGAGGGCCAACAAAGGTGAGGAGGGGACGGGACGCTGTACAGGAACGGCATGGAGAGGCTCTGGAGGGCCAACAAAGGTGAGGAGGGGACGGGACGCTGTACAGGAACGGCATGGAGAGGCTCTGGAGGGCCAACAAAGGTGAGGAGGGGACGAGACGCTGTACAGGAACGGCATGGAGAGGCTCTGGAGGGCCAACAAAGGTGAGGAGGGGACGAGACGCTGTACAGGAACGGCATGGAGAGGCTCTGGAGGGCCAACAAAGGTGAGGAGGGGACGGGACGCTGTACAGGAACGGCATGGAGAGGCTCTGGAGGGCCAACAAAGGTGAGGAGGGGACGAGACACTGTACAGGAACGGCATGGAGAGGCTCTGGAGGGCCAACAAAGGTGAGGAGGGGACGGGACGCTGTACAGGAACGGCATGGAGAGGCTCTGGAGGGCCAACAAAGGTGAGGAGGGGACGAGACGCTGTACAGGAACGGCATGGAGCGGCTCTGGAGGGCCAACAAAGGTGAGGAGGGGACGAGACGCTGTACAGGAACGGCATGGAGCGGCTCTGGAGGGCCAACAAAGGTGAGGAGGGGACGAGACACTGTACAGGAACGGCATGGAGAGGCTCTGGAGGGCCAACAAAGGTGAGGAGGGGACGGGACGCTGTACAGGAACGGCATGGAGAGGCTCTGGAGGGCCAACAAAGGTGAGGAGGGGACGAGACGCTGTACAGGAACGGCATGGAGCGGCTCTGGAGGGCCAACAAAGGTGAGGAGGGGACGAGACGCTGTACAGGAACGGCATGGAGCGGCTCTGGAGGGCCAACAAAGGTGAGGAGGGGACGCGGGACGCTCTACAGGAACGGCATGGAGCGGCTCTGGAGGGCCAACAAAGGTGAGGAGGGGACGAGACGCTGTACAGGAACGGCATGGAGCGGCTCTGGAGGGCCAACAAAGGTGAGGAGGGGACGGGACGCTGTACAGGAACGGCATGGAGAGGCTCTGGAGGGCCAACAAAGGTGAGGAGGGGACGAGACGCTGTACAGGAACGGCATGGAGCGGCTCTGGAGGGCCAACAAAGGTGAGGAGGGGGCGGGACGCTGTACAGGAACGGCATGGAGAGGCTCTGGAGGGCCAACAAAGGTGAGGAGGGGACGAGACGCTGTACAGGAACGGCATGGAGAGGCTCTGGAGGGCCAACAAAGGTGAGGAGGGGACGAGATGCTGTACAGGAACGGCATGGAGAGGCTCTGGAGGGCCAACAAAGGTGAGGAGGGGACGCGGGACGCTGTACAGGAACGGCATGGAGAGGCTCTGGAGGGCCAACAAAGGTGAGGAGGGGACGAGACGCTGTACAGGAACGGCATGGAGCGGCTCTGGAGGGCCAACAAAGGTGAGGAGGGGACGAGACGCTGTACAGGAACGGCATGGAGAGGCTCTGGAGGGCCAACAAAGGTGAGGAGGGGACGAGACGCTGTACAGGAACGGCATGGAGAGGCTCTGGAGGGCCAACAAAGGTGAGGAGGGGACGAGACACTGTACAGGAACGGCATGGAGAGGCTCTGGAGGGCCAACAAAGGTGAGGAGGGGACGGGACGCTGTACAGGAACGGCATGGAGAGGCTCTGGAGGGCCAACAAAGGTGAGGAGGGGACGGGACGCTGTACAGGAACGGCATGGAGCGGCTCCAAAGGTGAGGAGGGGACGGGACGCTGTACAGGAATGGCATGGAGCGGCTCTGGAGGGCCAACAAAGGTGAGGAGGGGACGCGGGACGCTGTATGGGAACGGCATGGAGCGGCTCTGGAGGGCCAACAAAGGTGAGGAGGGGACGGGACGCTGTACAGGAACGGCATGGAGAGGCTCTGGAGGGCCAACAAAGGTGAGGAGGGGACGAGATGCTGTACAGGAACGGCATGGAGAGGCTCTGGAGGGCCAACAAAGGTGAGGAGGGGACGCGGGACGCTGTATGCGAACGGCATGGAGCGGCTCTGGAGGGCCAACAAGGTGAGGAGGGGACGGGACGCTGTACAGGAACGGCATGGAGAGGCTCTGGAGGGCCAACAAAGGTGAGGAGGGGACGAGATGCTGTACAGGAACGGCATGGAGCGGCTCTGGAGGGCCAACAAAGGTGAGGAGGGGACGCGGGACGCTGTACAGGAACGGCATGGAGAGGCTCTGGAGGGCCAACAAAGGTGAGGAGGGGACGAGACGCTGTACAGGAACGGCATGGAGAGGCTCTGGAGGGCCAACAAAGGTGAGGAGGGGACGAGACGCTGTACAGGAACGGCATGGAGAGGCTCTGGAGGGCCAACAAAGGTGAGGAGGGGACGAGACGCTGTGCAGGAACGGCATGGAGAGGCTCTGGAGGGCCAACAAAGGTGAGGAGGGGACGAGACGCTGTACAGGAACGGCATGGAGAGGCTCTGGAGGGCCAACAAAGGTGAGGAGGGGACGAGACGCTGTACAGGAACGGCATGGAGAGGCTCTGGAGGGCCAACAAAGGTGAGGAGGTGACGAGACGCTGTATGGGAACGGCATGGAGAGGCTCTGGAGGGCCAACAAAGGTGAGGAGGGGACGGGACGCTGTACAGGAACGGCATGGAGAGGCTCTGGAGGGCCAACAAAGGTGAGGAGGGGACGAGACACTGTACAGGAACGGCATGGAGCGGCTCTGGAGGGCCAACAAAGGTGAGGAGGGGACGAGACGCTGTACAGGAACGGCATGGAGAGGCTCTGGAGGGCCAACAAAGGTGAGGAGGGGACGCGGTACGCTGTACAGGAACGGCATGGAGCGGCTCTGGAGGGCCAACAAAGGTGAGGAGGGGACGCGGGACGCTGTACAGGAACGGCATGGAGAGGCTCTGGAGGGCCAACAAAGGTGAGGAGGGGACGGGACGCTGTACAGGAACAGCATGGAGAGGCTCTGGAGGGCCAACAAAGGTGAGGAGGGGACGCGGGACGGGAGGGCTGGGAGGGCTAGACGTACCTAATGGTAGGGGATAGTCCTGTGACAGGGTAGTGAGTGGTTACTGGCGTGGAGGCGGCGAACAACATAAAGGTGATGTTTGTGTATTACAAACAAGGACTGAAGTTGATCGTTACAACACTGCATTTTGCTACTCTGTTTATGATTGGAATGGATGGAATGTACCATTCGGTTTAACTAGTGAAATTTAGAATATTAGCTTTATCACGGAAAATTCACCTATTGGGCAAAAATTAATACTCGGCAGTTGATTTTCGAGCTTGTCACTTCGTAGCGGTAGAGGCATTTCACTGGCGTGAGGACCGATTGTCATCCCTCCCAGTTTAAATGCGTCTATTGTGGTAGTGATTACTGTTATCGGGATGCAATGCTTCTTGTGTGTCCGTCTGATAAACCCACTTAAGTTTTAGTGAGCTGGCATGTCGCGACAAGCTATCATTGTCTGATATAGACGTCATAGGTGCTTGAACAGATATCTTGTCATGTCGTCACTGTGCGTACTGCGTACTCAATGACCCCATTGTATTGTGATACGGATAACCAAACTTACGTCTTTAGATTGCATCACCTTTTTATTAATTTATCAAGCTGCTTGGTATTGGAAACGAAGTGGATTAGGCTTATACTTCCACTTTGTTCCCCGACATATATTGTCATGTAAAATTGCTGAGCGAAGGGCCAATCCACAATCGCTGATACAGGTCACGATTGCCCAATGAAACAGGGTTCATTGGTGTGAAATGTGAATGTTGCTCGTTTTCTATTTCTCCCTCTTTTCTGTCCATACCTTCGTTATCCCCCTCCTCTTCTCTTGCTCGTTTCTGTTTTCCTTATTTCACACCTCACTATTATGTGACCCTCTAGTCTTCTGCCTACGCTGCTTTACCCTTCACTGGCTCGCCTTGTCGTCTGCAGCTGTTTCGTGTATGATAACCCGCGTCCGTCCTCCCGCAGTGCTGTCGCTCCAAGAGCTCTGCTGTCGGGCCATCGTGGCCCGCACCACCGTGTACAACATTGACCAGCTGCCTCTACCGGCCGCCCTGCGCGGCTACCTCAAATCGTACGCCGAGTGCGGCTACAAGACGCTGCGGCCGCAGCGAACCGGCTCCCAGCGGCACAAACACCGCAGGAAGATCATCACGCCACAGACATACCGGCCGCCCCGACCGCCCCTGTCCACCATGCTGCTGGGAGGACGCAGCTGCGTGCTCATGTGACGGATGGAGACAGGGCGGGGGCGGGAGGATAGGCGGGGGCGGGGTGAGGTGGACAGGCGGGCGGAGGTGGGGACAGGCAGGCGGGGGCGGAGGAAGGCGAGGAGGTGGATTATGGCGGACAGGGAAGGAGGAAAAGACAGGAGGACAAATATGGGATCTAGTGGACGGTTCAGGCTTTGGTGGGGAAGGTAAAAAATATGTGAGCAGAAGAGAAGGACTTGGTGGGGTGGGAGTCATGAAGAAAATGAGAGGAAGGAAATTGGTAAAAGCTGGGCTGGCAGTTTCAGATATCCGAAGTTTGGTAAATGATAGAAGCTGAGAAGTTCGCCGCCCGCCCTACAGACTCAGTACAAACAGAGGGATACGCACACCGCCCCCGCCTTCCGCGTCACAGAGGCATCTAGCGGCCGCCGCGCGAAGCTGCAGCTGCGGCGGCGGTCAGCAGGTGCCACCCCGGTCGCCCCGACCCGACCCCTAGGGGCGCCCCACACCGCGCTCCGACGTCATATAGTCATCTTGTATATACGTCATTTTACACGTTGTAATATTTTCATATGAAAGTTGTTGCCCAGATGGCTGCAACCTGATCCACGGGGGTGTGGATTGCTGGCGCTAATTCGAAGGACATCGAGAATTGATCGAGAAGCTTCTAAAGGACGCGGACCCGTTGATTTTTGTCGATAACCGGCCTCGTGCTGCACTGTTAACGCGCACCTCCTGGCACTGAGCTATCGTCTATCGTCCAATCGAGTGTGGTGTGTGAGAAATGTACTGCACTAAGCGTGACTTACCTGATTGATTCTTCCTGCGCACTTTCGATCGATTTCTTTGGCCCGTCGTCGCGGTGCGCCGGTCCGTCCCACGCGCTCGTGCGGCGTTTGCTGAGTTCTTTCTGTGGGCTGGGTGTCCCGTATGTCGCCCAGTGTGAGGATGGTTGGTGCTTATTGGCCGGCAGCGAATCTAATCGGTTAATTGGTCATACTGCGTGATGGTTTTGTTATTTACCGATTGTTTGGGCAACTAGCATTTAAGACAATGCGAGTGTATGTGTGTGTATGGGTCCGCACAACCCGTATAGGAGAATGGAGGAATCTCATGGGGGATGCCCAGAGCCGAGATAATACAAAATACCATAAGATACTTGTTTTCTCGGAAGGCGTTGATTGATTACTTCGATTTGCAATGGGGACTCACGGGAGCTGCTTCCATGAGTTATCTGTGAACAACATAACGTAAGCGCTACCAAACAGTGGGGCAGTTACAATAATGCAACTAACCAATTGTGCTTGTTGTGACTTGAAAAGCTGGGATATGAGACAGTTCACACCCGTTAGAACACCTTTTAGCTTGGCTACTAAGAATTTCTGGCGCTGGCTCCGAGAGAGAGTACCTAGATCTCGCAGCAGAGGTGCGGTCATTGTCGCGTCACCGCCTTCGCGCAACCGGGGAGCCTGATGCGTCCCTTCCGCTGGGACCGTCATCATTTCAACACAGCTTCGTAACGGAGTCACGAAAAGACACGCGCTGGGACCGCTGGGACCTGTGTTATCACACCGCCAATGAGAGGACAGAATCAGAAATGTATGACGTCATACACTGAGTGTGCCGTTCGCTATTTGGGGAGCCGCTCATTCTCTTGTGCGTCATAGCTGACGTCATCCAATCAGAGCTGGATGATTACGTCACGCACATGCGCAGACGGCATCTAGCGTCAATACGGTCGAGAATCGAGTGCTATTGTCGGTATACCAGCTGCTTGGTGAATGCTTTGGCGACGGAGTGCGAGCTCGGACTGAAGCAGAAATACGGGGAAGCCAACACAGAAATCCGCGCCGAGTGTACGAGAGCCTGGAGCGAACCGGCACACTTGGAGTCCAGGTATGCTTGACGCCGAAAATTGTGTTGTTTGTTGTCTGTGTTGCAGCTCGCAGCGTTTCAGTTTGTGGTGTTGTGGTGAATTGTTTGTGTGGTTTCTTATGTCATTTTAAGGTGCTTCGTGTTTGATACATCGATGCAGTTTTGATGCCTATTTTCCGCTCTTTGGAGACTGTGACGCTGAATTTGCTGTTCACTTCCCTGCACTGAAAGTCAATGCAATTTGAATCTTTGTCGTTCACTCGATGCCGCCTCGAATCAGAATTCCAGCGTTACGAATTTGTTGATTGTGTCTTGTTTCTGACGACTGACATCATCCGTTGTTGGCTGTTGCACATTTTTCCATGGCGGTGCTATCCAGTCAGTGATCATCATAACTACCGTCTACCTCGGTGCGTAGTTTCGCCCCGAGTTTCGCCCCGCCCCGCCCCTCCCGGTCTCCCGGTGCCCCTCCCTCCCCGTGTTCTTACCCTCCCCTCCGTCATCCCCCCGCGCTGTTCTCTCGATCCTCTTACCTGTCTTACTTAATTAACCCCTGTTGACCTCTTTCACCCTCCCAACCCATCACAACCAATACTGACCTAACCTCTCTGACCCCACCGTTTGACCTCGCGACCCCTCATTTCGCAGAGATGGGTAACGCCCTGGCTACCTACCAGGGTCGGGACGGAAGCGAACCTCCGCCGGAGACAGTTACCCTTCTGGACCTGCCGGTATGTCCGTCCCCCTCCCCTCCCCCTCCCCTCCGGATTGACAGTCGGCCGTGTATGTGGATCGATGGACCGGCAGGGGCGGCGCCAGGAGTGCAGAGCGGGGGGCGGAGTTTGTTGTGAGGTGGAGTGGCAGAGGCGTTGCTAGGAGCGCAGCGCGGGAGGATTTGTTATGTGGTGTTGCAGGGCGGGAGGAAGGGTAGGGGAAACAGTGGGGACGGCTGAATTGGGAGGATAGGGGACGTTTCGAAGGGTGGATTAGTTCCAGTGGTGAAATTGTTGAATTGGCTAGTTTCGGGCAATGCGACTGTTCCGATGCCTCTCGTCACGTTTCGCGACGATCTTTGGACCCTTTTGACCTGATCATTAACCCGTTAGACCTCTATTTGACTCGTGCTAATCCGTCATTAAGACTCACTTCTGAATCGACAGTTTGCATAGCTGGGACGAGGCGTAACAGTTCGTTCATTGTATCGGTGATCGTGCATCGATCTTTCTTCGCTATCAGCGATGTGAAAACTCTCGACTTCGACTTTAGTTTCTGAATCATGCGAACTCCTCAGTCAGTACGAAATCCCAATGACGCTTGTGAGAGATGAGGGTTTGTGAAGATTTCAGATATACCTCAGAGGCCAGTTCTACCAACAGAAAAATAGCCGCCTGCCGGAATTTTTTGCCTAAAGACCGCTTCACACACAGAGTGAAACGGTAAAGCCCTATCCGCTTACGTGCCCATCGCGTTTACGCTCCGTATATGAAGCGGTCTTTAGGCAAAAAATTCCGGCAGGCGGCTATTTCTATGTTGGTAAAACTGGCCTCAGATCTATAAGTTCAAGTGGGTTTCTCATTACCCGTCACTTGGGCGTCGATGCAGTATTGATTACTCAATAACGAATAGTAATTTCTAAGACTTCTCGCCGTTGTGTGATTTATTCGAAAAGCATGTTGATGTGCATGTCCGTGCATACCTATCGTAATAGTAACTCGTTCCGTTATTTATTTCAGCTTCTGGTGATGGAGAAAATATCGGTATATTTATCGGCAGAAGACGTCTGGCAACTGGGAGCTACGTGTCGCCAGCTCAGAGAGGTTCGTATAGTCAAATCCTCTCTCTGCAGCCGCAGTATACAACAGTTACACCCGGTTGTTTATGGTTTAGCCGATATCAAGGCGCCTATAAAGAATGCTTATAGCTGCTGGAATACAGGTCGATACCATTCCGATTAGCGGAGCGAAGCCGAAGTCGTAGCCAACGATCATTCGAAAATCCATGCACCCGAATCCAAGCTAGTAATAACTAATAAGTACCGATTGTAAATTTAGACTTGCGCTCTCCGGGCCTCATAACTACACAGCTAATGATTGTTAAAGCTCCCGTAAGCCCCGCTTACACCTTCGTCCATATGGTCTCTGGTTCCGTCCGTGCCACAATATTTGTCTAACATTCGTCTCCTGCCTACCTCTCCCGGGAAGCTGCATTTATCTCGCGGACTCGGCCGTCCTTGAACTTCGACACCTCACGCAGATAACGACATCTCGAGCTGTCGGTTTGCTCTTATCGGGCCGTCTGGCTGCAGGGGCAGAGGTGGTGGAGAATGCAGTTTCAGATCTCGCTTATTCATGTTTGTATCATAATTGCCTCCTCATGTTTATGTGTTCCCAAGTAGGTAGTTAAAGCTCAGCTCAAGCCAATAACCATTTATCAGCTAAGCTGGAATATCAAACCACCCTGTTATTTAGTCGTGTTGTACGATGTGGCACCTGCCACCGACAACAAAGTGCGTCGTCGTTTTCTGTCCTAGCGACGCACTTTTGCCACCAAACTAAGCTCTTGCCAACACACACTGTGTTTTATATCCCTGCTTCTAACCTTAATCACGTTCCATTCTCTTTGTGCGCTGCTCTAACCCCCTCCACGTTCTATTCCAGCTCTGTACTGACGACAAGTTATGGCGAGACCGTATCATGCGTGAGGCGCGTACCCTCATAGTGGACGAACTGAGCGACGAGCAGGCGGTGTTCCAGCACCAGAGACATCAGATTACGATGACCGTGAGCAACCCGCGTCTAGACCAGCCACGACTGCAGTAAGTGGGGAACGGAGGGGGTCAGTGTACCGTGCGTAGTCGTACGTCATATGAGATGATGAAGATACCTGTGTCATGGGTGGAAATATTAGGTAATAGTAAAGTAAGCCGGGGTAGACCTAGGGCAGGCCTGTACTAGACAGTGGACAGGCCAGACTGTAGCTGGGAGGTTGCTAGATATTCCGAAGTTATATCACAGTCGTATTGCCGTATGCAAAACCGAAAAATCATGTGACAGTGTTAGCGATACATGTAACATTTCACGGCTTCGCCGCAACAATGGCAACTATCAGGGCTGTCTCTCTGGCAAAACAAAAACGCTGTGTATCATTTCCCCACCCGTAGGTTACCCGTAGAGCGTGTATACCCCCCTCCTCAGAGTATCACGCCCCCCCCCCCTCCCTCAGCTGGTCATCTGTTCGACCGAGGAAGCGCCGGGAGCCGCCCAGCCGAGGCGCCCTGCTCGACTCGTGGGCTCTCATCACTGACCTGGTCACGGGGCGGAACGCGGCCAGCGCCGCGCCGGCAGGGGTGACGCCGCGCATACTGATGTATGGCTCAGGTCAGTGAAGTGGTGAACGGGACAGTGGGCACTTGATACCTAGACACCTTGGGAGGACCGTGGGTGAAGGTGGCGGTAAGTTGTTCTGCCTAGTTGGTGGCTCACTAAGCGTGTATTAACGGTCCTCGGGGAGGTTTTGCTAGTGGCTGACCAAGTGCTGACTTACGCTTTTTGGCTTGGTTGTCGTTTTGTATCCGCGGCTTGGTAGGGCCCGAGCCCCACCAATATTTTCAGAATTTTGACATTAATTCTGTGGCGCTTCATGGTAAGAATGGCTTTGGTATTCTAAAATTGACCCTTAGAGCCCTACCAATAAGCTTCAGAAAGTGACGCCCGTGGTCCTTGAAAGTTTTGTGGAGGATCGACCATGGACGGTTGGCGTTGTATTGAAAGGATGGATATTGGATAAGCTGGTGGATGTGCATTGTGGGTGTTTGGAAAAGGAAACAGAGAACATATTGCGGAAAGTTGATGAGCTCTATGAAAGTTTCGGAGTTCGTTCGAATTTAGGTCGTTAGTTATCATTGCCGTCTATTTTGCTTTGTCTTTATCACGTTCTTTTAACTTCCGTTTTTCATTATGTCGCGTCGCTTCCCGCAGGTCTGGAGAATAAGAGCGTATTACGTCGAATGATGATGGACAAGGCCGAGGGTCTGCACGTGCACTCACTGGTACCCAGCGCCAATAGAGGCGTAGGTAAGTACTGCTGAAGACTGTGGGATGTTCTATGTGTGCTTGAATGTCTAGCTTGTGTCTGTTTTGTAGAGTTCGTCATACGGATGCGAGAATAAATATGTTCATAAATAACTGTATTGACTTATATATGTGAGTTGTGACGATAATTTTATTCGACGATCTTTGGGAGATATTCTAAGGGCGTACTACGAGTCCATGATGACGTAAGTCCATGATCACATGATGAATCCCAGAGCGGGCCTGCACACGCCAAAGCTCCCACCCTCACTAACTCCCCCCCCCCCCGTCCGCAGGTGCCGGCGTGCGGTTTCGGTTCAGCGACGACGCCACGTTCGACCTGATCACGCTGTACTCCAACACGAGCGAGGTGCGGCGCCGGCGGACTCTGGGCGGCGCCGCCTCACAGACGCGACTGTACGCGTCTGTTAACGAGGGCGGCCGACTGAAGATGGAGCCGTTTGTGACCGATCTGCTGCAGCACGCCGATGGAGTGGTGCATGTGGTCGAGGCGGCAGAGGAGAAGGGAGGTGAGAAAGAGGGTTGGGAGAAAAACCAAAGGGACGGGAGAAGAAGGGAAAGGACAAGAGAAGAAGTTCAGGCGGGTGAGGGAGACTGTTAGAAAGGGAAGGGAGAAGGCGAGTGAGGAGCAGATAGTAAAGCCTGTCACCCAGAATCGTACCTCGCCGCCTTACACAATCATTCACTGCGAACTTTGAGGTGTATCCCCGCCTTCCCCCGCCGCCCCGACGAAGTGCTATTTGCGGGAGCTTATTTAACCGGCAGAATCCTGCTAGTAAATGTTTGGTCACGACCGCCTGAGATCAGAGGATTATCATCAATTGCATCTTGCATCTTCTTCTTGGAGCTCCGCTCCGTTTATTTACCTTCATCATCATTTGGCCTTTTCTGTCGATCTCTCTCCTCTCTCCCTTTCCCTCCCTTCTCTCCCCTTTCCCTTTCCTCCCCTCCCCTCCCTCTCCTTTCTTCATCTCGCCCCACAGAATACAGGTGCGATTCTCCCACTCGTACTCGTTCTCGTATGTCACCTCGACTCTTTACATCCCCTTCTCCAGCCTAAGGTCATATTAAAGCCCTAACCCTCACTCCCATCCTCTGCCCCACAGAACACAGGCCTCAGTCCCCGTCTCTAACTCCCTCTCCCCGGAGACTACGGATTCGAATCGCTGGCCTATCATAGTTCCCTCAAACTTTCACTCCCTTTACCATACCTCCCTCTTCTACAGACTACGGGTTCAAATCGCTGACCTATCTTAGTACACTCAGACTTTCACTGCCTCTAACATACCTCCCTCTCCCTCAGACTACGGTTTCGAGTCGCTGGAGCGCGAGGCGATGCAGGAGGCGATGACGGAATCTGGCCGCCAGCTGCCTCTGCTGACGCTGCTGCTGGCCGCTGAGCCGCCCCACAGCCGCAGCAGCACACTCGGATGGAGGGCTCAGCAGCGGCTGGCGCCGCCACCGGCAGGACCCCATGCAGTTAGTGGGGGCCTGGGTGAGGGTGGGGCTAACTAGCGGCTACTCCTTCCCGTTGTAGTGCTACTGATGGTGTTGGTGTTTAGAAGCTAGCTGGACAGGGTGCTGATGCTCTTGCTGTGGATCTTCTTGTGGAGACTTGCTATTTCTATCTCGTGGACTAGGAGTGTCTGTGATTAATTTAGTTGTCTTGTTGGCACTCTTTCCCTGGCCGTCTCAGTTGCTGACGTCTCTTCCCTCTCTTTGGGTACTGATCTTTCTCCCCTCTCCCCTTTCTATCCCCTCTCTCCTTTCTCCAGTCGCTGACCCCCTCTCCCCTCTTTCCAGGTACTAACCACCTCGGTGTGCAGTTTGACCGACCTGTCACACGGGTTCAGCTGGCTCACCGCCGTCTGTCGACTGGAGAAACGACAACACGAGGCCGCGCCCGATCGACCCGAGCAGGCAGAGTTCGCCTTTGGGGCCACCGCTTCCGCCGCTGCCGCGACAGCCTCAGGGGGTACCTGAAAGGACGGAAGGTTATAAAGAGGGAGGGAGGGAAGGGAAGCGTGGGGCTGGGTAGAGGGGGAGGTGTGATCGGGAGGGCTGGTAGAAATGATAAGGAAAATGATTAGGCTGTATGCATATTGAAGGTAGGCATTGCTAGAAATGAGACGTTAAAGTCCATAAAAGGACATGCATTGAAGTGTCACGTTGATCAGGGCATTGAATAGGGGCATTGTGATGACCCTATAGGTGATTAGGGTTTGAGAAGGATAGTTTATCAGAATCAATGCCTGGCAAGGTGCGTGATCTTCAGAATGGGGCCAGCCGCTGCGAATTTCGGTAAGCTTGGTGGAGTTTGGTTCGCCCTTAAAGTTCGGCCCCAGCTCTAGCTCATCTGGAGATCAGTATTATACGATGTGCAGAATACGTATAACTGTCAAAGTAGACAGCCAGAAGAAGCATCTGATTTTGTATCAGCTTGTCAATGTCCTTCCTAATATGTCGGAGATGTTATAAAGGAGAGCTTGTTAATTTTTAAAATAATTTATTTGTATTCTCTGATCTGTTTATACCGTTGTTTACTGACCAGTTTGCATGAAGTTAGTGTTGGTGCCTTTGATTTTGTTTCTTTGTTACTTGTTTGAGGGTTTGTATTATTTAACGTTTTAAGTTGGCTAACGTTCGCGTTTAACGTCCGAGGCGAACAGTATTCACCGGTCGACGATGGTTCATGATGTCGTGAGGCACCGATGTGTTCGCGTGCTAGCCCATAGTCCGCTGATCCGAATACGGTGACATCTGGCGGGCAGGCGCGAGTGCCCTATTTGTGTGCGTTCCGCAACGACAGGCCCCGTCACCTGAGGTGACTTCTCCAATTGAGGAGACACATGGCATGGAGTCGTATTTTGCCTCTGGTGTGAACAGCATAAGAAAGTGTCGGTTCTGAGCCGTGATACTCCTTCTTCGCACGACCACGTGTTCTTTCTCGCCCATGACTCTACCAAAGCATCTACACTGCACTTAGAGTACGCTAGTCTCGCAGGAACTCTATTTTACGCAAAGTGGTTCAACTTTTCACAAATTCTGCGAGTTTTATCATGTTTTGTGCGTAAGTTTGCGGGAGGCTCTGTCGTTTCCCTCGCAGTACACCCGCTACAAGCCATCCTGTGAACTGTGGTCTATATCGTGACCGTGTGCAGGCGTGAGCTGGGTTCGGTGCCTCCTGTGAGTTCAGTGAGCTCTGTGAGTAGCCACCCACCGACCACCAGTTAACTCACTTACCCATTGGGTCGGCTCGGCAGCTGTGCTCCGGTGAAGCTTTTGGTCTCGGGTCGAGGCTAGCTGTCGTTTTTATGCTGGCTTTTGCACTGAAACTTTGAGAAATGAGAAGTCAGCTAGCATTGCATCACTTAAAGTAGTTAAACTCCTTTGAGGAGTTTTGCCGCTAACCAGCCTGTGGTATTATAGACGACCGGTCGCGAACTGGCTTTAGTTTCACCAAAGCTTTGTGAGATGAGCGCGTGATGATGGTTACAGCCCTCACTGGGGTGTTCTGAGGTCACTGAAGGGCCCTCGCGTCCAGTGCCTGCGATCAGGCCCGTGCACTGCTGTGATACTGTTTTTCTATATCGAATACATGATTGGCACCCGTTCGGTACTGTTTGGTTGGTTTTGAGATTCGGAATGCGAGTTTTGCTGCCAATGGAACAGGGGTTGTGCCGTCTGCGAGCTCTTATAAACGATTTCGGCCAACATATGCATATGCAATGAAGCCGTGAAGCGAGAATGTAGTCCGGATGCTTGAATTGAATAGTTAATAGTTAGAAAATTAGCAAGAATCCTGTACTTCCATTAAATGACTGGGTGGCACATACTAGGCGACCGAATTAGATATTGAGCGGTGGCGTCACGGCGGTTTCGGTGTGTGACAAACGAGCGAATAGCGAGCGGTAATGGCTGCCGGGCTGAGCGTCGGACCCATATTGCCAGCTTGGCATTCTCTTCTATCATCCGAAGAAGGAAATCATAATTTCCCAACCTAAAACGAGCTCACAAAGTTCAATAACAAAAACAAAAAAGTCCAGGAAAGCGACATCAATAGGAATATTGCCTTGCCTTGAATAGGACGGAAAGACAGGTGGGATTTTGTCCTGCTAATGTGTTGTGAAGCGCCTTTTAAATGAACGGTATGAGAAATATAGGTAGGTACCACTACCTACCTAACTTTCGACAAAACTTTTAGGAACATGCAGTTTCAGTGGCCTAATAAGTTACCTAATGAACCTTATACAACATCCGTTATCAGAAGACAACAGCACAATTACGCAATCGTAGCCTGGATGCACTGACTTTGTAGTAAAACTCGGTAAAACTGACGTGCCGACCGGCGACCGCTGTGCCTCGTGCTACGCGTTTAGTACTAATTACACCTCCCGCCGTTAGATGGCAGGGCGGTCACGACGCCTGAATTCACGCTGCGCCGCACGACTTGGTGCTAGTTATAGCTTCTGCTACTAGATGGCAGGCATGGCGTACGCCTGAAGGTAGGCTGTACCGCATTACACAACCGGTCTGGTTTCGCGGCTAGGCTTGAGAATGGCCCGCAGATGGATTTCGATGGATGAGTACATAAGGTATTGTGAGTGATCAGTAACGTGAAATGACTGATGAGACTGATGAAATGACTGACTGATCAGTCATGGATGAAATGACTGTAAGTTACACCCTACCGCAACGGTAGTTTGTGAGAGTTTTCTGTTTTTCTTATGAGTTTCTGAGCTCTGACATATGATCTCTGATACGAAAACGTGTTCATTAAAGGTTTGTTAACTTTCCAAATGACTTTTCACTTAATCTTACATCTAAATGCAGTTACGCAGGAAACTGCAAACACTCCTCGTCACTTCAAACCTGTATTTACAAGAGATCGTGTGGATATAACTGAACTGGAGGACACACATTGAGATCACATGTAATTGGAGCTTCATTTCCGCTTTACTAGCGGATATACGCTGTGGTGTGGTGGGAACAACTGCAGTTAGTTTGCTACACACCCTATGATCATGCAATTTAATCAAACACAAAAACATTAAAAAGGCACGCGTAAAATGACCTATGTTTCGGAGAAAAATAATACAAACACGCAGGCAATTTCTGCAGTAGAAACCAGGTCCTAGGTAAAACAGAGGTAGACGAAATGTGTCCAAAATTGAGAAGCAAATTTACAACGATTGTTCGCCTCCAGACTGAACAGTGAGGCTCGTACATGTCGGCGCTAAGCCACACTGTCTCGGGCCCGGTCTGCGGGCACTGGAGGGCCGCACGGACCGCACGGATCGGCCACGGACGGGCCTGTCTCGGTCAGCACGAACACACAGTAGACGGACGGATACAGTTCAGCTCCACACAGCAGGTCACATAGACGGACGGAAACAGATCCGACCGGACGGACTCACTTTACGTACTCCGTGTCTGGACGGATTCACTTCACACTGGACGGATTCACTTTGGGCGGAGTCATCCGGACTCACTTTGGACGGACACGGTTACCATCATACACAGTATACACGCGACAAGCCGAGGTGTACATAACCTCAGCAATTAGAACACGTTATCGTTGATATCAACAAATCACACACGCAAGATAGCCAACACTAGGGCTGATAAATAACTACAAAGAACACGTACTGTGCGCTGCTTTCTGACCATTGCTTACGCTAGTGAAAAGATTTCTTAAGTAGGTCTGATCACCACCGTTTGGGTGTTACCAAAACGCTGAATTCATGTTCCCAGGCAGGTAACAACAAAACAAACAATCCCCATTCATAGTTATGACAATTCATGCCCTTTTGTATGAGAAGAAAAATGTCGCGAAATCAGTATTTTCCACCTCATTTTGAACAATGATGTAATATCGTTGATATTGAATGTTGAGTATTCATTTATGAAGCGGCCCGTAGTCCGTACTGAATGAAATGGTAGGTTCCTTGGCTGGTTGAACGGACTTGTCACGACTGATTAAATAGTGATTGATTTCCATCTCTTTTTGAGAACATACCCAAAATTTGAAACAATATATCTAAGAGGTATTTTGGGAACCTTTCTCTTAAGTCTTAAGTTTTGAGAAACTTGCAACGTTACATATCTTGCAAACCCTTCAGAATGGAAAAGAAAGAAAAGTAGAAGGAAAACAACCGATACAGCAACCAATGCAAGAAAATATGGCATCGAAGCTGCTCCAGAGGGTATGATGTGTTAGCGGCTAGTGCCCTTCTAAACCAGTGTGGGTGACGAAGTTACACTCACAAACGGAGTTACACCCACAAACGGAGTTACCCTCACGAACGGAGTTACACTCACGAACGGAGTTACACTCAACAGAGCTACACTCACACCAGAGGCATACGACCAGGAAGACTCACCAAAACTCTCCACTGCAACAAATGTGACGTTCAGAGAACCTCAACAACACATCCACACACTCAGCGCACACACACACATAGCCTGCACCAACACATTATCAATCAGTGAGAAACGAGGACTTGGCGAAGAAGTGGCCACTTGGATCAGTGATTAGCGGAACAGCTCTGATCAGAATAAAAAGAACAAGGTTTTTGTTTCAGTGACACGAAATGTGAGGTAAAGGCCCAATTCTTGGCCTTACGTCAAACGGTACAATTTGTGCAAAATATCACCAATTTCGGTCACATAATTATGTAAAATATTGTGCCGTTTTGCGTCCGTTATTGCGCTAAGCCAGGCGAGATCTAAACAAGTGCCACGTGAATGGAGATGCAAACTCGAGCAGCACAAATGAGCCTCACACCACCTCACAATAAAAATATACACATCACTTCAGCACACATCTCATGTAACCGGACTGGCGCCGAAATATCTCCGCCAGTCGGTCACAAGTCTGCAGTCTTTGTACAGCATCGGACGGTTCAGAAAATGACCGCGGCCGCCGACGGTGGGGCGTCCAACGGGACGATTCTCCCACCCCACTCTCGGCCGCGGCTGGGACGGATAGTGTGTGCAAACACACTGCAACACACAAACGCACACACACACGGGTGCCACGCGCGGGCTGCGCGCCCTGGCACCCTTTCGTTGGTTTCCGCAGCCGGTCACTGCGGAATGCTGCCAGTCGCTGCCACAGACACACAGCAGCAAACTTCAGCACTGATTATCTGCGTCAGAGCCACACAGGCTCAGAGGTCCTCGAGAAACAATACCTTTTCTGTCTCACTGTGTGGGTGCAGATTCCAGAACCGCAAACACTGGGTGTGATGCTTCAAATCGCACCTCTTCATTTTACGAATTTCACAGATGTTTGCGTTCATTGTGCCACACCTAAGCGACGTTGCGCTATTGGCGACAAAAGTGCGACTGAACGGAGTATATGGGTCCAAGAGACTACACTGTAGTCCCGTTTGAGACTAGAGGAAGGGATCGCCTTGCTGCGATGACTAGATGTCGTTGCTGAAGAGCTCGTGGCCTGTGAGCCTGACTAGAAGTCCACCTGTCTTGAAAATCCTTCACACCACGACGATGCGAGGTGCGTCACAAAGAAGACTACAACCTACAATACCGTCAACTTTGCCTTTCTCCATCTGCAAACCTCATCCTTCGAACTCCCTGCAACCAGCAAGCTTTCCATCGGTTTGCCTATTGCATTCCTTCGTCGCAATCTTCAACGGCATTTCACCTCCCCACGTCCAGTGTCTGCTTCACAGCAGTGACCGCTGTTGCAGCTTCTCTCCTTCGTCTACATGCTGGTGACCATGCCTTCCATATCGATCAGACCATCCAGGTCGAGGTTGGGGTCGAGCATACCCAGCGCCCTGCTGATCTCCCACTGTGACGTGTAGCCGGGCAGAGGCGCGTGACACGGCACCGCCGGCTCCAGGGAGAGCAGATCGGAGGCGTGGAGCGGCGCGGCCGGCAGCGCGCCGTGCTGCGCCGCCCCGGCGTACAGCGACAGGTCCAGACTGCTGGCTAGCGAGTCGGGACTCTCACTGGAGGCGTCGCTGAGCTCCGAGTGACTGAACTCACCCAGCTCCTCGCCGCCGGCCAGACTCTCCGGACTGAGCTCGATCATGGAGAGCGTGGCCGGCGTCAGCAGCTGCTGTGACTGGTCGGTGGTGGTGAAGCAGAGCCCGTCCACCTCGACCTCCTGGCCTGTCGTGGGGTCCCACACCGTGGCACGTGTCAACGGCTCCAGGCGAGTCTGACACGGCGGCGCGACCGCCGGAGCCGCGGCGGCGGCTGGCGTGCGCTGTCGTACCCGCTTTGTGTATCCCGGCCGCAGGAACGGAGGACGTCGCTTCTTGAACACGCCGTTGACGATGTTGTTGGAGTATTCAGGGTCGAGTCGCCAGAAGCCGCCTTTGCCGGGTTCGGATTTGGAGCGCGCCACCTTCATGAAGCACTTGTTGAGCGACAGGTTGTGTCGGATCGAGTTCTGGAACAAAGGAGGGCAGAGGTTAAAAGCGGGTGAGCTAATGTGCCGAGACATTACAATCAACCACACGACGATGTTCCTCAAACTGAGATTAACCCTCGCCCGCACATGCCATTTTCCCATCCTAGAACGCACATGGGGGGGGTGGTTGCCACCCCCCCCCCCGCGCCATTTCGTTCCTGTTGGAGATAGAGCTTAGCAGTAAGGACCAAAAAGATTCTTTGGGAAGAGACGAATCCAATGATACCCAGTTTTACCTTCTCAGGTCAGTCATTGACCTTCCAGGTCAGGTCAAACTAAAAAATGTTGCTGTTTTGGGTCACCGTTGGATATCAAGTGCGCTGCTTATCAAATACCGATGACGATGCTGTTTTCTGGTGCCAAGCCAGCTAGAACCTCTTTGTCACACTATCCGACCAGAATTTTGCTGCTGAGGTCATTTCAGGTCAAGTTAGGTCAAGGTCAATTATATGTGTTTGTATGTCTGTGTGTGTCTGTGTGTATACTGATGTGTGCACCGATTGTTTTTGGGTCCATATCACATGAAATCATGATCTGAGAAGCTTTTACCAAAAATGCAGTAAAAAAACTTCACAAAAAGTAAATTCAGCTTGCCTA